>NW_023425344.1:57065853-58265853 GCF_014108415.1 Molossus molossus | reverse complement strand
ACAGGCTAGATGCCATAAAGCTGTGCTCTCCAAAACAGCACCACTAGTCACATTTGGCTATTTAAAGTAAATAACATTTAAAAATAAATATTAACATCTCCATTTCTCCCTCAACAGACACATATAAAGTACTTAACAGACACATGTGGCTAGTGGCTACTGTACTGGGCCACCCAGAAACAGAATACTTCATCACAGAAATCTCTGTTGGACAGCACTTCCTCGGAGGAAAATGGCTTTATCAACTGGAGATATTTTGCCATTAATTTTTATTGACTCGTAACACCTCTGCAGTTACTTAATACTCTTTTCCTGTACCACAGACATCATACAATACTTTTTTACAAGATAAATGGCTCCTTTATGGAAGACACCAGAGGGACTCCCCTGAGATACCTTGAAAACCTATGGTGACCCATTTTCTCCAGACAATTAAGTAACTGAATACTAGATTTTAGACTCCTGTTTCCTCTGTGGAACTGAGATGACTTACAGACTTAGAACAAATGCATTGTTCCAATAACTTTCTCTTCTTCCTCTACTTTGGCCAATTCACATTTGCAAACAGCTGGGAGGGCTTCCCAAACTGCCTTACTTAATGACATAATGGCTGGCAGGATGCGAAGCAACCCTGTTCTGGGCCTCACAACACAGGTCTATTATTCTTATAGCCATATCCCAGTTTTATCCATGAGAAAATAAATGCCTGGAGGAGTTACTTTATTATTAATTTATTAAGATAATTCATTAGGCCCTGGCCAGTTTGGCTCAGCAGTTAGACCATCGGCCTGTGGACCAAAGAGTCTCAGGTTCAATTCTAGTCAAGGGCATGTACATCGGTTGTGGTTTGTCCTGGCCCTGGTTGTGGTGTTGCAGGAGGTAACCAGTCGATGTGTCTCTCTCACGTCAATGTTTCTCTCTCTCTCCCTCCCTCCCACTCTATCTGAAGATAAACAAAAAAAATATCCTCAGGTAAGGATTAAAATAAATAAATAAATAAATAGATAGATAGATAAATAGATAGATAGATACATAAATAATTCATCAGAGCAAAGACACGAAGCACATCTGTCTGACAACAAGTTCTTTGCCTCCTACCACTACGGAAGACTCTTGCTGAGTTAGGTGCCTTGCCCAGCTCATGGGAGCTTATCCAAGCGACGTGTCAGTGAGCGCACCTATACTATGATTTCCATGGGGTTTATGAGGCAAGAGGGAAGCATGGGCTGGAAGCTACACCTATCATTGGCTCTCAAGCCTGATATTTTTCACTTTACCCAGAATCGTGAGTGAGGAAAACGTCCTGTAAATCCAGGGAAATCTTTAGTTGCTTACCTGGCATTGCCAATGATAACAGTGTACATTCATAAACACAGAAAGTCTGGCAAACAATGTTTATAGCTTGTACCTGTTGTTGGTAGATTGTTTCCCCTACTCCCTTCTTTCCAAAAAAAAAAACACACGTTACAGATACTGAAAAATTATGTGTGAGAAAGACTGACATGAAAGTTTAGAGATAACTAAAAGGAAAGTTTACTATTTCTCCATCAAAGCTTCAATCATGCAGTTTTTCAGAAGAAAATGGACTCACATTGTTGGTGTCATTAATGAAACGTCCTTTCTGCCAATGGGAGTACTTCTTGTTCTGTGCCAGTTGGCTGCTGCCTTGCTGAGCTGGGGCAGCTGAGCTGGGGCAGCTGCCCTTGAGCAGAGAGAGGCACAGGACTGGAAAGCCTACTGGGATTTCCTAAAATGAGAGGAGTTGTGTGCCTGTGTGTACGCACTGAAGAGGTTGTAAAATGACCTTCTCTTGCAAAGAAATAGGGATTATGTCATAACAGAGAACACAGACTGTCAAATAGAAGTGCTTAAAGAGAAAACCTCAGGACAGTTTACCTATTTCTAGTGTTTAGGCTTGTCATCTGCAGGTGAAAATGACACTTTTATTATTTTTCTTGTCATTACCTTACTTCAAATCTGTTTGAACACCATTACCCAGGACAGCCCTGTATACTGTGTTGAGGACTGTACACCTGGGGTGGGGGGGGATAGTCACATAACAGAGATCATATATTTGCATACTTATTTAAATAATAAAGTAACTTGTCCTTTAAAGATCAGGATATCATGATAATTTACCATCAAACGATAAAATTTTTAAGGAAAGAATGTCTTTTTAAATACATTTAAAATTGCCATAGGTGCGAGTTGGTTGTTGTTTTTTAATAATTCTATATGAAGACTTTTTTTTTAAGATAGAAAAATGTACTTATTAACATTGTGATTCATTCTTTTTATCACAAGATAATTTAACTTTTAAAATAAAACATATTCAAGAACTCAAATGCCTATTTGAGTCAATTTATAAAATCAATAAACCATATGCATTCATTTGTTCATCCAACAGATATTTTTTATATGTCTGTTATGAGGCTACCAATACAATAGGTACTAGACATTTAACAGTAATTAAAATTCAAGGTGGCCTTAAATTAATTCATAAATGTAAAGTAATCCTAATAGAAATACTAATAATATTTTTGTGTGAAACGACACGTTTACACAAAAGTTTGTATTTAAAAAATAACATGCAAGAATATCCACAACAACAATGGGGGAAAAAGAGCTCGTTGGGGAAGAGACATATGAGACATTACACATATCATAACTAAAACAGGAAGACCGTGGTCCATAAACAGTTATGTAAAACAGAAAGTCCAGAAATAACCTAAAAAACATATGGTCATTAACTATGTAGGACAGGTAACATCTCAAATTATGGGTACAGAAATACATTTTAATAAATTGTATGGTATTATGGAATATCTATTTGAAAAATGGTAAAGTAGAAAGTTGATCTCACATCACATACAAAAATAAATTTCAGTGGATCAAAGATCTAGTTTAAGACATGAAGCTACACATATACTAGAAGAAAGCTTTCTAACCATGGCTTAAAATCCAGACTCAATGAAAGAAAATACTGATACATTTTATTTCTTACAAATGTAAGAAAATACCAGAAGCAAAGTCAAAAGACAAATGAAAATCAGGGGAAAATATTTACAATAGAAAAAATAGAAAAAAAGCTAATGACCATATTAGAGAACTTTTAATATCAAGAAAAAGAAAACCACAGAAATCTAATAGAAAAATGGGCAAAATATACAAGTAGACAATTGATCCAAAAAAAGTGGCTCCTAGACATATGAAAAGATGTTCAAGCTCTTATATAAACTACACTGAACATTTCTCACCTGTCAGAATAAAAAAAAAATTCAAAAGCTTGACAACACATTCTTTTGGAGAGGCTGTGGGGTAATGGACATTCTAACACATCACTTCTGCGAAGGCAGATGGTGCAATGTGGGAAGGGAAACTGAGCAATATCCAAGAAAACTGCATATGCATTTACCCTTTTATATGGCAATCACACTTCTAGGAATTTTCCCTGAAGACATACTTGTAACATCACAAATATACATGTATAAAAAGTTATTCACTGTGGCCCTATCTACAATTGTGAAATATGGAACTATCTGAAAAGCTCATATACAGGAAAATATTGAATACACCATGATAAAGCCACAAAATGTAAAAAGGAATAAAAAAAGATCTCTATGAATTATAGGAAGAAATTTGCTATCTAAGAGGGGGAAAGAGTATACAGTATATAAATATGTATAAAGTATACAAAATGTACTGCCTTTTGTTTAAAAAAGATATACAAAATATATACTTGCTCTTCAAAAAGGAAGGGAAACTAAAAATTAATAAAATTGGTTACTAGCGTGTATAGGCAGTGGGGGTGGGGAGTGGGAACAAGATAAAAGAAAGGAAGAGGGAGTGACAATTTTTAGAATATTTCTTTTTGTTTAGTCTTGATATTTGGAACCACATTAATGTTTCACATATGTAAAAAATAATAATTAAAACAATGAGAGAAACTACCAAAAACTAAATATAAACTTTATTCATTCAACAGTGAATATAGCCCAGCCAGTGTAGCTCAGTGGTTGAGCATGACCCATGCACCAAAAGGTCACCAGTTCAATTCCCATTCAGGGCACATGCCCAGATTGTGGGCCCAATCCCCAGTGGGAGGCATGCAGGAGGCAGTCAATCGATGTTCTCTCTCACTGATGTTTCTATCGCTCTCTCCCTCTCCCCTCCTCTCTCTCTAAAATCAATAAAGGAAAAATAATTTTAAAAAAAACAACAAAAAACGGCCCTGGCCTGTTTGGCTCAGCGGTTAGAGCGTCGGCCTGCGGTCCAGAGAGACCCGGGTTCGGTTCCCGCTAAGGGCGCGTACCTCGGTTGCAGTTTGTCCCCGACCCTGGTTGGTCGTGCGAGTGGCAGCCACTCGATGTGTCCCTTTCACATCGATGTTTCTCTCTCTCCCTCTCTTCCTCTCTCCCTCCCACTCTATCTGAACAAAAAAAAAATGTCCTCGGGTGAGGATAAAAAAAAAACAAAAAACAAAAACAAAAAACAATGAACAGAGAGTAAAGTAAGTAATATGGCATAATAGGAGGCTCTAATTTTCAAACTACCACAGAAACACTGATTTGGTATATTTCCAAACTGAGAAGATTCTCCAATTATTTTATTTTAACGTATGTAAGTTATACCTACAAAGCTATCGCTATTTCTATTGTTTAAATTCTGGTGATACAGAACTCTTAAAAATTTCTTTCTGTGTTTTTATAAAATCAAGTTTAAATGACAATGATAAATAAAATTGTCAATAAATGAATAAATAACCACCCAGGCCCGGGGTGGCTCAGTTGGTTGGGGTGTTGTCCGGTACACCAAAAGGTCTGCTGCAGGTTCAGTTCCTGGTCAGGCCACATACCCAGGATTTGGGTTTGATCTGGTCAGGGCACGTATGGGAGGCAACTGACCAATCGATGTTTCTCTCTCACATCGATGTCTCTCTCTCCCCTTTCCTCTCTAAAATCAATAAAAAGGTGGGGTTACATTAAACTAAAAAGCTTCTGCATAGCAAAGAAAAGAATCAACAAAATGAAGAGGCAACCTACAAACGGCAGAAAACACAAGCAAACCATCTCTCTGATAAGATGTTACTAATTAAAATACATCAAGATACATCAAGAACTCATGTGACTCAATATAAATAAAAAATAAATAAATAATCTGATTTTTAAATGAACAAAGGACCTAAATAGACATTTCTCCAAAGAAGACATACGATGCCAACAGATATATGAAAGGGTGCTCACCATCACTAATCATCAGGGAAATACAAATCAAAACCACGGTGAGATGGTGAGATATCGCTTCACTCTTGTTAGGATGGCTATTATTTTAAAACAAAAGATAATAACTATGGTGAGCATGAGGAGAAAAGGGGACACTGGTAAACTGTTGGTGGGAATATAAACTGCTATTGGTGAGAAAATAAATTGGTATAGCCATTATGGAAAACAGTATAGTGACTCCTTAAAAAATAGTAAATAGAAATACCATATGATCTAGTAATCTCACTTCTGGCTATTTATGCAAAGGAAATGAAAACACTAACTCAAAAAGACAAATGCACCCGTGTTCACTGCAGCATTATTCACAATAGCTATGACATGTAAACAACCTAAGTGCCCACCATGAATGGATAAAGAAAAATGTGATACACGCACACACACACACACGTAATAAAAAAAGAAGGAAAAGAGAAGGCAATTTGACTATATATTCTGAGTCTAAAGACAAAAAGAACTGCAAAGTAATCTTGAATTCTATCTACTAAGTTTGTGGTCATTGGAGGTAAAGAATAAGAAGTACTTTAAAACAATTTTAAGTGTATTATATGATTAAGCAAGTGAGTAAATATAGTAAATAAATTTATTAATTTGGGGATCCAGGGTTCTCATTGTGTGAGATTAGAGATACAAATAAGAAATGGGGAAAGTAATGATTAACCTTGTAGTGTTGAATACAAATTAGACGTATCAATTTGAGAGTGAGAGAAAAGAAGAAATAAACAGAATTGGGGGTGGAGGAATTCCCTAGCTATTTCTGCAATTAAAGGGTGGGGGCATCTAAAAACAATGACACTGCAATAGCCACAAGCATACCTGGTACCTAATTGTGGTTTCTAAATATCCTAATAACTAGGGCTCCTTGGAATATGACATTTCAGGAATATCTTTTTGCTCCAAGACTTAAGGAATTCCTCAAAAATTATGGAAACATGAAAGAAAGAAAAAACAGGAACTAGCTTAAAGGGGCTCCCATCAGCCATATTTGGGACAATTTGAGCATAAAAGTGATTAGTAATAGTAACAGATTATAACCAATACAAATTTTAAAAAGCCCATAAAATCATACTGCTAATTACCTAAAATGATAAAAGAAAAAATCCCTTCTTTACATTAAAATGTCAACTAATAAGTATAGAAAGACTGATATACTTACAGAATTTATTATTTAACAAACATTATAGTACTAACTGATATATACAAGAACCACAGATGCTCAAGCCACTGAGTGAAAACTTGATAAAAATAGGATATCTATACAATCTTATATTATCTCCCCACAGATAAATTAATTTTAAAAGCCAAAATCATAAGTATACAGCAGAGAAACTGATGAACACATTAGCCAAGCAATCAAACTAATCCCAAATAGAGAACAAACTTACACTATGTGCCCCTGCTTACACTATGTGCCCCTGATGTGATATACTGTGAGGGACACAATGTCACTTCTGTCATATTTCTGATAAAAATGCATAACTTAGTCATGAGAAAACATTCAGACAAACCTAATTTGAGGAACATTCTACAAAACAACGGAAATCCCTTCTTTAAAAAAAATTCAATGCATGACGATTTTCTGCCACTGGCTTTTGTTGGCTGAAGCAGTCAGAATTCAATAAAAGGGTCCGGATGATGCAGTACATAAAGATCAGTCTAGCCCTGGCCTTTTTGGCTCAGTGGTTAGAGTGTCGGCCTGCGGTCCAGAGAGACCGGGATTCGGTTCCCGCTAAGGGCGCGTACCTCGGTTGCAGTTTGTCCCCAGCCCTGGTTGGGTCGTGTGGGTGGCAACCACTCGATGTGTCCCTTTCACGTTGATGTTTCTCTCTCTCTTCTTCTCTCTCCCTCCCACTCTATCTGAACAATAAACTGAAAAAAATGTCCTCCGGTGAGGATAAAATAAAAAAATCAGTCTACCAGGGTGAAAATTCGAGTGAAGATGGATACAGAGTAGATCTGGGGCAAGGGAGAAAAATGGAGAAATCAGCTACAAAACACCTACAGCAAACTTCATACTTAAAATGTTGAAAGCTTTTCTTTTTTAAATCAGAAAATTTACAAAATACCTGTTATCATTCTTTATATTTAACATTATCCTGAAGATCCCAACCAGTGTGATAAAACAAGAAAAAAAAATAACATTATATAACACAATGATAGAAAGTGGCAAATAAAAGTGTTATTACTTGAAGAAGAGCTCATAGTAGACTATCCAAAGAATCTACAGATAAATTATCAAAATGAATCATTGAAAATCATTATGCTGGGCATCTTAACTTATACAATAATGTATGTCAATTTTTATCAGTAAAACTGTAAAAAAATTAAAAATTTAAAGCAACCACTTGAATTTAGCAACTTTACTTAATTCAATAGCTAGATGCAACTATCAGTTACATTTTATATGCCAGTAATAAGTTAAAGATTATATTCTTTTAACAATAAAAATGTTATTTAAAATAGTACCAATGTTACTAAAATCTAAAAAAAAATTTTTTTAAAGGCAACATATCCATAGAGAAGACCTGTTCTATAAGATATCAAGACTTTTTATAAAGCTAAAGTAATTATGAAAGTGTAGTATTTGTATATGGATTAACAAATAGATCATTGGAACAGATTAAAGAGCCCTGAAAGAATCCATGCATATAAATGTACACTTGATTTACGACAAATGTGTAAGGCATTGGGGAACAACAGCAGTAAATGGTGCTGAACAATCAGATACCACATGGAAAAAATTCAACTTGACCTCAACCTTATACCTCAACATATACTAAAAAGTAATAAGCAGAATATAGATGCAAACATGAATGATAAATAATAAGGTTCTCAGAAAATACTATGAGAGAGTTTCTTGATGCCATCAAGTTAGGAAAGATATTAAATACAACGCAAAAATGTTCACTTTTTTTTATAAATGTTAGAATGTTAAAAAATAAGAACTTCTGTTCATAAAAACAAAGTAACAACAACAAAAACAATGTGAAGAAAGCAAAAAGGCCACAGATGTGAGAAGGTACTGTCAACATGTATAAATGGCAAAAGGCTCATATTGACTATGTATACAGAACTCCTATAAATAAAAAGTCATACAGCCCGACAGAAAAATGGACCGGAAAATGCACATGCATTTCATAAGAAGAGATATCTAAATGGTCAGTAAATTTCTGAAAATATGTTCAACTTCATTAAAGAAGATGTAAAATGTAAATTAAAACTATATATAGGCACTGAATTGGCTAGAATTAAAAAGACTAAAAATACAAAGTGTTATCAAAAATAAAATGAATATTGAAACTCTCTTATATGGCTGGTGGAAATCAGCACAACCATACTGGAAGATCTCTTGGCTGTACTTCTAATATTAATCCAGAAATTCTACGCATAAGGGTATGCTCAAAGATATTTAAAATATGTACCTCAAAGGAAATTTCAATAGTCAAAGGAGCATTATTTATAATAACTGTATATAGGAAACAAATCAAATATCTATCAAGTATAGAATGAATCAATAGTCAATAAATGGTACCGAAACCTCGGAATGGCCGAGACAATTGACAGGCAATTCACAAAAAAGAACCCAGATTGGCCAAGAAACATGAAAAAGGATTCCACCTTAAAAATTAAAACCCCCGTGAGATACCATTTTTCACCCATCAGATAAACAAAAAGGTCAATGTTAAGAAATACACATATTGGCACAGATACAGGACAACAGGAACTGTTACACACTGAGGGTGAAAGTATACATTGTTGCAGCCATATCAGAAAGTAATTTGACTATATTAAGTGAGGTTGTTATGAATATACATTATAAACGCAAAATTTTACTTCTAGATAATCCCCCTAAACAAACAAGCAACAATTATTTACTCTGTATGGAGGGAGCTAGGAACAAAAATGCACATAGCATCATTGGTTTTAATAGTGAATATGTAAATGTTTATCAGTAGAATGCTTTGTGATACATGAAATACTATTCATCAGTGAAAATGAGTGATTTAAAGCTAATCATATTTACATAGATAAATCTCACAAAAATAATGACAAATGAAACTTTTTGCAGGACACGTACAGTAATGGTTATAAATCATGCAAATAATACCAAATAGATTTCTACACTTGTAATAAAAGTACAATGAACTGCACTGGAATAATAAACTCAAATTCAGGAGAGTAGCCACTTTGAGGTTAAGAGAATACATGGAGGAGTAGTACTTGGGTGTTTGTAATATTTTACTTCTTAAAAAAGACGATGGGGAATAGCCACAGTAATCTTGAAAAAGAAGAACAAAGTTGGAGGGATCACATTACCAGATTTCAGATTATACTACAAAGCCTCTGTAATCAAAACAGCCTGGTACTGGCACAAGAACAGGCATATAGACCAGTGGAACAGAACAGACAACCCTGAAATGGACCCAAGGCAATATGTTCAATTAATATTTGACAAAGGTGGCAAGAGCATACAGTGGAGTAAAGACAGCCTCCTTAATAAATGGTTTGGGGAAAATTGGACAGCTACATGCAAAAAATGAAACTAGACCATCAACTTACACCATACACAAGAAGAAACTCAAAATCGATAAAAGTCTTAAATGTGACTCATGAATCCATAAAAATCCTAGAAGAAAATGTAGGCAACAACATTTCAGACATCATATGCAGCAGAATTTTCACTCATACATCACCTAAGGCAACAGAAACAAAGGAAAAAATGAACACATGGGACTACATCAAACTCAAAAGCTTCTGCACAACAAAATATACAATCATCAAAATGGAAAGGCTACCCACTGTATGGGAGAGCATAATTGCCAACGATATATCAGATAAGGGGTTAATTTCCAATATATAGAGAGTGCTCATACAACTCAACAAAAGGAAAACAAAGAACACAATTAAAAAATGGGCAGAGGACCTAAATAGACACCTCTCCAAACAGGACATAAAAATGGCTAAGAGACATATGAAGAAATGCTCAACATCATTAATCATCAGAGAGATGCAAATTAAAACAACAATGAGGTATCACCTCACAACTGTCAGAATGGCTGCCATCAACAAATCATCAAACAAGTGTTGGCGAGGGTGTGGAGAAAAGGGGACTCTAGTACACTGCTGGTGGGAATGCAGACTGGTGCAGCTACTATGGAAAGCAATATGGTGTTACCTCAAAAAATTAAAAATCGAACTTCCATTTGACCCAGTGATCCCACTTCTAGGAATATACCCTAAGAAGCCTGAAACACCAATCAGAAAGAATATATGTACCCCATGTTCATAGCAGCACTATTTACAATAGCTAAGATCTGGAAACAACCCAAATGTCCATAAGTAGAAGAATGGATAAAAAAGCTGTGGTACATATACACAATGGAACACTATGCAGCTCTAAGAAAGATCTCTTATCCTTTGAGACGACATGGAGGGACCTGGAAAGTATCATCCTAAGTGAAGCAAGCCAAACAGAGAAAGACAAGTATCATATGATCTCACTTATTTGTGGAATACAATGAACATAACAGTCTGAGGAATGGGGTAGTCCCAGAGACATGGAAGTGGGGTACAGATTGACAATCCCCAAAAGATGGGGTGATGGGGAGAGATAAACCACAGAACTTATATGCATGTGTGAATGAACAATGGACATGGACAACAAAGCTGGGGACAGGGCCGGGAGAGAGGAGGAGGGGGGAATCAGTGGGGGAAAAGGAGAAACATCTGTAACAAAAATTAATTAATTAATTAATTAATTAATAAAAATGATGATGGGTACAAATGTATGCTTCAAATTGTGTTTTAACATATATTAAACATTTCACCATTTATTTTGTTTAAGAGAGCGAGACCAGACTATGAGTTACCTGAAATCTAGACATTTCAACTGATGAGTCAGCACGAGGGAGTCACTTTACACCACGATGTAGGAAGAGTCAGAGACGGCAGCCAGTGAGTGCCTCGGACAGAAGAGAGGCTTTGATTTGACTAATGCAGGCTTCAAATGATGAGGGTCTCCCCTACACTTTGGGAAGTAAAAAAAGAGAAAAATCAACAGACACTTCATGGTCCCTGTCCTTTTTACTTGGTGTCCTGACTCCCCGCCCCTCTGTACTTAGAAGGACATTCTACAGAAAACTGGACTAAAAGGAATAAACTTCATGTGCCCAAATCCAGCAAGGCTATGTCTCAAAGCACACAAGAGAGTTACCTTGAAGGAACAATGACAAATATAACACTTCTTTGCTCCCTCTAACCCAGTAAATGTCAAGTTTTAGACTGTACCCTTTTTATTTTGGGTGACAAATCCGTTGAGTTTTATTACTGCAATGCATGACTTTTCTATTCTGCCAAGCACACAATATTTATTTATTTTAATCTAACCAGTTGGCAGTGACCTCTATTCTCAGCAAGGCTGACTAAAATTAAGAGTTCATGCAGAGTGTGGCTCTCCCACCCAGACTAGCCCCTAGCACTCCTGCTGTTAACTTCGGAATTCTGATCTATTGAGAATGTCTGGGTCTTTGCTTTCTCCACGTCTAGGAAGTACAGACACATACATGGTTATAACTACATTTGCCAACAATGCTCCATTGACAACGAAAAAGTAGGTTGAAATTTTATGAGATTTTTATGGGTTGCTTTTGAGATTTAAAAAAAAATATGCTCTTAGTTATTAGATGTGTAGAGTTTGTTACATATATTTGTTTTCAAAATTTAAATAAGTAATGGTAGAGCTAGAAGTTCACCTTTGTATTTTCTATTACAAATACAAAAATCACAAATAGACCAAACTCCAGTTTATAGGATATCTGGATTACAGCAAACATCTAACCAAGTATCTTATGATACGTGTGTGGCCAAAATAGAGATCTATGTATTGGAGAGCTAGTGCAGCTAAGATCACTAACTGGTTGAGTGATAGGGACAAGTAATGAAGGGATGGTACCTTAAAAGGCAGGTTGATGCCCAGTTGGTGTGGCTCACTGGTTGAGCATTGACCCACGCACCAAGAGGTCTCCAGTTCGATTCCCAGTAAGGGCACATGCCCAGGTTGTGGCCCATTCCCCACTGGGGGGCATGCAGGAAGCAGCCAATCGATGTTCTCTCTCATTGATGTTTCTATCTCTCTCCCCCTTTCCCTACCTCTCTATCTAAAATCAATAAAGAAAAAAATTTTTTTTTAAAAAAGCAGGTTGACTCCAATTTATTGGAGTAATATACCACCCCTACAGCCCCGCACTATAAAATAATTAGCCCCTGGTACTCCCAAATCAGGACATTGATGGTGTATTGATTATTGCTCTAACATGCCCATGAAAATAGGATGATTCCTAGCACAGGTGAGAAAACCAGAATTCAAAGTGCTTTGTGCCGCCTGAAATGATAGCCCTCATCTAGCACAATGAAGTGTGATAGGGATAAATGCAAATCCATTTATCCATCAAATATGCATTTTCCACTTACTAAACACCATACCCCTGCTCTGGTGTTGAGGGAAACCCTTATCTTTACAGATGACATTTTCTTCCCAGTGGAGTCATATCTGTGGGTGGGGCTGTTTAATCCTGTGAGCCCTTTAAGAGCAGGTCTAGAGGTAAGAGATGCTCTCCTGAAGAAACAAATAGTTATGTTGTGAAGTGCCTTTGGAGATAAGTAGCCTCTAGGAGCCTCAGCTATGGCCTCAAGGAACTGAATTCTCCCAACTACTTGATCATAGAACAGGACCCCGAGCCTCTGATGAGACAGAAGCCCCAGCCGACACATCAGCTACAGCCCTGTAAAATATCCTGAGCAGAAAACCCAGCCAATCCACGGAACCTCTCAGTTAATAAATGTTAAGTCACACACACACACACACACACACACACACACACAAATGCAGTTCCAAGTCATTCCCTGCAGAGAAAGGAAGGCGTGAAGAGTCAAAGAAGCTAGGGGCATCCAGCAGAAAAAGGCATTTGAGAACTTCCAGTGCTCTGAGTAAGAAACAGAGTAGTTCGGGAATCAATAGAGAAGCAACTCAAGGTTGTTTTCTATGTCCTTATAAGTTCCTCAGTAGATGCTGGAATAAATGATCGAATCAGAGCATCTTCCGGGTAAAAGGAAACACTGAAAGAGGCCCGGATTGTGGTGACGACACCAGTTCTGCATAGGTTTGTATTTAAGGGCCTTTTTTTCTTAACCAGTGTTTTAATTAAGTTGGAGTTGTTTGTGTGTGTATGTGTGGGTGTGTGTGCACATGTGTGCACACACGTGTAGAAAAACTTCTGGACCTTTATAACTGTACTGAAACACATGGTAAATAAGAGGAGGAGGAGGAAGAGAAGAAGGTTAGAGGTATGTGGAAAGCAACACACATGTGATCTACACCAAATTTTTGCAGGGGCTTATATCTAAAATTGGGATGCATATCACTATATTTTAAATGTTTTCAAATACAGTTCCCCCAGTGATCTTGTGAAATAGTAGTCATTTGAGGGAACTTTTTAAATAAACTATACATATATACAACCAGAAATGAGGCCAGATCATTGGATACCACGCAGCCTGAGGAATGCTCCCAAAGCAATCACAACTGTGTAAATCACGCCCAGCCCAAGAAAGGGACCCCTGGCAGCCTCTGTCGTCCCTCCCGTCACATCCCCTCACCCAGGCAACCACTATTCGGACTCCTCACAGCATGGCTGCACTTTGGCATAGGTTTTCCATTTTCGTCTTACAGATGAGGAAAGTGGGGTTCAGAAAGCTGCACTGACCCCACAACAGTCATACAGTTCCCAGCTGGCCGGACCCCGTTCTCCTGACACCCAGCCCAGTGGCCTGCCTTCTATCCCACACTGCGACGTTTTCCTTCAGCTCCCTCGAAAATAGAAGTGACTTCTGTCCCTTACCTGGTGCTCGTAAACATTTGATACTGAAAAGTGTATGCAATGGTGAATCTGAATATGGATGTCCCAATATGGTTTTATAAGAATATTCCAGACTGAAAATAGTACTCGTGATTGCCCCCTTTCTTCTCTGTTATGAAAGACTGATATTGAAAAAATAAAATTTCTTACCAATTTTTAGTCCTTATGTCATACAGCTAAATAATTACACTCATGTCATCTTTGGAATACAGCATGTTGCTAATGTGTGTTGTTTTTCAAATCCTGATGAAATAATTCAAATATTATCTAAAGGGGAAACATTTCCAAGCAGGGAGCTTAGAAGAAACATAAAAACAGTGCAATCCTGATGAATGCCAGGTAATAACAAAGTTAATAGTCTCTATAAAGAAATAACACATTTCTTTTAAAAGTTAATGCAATTAAATTATCAACCTCTCTTCCTTTTTCTATAATTAGTCAACACTGAAATTAGTTGATCTTACTCTCCAATTTTCCTTCGACTTGAGGAAAAAGAATTTGTTGTAACACTAATGATTTTTTAAAGTTATCACCTTACAACTTCCAAATACAACAGATAGATTAAGCTTAGTCCAAAACTTACTTTGGAAAACCAAAGTATTTTGTTTAATGGACAGCAATTCTGATACTAACCTCAGTATTTTGGTCAACAGATCAGAATTCATATAAGTGATTTTTTTTTTTTTAAGAGAAATTATGGCTATTCTGCTAACACATTCTGTCAACTGCAGATTACGAGCTTACAACAGCTAGACTATTAAGATTATGCAGAAAAAAAATCTCATCCCTAAAAGACTGGGTAAACAAAAGTCTTCACTTCCTTTTTAATGTCAGCATCAGAGAGCAATTGGAAAATAGAAAAAGTAAAAACAACTCCTGAATGAGGTAATGTAGAAACACCATTCTTACTATTGCACTGAATTATTCAAAAATATAATGAAATTCCGGGAAACATCAGATGCTGCAGGTACATGAAAATAATTTTGTTTTTATAACCAATTTCAGGCAGATAAATACTAGAATCCGTTCCCATTTCTCCCCCATGGAACTGAAGTGTCACCAAGATTTACAGCCCCTCAAGTTCCCTTTTCAGAGGAACATTCATTTACATAAACAGATAATCCCAGATAAAAATTTCCATTAGACAAAGGTGAAATGGATCAATTTTCTCTGCCAAGACAAATCTTAAATCTTGAACAGATAGGGTCATTATTACACCAGCCCCATTTCAGAAATAATGTATTTTTAAAAAATCAGCCGATAGCAGCCATTTCCAGCTTTCCAATTATCTTTAAGAAAAGCTTATTCTGTGGACAATAAAGCACATTACTGCACAATATGATACAGTCCATAAAGATCACAATGTTTTATGAAAGGTTAAAGAAAGCTCAGCACATTTAGGGGAATGTCATAACCTGCAAAGTCTTTCAAGACGTAGCTGAAGGCGTGGGCAGGCTGTGCAAATATTGTGCTAGGCAACGCGGCATTCCTGTTCAGTATCAAAACAGTGAAGGAGAAAGCATATGCCAGGATGATTCTATTGTGAACCCTGGGGTTCCTACAGATAAGATGGGAGAGGACATCAAATCATAAGAAACACCTCTCCTCATTTGTGATTCATAGGAGACTATATGCTGACACGATGGCATTTCTATTGGCTTGGTACCCAGTGGCCCACTTTCTTGTTTTCTCTTCAAGCAACTTTTCCATGCTGTTTCATTAATATTAATAAAACTATACAGAGAATTTTTAAAAAGGTCTCTGATTTTCCCCCCATTCTTTGTAAATGCCCCACCAGATATAAATGACTATAGAACAATGGATGGGTGCAGTGATACTGCCAAAAAAAAAGGCAAAAAATTCGTAGATGCCCAGTATAAAATGGCTTCAGTATCAGGGTATGGGATTTGGAGATCAGTCCATATTTTCTTCTGTACTAATAAAATGCATGAAACAGTTTCAGAGGTTAATGTTCCCTTATCAAATTTAGAGAGGAAGAGTTCACTCTTTAGACAGTACTGATTATCTGTTATGGACAAGGCTACAAAGGGATCAGGGGATAGAGGGAACTCAGTCACAGTCCCTCAAGGAATTTACACAGATTGTCGTGATTGGGGTGGACTATATAAAAAAAAAAATTTTTTTTTTTGTATCCTCACCAGAGGACATTTTTCCATTTTTTTTTGTTCAGGTAGAGTGGAAGGGAGAGAAAGGAACAGAGAGAGAGAGACAAACATCGATGTGAAAGGAACACATCGAGTGGCTGCCACCCGCACAACCGACCAGGGCCGGGGACAAACTGCAACCGAGGTACGTGCCCTTAGCGGAACCGACCCGGGTCTCTCCGGACCGCAGGCCGACGCTCTAACCGCTGAGCCAAACCGGCCAGGGCTAAAAAAAAACAAACAAACAAAAAAATTTTTAATTGAGCCCTGGCCAGTTTGGCTCAGCGGTTGGAGCATCGGCCCGCGGACCAGAGAGGTCCGGGTTCGGTTCCCGATAAGGGCACATACTTCGGTTGCAGTTTGTCCCTGCCCCCTGGTTGGAGTTGTGTGGGTGGCAACCATTCGATGTGTCTCTCTCACATTGATGTTTCTCTCTCTTCCTCCTTCACTCCCTCCCGCTCTATTAAAAAAAATTAAATTGAGATTTAAATTAGAATATAGAGGGATTGAGCAAAAAAGGGGGAAAAAAAAGAGAAAGAATTCAGGGACACGGACAACAGTGTGGTGACTGTGGCAGGTAGGGGGTGGGTAGAGGTGGAAAGGGTATGGGAGGATAAATGGTAATGGAAAAAAATAAAACAAAGCGGTAGAAAATGATTCACAGGGTTAGCTCTGCCTAAGCACACTCCTGACCAAAAGAAGAAAAAGAAACAATGATTTGTCATTCCACTTATTTATGCATTCATTGGTTGATTCTTTAATATGCCTTGACTGGGGGTCGAACCCACAACCTTGGGGTATCAGTACAATGCTCTAACCAACTGAGCTACCCAGCCAAGGCGGGAACAATACATTTATACTTATAATTGGCATGCACTGCTTGGGAACAAAACAGCTTGATGAGTACTTGAAGGATGAAATCTCAGGGGTCAGGCTGTGCTCTGAGTAAGACAAGGAGAAAGATGGGTTGGTGTTTCTAAAGATGAGCTGGTGGGGAGCCGGCTATGAGGGAAGCCCGTGGAGCCATGAAAAATGCCAAGAAGCTATAAGGAGCACACACTGATGTTTCAGAGTCTTCCAATTTTTTTTAGAGCTCACAGAAAAACTCACCATGTGTTTATGGGTTTCATGTAGAAACCAGTAAAAGAGCAAAATAATAATGAAGTTAAAATATTGAAGGCACTTGGAAGACTGTGAACCCCTGAGCCAATGAAATCAGAAGTCTTCATGAGGCCTGACTCTCATGGCACTGCCCCGGGAGGCAACCCTGCCTTGCTCTCAAGGTTGGAAATGCCCCAGGTGTCAGTCTGGGCCACGTTTTCTCAGCTACCTTTGGTTTGCAAGGGGTCTTTACAAGATAAGACACTAGGAAAAAATAAATGAGAAACTTGTGGTATCACTCTCACAAGCACACTTTTCTGAGTGTGCACCTTAAATGTCATTTTAACTTTTTATGTGCATGTAAATAGCTATTCTTTCCGTTGCTGGAATATTAGTCATAACATCTAATGATGTGGAGATTGTTGCCTTATAAAACTCACAGCTGGGTAGCTACATGGCTCAAGGCAAAAGCCTATCTTAAAATCCATTGCTTTAGGAGGAGAATGTTTATTAAAACATTATATCTATTAAAAATATATGATGCATCATTGGTCATTCTCTGTGTTGCTGTGCCAACCATAGTTTTTCCAGCGAGGCTTTTTTAGTTGATACCTGAAGACCTGGCAAGGTCCATGGCCTCATAATTTACCAGTCCATCAACAAATAAATAAATCTCAATGACCAGAGAGTAAATCACCCAAGGTGCCTGCACAGCAGCACATAAACTCATGTTTACACAGGCTCCGCCGGGGTAGCTGTTGTCAGTCAAATATTTCTAGGCTTGTAGGAAAGTGAATGTTTAAAAAGGAATAAATGTGTGATCTCCCTGTAACAGAATTTAAATGCATTAGTAATGAAGATACCACGGGGGAGGCTGATCCTTGTGAAACACACAAGCGAGAAGGGGAGAAGGCAAGGCCAACAACTGGGTGCCAAGGGCCGAACAAACATGGAGACAGATGGTAATTTGATATAATTAAGCTAGAATCTACCTTCAGTGGTTCTCAAATGTTACCTGAGTTATAGAAGAGAATGGATTTTTCATCAACTTCACAGCAACAAACTAAGAATAACTTGTAGGCATAAAGAACTTCCAAAGAGAGGCTCCTGCCTTTTTTAATGTGTCATCCATCCAACCCTGCTGCCTACTTTTGTTTAAAAAGATTACTTAATCTATGTATTTTCTATCACATAAAATAAATATTTAATGAAAACATATGTTTGGCCTGGCCGGTGTGGCTCAGTGGTTGAGCATCGACCCATGCACCAAGAGGTCACCAGTTCATTCTGGCTCAGGGCACATGCCCAGGTTGTGGGCCTGATCCCCAGTTGGGGGCATGCAGGAAGCGGCCAATCAATGTTCTCTCTCATCGATGTTTCTATCTCTCTTTCCCTCTCCCTTCCTCTGTCTCTAAAATCATAAAAATAAAAAAAAAGATTAAAAAAGAAAATATATGTTTGGTCCCAACGCAGTAGAAGTTCCATAAGCATGTCACACTGAATCTGGGTCCTTGAAGAGTGGTTATTTTCCTTCCTGCTACCCAACTTAGCATAATTATTCTGCTTAATACCATTTCCACCAGGGTAGGCAAAGAAAAGCAGAGATGAAAATGTTCAATGAGGGTGAATGTGACAAGGTATGTGGAAATATTCTTCAAAAAGGCAGAAATTTGAGATTTAACAGAGAATTCTCTCTGGCTTTTAACTATTTTAATTCTTTATTCTTCATCCTCATGGGGATGTAGAAGCCATGAAAAGGGGCATTACTAGAAAGTTGAACTAAGAAATTAAGCAAGTAACTTTGGCTAAACCAATGGCATAGAACCTACGAACGTATCTTTCTGGACTCCAAACATGCACTCTGATTGGTGCTGACTCCCTTCTCCACACTCACTCACTGGCCCGTAGGACAGCTGTGGAACAGCCCCCAGTTCCCCACCTCAGGGCTGAGGCACTCATCTCCCTGGCTGTGGGTCACCGCCGAGTCCCTCCCCCAAGACTGCCTTCAGAGGAAGGGAGCTGCTTCACCCCAAATTAAGCAAACTCCCCTGGGGCAGTCACACATCCAATGACTGGGTCAATGAGGAGGTACGAAGGCTTGGTCCCCCCACCTCAATTCAGGACATGTTTGAAGGGTTTTTCAAGCTCCAGAGCTTCCTGCTGAATCAGCTTAAGCCTCTGTTGTGACTGTATCACAGTTCAACTCCTGCCTAAACAAGTGTTGCTCCTAAAAGGCTCTCCAACGGATTTCCTGCACACTGATATCTGGCTCAGTCTACTTCCCAGCAGCTGCCCTAACACATGGGTCCCTCTTAACTTGGAGCAAAATCGGGCTGAAACCTAAAGAGGAAAAACCTCATTGAGAACCACCCACTGTCTATACATTATCACATTTTTATCCATGACCCCTCCCTACTGATCCACCTAAGGTCCAGGTCACCCCCACCACCAAGTCCTTTCTTCAGCTAAGTCTTTACAACTTATTTGAATGCCTCAAAATGTAAAGTTTTTACATTGGTGGGCATGACCTATTACTTTCCTACATCTGCTGAATCAAAGTACTACAAACGTAGTGGTTTAAACCAATGCGAACTTATTGTACCATTCTGTAGTTCAGAAGTCTAAAATAGGTCTTACAGGCTCACGTCAAGGTGTTAGCAGGGCTGTTTTTTTTCTAGAGATACTCAGAAAGAGTTCATTTCTGGCCTTTTCCAGCTTCTAAAGGCTGCCCACATCCCCTGGCTTGTGGGCCCACCTCCATCTTCAAAGCCAGCAGTGTAGCATCTTCAAACCCCCATCTCCGCTTCTCTCATCACATTACCAGTGTCTTACCTTGACCCTCCTGGCTCCTTCTTATAAAGACCCTTATGATCATATTGGCTTCACTAGATAATCCAGAATAATCTCTTCATCTCAAAGTCCTTAACCACACTCACAAAGTCTCTTTGTCATGTGAATTAGCACATTCACAGGTTCTAGGCAGTGAAACATGGACATCTGGGGCAGGTGGGGGTATTATTCAGCCAACCATACATGGCTATTAATTGTCCCAAGGAAATAAAAAAGAATAAGCTAAATCCTCCAGGACAACTAGTTTTAAAGTTCAAGCCACAGTCGCACCTCATAAAGAATAATTCAGTCTCTTCTCCCCAGTGCTACACTACATGATCAAATTGCACTGTGCTAATAGAAGCTCTCCCATTCTGCTAACTCAGCTGGGAACCTACAAATTTAGTCAAGCTATATTTGTGGAAATCTTTCCCAGGTTTATAGGGCAGAAGGCTAGAATCACAACCTTCTTTGGAACAGGCAAAAACTGAAACAACTATATGACTACAAATACAATAAAATATTTTGATGTATAATTCAAGAATCAAAGAAAAAGGAATTATAGAATTTGATCATCTGCAGGGCTCCTCAGTGACCTACTTAATGAATTCCCTCATTTTACCAGTGAGAAAACTAAGGAGCAGGAAGATTAAGTCAAGCTCGCCAGCCTCCGAGTAGCAAACCTGAGACTTGGTCCCCGTACATTTTGTTCCACTGCCAGGAGGGGAGGAGGGGAGGAAGGCAGGGAAAAGGGCAGGTAGGCAAGCAAGCAAGAGGATAGGCCAGCAGGAGGGAAACAGGAGGACAATGGTTTGGATCTCCATCCTGTACCAGACGCCACACGAGTCACTTTGCTGCATATTATCTATGTCATCCTTACAAATACCCCGAGCGACAGGGGTGTTGGTCTCATTTTTATAGATCAGGAAACCAAGATTCAAAGAGATCTGGTATATCCACTCAAGTTCAGACACCTAATACAGCCAGCGCTTGATGAATGAGGATAAAGGGAGAGAAGAATGGAAGCCACATGTAATCCAAAACCCTGATTAAAACAAAACTAGACAGAACCTGGTACCAAACAAATTTATATAGACCTATTTTCTTGTAATTAAATCTAATATCTAGGAACACATTCACCGGTCCCCAGATGTCCAAAAGTGTAAAAATAATCCTAGCACAATTCATTAAGAACACTAAATACCACGTGTTCACTTGAAAAACTGCTAGAGGCTTGCTAAAAATCTAATTTCTATTTGCTTCTTAGTTAATCTCTTTTTTTTCATGTTATAACAGAACCAAGTTGGGCAGAGAAGTAGTTTCAGTGCTTCAGTTTTCCTCTCTTTCCCTTTCTCACTTAATGTCTTTGTAGGACTTGAATCCACAGTCCTCAAGATTTCCTTTTTCCTCTGCTCATAGTAAACGATGGCTTCCCCTTTAAGGACCCACTGACTCAGGGTTGAGGCCCAAAACTAACCTGACTGTCCAGCAAGGGAGGTCTGATGGTTACTTGACCGCTTCAAGCAATGAAAACCTTCAGATATGTGACGTCCTCACTGATTTGAGGTAATATTTATATTTTGTGCACTTTTCATGTACTTTCTATTAATCCAAAAAACACAGAACACAACCCCAAACAACTGAGAAATGACCATGACTAAGAAGCTGGGATATGAACTTAGCTTTCCAAGATTCCCAAGCCTCTGCTGCTTACCACTTACTTCCTATAAAACAGGAAACTCCACAGATATGTGCTCAACAGTTGTCTGAAAGCCATGTGCAAACCCAGAACCAGTTTGAATTATGCAGCTAAATAGGACCTGAAAGTTGTGTGAAGTGATTTTCACTATTTACAGAGATGTTTCCTCAGCAAGTCCCATAAATAAGCTCCTCCGCTGCCCGAATGCTTCTCTAGCTCCTGTCACCCACCCCACTGTATCACACACACGTGAACCATGTATGCACACGTGCCCATGCACACATGTGCTCAAACATGTGTCTCACCCCTCATCACTTCATCAGCAAGTCTTCCCAGATTTCCAGGCTCAATTTCCCCTTGTCCTTTCATTGTCTCAGAAACTCTTCTCACAATTGTCCATTGACTCGTCATTTGTTAGTAGAGTAGGAGAGTGTGTAGGTGCCAGATTCAGGAGCTAGTCTTCCCGGGTTCACGTATTGGCTCTGTCACTTACTACCTGCAGGATCTTGGGCAAATGTCTCACCATTCTGAGTCTTAGTTTCCTCATCTGCACACTGGAGATCCACCTCCCAGGACTGCCGGGTAGAACGTGTGAGACACTGAATGTAAAGCTGAGGAGCAGTGACCGGCACCTAGTACTCTACCCCGGAGTCTGCCATTATTCAGGAGCTGCGGCCCTTCCCTCGCTACACTGCCAGGTGCTCGAGGGCCAGCGCTCCTCGGCATCCCCCGCGATACTTCCAGAAACCAGGTCTGAGTTCAACTAATGCTTGTTGCATGAATAAGGATGTGGAGTCCCAGAGCCTCCTCAGGCAGCACGGAATCTGCCTAAGTCATGAACTCGGCCACCTGCCCTGTCGTCACCACCGCTGGAGCTGCCGTTACCACTGCCGCCCCAACGCCTCTCCTGACACTCCCGGATCCCATCAATTCACATGGCCATGGCTGTTTTCCAGGGGGAAAGAGTGGCGGTTCTAACTAAATACAGTCATTCTCGCAGCAGCAATGTAACCGATGTTTTGTTGATTCAGCTGTCATTCCAAAGGTAATCAAAAGCCCTGGCTAAGTGTAGCTGACTATAAAGAAGGCAGGAGGTTGAGCTCGGTGAGGAATGAAGGCTACAGCCACCTAACAAGCACAAATCCACAGCCAGCATCCAAAGTGAGGTGCAAAAGAATAAGAACAGTAATAACAGAAACAATGAGAGTACTAAGATGCCTTCCAGGGGGGGCAACAGAGCAAGCATGCCGTGAGCACAGGATGGAGATCTGACGACTGGTCCCAGGCGCAGCTCTGTGATTGCTCTAGCTGTGAGACACTAAGCAGCCTCCTTAAGTATGTGCTTCAGCTCCCTCGTCCAACAAACGAGGATCAGAATAGTATCAGTCTCCTGGAGCTACCAGAAGGATGTAATGACTTTTTTACTTCAATATGTCTTCCAATGAGGCTTTTTTCTTTATTTGGAACTCTAAAACTGATTGTCATAGTATATAAAACTCAAAGATTTTTTGAAGGGATTATTTTTAGAAGTAGACAAAAAAATTAATTACTTTTAATTAATTTAAGTGAGTGGCACATAAGAAGTAGTCAATAAATGTTAGTTCTTTTTGTTAATCCAAAGCTTGTTATGATTGCTATATTAACATTGTTAAGTGGAGCACCTGGTACTGAATAGTGAGCCATGGTTCGACAGAGGACAACAGGTATCGAAATAGGGAAATTCATTACACAGAGGTCCTACAGGAAGTACCCAACAGGCCTTGAGGGAGGTCAAGGCAGGTGTAGGCAGAGAAAGGGCAGTGGGATCTGGGGCACATGCCTTTACTAGGGTCTGTGGGTGAAGTGTCTTGGGGTTCCTGGGCTAAGGTCAGATTGGTAGGTTCAAGCCCAAACCAGCAGGATGTGGGATGCTCCATGCGGTCTTCTGAAGGGTACGCCAAGTGAAGGCCCTAGGAGATGGGGAAACTGTTGATCACAAGGCTGTTGGGGAAGTCAGATCAGGAACTTACATTTGCTTATGACTCTTGCATGAGGGAACTCATGTCATTTCAAAGCCCCTACAGGCCACTTGGCCACACAAAATGAATGTGAGGCAGCCAAACAATGGAGTAGCTCAGCTAAAATCGTGAACAAGTTTTTACAATCATTATCTCAAAGGACCAGAGAAAAAAGCACTTACGTTGTGTACACACTTAAAGGATGTATTACGATCCTTTCCCCCATGTCACATCATCACTAACTACACTTTGATACAGTAGGTGCACACTCAGTCCCTGTCCTGGGGCTCTGGTACAAGTCCAAGGGTTCTGCCTGTTGCTCTGTCTGTCAGTGTGACAATTAACCCTGCTAAGGCAGACATCTGGTACCGTGCCGAGCATCACTACCACCTTTGCACTGCAGAACGTGGACATGTAGCCTCAGCTTTCCTTCTCAGTCAAAGCTCTCCTATGAGAATAGGAGCTTCCTACTCAGATTTTCTAATAAACACATAAACAACCATCTTTTATCCATCTTCTAAACCAGTTTGTTATATGAAACTTGAATACATCTTCAGATCTATAGAGTTCTATGGACGCCTGTTTAAAAAACATATTCCAATTTTTAAACTTATGACAAAACTCAACTAATTTAAAAAAATTAGAATGTATCAAAATTTATAAAATCTTCTCTTTCAAATCTTTTTCATTGATTCTCAACTATCCATTTAGTTCCTAGTACACACTAGACACTTTGCTAGGCACTGAACATGCAATGACAATCAAATAAAGGCCTGATCTTTGTCTACAGGGAGCTAAAAGTCTACCTTGTGAGGTGGGCAAGGTAGGTTCAGAGAAGCACTTTATCCAAGGCTACACAGACAACAAAAATAGAACTCTGGCCCTGGCCGGTTTGGTTCAGCGGTTAGAGCGTCGGCCTGTGGTCCTGAGAGACCCGGGTTTGGTTCCCGCTAAGTGCGCGTACCTCAGTTGCAGTTTGTCCCCGGCCCTGGTCGGTTGTGCGGGTGGCAGCCACTCGATGTGTTCCTTTCACATCGATGTTTCTCTCTCTCTCTCTTCCTCTCTCTCCCTCCCACTCTACCTGAACAAAAAATGGAAAAATGTCCTCGGGTGAGGATAAAAAAAAAAAAAAATAGAACTCTGCCTTAAAAACCCTTTTTCTGACTTTAATTTTTTTTAATTATTCAAGAAGTTTAGAATTTAGGAATTATGGAACTGACTGTTCATACCCAACTAAAGAAAAAGCCAAATAATTTATAAGATCATAGTTTTCAGAAACCATCAAAAGAGCTAAGGACACACAGCGAGCTAAATTAACTAAAATCTAAAAGTTATGATCCTATTATGAGAAAGAGGAGACCAATAAATTCTGTCATCGCTGGTGAAGTATAGCTGGACACAGAATGCACCATGGAGGGGGAAAGAGAGAAACTCCATGGGTCTGAAAGAACTGCTAACCTCTGTGGACAGACTGGTTTGCCATGTTGGAATCCCAAGGAACCTCATCCACAGAGTGAGGCTGCATCTCTCTGCCAACTCTTTCCTGTGAGTCTTCATCGAAAGTACAGAAAGTACTCACTGAAGACTAGGGGAAAGTCTGGAAATCTGAGAGAGAGACCCCTACAGCATATGAGAACATCCCTAAGTACAAGATGGCAAGCCAGTGAAGGCTGGGGTCATGGCAGAACTGAAAG
Source organism: Molossus molossus (assembly GCF_014108415.1). Taxonomy (NCBI): domain Eukaryota; kingdom Metazoa; phylum Chordata; class Mammalia; order Chiroptera; family Molossidae; genus Molossus; species Molossus molossus. The sequence continues at coordinate 58,240,174 of NW_023425344.1, read as the reverse complement.
AAACCCGTCTGAGAAAGTCTGGGCTTTCCCCGAGGTCAAGACAGTTGCAACTGAAGCCAGCAATGAGGCCGGAGAGCTGAGCGGACTGTCATTGGTACAAGGAACTGAATGCCAAGAGCTGGGAACAGAGCCTCAGGAGGAAGAAAGACCTCCTGAGGTGAAAAGAGGCAGGATTAGGAAAACAAAGAGAATTCTCTAGCACCCAAAATAGACTGGAAGCATAGAGGTCTGTGAGATCATCCCAGTGCTCAGATTACACGGCCGAATGATGAGGAAGTTCTGATTCTATCCTCAAAATAGTTCAAGTCAGTGGTAACCTAAATCTAACTAAAGTTGAAACAATACCCACACACATCAAATCTACATCACATTTACTTAACCTTCCCTAACAAGCGCTCACAGAAAAAAAGGTGTGCCTTTTTCTGGGGTAATTATTAATTACTTCAATCTTTATTTAATTTTTTTACTCACAATGGTCAACATACAATTAAAAAAAAACAGATACACAAGGAAGCAAGAACATATGAGCAATAATCAAATGAGAAAACCGTTAAGAGAATCTCACTCTAGAAAGCCCAGATGTTAAAATTTTCAGAAAATAATTTTACCATAATTATGATAACTATGCTAGAATTTAGTAAAAAAGTTGGGCAACATGAATGATTTGATGGGGGAATTTTGGCAGAGAAAAGGCAAATTTAAAAAGGAACTAAATTGAAATACCAGAAATTAAAAATATAATATCAACAATAAAGAATACATGTATGAACTTAATAGACTATTAATAGCATAGAAAAGAAGCACTAAAAAAAGTCATTATGCAAAATGAAAGTAAAATGACGAAAAGAATGGAAAAATCGGGACAGAGAATCCATGCTCTGTGGGACAACTGTGCATCTGTGAGGAATATAAAATGAGTAAGAAATATTTGAGAACATGATGACAATTTTTTTTTTAAATTGATGAAAACATCAAACCTCAGAATCAATAATCGTAGTTACCTGAAAAGAGAATAAACACACACAAAAAAGCCACACCGAGGCACACCATAGTCACACTGCTCAGAGTCAAAGGTGACAAAAAAAAAATCTAAAAAGAACCCAGAGAAAAAAAGAACACCACATACAAGGGAAAAAATATAAGAATTATGTCTGATCTATTGTCATAAACAATGAAAAACAGAAAAAAAAAATGGAATGAGGAAATTTCAAGATCATTTTAAAAATGCATTTATTAGGAACATATAAATGTATATTCATCTAAACAGATTTTTAAAATATACAAACCAAATATTGATAGAACTAGACAAATTTACATTCATAGTTGATTTTAATATGTTTCTCCCAGAAATTAATTGCATATGTAGACCATAAAATAAAAAGATCAAAAAGTACATAGAATTTTTTTTTTTTTAATCCTCACCCGAGGACATATTTTTCCATTTTTTGTTCAGATAGAGTGAGAAGGAGAGAGAGAGAGAGAGAGAGAGAGAAACATCAACGTGAAAGGTACACATCGAGTGGCTGCCTACCACACGACCCAACCAGGGCCGGGGACAAACTGCAACCGAGGTACGTGCCCTTAGTGGGAACTGAACCTGGGTCTCTCTGGACCACAGGCCGACGCTCTAACCGCTGAGCCAAACTGGCCAGGGTTACATAGAATATTTTAACAATGCTCAACCACCTTGACTTAACTGAAATTTATAAAAACTACACTCAACAATAGCTGAACACACATTATTTTCAAGTGCACACAGAGCATGCACCAAAATAGACAATATGCTGTTCCTTAAAATAATTTATATTATTTCATCTGAGCATGATAAAATAATGTTAGAATCACTAACAAGCTATAACATTTGGAAAATGTATATCACACTTCTAACAACCCAGATTAAAGAAGCAAGACATGGTAAATTAGAAATATTTTTAACTAAATGAATTAAACATAGCATATCAAAATGTGTGGGTTGCAGTTAAAATAATGCTTTAAAAGAAATGTATATTTAAATATCTATGCTTTAAAAGATCAATCAAATGTCAATTTTTTTTTAAGAAGTTATACAAAACTCTGGGCGGTTTGGCTCAGTGGTTGGAACATCAGCCTGTGGACCAGAGAGTCCCGGGTTCAGTTCCCTCTAGGAGCACGTACCAAAAAAAAAGAAGCTATCCAAAGAATAGCAAGTTATTTCTCAATAGGTAAAAGAAAGAAAATAAACATTATAGCACAACAGTAAATTAAAGAGCAACTAAACCAATAAAGTAAAAAGTTGGTTATTTGAAGAGATTAATTAAATTGACCTACCCTTAGCAAGTCTGTTAAGTAAAAAGGGAAAAAATGTAAATTATTACTATTAGAAATACAAAACGGAATTACAGAAAAGATCTTCTAGATTTTAATTTTTATTTTTAAAATCCTCACAAAAGGATATTTTTTCATTTATTTCTGGATAGAGTGGGAGGGAGGGAGGAAGGGAAGGAGAGAGAGAGAATCATTGATGTGAGAAAGACACATCAATTGGCTCTCTCCCCTGACCAGGGCTGGGACCAAACTGCAACTGAGGTACATGCCCTTGACTGGAATTGAACCTGCAACTCTTTGGTCTGCAGGTGGATGCTCTAACCACTGAGCCAAGCTGGCCAGGGCAAGACCTTCTAGATTTTAAAAGAATGATACTGAAATACTATTTTAAAATTTATGTCAATAAACCCAATATCTTAGATTAAATAGATACATTTCTTAAAAAAAAAAACAAATTTCAAAATTTACAGTGGAAGACACTGAGCATCTAAACAGCCCTATACCTATTAAAGGAATTAAATATGTAAACAGCAGACAAACTCTTTCAGAAAATAGAGGTAACATTTCTCAACTTCTTTTATGAGGCCAGCATAAGTCTGCAACAAAAACCTAACAAAAATATTATGAGAAAAAAAGACAAAGGTCAAATTCTTCATAGACTAAATATCCTTTAAAAAAAACTAAAACTGCGCTGGCCGGTTTCTCAGTGGTTAGAGCATCACCCTGTGGACCAGAGAGTCCCGGGTTCAGTTCCTGCTAAGGGCAAATACCTTGGTTGCAGTTTGTTCCCGGCCCTGGTTGGGGTCGAGTGGGTGGCAACCACTCAATGTGTCTCTCTCACATCGATGTTTCTCTCTCTCTCTTCCCTCTGTATCCCTCCCGCTCTATCTGAAGATAAATGCAAAAATGTCCTTGGGTGAGGATAAAAAAATAAATTAAATAAATAAAAATAAAAAGCTAAAACCAGCAATACTTTTAAAAAGAGCATAGTCAAGTAGCGTATATCCAAGAAATTCCACTAGTTTTTGTGATCATCAAACTCCACAAATTGTGATAACAATCCAAGGTTAGTTTGACATTCAAAAAATTAATATACATCTACTTCTAGCCATAATGGAATAGCAGGGACTGTACTTAATCTTCCGACCTAAAACAAACAAAATATACAAAAAGTATCTAAAACAATCGCTGAACATCAGGCAAGGAAGAACAAGGATTCCTAGAGATGAGATGAGGTGAGGGAGTGAGGCAAGCCCTAGACTGGACTATTTCAAGGCTCTGAAAGTTTCCAGGGAGAAGGACCCCAGGTAGAGATCAAGAGGCACCCTGAGTTGGGGAGACAGTGCCGAGGGTCCAGTATATCAAAACAGCAAGGGTTTGTGCAGGTTACCAGAGAACTGCAGAAGATCAACTTAGGAGGTCTACAATGCGTCCTCCTTGTGTATTCTGCAAAGTACTGATCAGCACAGACACTTGAGAAAAGTACCCAAGGAGGAATTAAAATCACCTGGAGATAAGAAAGCCTGGCCTTCACACACGCCTGGTAAGAATGTCTTTTTGCACCATTTAAGATCTCCAATTGCATAGGGATGAGGAATGTATGGAGAGGTTCAAGGAAGGGGCAATGGAAAGCTTTGGGGGACAATGTATTTCTGTATATATTAGCCAAAAAAAAAAAAAAGGTAAAAATTAGAAAGCAGTTCATGTACAATAGCATCAACAAATGTAAAATACCTACAAACAATTTTAATGAAAGCTATGCAAGACCTCTTCAATGAAAGGTACAAAACACTTCTCATACAAGTTAAAGATTTGATAGATATTACATGTGCATAGATTTGAATTTTCAACATCATTGTTACCCAGTCTCCCCAAATTGATCAATACAAACCCTATCAAAATTCAGCAGTCTTTTTTCAATTAACAAATTGATTCCAAGTTATATATGGAAATGCAAATGACCTAGGTTATACAAAATAGTATTTTATAAGAACAAAGTTAGAGGACTTACACCATCTGAATGCTATCAAGACAGAATGTTATTGGCTTAAGGAAAACATGGACAAATAAAATAAAAGTTCAGAAACACACCCACACCTATATGATCAATGGATTATCAGCCAAGGTACCATGTAAACTTATTGGAGAACGAAAGTCTTTTTGCAAATAGTACTGGAATGACTGGCTATCTGCTCAGGAAAAATAATAAACCGCAACTCTTATCTCAAGCCATTCACAAAAACTAATGTGAAATGTAACACAGACCTCCACGTAAATGCTAGGACCATAAAGTGTATAGAACAAAGCATAGGATAATATTTTTAAGACCTTAAACTCGGTAAAGATTTCAGAGAGAGAACAAATAAAATAAGTATCATAAAAAGGAATGTCTTACCCTTTTAAAATAGATATGATAAAAGGTTCCTTTGCCACCATCTACAATACTGTCTCCCACTCCCTTCTCCAATACAGTATGCTCTTAATATGTAATTATTGTTGTTAGTGGTGGTGGTGGTGATGGTGGTGGTAGCAGTTGTGGGTTGTAGCCTAGTGACAGAGGAGGAAGTACTAGCCCAGTACTAGTAGAGAACAAAAGAGGGGAGGAAGATAAAGAAAGAAAAGAAGAAGGAAGAGGAGGATTTAGCTATTCCTCTACTTATGGACAAATATGAATAATTCCAGTTTTTCATTATTGCAAACAATTCTACAATGAACAGTCTTGTACACATCTTCTTGTGTATATGAGCTAGTATATCTTTAGAGAAGAAAAGTAAACTTGGATGATCACAAAAACCACCCTCAAAGTGCTGGTCTATGAACACAAGGCATTAAGAAAAAAGAAATAAAACAATATTACTTGCGCAATACCTTCTTAAAGTATAATACATGTTTAAGTGTGGTTTTGAAAATGCTCTGTTTAATGAGAGATGAACACATATACAAATAATCACATAAGGATGGAGTAAGAATTACAGAAAAGGTATGTAAAGTTATTCAGGAGTAAGAAGTAGAAAATTATCTAAGAAATTCAGGAATGGTACACACACACACACACACACACACACACACATTGAACTTGAACTGAATCTTAAAGAGCAAGTCATCTGCCCTGGCCAGTTTGGCTCAGCGGTTGCAGCGTCGACCTGCGGTACAGAGAGACCTGGGTTCGGTTCCCGCTAAGGGCACGTACCTTAGTTGCAGTTTGTCCCCGGCCCTGGTTGGTCGTGTGGGTGGCAGCCACTCGATGTGTCCCTTCATATCGATGTTTCTCTCTCTCTCTCTTCCTCTCTCTCCCTCCTGCTCTATCTGAACAAAAAATGGAAAAATGTCCTCGGGTGAGGATAAAAAAAAAAAAAGAGCAAGTCATCTGCCAAACTGAGAAATACAAGGAGGACGAGCATAACTATCATCCAAAGGGTGGCTGCAACTCTCTCTTCAAGTGCCATCTGGATATAGGTTCCCAGTAACTTCAGGAAAACCACAGATGTCAGAGCTGGAAATGCTCTTCAACCAATTTCGCATTTTACAGATGATGCATCTGAAGCCCAAGCCCAGACTGTCCTTCCCCAAATCACATGCTTGTTGGTGAGAAACTCAAGACAGAATTCAGGTCCACGTATTTTCAGTCTGCTGCTTTTCTGTTACAGTGAAGCTGCCTCCATGAAGCAACAGGATGTTTATTTTTTTAAGTATTCCTACTGTAATCAATGTCCTCCCATGCCAACCAAATACATCAGGTTAAAATAAATAATATTTTCAAACAATATACAAAGATAATTTTTATAGTCTTTCTAGCTCTATAAAATTCTAAGAGGTTTTCTAATTTAAAACATGTTTTATTGTTAAACATGACTCTTTTAGTCTCCTTTTTAAAAACTGACAGTCCATAAATTCTGTGTAAAATAACTTGAGATTTACCAAAATATTATTAGTAAGTGGAAACGTAATAAACTATTTATAAAATCATCACTTACATAGTGAACGTACACTGGATGTAATGCACTGTATTAGACACCCGAGTGTACTACAGCACACGAGGCATTCCTACTAGGCACCTGTCACCTCCTCTGCAGTTATCTGTGTCATGTGGTGGCTCACTTAGTAAAATACGACATCTGAAATACCTAATTTTATAGTTTGGCTCCACTTATTTGCTGTGTGATCTTTAAACTTTCATTTGCTCCTTTATAACATGAAGTAATACTAGCATCCCGTTCATGAGTTGTAGTGAATATTAAATGAAATAAATTCAAAGCGCTCAGCATATGGCTTGACACAGTAAGTGGTCAGCAATAGGTATCGGTTGACATTATCAGAATCCCCATCTTGTCATGATGGTCTAGGTCGAGGTCTTAGCCCGGCTTCTCTAGTAAACAGCCTGAATCAAGGTTAAGGCTGGTGCTTTCTCTGAGGTGAAAACCAGAGCATTGAAAGTGAAGAAAAAAGAGAAATGAGACAAGGAAAGATAGAAAGCCATGAAACATGACCTGTTACCCTGCTGGCTACTGCTTCTTACTGAGTCGTAAAAAGACACAGCAGATCCCCCAACAGAAGGATCTGAGTGGCCACGCGGGACTTCAGGTGAGCCAGGTGGCTGTGCGGTTGGAATCGACCGTGGGAAAGAGGAAGAAGGGGACGGGGTATTTACTTTCTCCCGCCCGTCTTCAGTTTCCCATTGGCCACAGTTTGCTCCGTGGAGTTAGCACCACTCCTCTGGGCTGTGCCATCCAGCTCTTAGGTAGCCACTTAAGATACCAGATACCACATGCAGATTTCACTGAAGCCTAAAGTGATGAGAGGAGTCAGGAACTCTGAGCTGTAGCCAATAGACCTGACTGCACTGCAGCTGCCACAGACCGTGACAGTGTGTCACCGTCAAACCGCTGGCAGCACGGTCTGGGACCTCAGCACGCTGAGGGAATCTGAGGCAGGGCACAGATCCGTGTCCGCTACACTGTGGTTCTCAATTACAACTGCCTGAAATTAGAGCCCTCTAATAAAGGTGTATTAGCCAGGTTTTGCTGAATAACACACCATCAAATTTCAGTGGTTTAAAACAAACACAAAAACACATTTATTTCTCCACCACAGGTCTACAGGTCGGCAGTGGATCGACCGGGCTCAGTGAGGCTCAGCTTGGCCCACGTTCAGGTTGACTCCCTGCACCTCTGCCTCGGGCACTCGGGCAGAAGGAGCTGTGGCTCCCTATGGCCCATTCTTCTCCTGGCAGATGGCAGGAGGAGCGTGCAGAGGCCGATGGAAACTTACCACGTCTCTGAACACCTAGGCTCAGAGCTGGTTCACCAACACTTCCAGTGAAAACCAGCAGCAAGAAGGCACAAAACTCAAGTGTCTAGTCCACACTCTTCTTCTAAAATCCTGGTAGTGCCCCTAGGACATCACCAACCAGCGCTGTTGATTTTTCCGTTTCTTCAGGATAGTCTGTATTTATCAAACCTAAAGTAGCATGGGTATTTACTTTAACTAATGCGGTTTTCAGACTCACATACTAAATCCATTGAGGTATCTCTTCTTGTAAGTCCTCTTCCACGTACTGAAATTTGATTACCGAACGCAACTTGAATTTCATTTCATTACCACCACCATTTGTTCCTATTAACACCCCCAGAGACAGAGGACATCTAGAGAAATGCAGAACTCAAAGTACCATGCGTTCGTGAACTGGAATTAAAGTTCCTAAGCAATGGGGTTCTTGGTACCAAGAATAGCCTAGCTGTTCCCTCGCTTTCTTCCAAGTCCCATGTGTTTGCTTAGTTAACACGCTAAACTTTTTTCCGTTTTTTTTTTTTTTACTACTGCCAGCATTGCAAAGTCAAAATAGCTGTGGAGGAACAAGCTGTTCTGCCTCATGTCTCATCAACATTCCTTGCTCAGTGTATCAAAACACAGAGAGCATACAGGGCAAATGCAACCACTCCCTCAAGCTCCGTTTGGGGACGTTCTTCCTGTGCAACCATCCACAGCTGCCTTCTCCGAACATCAGCGGCAAGGTGGGTCTCCAGCCCAAACCCCAGAGAAGTCACAGCAAACCAGTATGGATTGAGCTTCTCATTTTGTCATTTGAAAAATAAAAATCTATCATGTAGGCCTGCATGAACTAATACCAAATTGAAACTTACAAAAAAGTTTTCTCTCTAAAGGACCAATTGAAATTAATTAAAGAAAGTTATACTCAAGCTTTATGTGTTTTAAGTTGTTGAATAACACTCTAATCTAAATCTCCTTAGTCACCTAGGATTAATTTTAATTTCGAATAGCAACTATACTGCAAGCTGTCCTCTGCCCAGTACAAAAGCCTTCTTAAGGAAAGCTAAAAGAAATGTTGATAAGATGATCAAAGCCATTTCCATTCAAATCACAGTTCTGCTAATCAACCTTACTTTTAAGACAGAAAAAAACCAACAGGAGAACGATTAACCTAGTTGTCCACATTTGAACACATATAAAATTGAATATTCAGTTTATAGTCTCTCTCGTATTCATGATCTTATAATTAAATTAATATCTATCCCCATGAAACAGTTTTTATTTGCGTAGTTAAAACAAATGAAATTTTCATTTAACATGAAAACAGTTCAGAGTTAGAATTAGGTTAGTATCTTGCCTAATACTTAATAATTAATGATCACTACTATTGTAATTTACAGATGAGAGGCAATAAAATTTTTTTTAAATAGCCAGAGAGAACATTTGTTAAAAAGTAGTGATTTTTTTAAACAGAACAGAATACGGGTAAGAAGTTGTCTTTTCAATAAAGCCAAGATGATGTAACCACCAATGCCCTGGACCACTGCTCTACCTTCTTGCAGCATAAAGGGGGGAAGATGTTTCCAGCTATCTTTATCTTTTCCAAATGGCTGCAGGCCGTTGTGCTTAGACACTTGGGACGATAGCCATGTGCCCGACATTCCAACAATGCAATCAGGCCAGAAAGAGAAAGAGCTATAAGGGGACTAATATAGTAGGAAAGATAACACATTAAGTGTAAAATATAAGCACTTGCAAATACAGAAACTGATCATTATCTGACAGCAGAGGTCATGTGTAAAACAAAAAGGGCCCACTCACAGTGGACTGTTAGGATTGTTACTTATTACAGAACTTACAAGAGAAAATGGTACAGTCAAATGAGAAGAGATCAAGAACCAGATGGACCTAATCTTGTCCACACCCTCATCTTGCTGTTAAATATTTCACTTATATTTTAGTAATAAGGTTTAAGAGTCAACACTAGCACCTCATATGAAGTATAACAAAATGCACTTCTTTACTGATCTGAGAGAGATATTGATTTGTTGTTTCACTTATTTATGCATTCATTTGGTTGATTCTTGTATGTGCCCTTACTGGAGATCAAACCCACACCCTAAGTGTATCAGAGCAACGCTCTAACCAACTGAGTTACCCTAAGTTTGTTGTTTTAGTCATTTTGTGAAGAATTCCTCTATTTATTATGGTAAAAGTTTATGCTGCTATAATAAAAACACCTAACAATACAATGACTTTTTTAAAAAGTTTGTTTCTCTCGTCGAACAGCTCTGAAGATGGCAATTCAGTTTGGTGGAGCGGTTGTGCACCACTCCGTCATTTGAGGTTCGATTCCTTTCACCCTGTTCCTCTGTCCCTGGGGCATCACTGTCACCTGCATGACTGAAGCTGGGTCCCCAGGGATTCCAGCTGGAAGAAAGGGAAAGCATGAAAGAGACGCCCCCACCGCCTTCAAGACTAGGATCAGAGTTTAGACACCCCACTTCTCCTCACATTCCAGAGTGAGAACTTAATCACACCCACATGCAGGGGAATATGAGAAATGTGCTCTAGCCTCAATTTTTAGAAGTTACTGTATTGGTAGATTTCTTTATTATATAGCACTTACGCTTTTACTTTACATTGTGGGCACATGGAAGAATAAGACAATAAAGTTTGTTGGACAACTAGCAATTTCCATATTTCCAAAAAATGGCACACCATTAAGATTCTATATATGAAAAATTATTTCTGTTCACAATCTGGCCCCAACTCATAGGGGAAAACTCAATGGAAGGAATGTCAGAGATAATTTAGTTGAACCTCTAACATGAGAAAACTGAGGCAGAGAAGTGGAATTGCCTGCTCAAGCAGCTGGTGGGAGAAGCAAGACTGGAATCCATGTGTACACATTCGCAGCTCACTGTGCTTCACAGCCTGCCATGAACTGACTGAAACATGCACTTGTACACCTGTCAGAATGGCTATTATCAATAAGTCATCAAAAAAGTGCTGGCAAGGATGTGGAGAAAAGGGAACCCTCATGCCTTGTTGGTAGGAATGCAGCCTGGTGCAGCCACTGTGGAAAGCAGTGTGGAGTTTCCTCATAAAATTAAAAATGGAACTGCTTTCTGATCCAGTGATTCCTCTTTGGGGAATTTATACACAGAAACCCAAAACACTAATTTGAAAGAATATACGCATCCCTATGTTCATAGCAGCATTATTTACAATAGCCAAGATCTGGAAACAGCCCAAGTGCCCATCAGTAGATGAGTGGATAGAAAAGCTGTGGTATATTTACATGATGGAATACTACTCTGCTGTGAATGAAAGAAAATTTTACCCTTTGCAAAGTATGGATGGACCTGGAGAACATTATGTTCAGTGAAATAAATCAGTCAGAGAGAGACAAATACCATATGCTTTCACTCATATGTGGAATTTAATGAACAAACTGAACTACCAAGCAAATAGAGGCAGACACACAGACAGAGAGCAGGCTGACAGCTCTGGGGGTGTGTGTGGGGTGGGGGGGGTAGTTGAGGAAGTAGAGGAATTGAGAACAAAAATAGAGAACTCATGGACATGGACAACAGTGCGGTGATTGGAGGGTCGAGGGAGATGGGTAGAGGTGGTAGAGGATATCCCTTTTATCCCATAGAAGGATAAAAGGTGACGGAAAACATAAAATTAAAAAAATAAATAATAAATAAATAAAAATATGCACTTGTCTGAGATATTTGAGCACTCTAGTCAATCAAGGAAATGTGGGCTCCAAAGTTGATTTTTTTTTCCCCTCTGCAATTAGGTAGTTTCATGAAATACCCAATTCCAAGGTCCTAATAACTGCTAATGCTCTATTTTATATTTTAATATAAATAACTCCTTTATGTGAAAGAGGAATTAGGAAGAACTGGGGGCTGCCCTGTGCCTTTAGCAGCACCCTCGGCCTCTACCCCCTAGATGCTAGTAGCACCCTTCATGCTCCCCAGTGTGACAACCAAAATGTCTCCAGACAGTGCTAAATGACCCCTAGGGAACAAAATTACCTCCAGTTGAGAATCACTAATTTAGGCTACTACATGAACAAACAAGAATCAAGAATTTGCTCACTCCCATCCCTAAAACAGGGCTAGAAAAATATTCCCTGGTCTGAGTGATGGGAACAGAGTCAGATAAGAAACGAGACCATGCCTCAGTAATGAACTCTGAGCCATTCCTTGGGCCAAGTCTTAGAGAGGTGGCAACACTCCTAGATAGGTTTGTGGGGTTCAAGAAAAGAAGAGACTTGCAATCTATTGCCCTACTAAAGTCCTGGAAGGTGCCAATATACCAGAGAAGAAACATTTGCAGAATACATCTACATTAACCACAGCCTGGCACAGGAACAGCAGAATAATTCATTTCTGGTCACTCAAAAGTGGTCTGGAATACAATCTCACTTATATGTGGAATCTAATGAACAAAATAAACAAACAAAATAGAAACAGACTCATAGATACAGAGAACAGACTGACACTTGTCAGAGGGGAGGTGGTTTGGGGGTGGAAAGGGTGAAGGGATTAAGCAGCACAAACTGACAGTTGCAGAATAGTCACATAAATGCTTGGTACTGAAAACCTTTTTTGAAAAATTAACTAACTTGAGTAAAAATAAAGAGAGAGCATGAATAACGTTTGCCTCGCTTGTTAGTAGAAACTGTTCCACCTCCATATGCTTTTCTTCTCTAATAAAAGTGATCAGGTATATCACAGGACCAACACTATGAAAGCATTCCCGCTTAATGTGTGATTCTGAACAACCCAGAAGAGAAGAGCAAGAGGCAGAAAATGGTCTTATCAACAAAAACTACACACTCATATAACTCAGAGGTAAACTCCAAAATATGCCCACATTTATAACAATTCATATGTCCTTCTAGTTTTATCCATATCATTAAAACAATTGTGCAAAATAAGAGAACCTCCCCGATGCACCAAGCTGGATGTGATGTGGGGAGTTCTGATGGAAAAGAGCATTGGGCTTATTCTATATTCAACCTGTCCTTTCATCTGTTTATCTATTTGTACAGGGGAGGAGAATCATAAAGAATATAAAACTGAAGAAGACACAATCGCCATTCCCCACCAACAAGCCGACTGGCTGGTGCTGAGCAGAATCAACCAACCAGGCCTCCCCCGAGTGAGGAGGGTGGTGAAGCTGCCGCCCCACCCTGCTCTGGCCAGCACATGACTTCCAGCTCGACCATCCTGAAGACACATGCATTTACATACACACAGGCAAAGAAAAGTTTCTGAGTGCCTGTTAGGAAAGTCCTGTGTTACACAGTGGTAAAAATGAATATCAGACTGGTGCAGCCACTATGGAAAACAATATGGTGTTTCCTCAAAAACTTAAAAATTGAACTTCCATTTGACCCAGTGATCCCACTTCTAGGAATATACCCTAAGAAGCCTGAAACACCAATCAGGAAGAATATATGCACCCCCATGTTCATAGCAGCATTATTTACAATAGCTAAGATCTGGAAACAGCCCAAGTGTCCATCGATAGATGAGTGAATAAAAAAGCTGTTGTATCGCCCTGGCCAGTTTGGCTCAGCGGTTAGAGCGTCGGCCTGCGGTCCGGAGAGACCCGAGTTCGGTTCCCGCTAGGGGCATGTACCTCGGTTGCAGTTTGTCCCCGGCCCTGGTTGGGTCGTGTGGGTGGCGACCACTCGATGTGTCCCTTTCACGTCGATGTTTCTCTCTCTCTCTCTCCCCCTCCCACTCTATCTGAACAAAATATCAAAGAATGTCCTCGGGTGAGGACTAAAAAAAAAAAAAAAAAGCTGTTGTATATACACAATGGAGTACTATGCAGCTGTAAGAAAGAGAGATCTCTTATCCTTTGAGATGACATGGAGGGACCTGGAGAGCATTATGCTAAGTTAAATAAGGCAGTCAGAGAAAGACAAGTATCACATGATCTCACTTATTTGTGGAATATAATGAACAATACAAGCTGATGAACAAAATACACCCAGAGACACAGAAAGGAGTTCGGTTCAGACTGACAGACCTCAGAGAAGGGGATGGATGAGATGAACCAAAGAACTTATATGCATGTATGCGTAACCAATGGACATAGACAACAATCCTGGGGGGGGGGGGGATCGGAAGGAAGGTGTCTAGGGGGGGAAAAGGAGAAACATCTGAAACAAAAATAATTTAATTAATAAAATAAAATAAATAAACAGAAAAAAAAAGTATCTAATGATAGCGACATGGGAAGGAACAGCCAAAGGAGACATGATATGAAGCTTGAGCTGGGGCACTACTGCTTGGCAGTGCCCCTCAGTCTCATCTGTGTTCCCTCAATGAGTTGGGGGAGAAAAGACCAATGTTAGCAGGGTTAACATTTAGTTGAATATGAGTCCCACAAAACTTTTCAGGACTTTTCTTCACCCCTTATCCCTAATCATGGCATTGTATTATTCTAATCACATGACCTTTTCACCAAACAGAAAAGAAACAAAGAAATCTAAACATTAAAGTTTGTAGAGATGATGTCATTTGCTATACCCTAGATGGCATTCTGATAATAGTTAAGACAGATGAACCCTGAGAGGCCGAGTTACATAAAATTTCTCAATCATATTCACCATTTATTTTGTGGTAATCCATCAATCTGGCGGCTTGTTGAAAATGTGGCAAGCTGAATCTGTTTTTAATACATCCAAGCATGGCACCAAGATCAGTCACCACAGTCTAGTTGTTTGGTCACCCATATGCATCCTTAGTGTACTGAAGAAGTCACTGAATGATAACTGAAAATAACCTCTACACATAAAGAGAAATGTAATCACATGATTTATTAATTTATCTATCTATCCAGCAAGCCAGCCAGCCAGCCAACAATACTTATTAACAACCTATTATAAGCCAAACATTGTGCAACTACGAATATCAAAATGAAAATAAATGATCCCTACCCTCAAGAAATTCCTAACATTGTACAGTAGACTCAAATACTTTTTACTGTACATTACAATCAAGAAAAAAATTTGAGTATATATATCCAATATTATAAAAGTATATTTCCTTACTTATAATAAACAAATACTACTATACTAATATAAAGTACATATATATATTTGAAAACCATTGGAGTTTAGAAGCACCAAACCCCCATGAGGTCAAAATCCACACATATCTTTTGACTCCCCAAAAACTTAACTACAAATAGCCTACTGTTGACCAGAATCCTTACCAATAACATTAACAGTCAATTAACATACTTTGTATGTTATATGTATTATATATGGTATTCTTACAATAAAGTAAGCTAGAGAAAAGAAAATGTTAAGAAAATCATAAGAGAAAGTACATTCACAGCATTTATTGAAAAACGTCTGTGTATGAGTAGATTCATGAAGTTCAAACCCATGTTGTTCAAGGACCAAACTGTATACATAACAACTATATTCATATAGCATATATCTATATGTAGAGAGAAAATTATATCATAAAATACACACAAAAAATTGAAGTTAAAAAATTAATTGGCCCTGGCCGGTTTGGCTCAGCGGTTAGAGCGTCGGCTTGCAGTCCAGAGAGACCTGGGTTCGGTTTCCGCTAAGAGCATGTTAGCGGAAAGGTTGCAGTTTGTCCCCAGCCCTGATTGGTCATGCAAAAGGCAGCCACTCAATGTGTCCCTTTCACATCGATGTTTCTCTCTCTCTCTCTCTCTTCCTCTCTCTCCCTCCCACTCTATCTGAACAAAAAATGAAAAAATGTCCTCAGGTAAGGATAAAAACCAAAAAAACCAAAACAACAAATGAAAAATGAACAGTTCTAAATAGAATAAGAGAAAAAGTTGAAAGGAAAGAATAAGACCTTTAAATCAGCAGCCTCAGGGATACTCTCCAAGAAGACAGACAACTGTCCTTGTGCTAATGTGATAGCATATCAGTGGGCCCTTTGTGGTCCCATCTACCGGATTACCCCAGACTGCCCTGACCCATCATTTTGATCGTAGCATGCAACATTTTTAGTTGTAAGAGCAAGGACAGCTAGTCCTACATAAATGATTAGAACACAAACCTTGGGGATAGAGAAAATTCGTTTTGCTTTGGAAAATCCAAGACCTCCTTAGTTTTAATTCTGTGTGGAAATTTAAAAGGAAATTCAGGAAATTGAAGCTTAAGTAGGAAAAAAAAAAATCAGCCGCGAGTTCTTTCTTGCAGTCATTAATAACATGACAATGAAAAGCCAAATTCTGCCACATTATTGGCAACCATATTTATATCTCTAAAAAGAATGATCTTATCATTGACAGATGCTAAGACTCAGTGGTTTGAATCACACCATGTGTTACAAATTAAAAGGGCTCAATTCACAATAATGCTAATCTGGAAAAGAATAGGATAAAAACAATTGTTAGGAGCTGCAGGACTAATATTTAAAAGTAACCCACACATATTAGCCAGAAAAAGTATGTATAAAATTAGATAACATATTAACCCAGGTAGTACCTTCAGCAAGTGTAGGGCCACTCAGCATAAAGCTTTAAATAGAGAAAAGTATCCTAAATATGTTTCTATTTCTGTTTTAAAAAATAGATATGTTTACACATAGGAAAAACTAAAATAATATATACTGAACTGTTAACGTTATTTGTATATGGGAGGAGGTTGGATTAAGAGAAACTATTACCTTCTTAAACATTCATGTCTCTAAATTTGAATTTTTATAAAGATGATTTACTATCCTTACAATCAAGAAAAATATGTAACTATTTTAAACAAACAAAACCTATTGAAAGAAATTATATTTTGATGTAATAGAAAATATATTGAACTAAAAATCACTAGACTAGGGTTTAAAAAAATCAATGCTGCCACTCACCAGCCATGAAATAGGTGGCCATTAATACTGGCGCTGGAGCTGGTGGTGGTTGTGGTTGCTGTTATAGCAACAAGCTTCTACAAACTTGCCGAAGTCCTCTCTTCTGAGAGTCCGGTCTCTTTCCTATGTATTGTATTCCAGCATTGCCCCCTACCCACTATAGGTTGCATTACAGCCTGCTCAAATGTTTTTTTCCATCAGTGAGAGATTAATGCACATACTGAAATTATATAATGGGCTTTAATCTTTACAAACCTCCTAGATTCTTCCTCTAGACTACAGCTAGAGGATGGGCAAGCAAAACCGCTCAGTGGAAGATGACACGTGTGTATTGAATGGTCGTTTCTGGAGAGTGCGAACTACCTGCGGACCTCACTGGGAGGCTTCCCAGCCTGGGGCTCAGGAGGATGGCCCGTCTCCCTGTTCTGCTGCTCAGTGACTCCTCCAGTCCTGAGCAGTCCTGGGTTCTACTCTTGCATCTACCTCTGAAGAGTGCAGGACCCAGGACAATTCCTCTCACTCTGTTTGGGAGAACATTTGAAGCATGTATTTAAAAGTGAAGCTGTCTTGCCCTGGCCGGTTTGGCTCAGCGGTTAGAGCGTCGGCTTGCAGTCCGGAGAGACCTGGGTTTGGTTCCTGCTAAGGGCACGTACCTCAGTTGCAGTTTGTCCCCGGCCCTGGTTGGGTCATGTGGGTGGCAACCACTCAATGTGTCCCTTTCACGTCGATGTTTCTCTCTCTCTCTCTCTCTCTCTCCCCCCCTTCCACTCTCTCTGAACAAAATATCGAAAAATGTCCTCGGGTTAGGATTAAAAAAAATAAAAATAAA
Organism: Molossus molossus; assembly: GCF_014108415.1. Taxonomy (NCBI): domain Eukaryota; kingdom Metazoa; phylum Chordata; class Mammalia; order Chiroptera; family Molossidae; genus Molossus; species Molossus molossus. Next base: position 58,222,882 of record NW_023425344.1, on the reverse strand, counting down.
AATAAAAAAAAGTGAAGCTGTCTCTTCTTCCTGTACTACATGAGGTCATGTAGAGTGATTCATGAATAACTTCTTGAATTGTTTCACCAAGCATTTAGCAAGTGCTATTATATGCTAAATACTGTGCCAAGAGCTGGACATAAATGAGATATGGCCCCCACCCTTAGTGTCCCATGTAACGGGGTCTCAAATTGGTATATGGAAACAAGTAAAAGATACTCATTTGCATTCATAGGTCCATTCCTTCATGTTAACAGAAGCAGCAGCCATGGGCTTTACTTATTACTATTTAGTTTATACTGATTTACAAAAATAGAAGTAGAAGGGGTGATTTTTGTAAAGCCTTTAGTAAGTTAGCACATTTATTGAGCGTTTACTAAGTCCTAGGCACTTGGCTTGATGCCAGGGATACAAAGAAGCTAAAAACTACTTCTGAGAAGCTGACAGGAAACAACTGAATTAGAGAAAAGCACTATGTGCTCTGTGCTCTGTGACTGGTCAACCCCCTTTCCTGGAGTACTTGAGGAACTCCTCCTTGGGAAGAACAATGGATCCGATCTGAAAAGATCATTTCTTGCCAGGTAAAGAACAGAAGATAAAGGGGATGGCCAGGAATACCTCCAGACAGACGGGGGTAAACAGGACGAGGGTAAGCAGAAGGCCCTGACTGTCTAACCCAGGAGAAATATGCCAGAATTTAGGGTCCCCTGCAGCTAGCAATGGGGACATTATTAAAATGCACTGAACCCTGGGAGATTCTCAGATCATCTGTAGTGAATAAAGGCTCTGGGGAAAAACTTCAATTGAGAATAAATACTTTAAAAATGTGGGAGAGCACAGAAGATGCCCAAAGTGAGAAGGGACAGTGGCTAGAGGCTTGGACTAAATCAGACTTCTAACCTGTGTTCAGGGAACTAACTGCTGGCTCAGAGCACTGCTTCTCAGCAGTTCCCAAACATGACTGAGGCAAAAAATCAATGTGATTTCTTACAAATTCTCCTGAGACTCGGGTTCTATAGTTATGAAGACAGGTAAGCCTAAGATTGTGCTTTTTTCCTCTCAACAATCTCTTTCTTAACAAACACCCCCACAATTCAGACGCAGATGATCACCAAGGAATCTGATGAAAGAGGTAAAAATCCCAGGGCTCTGAGATCGGAAGCCCTAAATGTTTCAAAAGTTACCAGGAAACTAGAAGCTGTCGCTGGATGTGATGTGACTCACCGGAGCCGCATACAGAGCTGCAAAGCTGCAAGAGTTTGGCACGTTTGCCCAGAAGCATCGGGAAATTGAGGCCAGCCTAGGAAAGGGATTTTGTAAGTACCGTGGGGTAGTAATGAAGACATGGCTTGTTTCTGGGAATGTTGTTCATGCTGTTCTTCTCCTCCATCCTGAAGGGCTGTACTCAGCGCCGCTAGGGCCACGCTGGGCAGAAAAGACGAAGCAAGAACAATGAACTGTGCCTCCACCCAGGAACCAGTCCGATTTGACCAGATGGTTCTTTCCCCGGGGTAGAGGTTACCCTCCACCTTCTGAAAGAAGGAAAAGAAATGAGGTAGACAGCAGTTAAAAATGAAGTGTGGGGGAGAGAAGAAACTTTTTGTCCATCTTCTGAGCTGAAGTTGGCCTTTCAAAAAATATTCTTTGTTTCAGTTCTTCTGAGGAAATAGGACAACAAATTACATTCTTTAGGTAAAGGTAAAGGTAAAGGTAAAGGTAAAGGTAAAGGTAAAGGTAAAGCTGCAGAGCCATTCAAAAAGTAGTGCACATAATCACCAGGTTTTCTATTTGAAAAAAAAACTAACTTTTAATGGGCAGGTTGATTCATATTTAGGAACTTCAATTCAGATACAGATGATACAATGATTTTTTTTTTTTTTTAACTGTCGTATACCAACCATCACCGGTCCCTCAGCCCTGCGTGGTGTAAGGCTTCAGCCCAGGTCTCAAGGGTAACATTCTGCAGGGAAAGGGTGACATCTGCAGGAGCGCTGTGTCACTACAGGGTGAAATCCACCGGAATTCTCAGAAATCAACTTGCCAGAACACAGATAACATACTCAGCAAGTTGCCTAGCATACAATAAACTCTCTACAATTTCTTGAAATTAAAAAAACAAAAAACAATAAAACCCAAGGAAGATAAGTGCCAGAGGCTATCCAAATGAATTAGATTATTGTTCTATTTTTCACAGGAACCGTTCCAGTGAGATGACAGTCTATCTTGTGTTTAAAGACCTTGTGGACGGAAACTGTACAACCTCCCACATCCACCACAGCTCTGCAATCTTCCACAAGGCCAGGCTTAGGCAAACTTAGTTACGTCCGTCCGTACATTTAGTTTGAGGAGCTGTCCGACGCTCCTTTCGGAATCGACACCACCTCCCCTTTTACAACAGACATCCTTCATCTGTTCAATAAAACTGGCTGTGCACCCACTGCATCCCAGGCACTGTCATCTGGGCGCTGAGTGGTGAACCAAATCTATGTCCTGTCTTGAAGAGTAACTGGTCTGGGGAGCCTGCAAGACTCCAGGGTCTTCCTGCTTCCGTTTCTTTCACTGCCTCCCGCCTCCTCTTTCAGGTCTCACTGGTTCTTTATAATCATTTACGCAGGGACTGCCCCTGGTCTCCCTCACTTCAACAAAACTAACCCCTGCGCTGCATTTTCTCCGTTATGGTCTAGGTAGCAACTAGCTACTGTAGTAAACTATTCTATGCCAGTTATTAATGGATCACATCACCAAGGTAGTTTAAACACATCTCAACGGCGTCTTTCCAAAGACAGAGTAAGCAGTTAGGCCTTCGTGTCAAACTGATGGAGACAGTATTCCGGGTCAGGCAGGGCCTCGTTCTACAGCACCATTTCACACACGTGCGCCTGGTCTTCCAGCCAGCGCGGCCGACCTGGTCCGCGGCTTCACGTCACTGTTCAGCCCACTTCCTGATCACCCTCAACAGAGCTGGGGAAGAACATACACCCAAGCACCTTTTACCATAAAGGAGCTCCTTTACATTCCCGATAGATGTAAGTCTCTTCTCATTCTCCCTGCCATAAAAAGACTTCCTAGAGCAATCCAAAACTTCCACTGAAAAATGCAAAAATCTGTCAACTTGCATTTTTCATCTATTCTGCATATTTTCCTAAATTTTGCTCAGCAAATAGCCCGGGGATAAAGCTACCACTTCTCTTTCTCAATTTTATAAGTTGAAATCAGATACAAGATGATTAACAACTTACTATTCCTGCTTGTTATAAGAAGTTAACTCGCCCTGGTTGGTTTGACTCAGCGGTTAGAGCGTTGGCCCGTGGACCAGAGACCTGGGTTCGGTTTCTGCCAAGGGCCTTAGTTGCAGCTTGTCCTCAGCCCTGGTTGGGGGCCATAAGGATGGCAGCCACTCGATGTCTCTCTCTCACATCAATGTTTCTCTCTCTTTCTCTTCCCCCTTCTCTCTCTCTCCCATTCTTTCTGAAGATAAATGCAAAAATATCCTCGGTTAAGGATTAAAAAAAAAAAAGAGGTTAACTCTCCAGGTAGTTATTGACCCCTGCCCTCGGCCATTCTACAAGTTGGTATTTATTTAGGATTCTGGGCCTTGCTGGTGGTGATCCTGTTCCTGACAGCATTTAATTACTACAAACATGTTTGTATTCTTAGGAAATACAAATTAAGAAACACAGCCCTGGCCGGTTTGGCTCAGCGGTTAGAGTGTCGACCTGCGGTCCTGAGAGACCCGGGTTCAGTTCCCGCTAAGGGCACGTACCTTGGTTGCAGTTTGTCCCCGGCCCTGGTCGGTCATGCGGGTGGCAGCCACTCGATGTGTCCCTTTCACGTCGATGTTTCTCGCTCTCTCTCTGTTCCTCTCTCTCCCTCCCACTCTACCTGAACAAAAAAATGGGAAAATGTCCTCGGGTGAGGATTAAAAAAAAAGAAACACAGGTCCTTCATTTTGTTGAAATGAACGTAGTAGAGGTACATATATTAATAAAAAATAAGTCAAAATATAAGAAGATAGGGTTTGTGTCCCAAGATGACAACATTTTCAATGGGGCATACATCATAAACACACACACACACACACACACACACATACATACACAACATATAAAATCTTAAGCAGGGCCATTGGCAGACTGCACCAACTTCCCTTGACTATTTCCTTGGATCTGATTCTTTTTTTTCTTTATCTTTCTAGTCTCTTGGACAAAAATTTATCTGTATCAATCCCCTATAAACATAAACAAAATACATAAGTAAGCCTTGAAAATTTATTCCTCAAGAAATTTAAAATGTTACAGGATAAAGGACTGAACTTTACTGATGCCTTTTCCATGGCAGACACTCTGCATGTTATTTAATTTGATCCTCTCAATAGCCCTGTCAAGGCATCTAGGTTGTTTAGAATGATTCTTATCTAACAGACGAGACTCCAAGGCCAAGGTTCTGTAACTTGCCAGTAAGTGCTGCTGTGCAGATTCAGCCTCGTGCCCATCAGGGTCTACAGCACACGCTCCTTCCACGGCGCCTGGAGAACAAGAGAAAAAGTGGGTTGTGCACTTCAAATGAAAAGATAAACTTGGTACTGCACAGGGGTGACATTACTAAGGCAAACACTCTCTGGGGCCCCTTAAAAACGAACACCGTGATTGAGCATAAAAATCCTAAAAAGTTTTTTAAAAAGATTTGTGGTTATATATTTAGTGTACATTCGTGATCAACAAACTATGTTTATCATTTGTGGGGGCATTTAAGTGTAATTTTCAAAGTGCAGCTATTTGGAGATTAGACATTATAATGCAGCGTCTGTCCATCATTTGTGAGGAATCAGACCTCACTGTGGCTATTAATACAGTTTAGGCTAAACAAAACCCTGACTCCTAGAATAATGAAGAAGCTTACTGCATTTAAGCTTTATTGATTTCGGCTCTGGAGTATGTTTCAGTCTATTTAGAATAGCATTCTTATGGCTAATATGACTGGCTGTGCAATTAGTAAAAATAGATTTGTTTGATCCTAATAGTCACACTAAAGATTTTGATTGAACACTATTTGTTCATTAAATATTTATTGTAAAACAGTTTGGGGTTCTGTACAAAATTAAACATGCAATTACCATATGCCCATGACCCAACAATTGCATTTGGGGGTATTTATCCCAGAGAAATAAAAATTTATGTTTGCACAAACACTAGTGTTCATAAGAGCTACATTTTATAATGGCACAGGACTGCAAACAATCCAGATGTCCTGCAATCAGTAACTGGTTAAACAAATGGTGGTATATCCATGCCATGGAATCCTATTCAGCAACAAAAAGGAATTAACTATCCATATACACACGATCTTGGATGAATCACCAGGGAATTGTCCTCAGTGAAAAAAAAAAGCCAATTCCAAAAGGTTACATAGTATATGATTCAATTTATATAACGTTCTTGATATGATAAAGTCCTAGAAATGGAGAAGAGACTAGTGGTTACCAGGGGTTAAGAAGAGAGTGGAAGAAAGAATCAAGTAGGTGAGGCTATAAAAGACCAACAGGAGAGATCCTTTTCACATTGAAAAGTCTGTATCTTGACAGTCTCGGTGTCAATGTCATGGTTGTGATATTGTTCTACATAGTTTTGCAAGATGTTATCATTGGGGGAAACTGGGTAAAGGGTACAGGGGGTCTCTATTATTTCTTAATAGAGAAATGGGTCTACCTGAAAATAAAACCTTTAATTAAAAAACAGATACTGAACACCGAAGGTGCTGCAATCAAAAAACAGAATAAAGACACCTTAGAGGACATTCAAGACCTACTAAGAAAGAAGGTAATTTCACTGTAGTGAGAAAAATTCAATTCTACAGTTTGCATGATGCCAAAGGGACACAGAGGAAAAGCACTGAACCTATAGCTGGGATAAGGGGATATAGAAAGTTGCCCAGAAAAGGTGATGTTGTAGCAAAGACCTGGGGGTTAGTAGAAGTTACGCTGGCAAAGAGAGATGGAGGACATCCCAGGGAGAGGAAGCAGTATTTACAAAGGCAATGAGATTGGAAATAAGGTGGTGTGTTCAAAAAACTGAATAGTTTGGTGTGTTGTGTGCATCGTGGGTAAGGGAGCTGACAGAGACAAGCCTCATCTCAGGTCTAAGGAAGGGTCTCAGCCTTAAAGGTATATTATTTTAAAGGTCTTGAAGTATATATATTCTGTAGGGTATATGCAGAGATTACAGGTTTGTCTCTGTGTCTGTCTATAGCAATAAATAAGACTTTGGTTTTAATGTACACTACTGTCTTTTAAAGGGCATAGAGGGTGGAGACTAAATTGTGAGTTGAACTTGGAGACCAGAAGTAGCTAATGATATATGATGAGGATTTAATCTACAGCAGTGACAACAGGAATGAGGAAAAGGGTGGATTTGAGAGACGTAACAGAGACAGAATCCAACAGTATATGGTGACTGGTTGAATATGAGAAGGAAAGATGAGGGGAGAATCTAGGGCTTGACCACAAATGATAGAACTAGGGTGCCGCTCACCAGCCCAGAGCAGACATCACAAATCAATAATTATACCCTTTTCATCTCAAATCATCTCTCCCAGGAGCTACTACGTACCCACTGAAAGAGTAGCCATGTACCTGAGAATAGAAATCTAGAACAATGAAATGCAAGACATTCTAATAAAATTAATGCACTTTAAAAAGTTTTTAATCTTACCACCATCTAATCAAAAGAGCTCATACTTTATAAGAGCATATAATTATATAATTTATAAGAAAAAATTTATAAGCATTAAATTTATAATTTAATCACTAATCTGTTCTCCATTTCTAGAACTTTGTCATATTAAGAATGTTATATAAATTGAATCATACGCTATGCAACCTTTTGGAATTGGCTTTTTTTCATTGAGGACAATTCTCTGGCTATTCATCCAAGATCCTATTTATGATAAATTTATAATTTATTATTAGACTCTATTACAATGTTTTATGTTGCTGAAAATATATTAATATATTTAACATATTCACACAAAGAACATGGAAGTTGAGAATATTATATCCACAAAATTAACCTCTCACTAGGAAGGACCCAGACAACTTTTATCTACATGTAAGACCTAAGAGAATATTGATCCCACAAGCCTTTTCCAAGAAATTTCCTAGAGAACAAGCAGCAGAAAACTAAAATGACTAGAAGACATTAACATAAGGACTAGTAGTGAGTATTAAATATATAGTTACTTGTAGAAATAAATGAGGGTACATGCACCAAAAGGTCATTGGTTTGATTCCCAGTAAGGGTATATGCCTGGCTCGAGCCCCAGCAGGGGGCGTGCAGGTGGCAGCCCATTGATGTTTGTCTCTTACATTGATGTTTCTCCTTCTCGCTTCCTCTCTCTCTAAAATCAATTTTTTAAAAAGTCTGTAATACATAATGAATAGTTATATGCTCTATTAGTATAGATACTGTGCAACTATAAAAACAAATGGGAGGGAGGGGAGAATGGGCACAGGATACAGAAAAAAATTAACTGTTTTCAGTAATCATAATTGGTAGTGGCAATACCATCATTGTGATCTGATACTGTGTGTATAATGTGGGATAAAAAATATATACCATATATACAGATCATGTAGTATAGAAATGTAACCTGAAACCTATATAATCTTATTAACTAAAGTCAAGCCAATAAATTTATTTTAAAAAACTAGCCTGGCCAGTGTGGTTCAGTGGTTGAGTATCAACCCATGCACCAGGAGGTCACCTATTCAATTCCTGGGTCAGGGCACATGCCCAGGTTATGGGCCAAATCCCCAGTAGGTGGCATGCAGAAGATGGCCAATTGATGTTCTCTCTCATCGATGTTTCCATCTCTCTCTCCCTCTTCCTTTCTCTTTCTCTAAACAATAAAAAAAAAATTTTAAGTAATTATGTGATGTTATAATTACTTGATAACCAAGATTCTCAATGAAAACCCCATTGTGCTAAATTTTAATTGGAAATACCACTATGAACTTACATGGTACCTATCATTAAATACAAATATTTCAGCCCTGGCTTGTTTGGCTCAGAGGTTAGAGCGTCGGCCCATGGACCAATGAGTCTCAGGTTCGATTCCAGTCAAGGGCACGTACCTCGGTGCGGTTTGTCCCCAGCCCTGGGCAGGTTGGTGCGGAAGGCATCTAGACTATGTGTCTCTGAGGCATTGATGTCTCTCTCTCTCTTCCTCCCTCCCTCCCTCCTTCCCACTCTATCTGACGATGAATGGAAGAATATCCTCCAGTGAGAATAAAAATAAATAAACAAATAAATACAAATATTTCAATGATTATACCTAGCATTCAAATTGTGGTTTTCAAATACTGTTTTTCATTAAAGAAAAACCAAGTGGCTGAACAAATTAGCACAAAATTGGAGGCTTAAAACAACAAAGATTTATTTTCTCAGCGTTCTGGAGGCCAGATGTCTAAAATCAAAGTGCCAACAGGGTCATGCTTCCTCTGAAAGCTATAGGGAAGAATAATTCCTTGTCTCCTCCAAGCTCCTGGAACCTTCAGGTGTTCTATGGTTTCTAGGAGCATAACTCTAATCTCTGTCTGTCTTATTCTCTTCTGTCTTTTATAAGGATACACCATTCGATTTAGGGCCTGACCCTATCCATATTGAACTCATCTTGAAATCTTTAACTTAATTGCATCTGCAAAGACCATTTTTCCAAATAAGGAGACATTCACAGGTTCCAGGAGGATATATATTGGGGAGCCACCATTCAACCTCCTACAGTTTGATCAGTGGCCCCCTAAAATTCATGTCTAGCTAACATGCAATGTGTATGCACCCCATGCCAACATTCCAGAAAGTCTCAACCCATTACAGCATCAATTCTAAAATCTCATCTAAGTATCGTTAGTTCAAAAGTCCTAAATCTCATCTAAATCAGGTATGGGTGAGACTCTGTGTATAATCCATCCTGTAACAAAATTCTTCTCTACCTGTAGACCTGTGAAACTAGAAAACAAGTTATCTGCATCCCAAATACATTGGTTGGACAAGTTGGACAAGCACAGGATAGACATTCCCATTACAAAAGAGATTTTGGCAGGAATAAAGATATCATCAGTCCCAAGCGAGCTCCAAATCCAGCAAGATAAATTCCTTTGTGTTTCAAGGCCTGAAAATAATCCTCTGTGGCCTGCTGCTCTGCCCTCTGGGCCTGTGATGGGACCCTGCCCCACCTCTGTGCCACCACATCTCTGCCCTTAGAGACATTCTTCCTTGTTCTTGAAGGGTAACACATGTTTGCAACTAAGTAGCTCTATCAGCCAGTTTCCTGCCTATAGAATCTCATAAATCCTCTCTCTGTCCCCTTCAGTCCAAGCTGTCATGTTTCTGCTAATACAACATTCTCAAATACCTTGTGGGCCTCCTGTGTGTATTATGGAGGTCTACCCCATTACACGAGAGGGTCCTCCACAGATCTTTCCTGGAGAGCCCCGGTGCTATTCCACCCTTCTGCTGAGATGGTTGAGTAAACCTATAGTCACATGCCTAATCTCTTAAGCAAAAAGTTCCCCAGCTATATCCTTGATCCTCTCTCCAGAGCATGCTTTTCCAGCAATAAATTTCCTAATTTACATCCTTCATGATCTGAATAGTTGGAAAACCTCCCAAATCATCAAGTGCTTCTTTCTTTTCGCTTAACAGTTCCTCCCTCCCATTTACTTCTTTCCTTCACATTTTAGTGTAAGCAGCAAGGAAAAACCAGACTGCTCCTTTAACACTTTCCCTAGAAAACTCCTCAGCTAAGCCTCCAAGTTCATCACTTGTACGTTCTGCTTTCACCCAACAATAGAACACAGTTCAGCCAAGCTTTCTGCGACTTTATATCAAGGATTGCCTTTCCTCTAGTTAATAGAAATATGTTCCCCTTTTCCTTCTGAGGACCTCTAACATCCACGTTTCTACTAATATTCTGTTCATGGCTATATATACATATATATGTATATATATATATATGAATACATGTGAACATACATGTGTGTGTATGTGTGCATATTCATTCTCTAAGATGACAGAAGTTTTCTCTACTACACTCTTCACTTCCTTCTGAGCTCTCATCAAAATTGCCGTTAACATTTATTTCTAACAACCATCTCTTCAAGGAAATCTAGGCTTTTTCTATCATTTTACCTCAAAATTCTTCTTGCTTCTGTCCATTACCCAATTCCAAAGCCACCTCCACATTTTTAGCTTATGCTATGGCAGCACCCCTCTTCCAAAAACCTAAATCTGTATTAGTTGCCTAGGGCTGCCACAAACTTGGTGGCTTACAACAGACCTCTCCGAGGTCTGAAGGTCAGGAGCCCTCAGTCTACAGAGATCACTCTCATTCTGAAGGTTTTGTGGGAGAATCCTTCCTTGCCTCTTTCAGCTTATGGTGGCTCCCTGGGTTCCGAGGCATAACGCCAATCTCTATCTCTGTCTTCACATGGCCTTCTTCTGTGCCTACGCATCTGAAACCTTCCTCCCCTTTCTCTTAGGAGGACACTGCCAGTCATTGGATTTAGAGCCCGTACTGAATCCAGGCTGACCTGGAGATCTAAAACTTAATTATTTATGTGGAGATCCTATTTCCAAATAAAGTCACGTTCAAGGTACCAGGGGTTAAGACCTGAACAAATCTTTTTGAAGGCTACAATTCATCCTGCCACAAGGGCTTTGGGGGGTAAATGATTACAAAAATGGAGCAGTAAACGCACACGATGAGCCAGGAACACCTTGACACAGCAGACAGAAAGAAGCTGTCAGAGACTACAAAGTCATGTCATAAGAACTCAGGAGCCAATTTTTTTTTTTTTTTTAATCCTCACCCGAGGATATTTGTCCATTTATCTTCAGATAGTATGGGAGGGGGGAGGAGGAGAGAGAGAGAGAGAGGGAGGGAGATTGATGTGAGAGAGACACATTGATTGGTTGCCTCTTACACGACCCCAACTGGGGCTGGGGACTGAACCACAATAGAGGTATGTGGCCTTGACCGGAATCAAACCTGCAACTCTTGGATCAGCAGGCCGACACTCTACCCACTGAGCCAAACCGGCCAGGGCAAGGAGTAAATTTAAAGAGGCTCCCACTGACCAAAAATGAAACCATTTAAACATCAATGAAGACAAGAACTCCGATGTCTTAAAAATGATCAACTATCTTTAAATTCATTAGTTCTAAGTAATTGTCAACTGAATTTCCTACCTTGTGAAGATAAAGGGGAACCAATTTGCTATCTTGAAATCTAGATCAATAAAATGAAAGAATCAAGTATTTATCTTTCTTTTCCTATATGAACTGTACCACTGAGTAACCAAATATTAGATAAGAAGTATCTCCTTATGAAAATTATTCCAGTTAACATGTGGAAACAAAATGATAAAATTTCATTTTCACTATTTTGCAGTCACAAATTAAAGGATCTAGGCATTGAATATCAATAGCATGTAATATCAAGAAAGAACAAAAACCATGCCCTGGCCTGGTTACCTCAGTGGTTAGAGCATCGGCCCACAGTCCAGAGACCCAGTATCGGTTCCTGCTAAGGGCACATACCTCGGCTGCACTTTGTCCCTAGCCCCGGTTGGGGTTGTGCAGAAAGTGGCCACTCGATGTGTCCCTTTCACATTGATGTTTCTCTCTATTTCTCTCTCCCCCTCCCACTCTATCTGAACAAAAATGGAAAAACGTACTCGGATGAGGATAAAAAAAGAGAGAGAACAAAAACGAGACATCTGGTGCCTCCAGATGAAAGAACACCTTACTGCATATAGTCTTATCAATGGGATCGAAAAGGGGTCTGATCAAGCCTCTGGCTCCCATTGCCAATTTGCAGAAAATACAAGGACAAAGTGACATACTGAACTGTATCACGATTCTGCAAACAGAAGAATCCAGACTATAGAACTCTATGAGTTATTTCACAGATAAATTGTAAGCAATGAAAGGAACAAGATATTCTGTACATTAAACAAAAAGATACATGGAGATTTTAAAAAATGTGCAGACTAAAACTACCATGTCAAAGGATGAACACTTGGATAACAAAACCATTACATATTGCAAGAGAGTGACTTTTATAATTTTAAAAGTCCAAAAAGAGAGTTTAATGGAGGGAGTGGTTAAAATGTCAATGCTGCTGAGACGGCAAAGATGACTAAAAGATGTCTCTTCATCGTTGTTTTCTTAGTGCCTAGGAAAATGTGTGGCATATAGTCGGAACTCAATAAATATAAACTTCATTGGTGTGTCCATTCCAATACCTGTGAGTTTCACTCCAACGTTTTTGGAGTTGTAAAAAATGTGAAGAGAATACACAAGAAAGAAGGAAGAAAGGAAGGGAGGGAGAAGGGGGAGGGAGGGAGGGAGGGAGGGAGGGAGGGAGGGAGAAGGGACAGGAATAAAGAGGAAACAAATCTCACTCACCCAAATGCTCCATGCAGCCCCATGGCTCTCCATTCCCGCTCACTGAAAGTTATCCTGTAAAACAAGGCACAATCCAAGTTTCCCCAAACTGCATGTGCCTGTAGGATAGAACTACAGTGAAAATTCGGTTTCTGGATCTTAGGTCCATGTGAGAATGTAGGACTTCCAGCTCCTAGGAGAATTCCCTTCCCACTCCCCGACCCCCACCACCACAGGTGTCTCTAAAACCCAAGATGCTCATGATGGGCACTGCCATTTCCCCATTCTCTCGTACTGGTGATTCAGCTCCCCATTCTGTCACTTAAAGGGCACTGAGGTCTCCTGCCAGATGCAGTTGTTGATCTCCCACCTATCCCCGGGTGCTGGAGACCCCACAGGTGTTATTCCTCTACCAGGCATGCCACTGAAATCTTCTTTCAAGCATCATGACTGAGCAGCCAGAGCCCCAAGAGTGCCCAAATTCCATGGTTATCTGTGGGGAACTGTGCCCTCTCCCTTATTATCTGTTAGAGGTATCCCAAAGCAGTGTTGCACCTGCTTCTATTATCTTACAGAACTGAGTGGAACAGCTCCTTCAATATTTTTACTCACAGACCTCTTTCTCTCTCTAGGATTCAGAAATGGATTGTTGCCTTGACTATCATTTTGTATTTACCCATTCATTTCATAAATGGGGTTGTTTAAGTGCTTAGTATTAAAGAGTGCTTAATTTAAAAATCAGAAAGAAATGAACTACAGAAAACTGAAATGGGTTATAAATTACTGAGGTTAGTCCAGAAGTCATTTTGTAACAGGTTTCATGGGTACATCTTTGACAATCAAAGCAGCTGCCATTCTTAGGTCTTCACTCTAGTGTTCTACCATTATCGTAACACAGCTACTTTCTCTGTCTCTGAGAATCTCTGGGCATCTTTCTACTTCTGTTTCAAATACCAGGCTACAAGTTCTCCTCCCATACATCCAGGTCAAATTCCCAAGAAATAAATTGATTGATCAAGCTAATTACCATTGCTCTTGTATAAACATCTGTGTCAGGACATCTCATGAGCCACTAATCCATCTATATGAATCATCAGTTGTCATAAAGTAATGTCATGTGGTCCCTGCAAGAATACATGAAGAAGGAACCTCCCAGAAGGGAACTATGAGAGTGGCAGGTACTCTCAGATATGAATTTCCTCTACTAGAAAATGAGAATTCCTATACACAGTGACTTTCAGCAAAGGTAACGTACTGGGTACACTGTAAGCTCTCAAATATTAGTTTTAGCTCCAAGGTTTAAACAAAATGTTTCAATTCCCTTACATGACATTTAAGTCCATTGAGTCAACTTATCTTTTCAGTTTCATCTATTAATATATCTTCCCTTGAACTCTAATAATTAGTTAACATTTGTTGGGTCTTAATAATATGCCTGGCACTTCCCTTAGAGTGTTACATGGATTCACTCATTTAATCATCACAATACAAAGTATTATTATCCCTATTTTAAATATTTTTTTCTTTATTGATTTTAGAGAGAGAGGAGGGAGAGGGAGAGAGAGATAGTAACATTGATGAGAGAGAACATCGATTGGCAGCCTCCTGCATGCCCCCAACTAGGGATTTGGCCCACAACTTGGGCATGTGCCCTGACTGGGAATCAATCAAACAGGCAACCTCATGGTGCATGGGTTGACACTCAACCAATGAGCCACAGCAGCCAGGCTATTATCCTTATTTTACCAATAAGAAAGCTGATGCACAATGGGGTTAAGTACTTGCACAAGGACACATAGCTAGTGAATGGTTGAACAAGAATTCAAACCCAGGTAGTAGAGCTTCCAAGCCCAGAACTTAATCACTAAGCCATACTGCCTCTCAAACTTTATTATTACTAACATAATAACAAATAAATAATAGGTATCATGACTGATTATTATGAGTGTATGCCAAACAATGGGCCAAGGGTTCTACATATATGCAAAACTGATGTTATGCCCTGTTGCCATTACAAATAAGCATTTGAATCACAATTCATAGCCAGAAACAAAGCTATAACGCTCCCTCTAGTGCTGTATTAGCTGCACCCCAAGTTTTATATGTTCTATATCATTCAGTTCAGTAGATTTTCTCATTTCCATTGTGATTTCTTTTCCATTGCAATTTCTTCATCAACTCATTAAATATTTAGAAGTATTTCGTTTCAACTTCAGACATTGGGGGAAATTTAGTTTTCCTGTTTATTTCTAGTTTCATTCTTTTGGGTCAGAGGACATACTCTGAATGGTTTTAGTGTTGGGGCTTTCTTTATGGCTCCGTGGATGCTCGATTTGGGGAAACGTTCCTTGTGCATCAGGTTTCCTGACCTTAGCTGAGAAACCTCAAAGTTTCCTTGACATGAAGTGTGTGTGATTCGAAGCATAAAGTAACAGGTGAACAGTCAGCTCTGGTTCTTATTTTTCTTCGTTAACTCTTTTCGCCTTGATTTTTCAAAATTTCACAACTATTGATTCTAGTTAAAAACAGGAAAAGAAAAAACCACTTGCATTCCTCGGTGCCGCTCTGCGCTCGTCTCACCGACAAGGAGGGACGCTGGCTGCAGCCGTCCCGCGGCGCTGAAGCAGCCGGACGCGACCCGCCGCCCAAGCACGCGCGCGCCGCTGCCCAGCGGGGCGGCCTGAGCGACGGCCGGGGGGCGGGGCCCGCCGCGGCGCGCTGACGTCAGCGAGGGCTGCGCCGCCGCCGGGCCGCCTCCGCGCCGGTGGCCAGTGTGTGCTCACAGCCGGGCCTGGGCAGCGCTGGAGTCGTAGGACCTCGCGCGGCGTCCGCGAGCTCCGGGGCGGGGGCGGCGGCGGCGAAGCCCCCTCCCCGGGGAGGCGGGGCCCGGGCGAGCTCCCCGGTCGGGGAGCGGCGGCGGCGGCCGGGGAGGATGCATCAGAAGCTGCTGAAGAGCGCGCACTACATCGAGCTGGGCAGCTACCAGTACTGGCCGGTCCTGGTGCCCCGCGGCATCCGCCTCTACACCTACGAGCAGATCCCCGTGTCCCTCAAGGACAACCCGTACATCACCGACGGCTACCGGGCCTACCTGCCCTCCAGGCTGTGTATCAAAAGGTACAGTCTGCCGCCTCCGCGGGGCGCGCCTCGGGGACGCTCCGGCGGCCCTCGCCTACCCGGTTTTGTCTGGTCTTCCCGCTGCTTTCCCCGCATTTCTGCGCGCCTGTCCTTTTCATCCCCTCTGCCACCTCTCTCCTCTCGTTATCTTCCCTCCGCCGCCGCTGCCGGGGTGCTCGATCCACCGAATAATAATGGTGGTAACAATGATCATCATTACCAGCTCTCCTATGGCGCTTACCTCTTTCATTCCTTTTGGTGCTCACCGGGATACGTGCTGGAGTCACCCCACTGACAATGGTTGGGCCATACCTGTGTATACCTAAGCTTTGTTTATATTAGAGCAGCCCTATGGAAATTCAGATGATTGGAGTCAGATAAAGCCTGTGTAATAGGAAGCAAGTTCACATTATCTTATTTAGAAACCCCTGATTCATTCATTCACCAGATACTGTGGAGCCCCAGCTAGGTGTCAGGCACTTTACCAGGTGGTGCAGAACAGCAGACAGGGCCCTTGTTCTCATGAGCTACGAAAGTCCAGCCTGAGTGACACGCATTAAAAAGATAATTACTCTATTACATAACCATTGTGGGAAACGCTGTGTAGGAAAAGCACCTTAGGAAAGAGCCCATAACGGGCACCGCCCTCCACCAGAGTACTATAGAAGCAACTCTGAATTTCATCATCTAAACCTTTGAAACCAAGAGTCCCTTTAAAACCTGGGTTTAAGAAAAATTAGTGTTCTAATTCTTAGAAGAGCTTTCTGTTAAAATTCACTATATGTACTTAAGTATAGGACTCTAAGATAATTAAAATACGGGTGTTGGCTAGCTCCAGGTCACTGTAGAGATAAACCCTGTGCTGGAATATGGGCTATTGAAATGGTCAAGCAGTAACCACAAGTTTGATTCTTGATCTTTTCAGCATGGTCTTTCCCCAGTTTCTTTGCCCTGCCTTGAAAGAATTTCTGTGACTCACAGTCACAAGGTAACCTCACTGTCCATCCCTTTTTGTCTTTAATATGGCCCACAGGACTTCACAATTTGAATCCTATGTAATCTTTTCCTCCCCAGTACCTCCTGTGCTAAGTTATTACACAAGAAATCAGAGCTGGGCCCTGCTGTGGATGTAAATTTCCACAAGGATAGAGCAAATAGTGAATTGCCTTAAATATTTTCTACCCACCTAGCAGCGAGCCTCTGCATTCTTATTAGAATCCAAATCTTATGAATGGAGAAATGAAATCCAGTGCTTTAGATCCTGGGCTGTTGAGTCTAAAACTTGAGCATCCAGATTTGCCACTTAACAACTATGGGACCTTGAACAAAAGTTAACCTCTTTGTACCATTTTTTCCCCATTTGTAAAAGTGAGAGTCATCACAATTGCTACTTCAGAAAGCAGTAAGGATAAAAATAAGATTATATATTTGAAATCCTACCAGGGCCTAAGTACATAATGAATGGTACCTTCTCATCATGACCATTGATTTCAAAGCTGAACAGATGATGATGCTGGAGATGATTGTTGATTTTGAAGCTGAATAATCTGGTCCTAACTTCTCATAGAATAAGATTATGTCCTCTATTGGGGATATTCTTTTAAGAGCTCTTCCCACCAGCTTGGTCTTTTCCAGTTTCAGCTGTTGCCATCTCTTCTTTTAGATCTCGGGCATGACCAGGACAGAATTTAGATATAAGGTGAGGTATTGTATCACAACTGTTCTGCCAATACTCAGAGGAACATGCCCAGATTATGTCTGCCAGTTCAGTCAATCAGGTTATACTGAGTTTCACAAAGTGAAAAGTTCTGAAGCAATAGGTAGAGCATAGTATTGATTGTCAAAAGAGACCTGTAGTTAGATGTGTTCCCTTGCATTCCAGCATCCTATCTCCTCGACACTACACAGTATTAAGTAGTCCTTATACTTGATGCTTGTTCAGGATAAAGCCTGAAATTCATGATACAAGTTTCTCTTTATTCTTGATGATTGATTGATAGTGTGAGATCCTGCTGTTTTTGATGTGTGAAAATGGGAAAACAAGAACCTTGGTGACTGCTGCAGATTCCTTAGGTTAGAGTTATATATTAATGCTTACTAATACGGAATCTGAATCTGTGAAAGTCAGACTTAGTTTAGAAAGATTATATTTTGCAAGAGAAATGCAAGAATATTTTAATTTTTAGTCATGATGTCACCTTTCAATAATAAATAGATGAGTTCTATCCACAGCAGGAGAAACATTTCACAAAATTAAAGAAGGAACTGGAAGGTACTTGTATCAACATCTAGTTCAGCTCCCTTGTTTTATAGATGAAGAACGTGAAGCCAGAGAGGTTAAGTGACTTGCTCATGATCACAGAACTAATGTGTTGCAGAGGGAGGTGAAGGGACAGTAGAACTCTCGAGTTGTGTTCTGGGAACACCAACCTGTGCTGCCAAAGCTACATAAACTCAAACCAGTTAGTCAGCAGTAGTAACCTCCTATTGTTCCTAAAAAGAACATGCCACCGGGAAAGTGTGGTTTCAAAACAGGGTTTTGAAAAATTGTTCCAGCATGCCTGTCTTAAAGCACTTTCCAGTGAATCAATTTGTATTTATACTGCTTCTCTCAAGTCCATTTAATTTTGTATTTGCATTAACAAATACTAAAAAGGTATTTTTTTTGCACCTAACACTTAGGCTTTCAGATATCCATTATTGAACATCAAAGTATGCTAGCTAATAACCAATTTTAATCTGTACATTTATTTCTGTAGACATTTAGCATCTAAATTGAGCAAAACACTGTGCTTGGAACAGTGGTGGCATAAAGATGAATGGTGCCAGTCTTTAGGGAGTTAATAGGGTGGAGGGTAAGATGGAATTTATACAGAAATAACTCTAATACAAGAAAGAAAATGGTCAGTCAATATGATAATACAGGTGAGCACCAAAAAAGCTCTTAAGATTCTAGGATTTGTTGTAGAAAAACTTAAAGAAAGATTAATTAAAGTAAATGAAATATCAAATCTAGAAAGGCAAAGATGGGGTTAAGGGCTTAAAGTAACAAGTGTTAGCCCAGAAAAATTGTCCCTAACCTTTTAAATGCTGGCCGTGAGTGAGCCACTACGATTCTGAACTTCACTGATTTTTTGTTTTGTTTTGTCTTCCAGTTTGTTTATTTTATCTAATGAGACAGTAAACATCTGGAGTCATTTGCTGGGTTTCTTTCTCTTCTTCACACTGGGAATATATGACATGACATCTGTGTTACCTTCGGCAAGTGCATCCAGAGAAGATTTTGTAATTTGTTCTATTTGTCTTTTCTGCTTCCAGGTAAGTCATTTCACAAACACTGTTAGTGGAAAGAGAACTTTAGTCAGACCATTGGAAAGGTGACCTTACTTCACACCCACCATTTGATTTAAAAACCCCAAATAGCATACAGGTTCGCATATTCGCTTTTATAGTATAAGCACCAAAAGTGTGTTTTATGAAAGTGTATTTGGATGTTATTCAAGTGTATTTGAAATCTAGTAATATTAAAGATTGAGAAAATTTCTTTGTTTCCTTTTCTCTTTCCCATTTTAGAGATCTCTGCTTTAAGATTAACACAAGGATAGGAATCTCTGATTGTACTATATTCCCTGACTGAAGTAGAACACCAGTGGCTGCTTAAAACTTGTTGGAGAAAATTTATGATCTTTTTACTATTTATACCTCTGTGATTTTGTGCCTTTTTCCATACCATCTTAATTTTGATGTCTTATTGCTGGTACTGATCTTTTTTATTGCTTTATCGTTAATTTCCTTTGGTTCTTTCACACTTGCCTGGTTTCAAGTACTTGAGTTTCTCCTCCTTTCTACCTCTCATATTTGTTAGTTGTTTAGCACCTTCTCCGCCCCCCCCCACCACCAAAGATCTATAGTACTGCATTTTGAAGTTACAGTTAATAGTTTTGCAAGCAGATAATTCTAAATTTGGACCAAAATCCTGTTGACAGTTTTTAAATTTAAAAAAAAGTGCAGAAAGTACAGAAAATCTAAAAATGAAAAGAAAAGGGTATTATCCCACTTCCTCCAAACATAGGCCAGCACTACCTGCAGTTAACCTGTTGCCACTTGGTTTGAAAGATGAATCTGTAAGCTGACTGCATAGATGTTGCTTTCATTATGTATCATTTTATTTCAGGCCTCCATCATTTGACTCAAGCTAAAACTTTGGGTTTAAATGACTAAGAAACACACCAGAAAATCTCCCATCCCCACCTTTTTTTTTTTTTTTTTTTTTTTTTTTTTAGAATTCTGGTTTCCAGAATCAAATTTTAAAGTTTGAGGGAAAGAGTACTCTGTATTTTTGTATTGTTATTACTATTAGAAAATAACTTTTCCTTTTAAGTATTTTTAAAGTATACTCTTTCTCAGGTTTAACCAATTTTTTTATACTTACATTTCCAGATGTATCTTAACCTAGACTGAGATGCTCTTAATAATCATTAATAAGCAAAACTGGGTCTTACTGTCCTGTTAGTTATATGGATATCATCTTCTTTGAGAATCCCACATGTCTTCCTCTCCCTTAGGCCTACCCTTTACCCCTTCACCCAGACACAGCTGATGTTAGTTCAGGGAAAACATGTTAGTTTTCATATTGGCCTAAGAAAACAATGCATTGCTTAACTGTAAAGATGAAATAGTTTAAAAAAAAAAAAAACAAAAAACCTGCCAATAAAGAAACACCCAGAGTATTACAGTGATATGCCCAAGGTCATCCAGTATTACAGTGAAACCCCTTCTCCTACCTGGCAGTGCAGTGACTTTGTTACTCGCAGTCAAACTTGCTGAAGACAAATAGGCAGCTTCCCTACTTAAAAATATCTGTTCTTGCCCGGATCGGTTTGGCTCAGCGGTTGGAGCGTCGGCCTGCGGTCCAGAGAGACCCGGGTTTGGTTCCCGCTAAGGGCACGTACCACGGTTGCAGTTTGTCCCCGGCTCTGGTTGGGTTGTGTGGGTGGCAGCCACTCGATGTGTCCCTTTCACATCGATGTTTCTCTCTCTCCCTCCCACTCTATTTGAACAAAATATCGAAAAATGTCCTTGGGTGAGATAAAATATATATATAGATAGATAGATAGATATCTGTTCTTTTTATTTTTATGAAATTATATTTATAATTTGTTCACCCAATTTCCCCAGATTCTTAGAATCAGCAGGCTGCATGGTAAACCATAAATACAGGTATTAATATAGATTTACCCTTAAAACACTTTTTTTTCCTCTTTTTACTTTTGCCCATTTTATCTAATCAACACTTTCCTCCCAACCATATTAACAAAGTACATTCTAAATAATAGAATGTGATTTCAGAGGCTCTGTATTTTCCCAGAGGTCTTTCTGCCTTAGAGAAGAGTAGAATCTGATAATGTCTTTCACTAGATTCAGTTCATTTACATTCTGTTCAACAAATACTTTTAAATGCCTCCTATCTAAATCTAGGTACTAATAAGCATCGGGCATATACTGCTGAACAAAACCAACCTGTCCTAAAGATCTGGCCACTCGGGTAGGAGGGCAGAAGGGAGAGTGAGGCAGGGCATTTAAGTAGGAAATACAGTTTTTAAAGGCCCAGAAGCAAGAGACAGCGTAACACTTTCTGGACTTGCAGTTGCCGGTCCTCCTGGTTGCATCCTGGGAGAATGCAGAAAGATGAGTCTGGAGAGAGAGGCCAGAGCCAGATCCTGAGATACTTGGTTACTGTGCCAAGGAGCGAGGTAGGGTGTCACACTCTAATTATCTGTCTACCTCAATGGAGTGAGATGTTCCACAGAAGAAAACTGAAACATACTCAATTTACCAAATAAGTTTTCAGTTTTCTAAGGAACTGTTACAATAGCACATCCCTTTTAAAGCAGGACATACTAAGTGTATGTTAACTTTTTTAAAACTCAGTGTTCTCCATTAGTGTGCTTTCCCTTAGATACTGTAGAGTTTCCTCTTTGTTCACAAAGAAATCAGCTTCATTGTTGTTTTTTATTATCACTATAACATATACTCATGGAGAAATCCAAGCAAACAAAAAAGAATATGGAAGAAAGTAAAAGTCACTTGAAATTCTACTTCCCAGAGGTAACCACATGTGAAATTGGGGTTAAAATTCTTCATGACGTTTGTGTGTGCACAGCTGCCTCACACCTGCAGCCTGCTGACCTGCCTGGCCATCTGCTGCCGAGCTGTGGTCATCTCTGCATGCTGTTTCCATCTTTCCCTTTCAGTAAGAACACACACCTTGATGTTTTCTGGATTTACTGTGTTTACTCTCAAAGATAATCTGACAAAACAAATAACAAGCTTCTTAGAATTATGTTTAAATGGGTCAGTAAACTGACTTGTACCTTAGTAGCCAAAGCCATAGACCAATAAGGATTTTTTTTAAAAAATATTTTTTCTTTATTGATTTTAGAGAGAGAAAGGAAGAGGAAGAGGGAGAGGGAGATAGCAACACTGATGAAAGAGAACATGGACTGGCCACCTCCTGCATGCCCCCCACTGGGGATCGGGCTCATAACCTGGGCATGTGCCCTGACTGGGAATCGAACTGGCGACCTCTTGGTGCATGGGTCGACGCTCAACCTCTGAGCCACACTGGCCAGGCAAAGATTTTAGGCTAGATAAAGAAATGAGATTGTGGCTAGGTACATTGTTTTGAATAGTGATATTGAGGCTATGGGGATTGATCAGGTTTAATGACCAGATTATAGAATAGCTCTGTGCCCATTGTAAGCAACTTCAGTAGTTGCTTAAAATGTTTATCAATTTGACCTACATAAAATTGTTTATCTGTCCTGTTTTCTCCACCCCCACAGTCACTGGCCTAGGATGGCCTCTTGTCATTGCTCCCCAGGGCTACTCCTGTAAACTCTGGTCTCAGCCTTTCTGTAAGGATGCACTTCAGATCTTGAGCAGTATCACACCTACCCCACAATACAGAAATTAAAACTCCGTGGTGTATAGAACTTAAATCGTGTCATGAAGAAGGCCATATGCCATTCCTTAATGGTTCTGTTTTTCAATATGCTGCTTTTCCTGTGGACCTCCCAGTAAACATGTACACATCTCTATTTATGTCCTTAATGAATGCCAGGTCGACCTCCTGACATTCATTCAGGGGCTTCTACCCACAACTCCCACCTACCCATTGCAGACACCCACAGAACCAGTACCCTCCCTCTTGTGTCTTCTCATCGTGCTCTGCGCTGACTTCCCCTTTGGGACTGCTTACATCGCCATTTGTTCACTTGTTTCAGAAAAATCTCTCTGAGCACAGATTTCATCTTTGTAGCGCCAGTGTGTGACACACAGCAGGCTTTTCATGTCTTCAGGGAATTCAGCCATAGAAACCTTATCAGTTTTCAGAGTAGCTTATTGAATCAGATTAGGTTGCTCCCAATTTGGCAACCATATAAAGTAAACAAAGTCATAATTATTTTTTCTAGGACACAACAAAGCCATGTTTAATTTAGAACTTAAAAGTAAACTCTATACAAAGAAATCGCATACAGATATGAAAAATCAAGTTGCAAAACATAATGTTTAATGTGAGTCCATTTGATTAATCTATAAAAGTATGTATATGTTCTGTGTGTGTGTAGACTTCTATATTATAGTTTTTTATATATTTATTGAAAATATCTAAAGGATGTAAATGTTATCAGTGGCTACCTTTGGGGAATATATTTGAACAGGGAAGGGTTTATTTTTTTACATCATACAATTCTATGTTCTTTGACTTTTTTTAAGGACGTGTATTACGTATGTAGTAAATACTTTTTAAAAAGCAAAATAAGCCTCAGTGGTTATTTTTAAAACATTCGTATTGCATAATTGTCCTACTGTTGTGCTATTTTAAATTTTCATATTGTAAAATAGCTATCATTTTACATTTCTTGCTTTATATATTGTTATCCCCATTTTACCCATGAGGAAGCTGAGGCTTAGAGAAATAACACAGCTCACCTGACTGTGCGGCTCCACTTGATGCTCAGGTGTGTTTGACTGGAAAACTGGGCTAGACTAGCCACTTCCTTTTTTTTTTTATCCTCACCCGAGGACATTTTTCCAATTTTTTGTACAGACAGAGTGGGAGGGAGAGAGAGGAAGAGAGAGAGAGAGGGAAACATCGATGTGAAAGGGACACATCGAGTGGCCGCCACCTGCATGACCAACCAGGGCCGGGGACAAACTGCAACCGAGGTACATGCCCTTAGCGGGAACCGAACCCGGGTCTCTCCGGACACAGGCCAACGCTCTAACCGCTGAGCCAAACTGGCCAGGGCTAGACTAGCCACTTCCCTGAACATCATGTACCAGTTGGTTTCATTTCTTTTGGTTTCACTTTTGCGCTTTAATTTTTTTTTGGTTTCACTTTAGCTTTTTTTGTTGTTTCACTTATTTTGTTTTATTTTCCACAGGTCTGTATGCTTTGCTCTGTGGGCTATCATCTTTTTTCCTGCCACCGATCAGAAAAAACCTGTCGAAGATGGATGGCGTTAGATTATGCAGGAATTTCTATTGGAATACTGGGCTGCTATGTCTCTGGAGTATTTTATGCATTTTATTGTAATAATGTAAGTAATTTAAAACATTTTTCATTCTACCTTTCATGGAGGTCTGGGGTTTTCTTGCCATTGTTCCTTTGAAATTCTGAATAAGCACATAATTAACTTATAGAAGAAATGGAAGAGTTTTGTACAGACCTCTGTTGCTTTACAATAACAAAACTGTCAACAAGCAGCAATGTAAAACTAGCAAAGAGAAAAATCATAAATTTGGTTTGAATGTAAGAATTATATTAATTATAGCCATTTACACTTGAGCCATTTATTTTTAGGCCTAGTTGTTTTGGAATATAAGCATATAATTAAATATATATGCAATTAACTTGTTATAAATTGATTTTACTTTAGTAGTAAAATCTATTCATGTCTGCTCAGCCTTCACAACTTGTTTGTTTTGCATAAAGCTGTTGAGTCCTTAAAAAAATGAGAGAGACAACATGCTAACTGGGAGCTTGGTGAGTGCAGTCATGTCTTGTTCGCATTGCTCTGCTTCTCTTCTTCTTTCTCTGAAACCTGTTTTCTGCTTACCTCTTTGTAAACCTATCTGATAATCAAAGAGATTAGTCAGAAGCTTGTTGTAAATCTCTTCAGAAACAAGTAGAAGTCCAGGATAGATAAGAGAGAAAGGAGAACTACTGAGGCTAATTCAGCCCATGATCACATAAAGAGAAATTTTCTTCCCTCTGATATCTAATCTTTTCCAAATATTCACTGCTATAGTGGCTCTTTACCTTTTAAGGAACATAGGCTGCTTTGAGGATGAGAATACAGACTATGGGCCCTTCATCCAGGAGAATGTACATTTGGGCACAAACAGACCAAACAGTTTGACATGTGATTTTAGGAAGCTAATGGCCCCATAGAAGTGCTTGGAGTCCAGGTTGGGAACTCTGTCCTATGAGATGCTAACTTTTGAGCTTCAAGACCAGGTTTTCAGCTGCTCATTTAGAAACCCAGCCCTGGCTGGTTTGGCTCAGCAGTTGGAGTGTCAGTCCATGGACCAAAGAGTCTTGGGATTGATTTCAGTCAAGGGCATGTACCTTGGTTGTGGTTCCATCCGTGGCCCTGGTCAGGGTTGTGCAGGAGGAGGCAACCAGTCGATGTGTCTCTCTCACATCCATGTTTCTCTCTCACTCTTCCTCCCTCTCTCCCTCTCTTTCTTTAAAAAAATAAAGAACTCTGCTTCCCCCAGCGCCCCCATGATAAAGTTCTAAATACTTAGCCTGACAGCCCAGCTGCCTTTCAGCCTCCCTTCTCCAATCGTCCCCGCCGCATGGGGCTGCCTGTGCTGTTTCCTCCCTGGAGCGCTTCCTCTTCCCACCAAATTGTATGTATTCCTCAGGGCCCAGCTTAGATGCCATCTCTGTGAAACATTTTTTAGCTACTCCAGGTGACAGGCAGTTACAGTACTTATCATTAGATTATAATCATTTGTTTGCATGCCTGCCCCTCCCGCAGTCTGTGAGCTCACCCACTGGGCGGCTCTGTGCTGCAGTCATCTTTGTTTCTACAGGACATAAATAGTCCCCAGCATATTCATAGGTACTCAGAACATGCTTTTTATGATAAATGTGGTCTCCCAACAAGCTCACTTTGAAATTTGGTTTGTCATTCTGAGAAACCGAAAAATTGTGTGGAACATGCATTTTTTAAGGAAGGAAGGAAGGAAGGTAACTGTGTTCAGAAATGAAATTACGAAGTCAATAATTTGGAATGGGTAATGTAGAAGCCAAAATTATGTTTTTATTCCCTCGTCATTAACAATTACAATCCGATTGCCTTTCCTTCTAGTACTGGCGGCAGGTGTACCTGATCACCGTGCTCGGCATGATCCTGGCCGTGTTCTTTGCGCAGATCCATCCCAGTTACCTCACGCAGCAGTGGCAGCGGCTCCGCTCCGTCATCTTCTGTTCTGTTTCGGGATATGGAGTCATTCCCACTCTTCACTGGGTTTGGCTCAATGGAGGAATAGGTGCTCCTATTGTACAGGTGGGTGGAGTGTAGTCCATGTCTTTCCCATTTTTTTGTGTGTCCTTTCTATTTTATTCCTTTTGGGTAAAGTAGTATACTTAGGCCAAGTGGCTGGGTCTTCGTCATTTGAGAGCATATTTATAATTACATACGGATGCCCTAATTTTCACACCTATATAGATAAGCATACTTTGCAGGATCAGAAGTAAAGTCTAACTGCCATTTTGTTCTGAGATGGCTTTCTTTGAAATAATACCTTTGTAAGTCCCTGTCTGTTCCCGAGTGTGTAAGCACCCATCGTTACTGTGGAGGGTGACTCGCACATTCTGGCTTTGTCAGCTGAGGTGAGGACATGCAGTGATGACGCGGGGACAGGAGGAGGCGCAGTGGGTGTTGTGTGTGTGGGTGGAGGAGGGGGAGTTGGGAAGGATTTTCTCAGACCTGTTGGGCTTAAGGCACCTGTGGGATAGAAAAGTGGAGCTAGGTTATAGAATTTAGGTTAGAGTTTGAGACTAGTAATTAGGATTTGAAAATCATTATTGTTAGTAGGTAGAGCCATGGAAGCATGTTCACCCGCCAAGGATATATATTGAGAAACAGAAGCCATTAGGTAAAATGGGAGCACAGTTGGGGTGCATTCGGAAGAACCTCAGTGAAAACTGAGTATTCTTGAGAAGAGGATTAGAAATAAGACATTCTTAGAGGGCCCCATAAAAATGTTTTTAGTATGCACTAGTGAGTAAAGTTGAGAATTTTTAACATAAGTAAACATAGCCACAAATGTAGCAGAAACCACATAACTTTTGCAATGGGAACTTTGTTTGGAACATGGGAATTTAAATACAGGTTGTATTCGAAAGGGTCAGATTTTTTAGAAGTGGGAGGACTGATGGTAGGCTTACATATAATTGCATGAAGTTGGCAACACCATGGTGGAAAACATTTGAGTGGAAAACTAAAAAGAGGAAGTTCTGTGATCTAGTGAATTGAGTGATTAAGATCTGTCTGGCCACTTTGCCAAATTGAGACAAGGGCGATGCTTTCTTCTTAAGACTAGGAAACTGGGAGAAAGATGAGAGGATAGTGATAAGAAACTTCAGTGATCCTGGTATCTGTGAAAACATTGTTTTCTGAGAATTGTGATTTCCTGAAAATGAGTTAAGAAAGTAGAAAAAGGAACTACCACTCTAGATTTAATTCTAATCAGAAATTAACAACTGGTTGTAACAAAAATTTGGGGATGAGGTGACACATCCCTTTTAAGTTAACAACAAAGAGAGAGAACCGGACCCATTAATATAGTGGATTTTAGAGAACTCAGAAAAAAATGTGGCTTAGGAAGACAGTGGTCCTCAGCTGGAAATCTAACGTACAGACCATTCCAGTGGAGAAGCAAAGGGAGATTCCCAGAGAAATTCTCCAGTAAGCTCTAATTTTTAAAAGATAGAAAGAAAAGCACTTAACCAAAGATGGAAAGTTCCATAAGGGCTAATTCTGGGAGGTAGGGTGGAGTCCCGTTCTAGAATGTTTGAGAAATCTTAGGTCAGTTAGTCTGAGAATATAGAATTTAGGGAGGGCAATGATAATTTTCATATTTGAAGAGGGAAAAAGTAATTTCTTAATTGGCTTATCGGTAAACTGGGTTTATAACCAGAAGTAGGAACAACATATGTAAGTGCTGGCCGGCGGATTGTCTTAGGGCAGGAAAGCTTTCCGGTGGTGTCCGTGACCTTCAACAGGACCGTCGTCGCGGGTGGTGCCACAGACTCCGTTGTTGGGCCAACCCCCTGGGTCTTCCACAAGTCCCTGGTCTTCAGTGTTTTGCTTATCCACCTGCTAACTGCACCCCATATGCACTCCACCCACACACCGATGTTGTAGATGGGGCCCTGGAACCTCCCGCCCCCCAGCGCGCTGCCCTCGGGGACTCCGCTTACGCACTCGGGACTGCTCTCTGCAGTATTGGGAGCGAGGTTCCTACTACTGGAGACTGTCCGCAAAAGCCATTCAGATTTAACAGACGTAGCTTCCACCTGGGCATTCAGTCTGTAAGGTTCATAATAAATCGGGGTTTCAGTCACAGAAGGAAGCCCTGTGAATAGTGCGTTTTGCTTTTCAGGACTTTGCACCCCGTGTGGTGGTGATGTACCTGATCGCGCTCCTCGCTTTCCTGTTCTACATTTCCAAAGTTCCAGAAAGGTACTTTCCAGGTGGGTGCTGCTCTCACGGCGGTTCGGTAACGTTACTCTGAGCAGGTGCTTGGTGGATAAGCTTAGATTTACTTTTTCGACATTACTGATTGTGGAAGGGCTCTCCTGTTCTCAAATGTTATCTAAAACTTGAACCTTCAGAGGGTTTCCACAAACGTTTCCTGTCACCCTCACAGTGTGGGTTGAGCCCAGGAGGTGGTTACCGCCATTTCACAACCGAACTAGAGACGCGGTCTCCTGACTCCCGGCCCCTGGTTCCCATGGAGCACTAATTATCAGTTACCACTCACTTCGTATATGCAGACGTTTAAAGTTACACATAAGAAAGAGACAAGGAAAAGAAGAGGATAGTGAAAAGGAGCCAGGTTTGGGATCCCTTCACAGTATAGCTCTCCACCGTTAAGGTTCTACAAAACAGAACGGCCACCAGTCTGGCTTCCAGCTTCCTGGTACCCAGCACTTACAGGAAAATAATAAAAGTGATGAGTCTTCATGTCTGCAAGATTTACGCAAGCTAGTCACCCAAGAGAAGGACAGACTTCCCTGGTTCCTTAGTCCAGAGAAGAACATTCTGGTAGAAAAGCACCAAGAGGATGCTGGGGAGAGTGAACCGTGCTCTCCAAAACGTGTGCGCTTGTGTGGGAGCTTCCGCTCGTCAGGCTCCTCGGGCTCAGTCCCCACGTGGACACGTACAGGCTGCGCGAGCTAAGTAAGTTACTTAAGCTTTCTCAGCTCATTTCCTCATCTGGTACATGGAGATGATAGTGTCTCTCATGGGGTTATTGTGAACATTCAATTCAGCACATCTCACAGGTAGTAAGCACTCAGTAAATGTTAGCAGGTGTTCTAATGATGTCCCATAAATGAAATAGGTGGTTTAGTAAGTAACAGGATGATGCAGGCGCAGATGAGCTTTAGCCGAGTCAAGAGTAAGAGCAGCCCTGGCCGGTTTGGCTCAGTGGTTGGAGTGTCGGCCTGAGGACCAATAAGTCACAGGTTCGCTTCCGGTCAAGGGCCTCGGTTGCGGTTTGTCCCCAGCCCTGGTCGGGGTCGCACGGGAGGCAGTCATGTCGATGTTTCTCTCTCTCCACCCCCGCCTCCCCCTCTATCTGAAGATGAATGGGAAAATATCCTCGGGTGAGGATTAAAAATAAATGAGTAACAGCATACATGAAAGCCGCGATATATTATTTCAGTCTGGGGGGCCAGAAGTAGGGGAGTAGTTTAAATTCAAACTAAAAACTGTCCTTCCTTTCTCCTGGGTTAAGAATCACTTCCACAGTGAACTGAAGGTGGGGTTGGCCCCTGCTCACAGTGTAGGGGAAGGAGAAAGGAGGAGAAGCCCTGGTCTGGAGAGGAGCAGACCGTAGGACCTCCGGCATGCCCGTGCTCTTGGTTTTCACCCGAGTCTAATAAGAATGGGATACGAACGAGAACGTCGTGTTGTAAACATTAGGGTTCAGGAACATCGTTAGGACATGTTCCTGAAATGGAGACTGTTCATCCTCCAGGCAGGGCTGGGATCTTCCTCAGGAAACAGTTCTATAAAATACAATTTGTATCACTTTATTATTCTTTTAAAAATTGTTTCATCATAGACACATTAGAAAATTAAACCATGAAAGGTCCCTAATGTTTTTATGCTGTAAAATACTCAGAAGTTCCCAGTTGTCTAACAGAGGACCCTTATGAAAGGTCAGATGTTATGTAACTTCGCATTTCTGCAAGATGAACTTGACGTAAAATGTGCCCCAGCCCCTGACTCTGAGTGCACTGTGGGTGCCTTTGAGCAGTGCAGAGACGGGGACTGTGAAAAGGCTCCAGAGAGAAGTGAGTCTCAGATATTCATAAATGAGTGGCTGACAAAGTCCTCATTTATGATCCGGCTGTAAAGAAAAAAGTGCATTGGTGACAAAATGGTGGATCAATACTGCGAAATCAAAAAAACGTAAACCTAAGAACTTACTTTCAGCTCAGGTTAAATTTTTAACAATAGATGAACATCACAATGGTATTCATTGAGTCCAAGCATCCTTCAGGTGTCCATGGACAGAATGTAGTAGATCTGAGATACTTGTATAACAATATAATCAATTTTCTTTTTAATCTCGTATTGTAGGTTTTTTAAAATGAATCTGTGGGCTTCTTTAGACTGTCAAGGGGTCCGTGACACACAAAAAAGGGCTA
Source organism: Molossus molossus (assembly GCF_014108415.1). NCBI lineage: Eukaryota > Metazoa > Chordata > Mammalia > Chiroptera > Molossidae > Molossus > Molossus molossus. The sequence continues at coordinate 58,192,357 of NW_023425344.1, read as the reverse complement.
AGAGCTCCTACAGAAGGAATTCTGTTGACTTACACTTTAACATATTCATAATGTACTGATTACTTTTCTTGGTAAGAAAAAAAGAGGTTAGAGATATTTACATTCCATGTTCATAGAAACATCAAGAGTAAGAAAAAGTTATTTACATCTAATTTTCTTTAGCTCTTTTATTTCATTATTTTTCAAGAAGCTTCCCACATATTAATTATTTAACCTCCTTGGAATTTAACCTTTAACCACAAAGAGAAATAGTTCTCCTGAGCTGTATATGAACTAACCTTAATTAACCCATCACTAATTACATTTTGCAGATTATTCATTCACCCGATAGCTCAAGATTCAGATCTGAGCTTTCTCCTTACACAGCTGCTTGACATGAAAAGTGCTTCTAGCAGACTCACAGCCAACCCCGCAGGGCGCCCGCTTCGTAGCAGCACAGTCCCGGTCGCTGGCACCGCCTTCTGTGCGTCTCGGGGACGCTCTCTTCACCTGATGCAAGTTGAGACATGGGAGACTGAAGGTCAAATTCCTGAAATTAACCAAGTTAGATATTTGAAAACACACTTAGAATAGTATTTCTAAAATTCACCAGTGTACTTTATTAATAAAACCTTAAAATGAGACTCAAATATGAATTTGTCCTTTCTTTAAAAATATTTGGGTCTTAATTAATCTCAAATCAGTTTCTAGGAGCTCTGAGACTACCAAAATTGTTCTGCTGCTGAGTCATATTTCCAAGGTCACAGATAAAAATGTACTTTTAATATCCAAATATTATAATCAATATTCTGTTCTCTCTTCCTTTCCAGGACAACTCAACTACCTCGGATCAAGCCACCAAATATGGCACATCCTGGCAGTAGTGATGTTATACTGGTGGCACCAGTCAACAGTGTATGTCATGCAGTACAGACACAGCGAGCCTTGTCCTGACTATGTTTCACATTTGTGAATTCAGGTATGGTCACCTGGTGTATTCAGCTGTTAAGCAATATATAACGGGGAGTTGTATACCCCAATATTTCTAAGGCTCCCATTAGCTTTTCCTTTTTCCTGTTTAATATATCATGAGTACTATTTTATAAAAGTGGAAAAATACACTTCAGGATCTATAATAGTGCTTTACAGGCCCTTAAAACTACTAATTTGCTGCTTGTACAATAAGTGAAAGTTAGTTGGCATTTAAAAGAAACATCTGAGTAACAGTGAATGTGAAACCAGTGTAGACATAGTAATCATTTTACTTACACCAGCTTAATTTCCTTAGGAAGGGCTCACCTCCATTATAAAATGGAGTCATCCTGTGTGATTGATTACTTTAATAGAAAATATTTACAGAGATGACCAAGTGCCTGATCAAGGCGAGGGTTGCGATAGCCTATGCTTTCACAAGCTAGGACAGTGATTTTGAATCTCCGCTAGCCTTTAAATACATGGTTTGTGGGAAGCTGGCGCATAAGATTATTTCCTTTAGCTGTGGGTTCTCTTCTCCCTAGGAACACTGGATTTTTTAGTTTGCTGGAACAAAAATTTTAAACCTCTTCTCCTTTAAGTTGAAAGAGGTGTTGAGAAGAGGAAAAGAAATTGATTTTTTATTTCCCATCAGATAAGAATCACATTAAAATCACATGATCAGGTGACAGATTCTATAGTCTGATAACCAAGTAATTAGCCATTTAAGCTTTTTAATTTCAAATAATATTAAGTCCATATAATAATTGAACTCTTGCCAGTGGATTGCAGATTTTTGGTTCCAAAATCCCTGCAGCAGAACTTCCACCTCTCTGAATCTGCAGTCCTAAATGTCCTGGTGATGGGGGGTTCCCAGCTATATGGGTGCTACTTTCAAGGCCATAGAATCCAGATGGCCCAGTCTTGACCCTGAACTGAACCTTAAGCCTTAGAACAAAGTCATGCAGATGCCCCATGTGATGGCAGATGATTTTCCTGTGCTCTGGTCTTTGTTTATGCATGTGTTAGCATTGTATTGATAACTCAAAGAATTGATAACATACTACTTTTTGGGCCTGAAACATTAAGTGGGAATTTTATTGTATATACTTAAAAAATAGATCTCAATGCCCTGTCATACAGTGTAACACTCTTGTTCTTTGGTCTTTTTCATATGCATAAATTAAATCCCTTAAAAAAGTCATTCATAAAAACTTGTTGTTTATTGGAATATAAAACATTACCCAAGTTTCTTAATAGGTTGACATGAGCTGCTTTAAATAGTGGTATATTTTCAGAATCTTGGAATTACTAAGCATCAGAAGTGTTGCTTGATGGTGAAGCATATTCCCAAAATGCCATTTGTATGTCTGATACTAGGAATGTTAACTTTAACGTGCTTGTTTTTGCATCCAGAAAATTTTGTATTTTTCTCCAGTGTAATGTTTTCGGAATATAAATTCCCCATGCTAGTGTCTCAGCAAGGAGAATTTTGCCCAGTAGGCCAAGAACACACTGTGTTTAGATGGAACACTACTTTGAAGATGGTCATTTTATCTCATAAGGCCACAAATTTGATCCACGTGCTAAATAGAAGAGTCTGGTGTAATGATAATAGGATATATTCCCTAAAACATCTCTTATTGGCTTACATGATATTATTGCTTTTAAGTAAATATGTAGTCATTCTGGCCAAACAAAACACTCTATTTACAATTAATTTAAAAATGAAGAAGTCTAGTTATTTTAGGTCTGGCACCATTTTTGTTATAAAATATTCTCAAAAACATATTGAATGTTAAGTTCATTTTAATTTTTTAAAATATTCGATTTTTGTTACAATGTATGATTTAGTACTTGTCATCTGAATAGCTAAAAAGAGCATAATGTGTTTAAGACTATTTTTTGAATATAAAAGTTCTGACTGTAAGAAGAATTATACAATGTAAGCATTTCGTCTTTTCATGAAAGTGTTAATATTGTAAGAAAGCTGTCCTTTCTCATTCTTATCTTTACTATGATGTGTTTGTTGTAATGTAGGAATGAATGGGTGTGGATTGCTGTTGACTATGAACACTTCTGTATATCAGCATTTATTGACCACCTACTGTGTGCGCATCACTACTGGCAACATTTTTAAAACATTGTTAACATTAAAGAATAACTTTAAAAATTGCCTACAAATCTGAGCCTTGTAGTAATGTATATTTAAGTTATTTTTGTTTTACTAGGTTAAAATAAGATTGAAAGTACACTATTTAGCTACAGAATTAAAAAGACTGGTTTTAATTTTACCTATATAAAAGCTCTTTACTGACAGCCTTTACATTGTAAAATTATCCATTCCTGTTTTAAATGGTCCATAGTGATTTATAAGGTTGTAGTTAACTCATTTAAGAAACAATTATCTTTCTATATAAAGGCATTTTTACATAGCAAGATAGTGCTTGTTTTTATTATTTAACTGAGCGCAATTTGCAACCTGCATGGCAAAATATGTATTATGTAAATAAACTGATTTACTAAATATATTAAGTTCTGCTTGTCATTCTTTATAATACATAACAGCTTCAAAATCATATTTTAGAATCAGGAATGAAGATTCAGGGAATGTCTGTCACATCTTATGACCTCCCACCTGGACAAAGTAACCGATTTGAAGACTGACTTGACTGGCATAAAGCTGTACGACTCTCCATTTGGCAGGTACCTACCTAGCGATATCCTTTGCCCTGTGTTAAATGTCAAGGGCCAAAGCCTGCCGTCTGGATTCCTGCCGACTGCTGAGCTGAGTTAGGCCACATCCACCCAAATCCTCATTCCAGGTAATTCCACCCCTGCCAAAGCATGCGAAGAGTCAGCTCAGCCTTAGACGAGGGGCAGCAATGTCTTGCATGTGCATTATCACCATAACTGTGCTTACCTTGAAAAGAGGCACAGATGCTATTGAAATTCTGTACCATACTTTCTCAGTAGGGTAGGGAGCTGCTGATCCAAAACAAACACTGTGAGAAAACACTTTCAGAAGGGAGAAGGAATAGTAGTAGGGGGACTCTTGCAAAAAGTAAAACTTTCATCTCTAAGGGGTCAGGACTGATAGCCACAAAGGATCTAGCCCTTTATAAATCTAAGATCAAGAGCACCACAGAACACAGTTGAAATTTCAATTGTGTCAAGCATCTGAAGCAAAAGTGAACTATCTTTTTAAATGTGCAACAAAAAAAACTCAAAAGCTCATGCCTTCCATATGAGACTTGGCTGCATCTTACACAGGATGCTGGAGCTGGACTTGCTTTTTATTTTTATTGGACCTCCTTAAAAAGGGAGCATGTTTTTGTCTCCGAAGTTAACCTTAACTGAATTTGAACATTCCACATAGTTTTTTAATATTCTTCTAATTTGTGAAATTTGGCTCCTTTGTACCATGTATTAAAAAGACACAAAGCCCTTATTTTTCCACATAACTTTAGATAAATGTTACTTCTTCAACAAAATAAAGCTCATTCATAACAAGGAAGATAAATCTTACAAGCCACCAATCTGAAGACTCCAGTCTGTGGAATACTTAATGAGATAATATGTTGCAACCTTGACGCCAAACTTAGTTCAGCAATCCAACAAACAGGTTTTTCTCTTTATCTTGCAAAAGCCTCTTTTCTGACACAATCAAGGATTACAATATTTTATTTAACCAAATTTTAAGTTATGTTTGTTACCAGTTTTTAAAGTTTAACAAATTATAAACAATGCAAAAACTGCCAAACATTCAAAAGGCATGTCAGAGGCTTATGTTTTTGCCTTCCCTTCATCATAGTATCAACACTTGTAGTGCCTGAACAGGTCTTCCTGTTAAGTACTTTTGTTGTGAAAATGCTGTCAAAATGGGTTTTCTTACTTGAATCCTAAACTGTGAACTCAGAGATCTAACCCTATTCGTTGCTCTTCCACTAGCTGCTACATAATAAGTACTCACTGTCTGTGATGTAAATAAAAGAACTGGATAGAAGTTTACAACCAAAGTTTTTAATAAGACAAATAATGAAAAACTCCACAGTCACTGATTATAAAGAATATGCAATCCATTTGAGATTTATTGCATTTAAAGAAAGCAGATTATTAAAACAGGTATGATAAATACAGTAAGAAAATAACCTTAAATTTCAAACAAAACAGTGAATAGGAGACAATTCAGTCAGTAAGAAGAAGCAATGTCAAGGCCAAGGAGTAAAATCAGTTAGTGCTTAATTAGATACAGGAGGAAAAATCAACTGGTTCTATCTCACAACAGTATCCCAGCTATATTTGAATTGATGTTACTTTAAAAAGTACGTTTTGTAACAATTAAAAATATAATAAAGATGCAAATCAGGCTTACTAAAAGTTAAAGTTATTTGCTTAGTGGTACATAAAAGGCTTCAGAAAATTCAAGTTTAACAAAAAATGGAAATGTAATCAAAGAAAGTGCACTTAAAGCTGTTTTCCAGCAATTAGAAAGCAGTTGACTATGACCATACTGCTTATGATAGATGACTCAATCCCAAAAAGGGTGTAGTAATAAAAACCATTTTCTTTCAAAAGTAGCACAGTAAGTTTTTAAATAAAAATAACCCCAAATGATGACCCTTTGCATTTTCATCTGCTGTATTCTTTTAGTGGCTTTTTTAAACCCTCGCCAGGAGTGAAGATTCTCTTAGTAATGATTGTGGTTGCAATTCCATTGAAAAGGTAAAAATTCACATTAACCCACCGAAGAGCGATGTGACATGTGCATGTGTGTGTGTGTTTACCTTAATATATGAACACCAGTGTGTATAAAGGTTTTCTAATCAACTACCATGTGTTATTCTCACAGTAAGTATGCCATCTTTCTCACAGTAGATCTGTCTCAATACTGAACCTAAAATGGTGAGTAATTTTGCTTAAAAAGAAAAAAAGGTATACTGCACATTCTACATATATTAAAATAAATGTACCCAAACCCCTCAGGACTAGTGATTCGTACACATGTATTCCAGCAGTGTTTGTATGTAGTACCAAAACCTAAGCTAAAGCAGCAGAGTAGCTGGAGAGGAACTGCTCCGCCTGGGGAGCGTCGGAGCGGAGAGCGGCCCACCCTGGCACCTCCACCAGCAAGATGAGGAGGAGAATCTATCACTGTTCAACAATGACCAGGGCAGAGTCAGAAGGTGCATTTATCTACAGTCCCGAATAATGTCATAGCTGTGTCCAAATACACCGGGTCAGTGGGACAATGACACCATTTCCCCAGGTGATGCTTTTGAATAAATATTCTAGTCAGTTAAATGTCCATCCAGCCCACCTTTCCTCCTCCACCTAACATATATATACCAGGCAACTTTTGTGTCTTAACAGATACATTCTTCAATGCCATAAAAGCTCATCTTTACTAACATTTTGCTGAAGTGATTCTATTAAAATAAGTAAGCAAATGGTCCACTTCTGTAAAGATTATTCAGAATCAACAAGCATGATTAAAGCTGTTAGAGCAGAAATAACTTTGGCCTCAGATTTTTGCTAGCTTCATAATATGTTCTTCCCTTGGTGATGTTCAAGTATTACAGGTTTAGAATTATAACTGTTTAACATGCCAAAGAAGCACAGAGCACACCTGATTAATAATAGGAAAATAATTTCTTTTCAACTTTCTTTCTTTAAATAAGAATTGGACCATCCCATAATAGAGCCAAACTATTACTGAGTGCTGTGTGCCAAGTATATGTTAAACTTTTTCACATGCCTTGGGAGCTTTATTCTCATAATTCTCATAAGAGAATGACCTGGGCATCAGCTGTATGGAGTGACCTACATCCTAACAGTAGTGGGAGCAGATGACTGCAAATGGAAAGCAACCCTCATCCTGTACTGCTTGGGGAAATGCCTCTACTTCAACACAAAGAAGTCTCCCATTTCTATCCCACCCAGTCCCCTGATGAATCCTGTGTTTCCTCTGAGCTATAATCTGTAAAGAGGAAAGTCACTGGGCTGTGATACAAGAAACATACTAATGTGAGTATTTTAAACAATGTCAAAGTTGTTTATCCAACTTTATAATTTACCCAACATTATAAGCCAGAGTCTAAGTCATTTAAAAATATTCAGTGTGTTGATGAAAAGCAAGTGTAAGCAAGTCCTTAGAGACCACACTAATTTATGCACTACCCCTTCTAAATTACAAAGCTCATGAGGTCTAGCAGTGAGACCAAGGCCAAGGACTAAAATAGTCAAAGAAGCATTACTGTGTACACATCAACCAACAGATTTTCATTAAAAAGAAAAAAAAAATTCTTCTGTTTGATACAAACCTACTGTACTTCATGAATTTACTATATGTAATCAACTCTCCACTTTTATAAGAAAGTATCCCTTGAATCTACTTTGTAAAGTTTTAAAGAACCTCTACTTAAGCATTTGCATTAGCAGTATTAATCAACCTGAGAATCAGACAAAAAAAAGGTGCAAACAAAGTATTTGCCTTTGGCACAGGACAAGTACCGGTGCAGCCAGGCTCCCAGGCACAGCTCGTAAGCCGTGATGGGATGTTTGGTCTGCCTCCACTCACTGTGCTTCACATACTGCTTCCCTGTGTGTCCACCAATCTGTTTCCATCTTAAAGTAGAAAAGAGAAGCAATAAAAAGGAATATATGGTATAGTTACATATATATTGCTTCTTTCCAAGTTTAGAACTGTGAAAGCAAGCAAACAGCTCATCCCAATAGGGACACTATAATTAAGAGATTCTAATAAGATTACTCATAAAATACACTTTAATTGGGTTCAAAGAATTAATTTAAAATATAGTAATCAAGGGGAGTGCCAGCTGAAAAGGGTTTCCACTCTTTGTAAATAGCTTTATCAGTCCTAGAAACTGCTCATTGTTCATTTGATAGGGAAGGACAGTCAATTATAACTTTAAATACTTGAAGACATAAGCACAGATACTGTATTCACATTGATTCATATATGCAATTTCTCATCAGACAATTTCTATAAAATCTCAAGTTTCTAATTAGGATTTGTGGCGTTAAAAAAAGGCAATTTGGTAGCTGGGTTCATTCACTAAAGACATAATCAATGAACGGAGTTAAGACACTAGTCCCTCATCATCTGATGCCTTACGGCCGTTTTCAGATCTCGTCTCTCAGTGCAGAGGTACTCACAGCAGGGTCCGTCCTGCCCGTAAGGCCTGTGGCTTTCCCTGTTCTGTGCACTTCACCACAACCACTCCACCCCCAAACCTAACGAAAATCACTGTCGCTCATGACTTGAGGAACATTTGGTGAAGGTGGTGATTTAATCAAGTATGTTACTAAATGCAACATGATTTTACATTGTAAACATCTTTTAAAAAACTCAGGATTTCAGCTACATATTTTTTTCCTGAAATAAAAATTCTATATAACCCTTATCCTCAGTCCCAGTTTTCCAATAATCTCCTTTATTAGGGACATGATAAAATTTTTGAGCAAGAAGTCATTAAAAAGCAGAATACTAGATGTTCTTCAAGTACTGCTTTTTCTCCCATATCATTTTTTCTTATACATTTTGCACACGTCAGATATCTCAAGTTTTTGTTCCAGGCTTCTATGTAGATATTCCATATTAATGGCACTTGTTTTTAAAAATGAAAGTTTTAGGCACAATAGTTACTTCTGGCTCTGCTTTGTAGAGAAAGGTACAAGGACTAAAATCTCTGCATTCTCCAGATGATAGCTTTCTAATATTTTATGAGAAAAGGATTCCGTTTTACTGTGTGGAAATGAGAAGTGACCTTTAAAAAATCCACAAGTGCAACCTATATACGTACAGACAACCTTGGCTTTAATGCTGGGTTCTGGAATGAGCCTGGATATGCACAAAAAGTGACATTCTGGCATAAAAATAGCAGCACAGCTCTCCAGCCCCCTCCAGTGGCTGCACTGCGAACGCCACACGCTGGCCCTGCATCTCTGTGCTGCTGTCTGAACCCACCGTCAGAGCTTCCGATTCGGCTCCCTCTTCCTGTGTGGAAGAGACACCAAGTTCCTACCCTGTGGAGACACACCCGTTTGCTATTTGGTTTATTTAAAAAACACCTATTCTGATTGACCTGTAAGAATGAATGCTATAAAGAGCTATACAAATACATTTTCTTTCAAATTCATAAAACTATTCATACTTTTTGAAACGAGTTAACAGCTAGAGTCCATCGAAGCATCTACTGTTTAGAAGGAAATGGAGCAGCACCAAATGGGTCTAACTCAACTGCCTGGGGCTGCTGGGGCTGAGGTGAAGTGATGCTTTGCACCACCAGCTCTGTGAAGGGCACAGCACCGAAATCGTCCATTTTCAGCGCATCTGCACTGTGGAATGACCCATGGAGGGAATTGGGTCTTGGCCGCCCAGGCAGCACGGGGTTGTGGTCAGTACAGATGTCGCTCAGGCCCGGATGTGAAGGGTGCCAGGGCAGGTCTGGGGGATGGAAGGGTTTGGCCCCAAAGGGGTCCAACAGGCTCTCGTCAGGAGGCAGGACATTCCCTCTGTCTTTCCCATCAGTCAGCGCAACGCTGATGTTCTCCTTGGAGTCTGAGATGGTCAAAAACTCGTTGCTGCTCTGGGAGTCTCGGCGGCCCACCTTCTTGTGCCTGCGGGCCCTCTCCGGGGTGCGGAACGGGGGCTTCAGCGTCTTCTTCGCGCTGCTCGGGGTGCCGTGGTGCCGCTTCCCGTTACTTTTGGACACGTCCTGCTTTGTGCGCCTTTGGCGAGAGGACAGTTTCTGCAAGCTACGCTGTTTGACTTTCTGCTGCTGACTCCCGGTTATCTCCTCGAAGGGCACAAGCCCAAAAAGGTCCTCGTGACTATCACTTTTACCGGTGGAAGTGGGAAAGGGCTGAAATGGAGTACAGCCAAATATATCTACACTTTTGGGACAACCAGGGAGAGCCTGTGCTTCCGGCCCCGCTGCACGGCCATCCTGCGCATTCGCCCTCTTGCTGAAAGGTGCCTTGGTGAACACATCGAATTCCTCGCGCTCCAGTCCCACAGTAGGAAAACAGGTCTGTCGAGAGAGGTTCTTCTCGTTTTCCCCCAGTTGGGGCTGTCGAGCTGGCACTGCAAAGGGGACAGCACCGAACACATCAAACTCCTGTTGGGGAGTTGCCACTCCAACATCAGAGGGGGCCTGGGCTGGGCTCAGGGGTGTCACATTCGTGTTTTGGATTGGTCCGCTGCCGGATGTGTCTCTGTAAGCGGGGCCCCCGTCACCGTACTTGGCTTTGGCCTGTTCATAATCAGAGTCAGAGCTATGTTTCTCGTCCTCTTCCTCATCTTCAGAGTCCATGAGGAGAGGCCGATGACCCAGATTCTCCGGTTCGGTATCATCATCATTGAAATCTTGTTCTCCCTGAAGAACTTCTTCATCCTCTGGCTCTTCCTCTTCACTGCTCTTGGGAGAAGGGGGATCTGATTCAAAGTCACTTTCAGACTCGTCGTTTCCCTTCTGTACTTGACCCTGTACCGACGAACTCGCTGAGGTTTTCTTTACAGCCCTGTGGTCTTTAGATACTGGACTTGTCTTTCTATTCTTCATAGGATTTGCAGAGCTATTTTCTTGATCCATGGATGAATGTTCCATTTTCTTTTCAGGAGAACCTGCAGGTTCAAAGAAAAATTATTATAGCATTCTAATACATTTCAAAAACCATTTGCACTAAACACTATTCACTAACACAAAGCATTCCAAATCCCTCAAACCGGTTCCCTTCGAGTAAGAAATGATGTCCATTTTTGTCATTAGGCTTGGGGAATGCCACTTGTTCCAACTAGATCAGCGGTTCTCAACCTGTGGGTCGTGACCCCTTTGGGGGTCGAATGACCTCTTCACGGGGGTCGCCTAAGACCATCGGAAAACACATGATTTCCGATGGTCGTAGGAACTGAGACACCGCTCCTCTATCAGTCTCCAGGCGGGTCCGCCCACATGCAACATGAGGAACTGCATTAAAGGGCCGCAGCATTAAGAAGGTTGAGAACCACTGAACTAGAGACTTCCTTTTCTTGGTTCCCTACACGCCGCCTCCTCGGCACTGGCCCTCACCGACAGCTGACTTTTATTTATAATATCTGGATCTGGGGATATTGTGCACAAGCACCTTTTCTCTACCCACCTTCAGAGTAAGATGATTCAGATAACTTCCCCTGCAATTATCTGCTTACATTTACCAAACAACCTTCTGCTTATATTTCACTCAATTCTAAACTTTCCCCATAGATATCAACAAGTATGAATAGCTAGTCTGCTAATTATGTGTTTTGCTATAGTCTTCTTAATTGGCATTCCATCTTTCTGGTAAAGTATCTTATGAGTTGGGTTAACATGAAATGCACCCCCACAGCCTGACCAAAGCTAAGGACCAGGTACTGAACTGAGACTGTCCCGGGGACATCTGCCTTCTCTAGATGGCACAGCTTCCTTTAACTCTCGTTTCTATACTACTACACGTTACAGTAAAACATGTTACCCTTTAAAAAAAATCTTAACTATCACTATGGTCACAGTATGATTGGTAATCAAGCTGCATAAGAGTGCTTTACAATTTCATTAAATGGTATATAATAAAGATACAGTATATTTATATGACGATGTACTGCCATCCCAATACATCGATGTACTGAATTGATTTTCCAGAGGTGGCATTGATCAAACTGAACTGATACAGCCACATGTCATGCACCCTTTCCCATCCTTTGACTAATTAGCTCGGGTTGGAAGTACAGTCAGCACTTATGAAAACTAGTTAGCTTATGATGGAAGGATTATTCCCTTCCCATTAGTAACATGGTGCTCCTATGGTGTGTGACGCCTGAGCTATTATTTCCTTCTCTTTGAAAGACAGTTCTGTTGTCTTCCTGCCTCTCTGACCACTCTCTGTCATATTGGTAGAGACTTCTCTTCCACTAGCATCTCCTTAAACATGTATGTTCCCCAGGGTCTGTCCTTGGTTGTCCTTCTCCTCGGCACGTCTTCCCCAGGTCTTAACTAATGTACGTTAATTGTCACATATACCATAATGGCTGGATATCTAATACTATGGATACTTACCTATTTTACTCATCTCATACTTATCATGAATATGTATCCTATCATTACTTCAAACTCAAACTCAATAATTTCAAAAGAAATCACCTTTCCTCTTAAAATGGGCTCCTCACCTGTACTCTCCAAATTCCCTCTGAACACTTCCATCTCCTAGTTCTACAAACTAGAAGAAATTTGTAAATCATTTTCCCTCTAACCACCAGTGTTTTAAAAATCTCTCAACTCTGTTCCCTCCTCTCCCTCTGCCAGCTGTTCATTTCATTCCCTCCTTCTCTCTTGTCTGCAGCTCCTGAGTCTCTGCACCTGCCCGTCTGCCTCCAGTCCCACATCCCCCCGCTGCCCCTCTCCGAGGTTAGCATGCTTGAGGGACTGAGAACAGGCCCCTGTGCCTGCAGCACAGTGAGCACAGGGCAGACTGTACAGGGCAGACTGTACAGTATGAGGGAGGAGGACGGGAAGGACCAAACTGTGGAGGTCCCTTTATGGCCATGAAGAGTTTGGATTTTGTTCTAAATTGTGTAGTGAGTGGGAAGCCATTACAAAGCTATATTTAAAATGGATGTCATGATCAGACTGATATTTCAAAAAGATAACCGACCAAAGAGTGGGTGCAAAGTGGGCAGACCAGGGAAGAGGAAACTGTGCTCATCCAAGTGAGAGAGATGGTGGCCTGGACCAAGGTGGTGGCAGAGTCGAAAGCAGTGGAGTAAGAGACTGGGGAGGAAACCTCTGGACAGGTGGCGGTGCCATCAGCAGACAGAGAAGAGGGAGTAAAGATGAGCTGGGAAGCAGACGACAGCATCAGGAATTGGTCTGGGACACAGAGCCCGAGGTATCTGTAAGACGTTTAAGTGCGAGCAGGTAACTCTCTGGAGCACGATGGTTGGTTTTTAGCTGGAGAAACAGATTTGGGAAGTCCTCACGAGGCAGAGGATATGAAGAGTCACAACTCTGAAGGAAACCACCTAGGAAGACAGTACACGAGGAAAAGGGGATCCGACACAGCTCTCGGGCATCAGGGACCTGCACAGCCAACTGGAAATGCCTGAGAAGGACCAACACCAGGTGAGGGCAACACCACGGAGACAGGGGCCAGAGAGGCAAGTGCTCCTGGGGGGGGGGGGGCAGAAAACAGCTGAGTGATGCAGGGATCTCCGAGGAGGACCTGAGGACAGAAAGCAGTCACAGGCTCTGGTGGGCAATTGTGAAGTGAGGGGTGGGCAGGAAATCTAGTGGGGCTGAGTGAGGGGGAGACATGGAGAATGCCATCAGGTTGTACTTAAATACAAACACAATCTTCATCCTTTTTGTTCACCTGCCAGGTCCTTGAAACCAGCAAAGAGCTATATGCTGTTTCTTTACAAATGTAGAGTAGGCTTATCTTAAATCCTAACAGATTAAACCCAAATCAAATGCAGAGTCTCCATTTTCACTTCTCCATATAGCATACTTCTGATATGAAAACCAAAGATTACTTTTAGATTAGCCACTGAATTTATCTTCATGAATTTTTATTCAAAAGGAAAAGATGGCCAGGACATGTGACCATGCCTCAGGCTGGGAACTTCCCTGTGAGGCGCTGTAACCTACGGCAGGCGCACCCTCAGCAACACTGCAGTGCGTCTCCGAAGGGCCTCCTGCAGGAGCTGTCCCCGGAACAAGAACAGCCGCGCTTTGGTCTCAGGCAGCTGCCTTGATGAAACGCTGCTCACCTAGAAGATGCTCATTACAGTAAAGGTGCTGTCCTGTTCTACACAAAACAATCCCGCATAATTTTATGAAACTTAAATTTCCCAAATCTCCTTCACTACACTTTTATTTACATGGAACAATTACAGACCTTTATAAACAATTTTGCTGAAAGCACTTTGGGAAAATGCTGCCCTACAGTTTCTGTGGGAAAATGTCCACTTCTAGGGCACAGAGCTTTGCCCCTAAAGGTCTCCTGGAACATTTGACAGGACCAAAATCCTTCCATTGACCTTCTTTTTGTTATTCTTATATTCTAACCCTTCTTCTAAACTGCCTGTTTCCTTTGCCCTACTGGTCAACACTGCTTTCCACACGTCACCTCTTCTCATTCTGTCTGCTCTTTGTCAGCTCCTCAAAGTTGTATTAATGGAGAGACACATTTCTTGGTTGTAAAGTGCTACACAGATCTATATTTTAATTGTCAGTGTGGATATAAATTTATGGGGTTTTGTTCACTTACCATTTTCAGTGCATCTTTACAGGTAGCAATAATAGTCCATTATTAATTCTGACAGAAACATGATAAAACGTTGTGTATATAACATGTAACTACCTATAGAACCTCTAGGTTGTTTCTAGTCTCAGCATTTTTCATGATCATGTATTTTTCTCCTTGTGTTTGTGTGTGTGTGGGGGGGGATAAAACTCTCCTTTTAAAATATCAATTTAACTTTATCAACTTACTGTTATTTCCTCCTTATGCATAATTAATACACAGCTAATAAAGTTAACCCAGAAAGTCTCTGACAAGATCACAGCTAAATGTTCTGTTCCCGAATATGTAATGAGGGCGTCAATACAGCATCATGCTATGAGGGAACAGTACAAGAACTTTTGCTACGTAAGACTGTCATAAAGAAAGCACTTAAAGTAGTGCCTGGTGTAATCACTTGATAAAGTTAACAATCACTGTCATCTCCAAGGCAAGGCCACACTATCCGTTACACTCCAACCTCCTCGCAACTTTTCTGGACTCAATAACTGAAGGTGAATCTAAAAGAGAGGGAAGAGTGGGGAAAAGGAAGAAAGGAGGATGCAATTCTATGGCTAATTCAAGAGTAATTCAGGTCACGAGGTTGTACCCCTGAAACTAAAATAAATATTGCAGGTCAACTGGAACTGAAAAATTTAAATATATTAAAAAATAAGCACACATACACACAAAAGAGTAGTTTAGGTCCACTTTAGAACTGACCAGAAATAAATAGGCAAACAAATGTCTGTCCACACACCACAAGGCTGCATTTTGGATCTTGGAAACTATATCTGATTTTTAAATAGCTTGAGTTGAGAGCACAGTGTAAGAAATTTAAAAAGACTGCTTTCAAAAAGAATAAGAAAAGACACTATGATCTATGCCCTCTTTGTGGTTGCAGATAACAGCCCTGAAAAGTACAGGCAACAAGGGAAAGTTTGTATAGACAGACTAGTTTTATTTCTTTTATTGCCTTCCCTTCATAAAAATATTTATCCCAAGTCTCCCATATTCTCACAACCCACCCTGACACTGTCCATGTTTCTCTCACTCTCCGTCCTCCCACTCCCTCATCACCTGACGCGGAGCCAAGGGCCCAGGGAGCCTCTCACAGCGCATGATCAGCACCTCCAACGTTAAACACCACTGACAGGTGGGCTTCTCTCTCCAGCACCTCCTGCTGAGGAAAATTACATCAGGCTACACGTTACAACTAGCTAAGGTTTCACCGCTTATAGTCGCAGCTATCTATTTAATTGTCCTCTCTTCACTGTAAAATATAGAACTGAGAAAGAAATGGAATTATACAAAATTAAAAATTATTTCAGTATATTCTAAGGCTTTTAGTCCTATCCCATAGGCACAAAAGACTCAAAATTAGTATGACAAGTTGTAAGGCTGGTTACCAACTATACAACGTACAATACTTAAAAATGTGACCTCATTCCAGAGAGACCCGGGTTCGGTTCCCGCTAGGGGCATGTACCTCGGTTGCAGTTGTCCCTGGCCTTGGTTGGGTCGTGCGGGTGGCACCCACTCAATGTGTCCCTTTCACATTGATGTTTCTCTCTCCCTCTCTCTCTCTCTACCTCCCACTCTGTCTCAACAAAAATGGAAAAATGTCCTCAGGTGAGGATAAAAAAAAATAAAATAAAATAAAAATTAAAAAATGTGACCTCATAGCTAAGAGTGCTATCAGCTTTTCTAATCTATTTCTTTGCCTAAATATATTCCTATAATGAAAATAAAAAACACTCAGCTAATTCCTACTGTTTTCTCCTGGTGCCAAATTGCTCCTTCCCAGTTGTTGATTTACTATGAAATTTAAATCAGGATTATTTCATTGCTTAATTTCCCAAAAGTGTAACCTAAATATTGCCTTATAATTCAATATATCCTGAATCCTAATAATCCCTATATTTACTGAGATTTGTATTATTAACATAAAAATGGCTGTTTTTCAAGTAGGTGGAAGGGGAGTTATAAAATGCAGAATAAGCACTAAGAACATGTATTTAAAGCATAAACAAACATCTAGAATGTGACCAGGATCATACCTTAGTTACATCTTTTTCCTGTTAAGTGAGTTTGCAAAACACTCTGAAATATCATATACTGACCAAGTTGTACTTTGTCTCTAAGTAGGGCTTCCTTACACAAATACAGTAGGATGGTATTTTGATGGCTCCTAGTCAGGAGACTTTATTTCTGTTCTATGCCTTGAAACTACAAATTGTAAAGCTTTTAGCTTTTTCAGTAATCCTCATCTTCTGAAATTAGGTTTGATTGCTGGAAACAGCCAAAATGCAACCAGAGCCAGATCCTGAGAATAATGTGAGTGACTAAGATAGACAATGCAGATCTGGGTAAATTATTAAGAACAGCACCGATGGGTTATGAAGTCTCAAATTCTCTTGTTGTGACAGGTGAACTGTTTATCAAGGAAATTCCAAGTTAAGTACTAAAAACAAAGAGCAATGGAAGTCACTACAGTAAGTGTAAGAGAACTAGCACTTACTCTCATTGCTTTCTGGCTTAATATACCTCAGACAAAGAATTTCAAGATGTAGTTCAAAGCTAACTAAAGTAATGCGTCAATTATTCGATACTGTCAATAAAATAACAAACATTTACTAAATAAGTGAAATACCAAATTAACCATTTGGTAACAGTATGTACAAAATATATGTATCAGCTCTGGCTGGTGTGGGTCAGTGGTTAGAGCGTCATCCTGTACATCAAAGGGTTATGCGTTGGATTCCTGGCCAGGGCACATACCCAGGTTGTGGGAGGCAACCAATGGATGTTTCTCTCTCACATCAATGCTCCTCTCTCTCTAGAATCAATGAAAAACATATCCTTGGGTGAGGATTAAAATATATATAGCATACTTCCCTTCCCTCATCAGCACAGGAGACTAAATGAAAGTGTCCTTTGAGGACCTGTTCTCATTTGGAATCTGTGTGTCTCACTTTCCTTGTCTGTATCTGCCCCAGAGAGTTGTAGCAGAATTAAAGTGAGAAAGCTGCGTACAACAGTGCTGGCATGTGGCAGGAACTCATTAAAGGGCTATATTGTTATTGCTAATGTTTTATACCATCATTTCATAATTATTTACGGAGTACCTACTATATACTTACATATACTTGAAGGGGTTCTGAGACATGAATCAATAGAGGATAGTGACAATACTGTCAAATACATAAATAAGCGCCAAGGGTTTTTCACGTTATCTCGTAACTCCCTACCATTAAGCTCCCACAACAGGGTAAAAATGCCCTGTAAGGTTTGCTATGATCTTTACTCTTCAATTTTATCAACCCCATCTTCAAAACTGTTCCCCTTGGTTTCCATGGCAGATCACTGTCATTACTTCCAACCACTGTTACCACCCAATGCTCATTCCTTTTATTTCTCTTTTCTCTTTCCATTTCTATTGGTCAACTTAATCCCATTTCATAGCTTCAACTATATCTTCAAAGTAAAAAACAAGAATGGATTTTAATAATCTTAAACTAGGGAAAATAACTTGCCCAAGTTGAAGGCCATCCACAAAGACCATAGAGACGTCTCTGTTAATACCACTAGTTTAAAACTCTCATCTGTAAATTCTACAATTAGACTACCAGTAAAATATCATCACCAGCAAACATTCAAAATAGTGTATCATCAACCACATACAAAATACAACCAAATATTTACCATACATTTCTTTAATATCCCCTTTACAACACCATGTCTGAAAAGTTAAAAAAAAAATTTAGACCTACTATAATGGGCATTGTATTGTTTCTAGTTCAGCAAATAGTGTTTTGTTGAACTGTACAATAAACACTTTACATTGAGTATTTTATAGGGTTAAGTTCTAGAAATGCTGTAAGTTCTATTCAAAAATGAAAAAAATACTCAACTTTACAAAATCCACAGAAGATAAACACCACTATGGAAAAAAAAGTTTCAAATGGAAAAAAAATTAAAAACTGAGGTAGTAATACTCATACCTGATCAAATAGACTTCAAAATGAAGGCCATAACTAGAGACAAAGAAGGCCACTACATAATATTGAAAG
The DNA here is from genome assembly GCF_014108415.1 of Molossus molossus. NCBI lineage: Eukaryota > Metazoa > Chordata > Mammalia > Chiroptera > Molossidae > Molossus > Molossus molossus. Next base: position 58,174,013 of record NW_023425344.1, on the reverse strand, counting down.
GATTTATCCAACAGGAGGATATAACCTTGGTAAACATATATGCACCCAATATAGGAGCACCAAAATATATTTAAAAACTTCTGGAGGGCCCTGGCCAGTTTGGTCCAGCAGTTTGAGCGTCGGCCTGCGGTCCGGAGAGACCCGGGTTCGGTTCCCGCTAAGGGCACGTACTTCGGTTGCAGTCTGTCCCCGGCCCTGGTTGGTTGTGCGGGTGGCAGCCACTCGATGTGTCCCTTTACGTCGATGTTTCTCTCTCTCTCTCCCTTCCTCTCTCTCCCTCCCACTCTATCTGTACAAAAAATGGAAAAATATCCTCGGGTGAGGATAAAAAAAAAAAAAACTTCTGGAGGACTACAAAGGAGAAATCAACAGCAATACAGTCATAGCAGGGGACTTCAACACCCCGCTGACATCACTGGATAGATCCTCTAGAGTCTAGACAAAAAAATTAACAAGGAAACAGACTCTAAATGAAGCACTAAATGAAATGGATTTAATGGATATTTACACCCCAAAACTGCATAATTTACATTCTTCACAAGTGCATATGGGACATTCTCAAAGACAGACCACATGTTAGGACACTAAGTCTCTACAAGTTCAAGAAGACTGAAATCATATCGAGCATCTTCTCAGATCACAATGGCATGAAACTAGAAATCAATTACAGCAAAAACATTCAAAGACATAGAGGCTAAATAGCACATTATTAAACAATGAATGGGTCACCAAGGAGATCAAGGAAGAAATTAAAAACTTCCTGGAAACCAATGAAAATGAACACACAGCCACACAAAATCTATGGGACGCAGTGAAAGCAGTCCTGAGAGGAAAGTTCATAGCACTACAAGCCTACCTCAAGAAACAAGAAAAATTTCTAATTCACTATCTAACCCTACAACTTAAAGAACTAGAAAGTAAACAAGAAGAAAAACCCAGAGCAAGTAGAAAGAAAGAAATAGTGAAGGTCACAGCAGAAATAAAAGACATAGAGACTAAAAAAACAAAAACAAAAAAAAAACAACAACAACAATTCAAAAGATCAATGAAACAAAGAGCTGGTTCTTTCAAAAGATAAACAAAATGATGAACCTTTAGCCAGACTTACCAAGAAACAGAGAGAAGACCCAAATATCCAAAATTAGAAATGAAAGAGAAGAAATTAGTAACTGACACCACAGAAATACAAAGGATTATTTTTAAAAAACTACTATGAACAATTATATGCCAACAAATTGACAATCTAGGAGATATGGAAAATTTTCTAAAATTTCCCCAAAAGGACAAATAAGAAAACTTGAACAGATCAGTAACAACTAAGGAAATCGAAGATGTAATCAAGAAGCTCCCAGAAAAAAAAAAAAAAAAAAAAAACCCAGGCCCAAATGGCTTCACGAAGTTTTACTGAACATTCAAAGAACTAACATCCATTCTCCTCAAACTATTCCAAAAATTTCAAGAAAGAAGACTTCCAAACTCATTTTATGCACCCAGGATAATCCTAATTCCAAAACCAGATAAAGACAGTACAAAGAAAAAAAACTACAGACCAATACTCCCGATGAACATAGATGCCAAAATACTTAACAAAAATTTAGCAAACTGGATCCAGCAATACACTAAAAAAATTATTCACCGTGATCAAGTGGGATTCATTCCAGGGATGCAAGGCTGGTATAATATTCACAAATCAATAAAAGTGATACACCACGTAAACAAAATGAAAGATAAAAAACATATGATCATATCAATAGATGCAGAAAAAGCATTCGACAAAATCCAGCACCCATTTCTGATAAAAACACTCAGCAATGTGAGAACAAAGGGATCATATCTTGACATAATAAAGCCATATATGAAAACCTACAACCAACATCATACTCAATGGGCAAAAACTAAAAGCATTCCCTTAAGAACAGGAATAAGACAGGGATGCCCACTTTTGTCACTCTCATTTAACAGAGTACTAGAAGTCTTAGCCACAGCAATTAGAAAAGAAGAAAAAATAAAACAGATCCAAATTGGAAAGGAGGAAGTGAAACTGTCATTTGCCAATGACATGATATTCTACATAGAAAACCCTAAAGACTCTATCAAAAACCTACTGGTTTTAATAAATGAATTAGGCAAAATAGCAGGATACAAAATTAACATCCAGAAATCTATGGCATTCTTATACACCAATAATGAACACTCAGAAAGGGAAACAAACAAACAAACAAAAAACCAATCCCATTTACCACTGCAACAAAAAATAAAATACCTAGAAATAAACTTAACCAAGGAGGTAAAAGACCTGTTCTCAGAAAACTACAAGACATTGAAAAAAAGAAAGTGAAGAAAATATAAAAAAGTGGAAATGTATACCATGTTCATGAATTGGGAAAATCAACATCATTAAAAGGTCCATACTACCCAAAGTAATCTACAGATTCAATGCAATCCCTATCAAAGTACCAATGGCATATTTCACAGATCTAGAACAAATACTCCAAAAGTTTATATGGAACCATAAAAGACCCTGAATAGCCATAGCAATTTTGAAAAAAAACAACAAAGTAGGAGAGATCACGATACTAGATACCAGGTTATACTACAAAGCCACTGTAATCAAAACAGCCTGGTGCTGGCACAAGAACAAGCAAATAGATCAATGGAACAGAACAGAGAACCCAGAAATTGACCCAACACAATACACTCAATTAATATATGACAAAGGAAGCCAGATCATACAATGGAGAAAAAACAGTCTCTTCAATAAATGGTGCTGGGAAAATTCGACAGCTATATGCAAAAAAATGAAACTAGACCACCAACTTACACCATACACAAGAATGAACTCTAATGGAAAAAGACTTAAATGTAACCTGTGGAACCATAAAAATACTAGAAGAAAATGTAGGCAGAAAAATCTCAGACATCATATGTAGTGAAATTTTCACTGACACATCACCTAGGGCAAGAGAAACAAAGGAAAAAATTAATAAATGGGACTACATCAAACTTAAAAGGTTCTGCACAGCAAAAGAAACAAGCATCAAAATGAAAAGGGAACCCACTTTCTGGGAGAACGCATTTGCCAACAATACAGCAGATAAGGGGTTAATATCCAAAATATATAGAGTACTGATACAACTCAACAAAAGGAAGACAAACAATCCAACTAAAAAATGGGCAGAGGACCTAAATGGACAATTCTCCAAACAGGACATACAGATGGCCAAGAGACATATGAAAAAATGCTCAACATCAGTAATCATCAGAGAGCTGCAAATTAAAATGACTATGAGATATCACCGCACAGCTGCCAGTATGGTGGCCATCAATGAATGCTGGCAAGGATGTGGATAAAAGGGGACTCTAGCACACTGCTGGTGGGAATGCAGATTGGTGCAGCCACTATGGAAAACAATTTGGTGCTTCCTCAAAAAATTAAGAATGGAACTGCCATTTGACCCAGTGATCCCACTTCTAGGAATATATTCTAAGAAGCCTGAAACAACAATCAGAAAGAATATATGTACCCCCATGTGCATAGCAGCACTATTTAAAATTGCTAAGATCTGGAAACAGCCCAAGTGTCCATCAGTAGATGAGTAGATAAAAAAGCTGTGGTACATATACACAATGGAATATACTATGCAGCTGTAAGAAAGATCTCTTACCCTTTGAGAAGACACAGAATGACCTGGAGAGTATTATGCTTAGTAAAATAAGCCAGTCAGAGAAAGACAAGTACCACATGATCTCACTTATTTGTGGAATATAATGAACAAAATAAGCTGTCGACCAAAAGAGATCCAGAATCATGGAAGCAGGGAACAGACTGACAAACCTCAGAGGTATACGGGGTAGGAGGGGTGGGAAGAGATAAACCAAAGAACTTATATGCATATATGCACAACCAATGGACAAGAACACTAGGCTGGGGAAGGCAGGTGGGGAGTGGGAGCGGGAAGGATGGGGTCAGTGGGGAAAAAAGGGGGACATCTGTAATACTTTCAATAAAATAAATAAAATAAAAAATAAATATGTGTGTGTGTATATATATATAATACATATAATATATATGTATATATACATATAGTAAATAAAAGAAGATAAACACCCAAATAACCTCAGGTACTTCATCTATAAAATAAAGAAAACAATGGAACTTACCTGATAAAGCTGAACATTAAAAAATATTCATCTCATTTACTAAAAGCTCATTAAATATCAGTGTATGGAAATGTAAGAAATATTAATTAGATTACCAAAGTACACTTTGATAATGAAGTTATTTATCAAGGTATCATATGGCATACAAAGATAAATAAGACAACTCCTGCCTTCAAGAAGCTTATCACTGACTTTAACACTTGTGAAACCCACGGGCTAAGCTTGATTCTAGTGTTCTGGAATATGACTGACCAAGGCAAACAACTGCTAGGTTCTGAAGAACAAGCTTTCCTGACCAAATGAAATTAAGAACATAAATCTGCCAAATGAATATAAGAACATAAATTCATCCGATCCATGCTTGAATTTTCATAAAAGGAAATTTCTAGATGTTCAAATTATAGTCTTAGACAATCTAAAAGAATATTCCAAACTCCAAAGCTAAAATTTGTAGTCAATTTTCATATATTTATTAAAGTATTCTCTTAAACAAATAGTTCGTGAACAGAATGAGATCCTAGGTAATGCCAGTCTATATTAAATATGCAAATGATGTATTCTTAAATCACATAAATGAACCTTAATAAACCATATAAAAAATTTCAACATATTTAGAAAATGTTACAAAATGTGGAGAGCAGGACACATCTGTATCATACTTTTCACATAACCACTCTGCTAATTGGGTTCCGCCTTTTAGAGGACAGATCATTTAGTTATAAAACAGGTGGTACAATGTTAATCATATAAGAAGCTTCCAGTTTCAAAGAAATTTTGTTTTGATGTTCTTTTTTTGCTAGCAGATTATAGAGACTCCATGGCCTGAAACTGCTATTCTAATTACATGCCGTCTGTTGTCTCATCATTTATGACATGAGGGAGTGGGTAAGGCTGTAAGACTTTAAAGCTCACTTTGAATTGGTAGCATACTGCCTGCCATCATTTCCCAGCAATTTGCCATGCCAGGCCCAAGGATCAGAGGATTAGGAGAAGGTTTTATCAAAATCTGTACTATTTTTCTGAAGACAGGCCAAGTCACAAGGCCGAGTATAAGAACACAATCATACTAGTTGTAAACAGTATTTCCCAGCTAGATTAAAAATGCTAAAAAACTGACATTTCTAATATGTTATTCATATCACTGAAAATTTTTATTTGAAACAGACCCCTTAATATTTTTGTTTTGCAGAAGAGAGTTTAGAATCAGACAGAGCTAGATTCCTACTTATACACCATCTAACCTTAAGCAAGTCACTGACTCTCTCTGAGCCTCAGTTTCCACTGTATGTACACAACAGAATTCAATAAATGGTAACCATTATTGTTAACATCCAGGAAGAGAAAAATTATTGATCTTCAAGAATTATATACTGCAATCTAAAGATATAAACAATACAGCTCATTCATCACAGCTTATAAAATGACCCAACACTTGGACTGACAATTTGTAATAGTTTATGTTACAACAAATATTTACTACATATAATGGGGCCTTTCGTAACCCTAAACTCAATTTAACTTCCTATTAGACAATGAGACCCATGAGATGGGTCTGGGGTTTGGGAGAGTAGTTAAAAATGAAATGCAATGTAAGAAATCTAAAATTTCAGTGACAAATTCATGTGGTCTATCAACAAAATTCTTCATATGCTACACGTTTCAAAAGTCGTTTTATTAAAATTAAGTAGTCCACACTATAGTATAGTTCACAAACCCACACACCTTGTGTTGGTAAACTAACTGTAAAACAGTGCTTTGGGGAGAACAAAAGGTGTGTGGGCTTCAGGATGGGATGAATTCCGATTTTTATGTGAATACTGGTAGTTAATGCTTTACTAAAATTAGAAATAGCACTATTAAAATAGTTCTCGGTAGTGCAAAGCTTCATAAACAGGTTCTACACTTAGTTAAAGGTTTCATTCAGTAGCTGAGAATACTAGCTCATTATTATTAGAACTTTGTACTACTACTAACTGGATAGCAGCTGCAAAACGTATTTAACACTAAGACTTTGGAATTTAGTAGTAAGTAGTAAAAATATTAGTATTTAAATAATACTACCAACAACAATAGCCAAAATAGGAACAAACATTAAGGACATATATGGTTTGTACAATATACCTTCATTTAATCCTTTCAATAATCTCATCAAGTAGTTAATATCTCTAATTTAAGATAAAGAAACCCTCCAAGAAATTAGGCAACACCCAATATCACATGGTTAATTTGTGAGAGAACTAAGATTATACTCAGGGCTTTAAATTTTCAAAGTCAATGTTCTTTATGATATACCCTGCTATTAATATCAGTTTAGTAACCTGGTGTAACAGGTAAACATAATTCCATAATAGTTACAATATCAACTTAAGGTAGTACTTTCACATACAGCACCACACAGAATCTTGATATACGTAATTGATTTTTGCATAAATGAAATTACAAATTTTAATTTTGCCCATAAAGAAATGTTTTAAAATAAGACGAGGGAAAGCTAGATTTGATTCATTTTAAGTCATGGTCTACCAAAAGATTATCTTCAGCTAAGCTTCCTAAAAGTCTGAAAGTAGTATCATAAGCTAAGGCACCAAACAAATCAGAAAGACGCATCTACGTGGACCAGCTAAGGTAGGCAGGCTAACTGTACTGGACCTGGAGTATGTACAGCTATTAAAGACAGAAGAAAATGTTACTTTGTATGCTAAATGTTAAAGAGTATACAACCTGGGGTGAAGAGCCTAGGGAGCAGCCATTCCCCTAGTTAAGCCCCCCACCCCACCCCCCATGCTCAAGTAACTCAAACTTCATAAGAAAAATGGGCAACACAGAATCATCAGTCATCAGTTTAGGAAGAAAAAAAAAAGATTTTGGGGCAGCAAAGTTTAAAACTTTTCCTCCCATGCATACTTTCTCAAGAAATTACTGGAGTTGTTCTATTAAACCAAGAAAGAGAAAGAGAGATCCAGGAATCTCAGAACTAATGGTGAGTAACAGAAAATACTAGCATGATAAATGTGTGGCAGGCACAGAAAGCAACCAATTCAGACTGCAGAGCTCCATGAGAGCTGTAACCAAGTAAAAGTGGAAATGATAGCCACCTTCAGTCAGGAAAAAATGTACACTTTTAGATCAAAATGAATCAATGATAGGATACATTAAAAAACTAAGGAAATATAAAGTTATTTTTATAAACATAATTATAATTAACTTAAGGAGAAATAAAACCTTATAGAAGAAAGGAAGTATAATCATGGTATGCTGAATCTCAAGGGTGACAAATATTTACATATCCAAAAATGTACACATTAAACACTGGCAACCAATAATTGTGTCAAAGCTGTACAGGAAGGATGGGGGAAAGAACGTGTGCATAATGAGTGTGTGTGTGAGGGGATAACTGTAATCTACATCTTCATTTTCTATTAACGGAGTCCACAGATATCTAAAATTGAGGGAAAATAGCAGAATAAATATGACATATTAAAACATCAGAAGTAAAAATTTACCTCTAGGGAGTTTGAACAGGGAAAAAGGACAGTGATGTTTTTTCATTATAAACCTTGTTAATCTGACTTTTGAAGTACATAATATTTTAGTTTTAAAAATTTATTTAAATATAATTTTTTAAAATTATGATAAACTGAAGAAAAACAAAGTAAAAACTAATCCATTACAATTTCAAAGTTAAGATTAAAAATTTTATCAAAATTTTTCTTTCAAAATAAAAAGCACAATTCCTGTCCAGCTGGTGTGACTCGGTGGTTGAGCGTCAACCCATGCACCAAGAGGTCGCCGGTTTGATTCCCAGTCAAGACACAGGCCCACTATGTGGGCCCGATCCCCAGTGGGGGGCATGCAGGAGGTGGCCAGTCGATATTCTCTCTCATCAATGTTTCTCTCTCTCTCCCTCTTCCTTCCTCTTTCTCTAAAATTAATAAAGGAAAAATAAATTTTTAAAAAAAAAATAAAAAGCACAATTCCTGATAAAAGCAGTGCAATAAGGAACACAGATTCAGGACAGTAGGTCTTCTTTTGAAATGTACTCTACCAGTAGGCTTAAACTTGCTCAGTTCTATAGCATTCTGCCTCACAACTGAATTCACTGTATTCTAAAGTCGCATTCTCCATATGGTTTAACTAAAATTAAGTTATGTTCAGTAACTGTCAACTCTCAGGTTTAAGATGGCTTATCACATATCTGGATTACTCTGTATTGTATACACACACACACACACACACACACACACACACACACTTAGTAGTATTTTCTTGCCTTTCTTCTGTTCTAGCCCAACAAATCTCCAGATGTTCCCAGTGCTAGGTAGAGTATATTTTCATTGAATAGAAAATTCCTTTTCCTTTTACCAATTTCTTTCTAAAGTTTACAAAGTTCATTTTTGTTTCAGTAGATTCTGTTATTTTACTATTAGAAGAAAATAAATGCCCCAAATTATTTTTACTGAAAAATTATATATAACAAAATATTTCCAAGCTTGATAATGAATAGGTCAGTTATCTTTAGGATTTTTAGATTTTTAGATCTTTTAGTTTAATTATATATTTTGGATCTGATGAATATAAATGAACAATGCTAGCATACCCAAGTGATTGCCTTTTCTTCTCTCTGGAGGCATAATTCTCCTATGACCATTTCCTCCTTTATTCCCGTCTATGTACTCCATTTTTCATAACCAAGCTCTTACAATGTTCATGTTCAAACTAAATCTAAAAAGATATTTTGGAAGGGTAGCATTTATATCAAAGGGCATTCTTCAAGGTCACTGTCCTAACACTAAAGAGTATAAAGTTTTAGTCATTAATTTTTTTCATACACCCAGTGAATATTATTAGGTAGTTACTGGGTTGGCTACAAGACAGAATTCAAAAACAGACAATTCATATTTCTAAGCCTCAATAAACTTAAAATCTAAGAGAAAAATACCCATAGTAAAAAGAGAAAGCAAAATAACAGCAGCAACAATCAATCTAAAATCTGTTAGCATATTTCTGGCTACAGAAATAATAGGCCTACTCCAAAATAAAGGTGCCCAGGGAAAAGGCAAATCAATAAGACTCACACTAGGTCCTGATTCTACTAGTCATTTTCCCAGGGTTCTTTCAGAAGCTCTTAAGGAATAGGAAAGTGGCATAGGTATATGCAAACCTGAAAACTATTGTACATCTCCTTCTAGAGCATGAAAATAATGCTAATACTGAAATGTCTTTCTGCCACAGATAGATTAATATCTCAAGTCACTGAGTACTATGTCTGAGAACTTATAAAGACCATTTAAAGACACTATAATTTTTTAAAGCAGTAACACTTGTATAACCTATGGGGAATGTGAGGGAGCACATCAATATCTATGCAGATTAAGTAAACAGGCACAGTAAACTGTCTTCTCCAGTTAATAATGTTAGCTCACTCATGACAAAGATAATTAGAAGAAAACAAGCAGAAAATGACAAGAATATGGACTCATGTCAATAAGTGGCAAAGAGTAAACCATGGAACATGACAGTATATAGAAACATTCTTTATTACTATGCTAATTTCTAGATGACCAAATCTCAATGTTGAAAGCTGTAACATTGCCTTGATGTATCCATAAAAAATCCTGAACACCTATTTCTTTAAAAAAAAAAAAAAAAGAAACCTAGACCACAGGTGGTCTCCCACCCAAGTGGTAACCAGGATGGACACTGCTTAGCTTTGGAGATAAGACACCTTCAAGGTGGTAAGGCCTGACACGCAGGTGCTGGCTCACCTATTTCTTATTTTGGCTTTACATTCAAAAGTTTTTCTTTTGTTGTTCACCCTTGAATTTTTTAAAAATGGTAATGATGACATTACACGTGTAACTTGCCTGAGTGAGAAATAAAAGAAACAGAACCAAAGAACATGGCTGACAGTTACCTTGAATACACAGGGATGAGCAAAAGGAGCTTCCCAGTTTTGAGTATGTGTAACAGTTAAATAAAACTACTGTAATAATCAAAACCTGCATGTCTTTTTCCATACAAACAATTATAAACCTACTTTTGCACACTCCTGTATTCAACAAAACCTTTACCTTCTATCGAAGCATGATTTCTTTCAATATACTTCTCTTTTCAAAGTTTAAACTCATTTTTGCCATTTTAACCACACACAAACACAAATCCATTCATCCCAAAGTGAGATCCTACTCCATTCTAATATCCTCAACACTGATACCTGGGTAATTACTCTGAAAATATTACTACAAATATTTGTAAATGGTGAATAATAATAAATTCTGGATTGAAATCAAAGTGACAACATAAGAATAAAAGAGTAGATATTAACGATTGTAAAAAATACAAAATTAATATTTTTAAAATCCAGGAAAGTATGAGATTTTTAAGCAAAAACTAAGCATAAAAATACCTTTTCATGCATTTTTAACATTTAAATGAGAGCTATTTTCAGACATGGACTTTTATCAATAGTATCTAACAACAAAGGTGAAAAGAAACAGCTGTGCTTCTACTTCGTAAATCTGCATTTGTCTGTGTTGGCATAGACAACTGGATAACCCAATGGAAGGAACAACGTGAGGAAGACTAGACTGACTAAAGGTCAAAATAATTTTCTATTTTCTGTAACTAACACCTGATTTCTTACTTTGGCTTTAAAAGGTTTTTTTTCTTCTTCATCTTGTTCTTGTGTATATCTCTTTAATGACAGTGATGATGTTACATATGTAACTTGCCTGGGTGAGAAATGAAAGGAACAGAACCAAAAGGATCTTCTGGAGGATGGTTATGTGGTGCAGAAAGTGGGTCTACATTCTTATCTGAGGATGCTCTCTCCTCGAGCCTGTCTGTAAAAATAAGATGAAACAAAACAAAAAGTAAAATAAAATAAAAACAAAACGGTCTTTAAAATATTACATTCAGAGTTCATTTTTATAAATATTAGGGGTAGTCCTGAGTTTAATACATATTTGTTGCTACAAAGGCAAGCTTAACAATGTAATCTCAGGGCTAGATTTCACTAGATGCAATTAACCTAATAACTTGGTTTGGTTTATTTAACTACTAGTTGTCTTCAACTTGTAACATACTGGACCTACAATTAAACCCAGCTTACTAATCAGACATATTTGGCAGGCTTTCTCCATAAATCCACATGGAAAAAATATTGCAAATGGTCTCTCATTCATTGAATAAGTAAATCCTATTTCTCATTAGCAATATAAAGTAATTCACTATCTTTTATTTTATTATTTCACATATTATTTGTAGTTATTAAGCCATTCACGTACACAGGTACAAAGATACAGATATCTCTCTACTAAATTAAACATATATTTTTTTCTTTATTAATTTTAGAGAGAGAGAGAGAGAGAAACATCGATGAGAGAGAACATCAGTTGGCCGTCTCCTGGGGATTTGGCCTACAACCCAGGCATGTGCCCTGACAGGTAATCAAACCGGCGACCTTTTCATGCACGGGTCGACGTTCAACCACTGAGCCATACCAGCCAGGCTAAATTAAACATCTTAATGACACATTTTATTTATTCATCCAACAAATATTTCAGCATCTACACTGTTTGGATATAAGCAATGGGCATGCAACACAAGACGAAAATGCAATAAGCAAGTGAGAAATACATATGCAGTATGTTAAAAACAAATAAACCTATAAAGAAAAAAATGTAGTGCAGGGTAAAAGGAATTAACAGAGATACTGATTGGATGATTCTGGAAAGGGTCCTGAGATTCTATACTTCAACAAGCTCCCAGGTGATGAGATAGTACTGGTCCAGGGAGTACAACATTCTTGAGGAGGCAAAAACCTGGAGTTTACATTATCCTGAATATACTTAATTGCTGCTATGAACAACTAATTATTTAAATATCTTTATGATAATGGATATAATTACTAGCCATAAAAGCTAACTCTGCAAAATCGACATGAAACTTCAGGTTGTTTAAATTTTTACTTAAAATTTTGTTGAAGCACTAATAAATATTTTGTTAAGTAAACACATCTGACAATTGGTTTATGCACAAACAAAACTTCCAAAACTTAAGAGCTACTTTTCAAATCCAATACTGCAATGGATAACAATAAAATTTTATTTTAGGTGTTCTTTTCAAGATATTAACTGTATACTTGATTCAGAAAATCAATAACAAATGCTGATTGAACTATGAAGAAAGGTTTTTTAAAAATATATTGTTGTTTAACACCTATGAAAGAGAAGCTAGTCTCTGTATATTGCATACTGTGTCCACCACCCATATCAATGCAATATACAGATCACATATCATAGAAATCTACACTTGAGCCCAGCCAGTATGGCTCAGTGGATTGAACATTGTCCCATGGACTGTGAAGTCCCAGTCAGATTCCCCCAGTCAGGGCACATGCCCAGGTTGCACCTCAATCCCCGGGGGAGGTGTGCAGGAGGAAGCTGATCAATGTTTTGCACATCAATGTTTCCATCTCTTTCCCCTTTCCTCTCTAAAAAAACCTACACTTGAAACCTACAATTTTATTAACCGATGTCATCTCAATAAATTTAATTAAAAAAAAAGGAATATTTAAAAAATTTTGAACATTAAAAGAAGAGTAGTTTCATAGTATATTTCTGAGAAAATTAGACTGGAGAACTGTAGAATACTTTACATAACCAAGGGTCTTATTTATTGTGGTGGGAAGCCATTACCAAACCGTAGGAGAAGCCTAAGAATCACTGAATCATAGAGGGTATGTACAGTTACCAATGTTATCAGGCCCTGAGTGCATTTCTAGAACAACTTTGAAATCATAAACTGTTCTCTACATCAGAATCCTAGACTCCCCCATCCGTTCCTCATTTATCAATTCTGGTGCACAGAAGACTGAGGACAAAGGGAAAAGGGGGTGGAGAAGGACAAATGGAAAGCCTGTTTCAGAGTGATAGCCACAGCATATCACTATCCAAGAGCCCTCATTCTTGAACATCAAGACAGAGTATACAGGAATTTAGGTCATAATCAGGACCAGACTTCCTTCCTAAACCATCTGCATCAATCATAATTGCCAGAATTCCCATGTAAAAAGTAATTACCTGGGACCTACAACAGAACTAATGAATCAGAATATCTAGGTAGGGAATTTACATTTTAACATAATCTCCGGGTTTATAAACTACTATACCAATGGTTCCCAGAATATACAAATGCAAAGTTACCACTGAGGTCCTTTAAATCCTCACAAACTGGTCGGTGAATTCATGATAAATGTATAAGTAGCACTGTGTAGTTATAAGAGGACAAACATAATCATGTAGGAGTAAACTAATATTTTTATATAGGGGGTATTCATAATTACAAATATGGAGACACTGTTCAATGCAAAATTCATTTATCCAATTATTTCAAAACAAGTATCAGGATAAACTCCCTATAAAATGAATCATGGACCCTTGCCAGTTTGGCTCAGCAGTTAGAGTGTCAGCCTATGGACCGAAGGGTCTCGGGTTAGATTCCCAGACAAGGACACATACCTGGGTTGTAGGTTCAATCCCTGGCCCTGGTCAGGGGACATATGCAGGAGGCAACCAATCGATGCATCTCTCTCACATTGATCTCTCTCTCTTTCTCTCACCTCCTCCCTCTGTCCGTCCCTCCCTTCTAATCTCTCTAAAAATCAATGGAAAAAATATCCTTAGATGAGGATTCACTAAATAAATAAATAAAAATAAATAAAATGAATCATGTTCTCATCATACTACAAAACATAGAATCAATTTTTCCATGGAAGATTTTTTAAAAGTCATTTAGATTTCCAAAGTTCACATGATAATCTGGGTCCCAGGGCACAAAATACAAAATAAATACACGTATTAATATTTTTTTAAAAGATCAATTATTTTATATATAAAAATAAAATAGTATGTAAAGTTACTTTTCAAATACATAGTCACCTCTAAAATGCATTTAAGTTCCATGTCAAATAATTGGTTTTTTTTTTTACATTAGAACAAACTTTTGTTTGACTTGTCCAATATAAGAACTTACCTCTTCCTGCCTTCCCAAAAGAATTGTATTGGTAAATGAAGGCAGTATCTTTTCAAGAATTTTAATTAATACAGATGGCAAAAATACAGGATTTAAAAATCCTAGAATCAAAGTACATTCCATAATATCTAACATCAGAAAAAATTAAGTACTCTGAAATGTTAATTCAGTAGCTTATATGAATAATGGCTTGAATAGCCAAAAGGTTAATAAATAAGGTTTAAAAGTACAGTCTTCATCTGATACTTTTGAAACTGTTTTAATATATGTTAAATTTTTTGTTATTCTGCTCTGAAGGAACCCAATAAGTCTGACTTCGCTAAAAATGATGAAAGTTAATGTTTTACAACAAACTAATTATATAGACAAATGTTTATATATTTTTTTATTCTGTGGCTTCATGGGAAAAAAAAACACATTCAGCAGAATCTGCAAAACAGCCAGTCTTTAGTTTCTTTTATTCTTCCTTTTGGTTTTTTTGTTATTAATTTGTTTTTGTTACAGATGTTTCTCATTTTTCCCCCACTGACACCCTCCTCCCCTTCCTCCCGCCCCGCCCCATCCCCAGCTTTATTGTCTATGTTCATTGGTCATGCATACATGCATGTAAGTTCTGTGGTTTATCTCGTCTCCCCCAAAAACCCCTCCTCTGAGGCTTGTCAGTCTATACCCCACCTCTATGTCTCTGGTTTAATTTTGTTCAGCAGTTTGTTTAGTTTATTATATTCCACAAGTAAGTGACATCATGTGATATTTGTCTTTCTCTGCTTGGTGTGTAAATACCTGTATTCTTTTTTTATCCTCACCCGAGGACATTTTTCCATTTTTTGTTCAGATAGAGTGGGGGGGAGAGAGAGGAACAGAGAGAGAGAGAGAGAAACACATCGTGAAGGGACACATCGAGTGGCTGCCACCCGCACAACCGACCAGGGCCGGGGACAAACTGCAACCTAGGTACGCGCCCTTAGCGGGAACCGAACCCGGGTCTCTCAGGACCGCAGGCCGACGCTCTAACCGCTGAGCCAAACCGGCCAGGGCTAAATACCTGTATTCTAATTAGCATTTAATGTATTAAATATTATGATAATTCTATTACTAAAGTCTACATACTAACTGGATATTTTGGTACAACAGACAATGAAAAATATACTTAAAATTTTTAAATGTCACTGAGACCAGCTTTATTAATAATGCTTAATTTTGATTTAATATTTTGGTCTTAATTAGGAACAGGTAAAAAAAATTCTGAAGTATAAATAATAGTGTTACACTAAAAGCAAAAGCAATTAGAATCTGGTTTATTATATATGTTAAATCCCTTTGCCAACTGTTTTCTTAAAGATCACTAAAAAACAGTTTTTGTTACAATTACTAATATTTTGGAATTTTAGTATCTCAAAATCTATGTTAAAATTACCTTCTGGATAATACACATAAGTATTTCCTAGACACCATATGTTTTTTCTTTTCTCTTTTAATAAATAACCATGTATCATTTTAAAAATGAAACCTGAAATAGGAATGCATTATTGTGAACAATCATTACACAGGCAATGGTTATATCTTTAAGGACCACATGTAAAGGTATTCAGTTTCTCACCGGAAAGCATCTCATAAACCAAAACTAAATTATTTTAGAAAGAACCTTGAAAACTGGTGATAGACAACTGCCTGAGAGGGAAAAGTGATTTTGATATTTCAAATACATCAGTAATTTGTTTATTCATTTTGAGAAAGTTGTTACCTACAGAGGAACCAACCAATAATGACAAGCAATTAACTTTCATTACGTTGTTAGTTTTCTACCAAAACTCTTAAGTCTTTTGCCCACCAGCGTAATTTAAACCTGATCTATCAAACTAGATAAAATTTTAGATACATTACTGCTTGTGAGTGAAAAAGTTGCTAGGATGACTGAATATTACAGTTAAGTAAAACTTTGGGAGGAAGACTTTCTAAATTACATTCCACACATTACTGATTTCTTTATAAACTTTATTAAAGACATTTCACCTTTCTTTAACCCACTGACTATCAATTACTAAGAGAAAGACATGTTTCTGTATCTCCTTCCTTGCTGTTACCTGTCTAGTATTCTTGCACTGTGTTTACTCACAAAGTCCCTTCTATAATCTGGTTTTTTAAGTGCCGAGAAACCTGACGGTTTAAATATAAGTTTTAAATGCTGGTTAAAGGGCAATAACCTCATAAGCTGGAGCCTAAAGACTTATACAGAGGTGAGAAAGGGCAAGTGGCACTTTACTGAGTATCCAGACTCTTTAAAGAAATTATTTCATGCTCAGCTGGTATTGCTCAGTGGTTGAGCGCCAACCCATGCACCAAGAGGTCGCCAGTTTGATTCCCAGTCAAGGCACGTGTCCAGGTTGTGGGCCCGATCCTCAGTGGGGGGCATGCAGGAGGCAGCCAATCGATGTTCTCTCTCATCGATGTTTTTACTTCTCCCTCTACCTTCCTCTCTCTCTAAAATCAATAAAGAAAAAAATGTTAAAGAAATTATTTCATTTAATTTTCTTGAGAACCCTATAAGGTAACACATCACTGTAGTCAGCTCTTAAATGAGGAAGTGAGATTACAACCTAGTTAAATGGCACTGTCAGGAATCGGAATTCCTACTTTCTGATGCTATGTGCCAATCTAGGTGCACCAGCCTATGACAGTGACTTCCATATTTCAAGGACTATCAGGCAGTTTTCCAAATGGATGAGTTGCTCCAAGTCTGACTTTCGCAGAAGTTCCTCCTGCACTTTTACCTGGAACTGAACACCTTTCATGACTAACACTGCGATGAACTCTGGACTCTCTGCGGCACACATGTGTGTGCGCAATTATATATATGAACTGAACACGGTATCTGACCTTGAAGTCTGAAAGCAAAGAGTTGGTTAAGAATGTCATATGCTTGCCCTGGCTGGTTTGGCTCAGCGGTTAGAGCGTCGGCCTGCGGTACAGAGAGACCCGGGTTCGGTTGCCGCTAAGGGCATGTACCTCGGTTGCAGTTTGTCCCCGGCCCTGGTTGGTCGTGCAGGTGGCAGCCACTCGATGTGTCCCTTCACATCGATGTTTCTCTCTCTCCCTCTTCCTCTCTCTCCCTCCCACTCTATCTGAACAAAAAACGGAAAAATGTCCTCGGGTGAGGATAAAAAAAAAGAATTTCATATGCTAAACCAATTTTTATGAAGTTCTGTATACATGAATATTTTTATGCCATTCTTGTCTACATGAAGTAAATAAAACTTGGGTGTCGTTACACAGTCTAGGAAACAAACACATTTTTATAAGATCAAAATAATGTGAACACTTTACCTATTCCATAAGTTGATTTTTTAAATAAGGAGTTTTTCTACCAAAGGAGTAGAAGATACTAATTTAGCAAACATTTGGTTACTACCATGGTCAGAACGTATTAAAATAAATAGTTCAGCCCTGGCCGGTTTGGCTCAGCGGTTAGAGTGTCAGCCTGCAGTCCACAGAAACCCGGGTTCTGTTCCCGCTAAGGGCACAGGCACGTACCTCCGTTGCGGTTTGTCCCCAGCCCTGGTTGGGTCGTGCAGGAGGCAGCCACTCAATGTGTCCCTTTCACACTGATGTTTCTCTCTCTCTCTCCCTCCCACTCTATCTGAACAAAAAATGGAAAAATGTCCTTGGATGAGGATTTAAAAAATAAATAAAATAAATAGTTGAATTTTTCCTATTGCTTTAAAATATAATCCTATCAATTATAATTATCTGGTTATCCTCTGTGTCTCCCTGACAACCCCCAAAAAGAAATACTTTGTTTCTTTTAAAACCTTGATTTGGGGGTCACTCAACATAAATTGTAGGAAAAATGTCAGAAAAGTTGTTAAAAAAATGTTAATAAAAAGATGTAAGATTGGTTTTACCAAAGTTAACAAACCTTTATTAAAGGCTCAGAACTCATTTTATATAAGCATTTAATTATCAATTTAATTTTTTATAATCATATAATCAATATGTAAAATACAAATTCAGATCCCCAACAATTATCCTTACATTAATTCAAGGCATTTAAAATTTTACATAAAATATATACCAATTTGGAACAAAGCATTTCATCTAATAAATGTTCTCATAAGGCTAGTTACCTAAAATAAAACAGAAACTAGAACTAGGGACCATTAAGACCTTCTTTTCACATGCAAAAATGGGTAAATACACTTGAATGTGCAGACACAGGCAAACACGTGTGCACATACACATTCGCGCGCGCGCGCGCATGCCTCAGAAATCTGAAAATTATCTTCATTCTCCAGAAGAAAGCTTTTTGCTCCTATTTGGAAACCTCCTCAAAACACTATACAGATCCCTTTTCCAAAAATAAACTCTTCTAAAATATGTATGGCGAGACTTGACATATATATTAGGTAGTTTAAGAAAAGGCAATGATTCCAAGTAAAAACATTGAGATATCTGATTTAAAGTGGAAAAGAATTTATTTAACTTTTGCCATATCAGGACAACAAAGCAGCCCTTTCATGTCATCACTCATTAAAAGGGCATTACAAAACATTAACATAATGTAGTAGCCCATGTTTTCTTTCAGGCACTTTCAAAGGGCATCTCAGACCCACAGTATCTTCTATTGAGTGTGCAAAAAACAGAGCTGCAAAATGATTATTAGTAAGGCAATATATTAATGTCTCCCTTTTTATTTGAACATTAATTTTCCATGTTTTGGAGATATTCTGAACTTAACACTCAAAGATATGCAATATATTTTAAGCGTAGGAATCAGCATATTATCAGCAATCTTGGGTTCAACAGCTACTATCAAGCAATTGATTTCTAATGCACACAACATAGTTTGATAGTATGTGTAAAAGAAGATGGCCTGATTTTTGCCCTCAAATGCACAAAAAGAATTTTCTATATATCCCCCTTAAAACAGTCTTTGGCCTTGCTGAATAATTATAGAGCTGTTATTTTACTGTGAAGCAAAATAAGCCTTCAAGTGTCCCTTACTTGATCTTAGAAGGTCAAATTCTCTGTCCAACAGTTCTTCTTCTGTTAACTTGGAGAAATTATCCTCTCCAAAAGGATTCCACCCTGACATATCAGGTGGGTTACTGATGTTCTTCTGATTTGTAATATTTGCAACTGCCTCTTTACCAGCAACTGACCTAGAGTAAAAATTAAGAAAAGAAAAATCAGGAAAAAAAAACATTAAAATTGAATTTTTTAAATGCCCTACTTTATAAATGCTTAGAACAGATCGCTGCATTATGATGAAGATGGCAGAAAAAGGCATGGATTGAGAAAGACCACCTAGGATCTGAACAGGCTCCATAACGTCACTAGCTGTGTAATCTTAACCAAGTACCTTAACCTCTCTATGTCTCAGCCTCCTCATCTATAAAAGAGGAGTAACAGTATCTACCTCATAGGATTACTGAGAAGATTAAATGATTTAATACACATGAAGCAAAGTGTCTGGTAAAAATATAATAAACAATAAATATTAACTATTATCATAGTGAACAGGCCTTAAAATTAAAATCGGTAGCCATATCAAACAGTTATCACTCTAAAATTACTGCTGAGAAAGGCAATCTTATGTTCCTATTGTGAGAAATCACAATTATGTTCCTTTTGACAAAGGCATTCTTTCTATAGCTACCAAAAAGTGATTAACTGCTAGAACTGCTTTATGAATTAGCGAAAACTAGATGAGGGTTATTTTCTGTAGAGTAAATCTTTCATGGTATTTAAAGTATCTACAGTCCAGGGGGCCTTGGACCACTGGTTCTATGAAAGTTATCTAATAGGCAGCTTTTGAGAGAAGATGAGAGCCTAAAGACGTCTTAACCTAAGAATCCCTGGGCACCTCTCCCTCCTTCAACCGAGCCTGCAAATACAGCATAGGAACGAGGCAATGTAAAAAAGCTGTCAAGTTCATTTCTAATTCGGATTCAGATGTTCTAACATTGGTAATGGACTAACAATCTCTATGTGCTTCTTTTTTTTTTTTTTATTTCTCACCAGAGAATATGTTAACTGATTTTAGAGGAAGGAGGGAGACAGAGGGGGACAGAGGGAGGGAAAGAGAGATGTGAGAGAGAAACATTGATCGGGAAGTCTCCCATACACGTTCCAACCAGGGATCAAGCCCACAACCTAGGTATGTGCTCTGACTGGGACTCAAACCCGTAATCTTTTGGTATACAGGATGACGCTCTAACCAACTAAGCCACACTGGCCATGGCTCTATGTTCTTCTAAAGAAGTATCTCGATTTTGCAAGTCTTGACATTCCCCCCTTAAATTCACCTACCCCCTGGGAGCTCCCTGGTCTTAATGGGGAAAAGAGGGCAAAAGTTGCTCATTTTAATCCCTGGTCCAAGCCCCCTCAGTAGAGCTGACCCAAGAATGAAATATGTAAACAACTGCTGAAAGCTAGAGGAAAATAAACATTATAATTGTCCAACAAGAAGATAATAAATATAATTCAGTTTAGAATTCATTTTGGGAATGCAACAACCACCAAGTGAGTCTGCCTCCATATGACACAGTCCCATCTCTAACTCAAAAACTATCTTCAAGGACTTTCAAAACTAAAAAGGGGCATTCTCTTCCTGCCTGTCAATGATTCTTTTCAGAACATTCTGATTCCTTATCTTTATCATCCTCCTCCTGTTCCTGGGATTAATTAATGAATTCTTCTTGGTAGACTGTAACTCAGTGGGGCTGGGGAGGAGGGAGTGGCGTGGCTTACACAGGTATTAAAATAGTCTACAAGCTCTCTGACACTCTGCCCTTCCAAGGGTAGAACCAAATTCCCTGCCCTTGAATGTGGGCTAGATCCAGTGACTTGATTGTAACAAATAAAATATGCCAAATAATACAAGTGTGTGACTTCTGAGACTAGGTCATAAAAGGTACTGCAGGTTCCTTTTTTTTTTTTTTTTATAACTCTGTGCAGGGGGTGTTTAAACCCACTTTATTATTATTATTATTATTATTATTATTATTATTTTAAATCTTTATTGTTGAATGTAGAATGTATTACAGATGTTCCACATTTTTCCCCCATTGACCCTCTCTCTCCTCCCCCCTCCCGCCCACCTTTCCCCACACTATTGTCTGTGTCCATTGGTTATGCATATAAGTTCTTTGGTTTATTTCTTCCCAACTCCCCAACCCCTTTCCCTTCGAGGTTTGTCAGTCTAGCAATGAATTTGTACTTCTTTATCCCTTCACCTTTTTCACCCATTCCCCCAACCCCCTTCCCATCTGGCAACCAACAAAATGTTCTCTGTGTCTATGAGAATGTTTCTGTTCTACCTGTTCATTTTGTTTGTAGATTCCATTGTTGATAGATATGTATTCATTGCCATTTTGTTTGTTCATATATTTTATCTTTTTCTTCAAAAAGACCTTTCATCATTTCATATAGTAACGGTTTGGTAGTGATGAACTCCTTTATCTTTTTCTTGTCTGGGAAAGTCTTTATATGGCCATCGATTCTAGGTATGACAGTTTTGCAGGATAGAGTAACTTGGTTGTATATTCTTGCTTTTCATCACTCTGAATATTTCTTGCCTCTCCCTTCTGGCCTGTAAAGTTTCTTTTGAGAAATCAGCTGACAGCCTAATGGGAACTCCCTTGTAGGTAACTAGCTGCCTTTCTCTTGCTACTTTTAAGATTCTCTCTTTGTCTCGAACCTTTTGCATGTTGATGATGAAGTGTCTTGGTGTGGCCTCTTGGGGTTCCTCTTGTTTGGGACTCTCTGTGCTTCCTGGACTTGTATGTCTGTTTCCTTCACCAAGTTAGGAAAGTTTTCTGCCATTATTGTTTCAAACAGGTTTTCGATTTCTTGTTCTCGCTCTTCTCCTTCTGGCACCCCCAAGATGCGAATGTTGGCACGCTTGAAGTTGTCCCAGAGGCCCCTTACACTATCCTCATTTTTTTGGATTCTTTTTTTCTTTTTGTTGTTCTGATTGGGCGTTCTTTGCTTCTTTATATTCCAAATCGATGGTTTGCTTCTTGGATTTACATACTCTATTATTGAAGCTGTGTAAATTATTCTTTATTTCAGTTAATGCCTCCTTCAATTCTGACTGTGCTTGCATCATTTCTGACTGGTCCTTTTTTATGCTCTTGAGACCCTCCCTAAGTTCACTGAGGTTCTGAGAGTTCACTGAGCATCCTTATAAGCAGTATTTTGAACTCAGCATCTGTTAGGCTGCTTATCTCCATTTCGCTTAGTTCTTTTCTTGGGGTTTTGTTCTGTTCTTTCATTTGGGACCTGTTTCTTTGTCTCCTCATTTTGGCTGCCTCCCTGTGTTTGTTTCTGTGTATTACTTAACGAGCGGTATGGGGCTAGCTGAGACCAGATGCTGCTCCTTTGAAAGAATTTAAGAAAAACCTGAAGCAGGATCCAAGACGGGCCAATCCTATGGTTAAGCAACTGGCAACAGCTTGGGTGGGGCTGAAAGCTGGGTGGGGCAGGGCCTCAGGGAATCACCAGGGCGGGGCTACCAGTGTGAGCCAGGTGGCCAGAGTCCCATATATGGCTTCTGTCTGCCGCCCCGGGAAGGGCTCACCAAAGGAACAAAGGCCTCTGACAGCCCGTTTGTCCAGGAGAAAGCCCCCTCTCCAGCCCTCGCTCCAGTGCCAAACAGCTCAGTTCTTCCCTGTATGTCTCTGGCGCCCCTCGAGCTGCCTCCCCTCCAAGCTTAGAGGGAGAGAGTCTGATAAGTTCGTGCGCAGGCCCTTTAGGGAGCTGCCTGGGGCTCCAGTCGCCTCAGCTTCCCTGAGCCTCAGTTCCTGCTGGTTTTTCCAGCCAGAAGTTATGGGGACTTCTCTTCCTGGCACTGGAACCCTGAGCGGGTCACCTGGCATGGGACAGGGACCCCTCAGTCCTCAGGAAGGACCTTCCCAGGCAAGGTGTCCTCCTGATTTTTATCCGCCACACTTGGGTGTGGGACCAGCCCGTCTTGCCACTGGCCCTTGTGCCTCCGCCCCTCCGCCCCTCCGCCCCTCCTACCAGTCTGGATGTGGCTGCTGCTTTAATTCTGTAGTTGTAGGACTTCCATTCAGCTTGATTTCAGGTGGTTTTGAATGATGGTTGTTCTGCAGTTAAGTTGTAACTTTGATGTGGTTGTGGGAGGACGCGATACCGCGTTTACCTACTCCACCATCTTGACCGGAAGTCCCCTGCAGGTTCCTTCTTACCCTTTCCTTTGGACCACTCATTCTGGGAGAAATCAGAATAAATGATTCCCTATTCAAAACGGTCTTTGGCTTTGCTAAGGAGAATACTTAAGCAACCTTTTGGAAAGATCCACATGGCAGTGAACTAAGGCCTCCTGCCCAAAGCCATGAGTGAGTCATCTTATCAACAGATTCTCCAGAACCAGTCAAGCCCATTCCCTGGACATAACCACACAGCTAAGCCACTCCTAAATTCCTGACCCAATGAAAGTGTGTAAGATATTTATCATTGTTTTAAACCACTAAGTTTTACAATAATTTATTATGTAGCAACAAATAACTAATACAACAGAACAATTTATATCATAAGATAATATATGCATATGTTTATTTATTTAACTATTATTTGAATACACCATGGTAATACTCACCAATATTCATACTAAAGATATATTAACAGAGTGGAGGAGCCCGGCCAGTGTGATTCAGTGGATTGAACGTCACCCCATGTACTGAAAGGTCCCAGTTTGATTCCCGGTCAGGGCGCATGTTCGTGTTGTGGCCTTGATCCCCAGTGGGGGCATGCAGGAGGCAGCCGATCGATGGTTCTCTCTCACATCAATGTTTCTATCTCTCTCTCTCTCCCAAAAATCAATGAATCCATATTTTTTTAAAAGAAACACAGTGGAGAACAGAAATTTCAGAAGATTAAGTCGGAAATAAAAGGAAACAATAATGCTAACCAACATACTGACCCTTTCCCTCTTCTACTCAGATATCCCTTCTAGAGCCAGACATGTACCCCCTGACTAAGTCTAAGCAGAAATATTTTTTACAGAGCACCTTTTAAACTGTTACAGAAGATATCACTCAACATATAATCCTTTGTATAAGACTGATATTAAATAGGAATAACAGTAGTGGAACAGCACTGAGGCACCAAGTGTGACTGGAGCAGTGTCCCTGTGGGAAGTTCTGTTCCTAACATCTGTCTGCCAAGTACATAGTAACTGTTTCTACCCATCCAATCATTGCCATTTTCCTGCTCCATTCTCTCATCTCCTGCAACACATATCACCACAGGAGTGTAATAAAACAAGTCTTATACATTTTTAGATTCCCAACCCAATATTTCCCAAACTCGGGTATGCAAGATAATTCTGATGGTAAACCTTATTTTATTTTCATTTTAAAATTATACAGAAATTAGAAAAATATTTATCTAACACATCACATTCTATTTTATGAACAATATCACTAGAGATGAGATTTGAGAAGACAGTGCTGTGGTAATTCGCAGGAGTTAGAGGTCTCTCAGCACCTTGAATACTTATGTGTGTCTCAAATCTCTGGATACTCATCTTCCTTTATAACTAATCAGAAGCTTAGATAATAATATGCTATGAAGCACTAATATGAATTCTCTCATGAATTTCCAAGTCTCCATTCTTGTCAGTGATACAACTTTGTATTAAAGTATACATAAATATATTTTGTGTCAGATTACAGTTCAATATTTTTGCATTTTCCAACCACATACACTAGACAAAATTGGCATTTTTGATGCTAGCTAACATCAAAAGTAAAATAAATAAATCATCCAATTAATACAATGCTTCATCAGTCTCTAAAACTAAACAATATCAAGTAGAATATCCTGTTTTTAATGAAGAATACAACTATTCCACTCTTATCCCTAGAGGACTCATTTTCGGGTATGTCTTTTTGTCAGTTTATTAGATTGCTACTTGCATTTCGGAGATTATATTTTATTGCTTTAATTTATTTAAAATATATAGTTATTTGTATTAATTTTATTATTTACAATAATGCTATCAACTTATTAAAGAAAAAAAGTGCTACATGGGTAAATCAAAAAATTGAAACTACAGTCTGCAAATGAGAAAGAGTCTGCCAACACTGATCTGGACCTTTAAACCAGTCTGGATATTATGACCCGCTCACTACTTAGACATGCTGGTCCTAATTCATGTACCTCAAGTTCTGACTTAGGAAGGCACTTTAAAACATTAGCTGTTTCCTCGCTCCCCCTGCCCCACATGCCCAGGTTGTGAGGTATATATACTATAGCAAACTGTACACTTTAGCTCTCCCTTGACATGCTCAGTGAACAAGTATGCTACTCATGTTGCTATTTTTCATGCTCAATTCCTAGCTAAATCTTATCGATACCTTCTCCCAGCTAATGTTTCATATCCTGAAATAGTGTTGTATGAGAACTTGATGTTTTAACAGCCAAAGTTCTAACAGCTACTTCTTCCTACATATCTAAACATATTAAGACGTATTCATAATGGTCAATAGATTTC
Organism: Molossus molossus; assembly: GCF_014108415.1. Lineage (NCBI taxonomy): Eukaryota > Metazoa > Chordata > Mammalia > Chiroptera > Molossidae > Molossus > Molossus molossus. The sequence goes on along the minus strand of NW_023425344.1, from coordinate 58,148,296 downwards.
TTAATTACAAAATCCTGAAGCATTACCCATATCAAATCTAAGTTTGAGAAAATTTATCACAATTCTTTCGTTTATTATACTACTTTCCAATATGAACTATCCATGAAAAAATAACTCTACTAACCAATGTATCTATTTAATGAAAATACACTGTTTCCTGTCTATGTTATGGTAACCATAAGCTTGCTGTACCATACACATCTTAAAAAAGAAGCAAATGGCACATTAAAGAGTTTTGTTATTGGTTTAAATTAAACCAAACTAGATAATTTTTATGACTAAATATTATCAAATTAATTAAAAATAACAACATATAAATAAAAAAAGTGCATTAACTTGTCTGTAAGGATTATTTTTTTAAACTACTAAAGTAGCTTGTTAGGGTTTTGTGTTTCTACTTAAATTACAAAGAATGTCTTATCATCTAAGCCAATACTTTCCTTAACCTTAAATGCTCCTGAATGTTATAAGATGTATACACAAATAGCAGTTAGCCAAATTAACTAATAGAAATGCAAGCAAGGGTGGGGATGCACAGAACGAGCAAGAGGACAGGGGGTGCTCTACAGAAAGATGGGCTCTAAAGTAATGCAGGAGCCACATAATGACTCCACCCCGCAACTACACCTCCTTCCACAAGAATTCCCTTTGCATTCACTGGAAAAATACTTGCCTATTGGCACTATACGAGGAGTCCACTATGGTTCCAACCTGAGCTGGAAGTGATGAAGTGTAGGAGACTAAGGTCGGTGAGAACTCTTGAGGGGAGGTCAGATACTCAGATGACACTTGTTGTTGAGACTGCTGATGTTGAGCTAGCATTTGCTGATGCAAGAAAGCCTGCTGATATCGCTGCACCTGAAACAAGTAATTATACAAAACAAAGCTCAACTTCACTTACGCACTGTCAGTCCTATACCTATTTACTATGTTCCTTCTTTTCACATTGACAACAAAATCAAAAACTTAAGAAGTAATTTATATTTCACAGAGCAATTCACTACTAGAAAAATACAGCAAGGTGGAGCTAGGCTAACATGGCAGTATTTAAAAATTCTCCTTTACATATTTTAAGACAATAGAGTAGTTTAAAGTCTTTATGGTACTATGGCTGCTGTAAAGAAAAGTCAAACTATTCTCTGAAGCAAGGGTAATTTTCCCTTGGCTTTATTTTTCTTCAACTGACATTTGCCAAGTGAAAGAGACATATGACAAAAAGATCATAGGTTATACTATGAGATAAACAAAAAATACTATCAGTTACAATACGCCAAATTCAGATGCTATAGTTCAGCCTACTTTAAAACTGCTTAAGAATACATGACTGGCTTCAATCAAATACATGTAATTAACTAACTTGAACTGATTTTGAGTAATTAAATTCTGAATAATATCACTCATACTGTGAATTCCAATAGTAATTCAGAGAGAAATCTGCAGAAATTATGTAACACCTACCATTGCAGGATACTGTGGTGCAGAAGGCTGTGGATGATATACAGAATGCATTAAAAACTGTTGCTGAAGTATTTGTTTCTGCTGCATTGCATGTTGATACTACAATGAGAAAAGCAAACAACTTCATCAGTATTACTCATGCCTTTTTTGTGCCACAGTCTTTTTTTCTTAAGTACTGATCTTACTGTAACAATGGCTTGGGTACTCAGGAGTCCAAACACCTATGTAAACTAGCTATAGTCAGTGACTATAACTTATATATGCTTATTGGAAATGGTTTCAGAATTATCAGTGAAAATAACGGATTCAACTAAAACCATTACCAGCACAGTTTAAGGATGTTGGGAAGAAACCTAAACCTAAACACATTTACCAGTTGATGGAGACCTGAAGTTACTTGGGTCCAGGACTAATTATAGTGCATTCCCCCACTCCTCTATCTCCCCTTCAACGATATCTTCTGGCCATCACCTACTTAACCACCCTCCACTTGGGGTCTATCAGTCAAGGCCAGAGGAGGGAGGCACCCATGAGAAGTCCCATGCATATAATGGACTCAAAAATATTTCAGGAAAAGATGATGGTGACAGTCATTACATTTAAAATAGTTCCGTGAGCCCTGGCCGGTTTGGCTCAGCGGTTAGAGCGTCGGCCTGTGGTCCGGAGAGACCCAGGTTCAGTTTCCATTAAGGGCATGTACCTGGGTTACAGTTTGTCCCTGGCCCTGGTTAGGTCGTGTGGGTGGCAACCACTCGAAGTGTCCCTTTCACGTCAATGTTTCTCTCTCTCTCTCTCTCTACCCCTCCCACTCTATCTGAACAAAATATCAAAAAAATAAAGTAAAATAAACTAGAAATTTGCAGGTTCTGATGAGGCAAAGCACAGAACAGAACATAAGGTCATTTTTTAAATGCCTCCCTCCACCATCCACAAACACACCAACACAACCACAAATATAACAAAACTCAACACAATGTTATTCCTGAAAGCTTAATATCACCTTTCCAAAAACAACATAATTATAATCAATGTATTTGAACTCAAAATGTAACTAAAAAAAAAATTATCATAAATTGCAGTGCTTATACATGATGCCAAATGACTAGATGAACATTCTTTGCTTCATAAAGCCATGATGCAACTATTTCAGCAGACTATTCTTAAGTAACTCACAGAATGCAAATAAAATACATATTCTTTAGTAGTCAGAAAATTGAGCAAAATGTTTACTTAGATCTATAGTTCAAGGTGCCCATAATAAGAAAAGGAATTCACTGATATTCAAAAGCTGCATGAATTTCCTAACACTACTTTCATATCTAAAGTAACAAAAGAATTAATTACCTGCTGCATATAAGCATCCTGTTGCTGCTGTTGCTGCTGGTGAGGGTGACGATGCTGTAAATGAAGCTGCTGCAGTCTCCAATCTCCCTGCTGTAGCTGCTGAAGTACTCTGTGCTGCTGTGGAGGCTGCTGAGGGGGCCCCTGACTCAGTAAAACCTCAGGGCCAATTCCAGCTCTCAGTGCTCCTAAAAAGAGTTTCCAAAAACTTACATTAACATACTCATGGATTTCAACAAAATGGCTCTATTTCAAAACACTAATTTCAATAATCATTTAACCAAGGCATTTATATCCTTATTTTATAATACAGAAACTTCCATAACCATATAGTCTCAAGGGATTATTTACTGAAATTCTAAGTACCCATGAATGTTATTTTGTCAGCTGCAACTTGAACAAGTCAACGTCTTAGAAACACCTCCACGAACAAGCTTCGTCTCTCCATGAACAAACGAGCCATGTCAGTTTGTTCTGCATTTCTCAAATATATCATGCACAGATGTGAGTCTGTGTCTCTGCCAAAATGATTCTCTCCATCTAGCATCTCACTTTCTACCTACTTATTCTTCTTATTTAAAGTTTAGCTCAAATCTCTCTTCCTTGTTACTTCATCTAATACTTCTACTTAGTTTGTAACATTTCATGCTTACACATACTAATTGTTTATCTAGGCCCCAGAAGGATGGGGTGATAACTTATTTACTTCCTAGCACCCCAAAGGACCTTTAATACAATAGATCAATAAATGCTACTGCAGCCCAGCCAGTGTGGCCCAGTGTACTGACTGAGAGGTCCTGGTTCAATTCCATGGCAGGGCACATGCCTGGGTTGCAGGCTCGAAGCCCAGTAGAGGGCAAGCAGTAGGCAGCTGATCGATATTTCTCTCTCACACTGATGTTTCTCTCTCTCTCTCTCCCTTATTCTCCCTCTAAAAATAAAATAAAACATAAAAATAATAATAAAATAAATGCTACTGCAGTGAATGTATTAACACTGTCTCCTAAATAGATATTTATTTACAAGCTTCATAAATTTTACGCTAGGAATATCCTATGAATAAACTTTAAAAATTAATGAAAAAGAAAGACACACAAAACACCAGAAAATGAAATATAGTATAATTTCTGTATTTTCTTTCAATGAGTTACCATAAGTGCAAATGCAACTCTTTAATCCAAGGAGAAAAGAGGAGAAAGAGTGCGAGGAGGGAGAGAGGGGTTCTTTTCTAACAACGTCAGTATCTTCTAACTTCTCCAGACCTGAAGTATGGCACCTCTATGACAATAGCTTTATAACTATTTCTAATTCTTCCAATTATAAGAAACTACTTATCCACTTTAATTATTCCTGAAAATACTTACAAAAATAGAAGAAAGAAAATTAGAACCATAATTGCACCACAGACATAACCATCATTATTAGCCTTTTAAGTATATTTGTTTATAGTTGGAAGAGTATTAAAAAATTAAGCTCCTCAGCTATACATTCTTCTTTTAGCATCCTGATGTCTAGATCAAGAACAACTGTGGCTGGGGGTGAAACCCAATCACAAACCAATAATGATCCTCATGCAATAACTCATGAGGTTCACCTCTCACATCACAAAGTGACTTTAGTGTCATCAAGCTGAATAGAGCGCCTTAGTTCTCCAGACATGGACACGGAACACCAGAGAACTCCCAAACATCACAACACTTTCACAAGGAAACAAATGTTTTCAGTATATGACCGAATCCTCCTACCATCATTCCCCATTCTGAAAACAATGAAACTAAGCCTCAAAGAAATTAATTCACAAATGAAGTTAAAGATAAATGATAAACTAAAAGAAAATATTTATAATATATTTGGCAAAGAGCTAATATTCAAAATATATAAAAATAAAACCTTCAGAGCAATAAAAAACAAAGACAAACAATGTCATAAAAAACTGCAAAATGTAATTCACAGAAAAAAACAAATGGCAGTAAACATGTGAAAGAGTACTATTAATTAGGAATATTAAAAATAAACAAAAAAGTTTCACCTATCAATAGGGAAACGTAAAAACCAACACTACCAAGTGTTGACAAGGACAGGAAGGAAGGGCATGCGCCCTGCTGATGAAAGTGTACATTTCTGAAGTCTCTTTGGATAGCAATTTGGCAGTATTGAACAAATTTTGATTATGCATACTTTTTAACAACTTCCTCAGAAAAACATTCTGTCATGTACATCAAAGTCTTTTATAAGAATGTTCACTCCAAGACTATTAATAATAGCAAATACTGTATGCACACTGAATGCTGCAAGTTATCCTGGGAAGAAAAAGAATGAAGACCTTTAAATTTTTCTCTGATTATTTCTGCACTATCTCCATATTTTACAAGAGAAGATTCGTGTTACTTTTTTGTATACATGGAGTAAAACAGTACTATTTTCAAGCTCAGGCTGGAAGCATGTAAGAGAAGTGCTGCCCCTCACAGGGGAGCAGGCTTGACACTCATACTAGGTCTTGCTCTCCGGACAAACATAAGCAATTTCACTAAGCACCAACATCAGACAAAGCTACTCTGACCGTGATAGATCTGGACAAGACCACTCCATAATCATGTCTCAACAATGACAAAATCAGCAACACTGCCCAAACCACTGTGGTGGCCAAACCTCTCCCTGTCCTGCCTAACATGACTGAGTGCTGCTTTGTCATCAACTGAGCTTATGGCTTCCCTTCTTCTAGATAATATTTATTTTATCACTTCCCTAGTGATACCATACAACCCCTTCCTGACTCCTTCCATTCAGAACAAAGCCCCACTTCCTTAAAGCCTCCCCAAACTACCTAAAACTAGCCCAAATCCTTTAATAAGGCTTTACAAACAGCATCTTACTGAAACACTCCCACAGACTCCCATGGTAGGGGAGTAATAAACCCCTCTGTTCAACTACAAGTGTGTTCCTGGTGGTCTTTGGCTAAAGGGCACTGATACATAATTGACTAATAGGATCTCCAACCCAAAACAGTCGAAAAATGAGAAATGAACACTGAATGTTTACTAAGAAACAGGATTTTCCTAGAGATCACACACCTTGTTATTTACTTCTTGTAACAGGAAAAGTAGTTATTATTCACATTTTATAAAAGAGAACAGTGACATAGAGAAATGGTAAAATGGGATTGGACACAAAGATTTCAAGTTCCCCTGTTTTCCCTCTTCCATGAAACACTCCTCCATCTGGTATACCAGATTACCACAGAGGTATGCAGCAATACGTCAGATAACATTAACATTATCTTCCTGAGCATATATTTCACTTCATAGTAATAACAGTAGTTAATAATTAACATTTCTTAAGGACATATTATGGGGCAGGCATTATATTAAGCAGTCATTTAATCCTCCTAACAACTCTATAAGAAGTACTAGCATTTTCTTAACATATATTACCAAAAAATGACAAAAATAGGATTCAGGTCCAGGTCCATGAGCCTCAAAATGTGAGATCTTAACTATTAGAGTATCCTAACTTAAAATATTTTTTTTCTTTTTTTTTTTTTTTTCTTTATCCTCACCCGAGGACATTTTTCCATTTTTTTTTGTACAGATAGAGTGGGAGGAAGAGAGAGAGAGAGAGGGAAACATCGATGTGAAAGGGACACATCGAGCGGCTGCCACCCGCACGACCAACCAGGGCCGGGGACAAACTGCAACCAAGGTACATGCCCTTAGCGGGAACCAAACCCGGGTCTCTCTGGACCACAGGCGGACGCTCTAACCGCTGAGCCAAACTGGCCAGGGCTAACTTAAAATATTTTAATTGAAAACATTTTAATATTAAAATAAAACAGATCTGTCATGAAATATAGTGTCAAACAGAGTTTCCTTGAGATGTGCCTTCAAGTTACCACATTCCCAAAACCTTAAAAGAGCAAGTCTACTCTCTAATATTAGAGATATTTCCTTGGGGGGAGGTTTTTATTTTTTAATTTCTGTATCATAATCTTAGAAGATATTTTATATTAGAAAAACAACTTTTCTCAAAATCAGAGGACAAGACAAATTGCTATGTTTTACCATCCACACAGTCCAAGACAGACTCTGCTGCCAACACTATAGATCAGTGCAAAGACATTTAACTTTGTAAGGCTAGAGTTTCAACTTCTTCCTTTCCAACACAATATAGAGTTTTCTACACCCTTAAACTTTATCATCAGCCTCAAACCCTACTAGTTGGTGACACTAGAGATAAACAAATTATGAGCTTTGTATACCATACTTTTATAAGCCAGTAACTTACCTTTCCCTACAACTTTAGGAAAACAATTAGCTGAGTTTATTAGACATCAGTATAAAGTTTCTTAAAGCATTATGTTATCTGCTTCACAATAATAAGTTTGCCAGTAATTTATACTCCTAGGAAATCAAGCCATAAAGGTTTGTTTACATCAACTATAAAGGGGACCAGGTTGGCAGGGCTATATTACCTTTTGATCTGTGGTTACTGAATTCACCAGGTACAGGGACTTTGACAGGTGTTGCTGAATTCTGAATGGTCAGCACACTAGGAGTGGCAGTAGTAGAGTTGGCCTTTGGTCTTTGTCTTGGTGCAATTGAGGTTTCTGTTGGTCCAATGGTATCTGTTATTCTGTAAGAGAAGAGAACATTTTATTACAAATATTGGGATTATTTCTAACTTACTCTTTCTTCTATGAAGCATCTACTTCAACAGATGCATTTTAATTATTATCATAATCATGTTAGTATTCTTGGGTCCTTCCTAAGTCTCACTCTCAAGTATTAAATGTTTAATGAAGATAGAAAAATAAGATAAACCTAACCATTTCCTTTAAACCAGTATGCAACCATTCATAGCCTGCCACTGAAGCTGGCAGAAAAAAGATTGCTCTTAAGGAGATGAAATAAAAGAAACAAACAAACCTTCTCATAAGGTTTTAGACAAAACTGAGAGCCAACTCTGTGAACCAGTCAGATAAATTCAAATAACAATAAATCAACAGTCCTCCTTAGCTTGGACTCTAGGCCTGAGAAATGAGAGACTGCGCCCTAGGGCACATAATAAAAAAGAAGCTAAAACTTAAAAAGTGGAGCTACCTGTTCACATTCAACTTCTTGAATCTCTGACTTTGCTTTTCTTAAAATATTGAATGAAAATTATATAAAACTTTCCCACTTGGACTTAGTTTAGGCCATAAACATGGGCAGTCAGGTGGTAAGCATAATTTTGAAAGCAGGAGGTACTAAATATAATTTAAGAAAACACAGATATTTCCTCTTCTCTTTCCAAAAAAACCCAGAAAAAATCTTACATATTCACTAACTTTGCTTTCTACAAATTCAGTACAAAAATTCAAGTAAGTATTGATAATCAAATGTTCACTTTTCAACAGGACTGCAATAAAATCTCTTTACCAAGTTCCCTAAGCATATTTTCAAATGATTTAATACTTAAAATTTTGCATACATATGATTTTTAAGTGCACATCTGCTGCCTTTGATACAGTCCTGTTTGCCAGAACTGCACAGATCCAGTTCTTTCTTATATCTGTATGAGCCACAAGAGGGAGCCCTGTGCACAACTATCCAGGCAAGAAAGGAAGTGAAAAAAACATTTTAGAAAATCATAGAAAGACATTGTATATGTGCTGTTTTCTAAATGTAATCTTTATATTTTAAATGAGATGGGGATGGTATAAGTCATATGAAAACTGAACAAAGCCCTGAACAGTTTTGCTCAGCGGTTAGCACGTCAGCCTGCAGACAAAAGGGTCTTGGGTTTGATTCCCCAGTCAAGGGTATGTACCAGGGTTGCAGGTTTGATCCCGCCAAGGTCATGCGGGAAGCAACCAATGTGTCTCTCTCATATCAATGTTTCTCTCTCTCTCTCCCCCACCCCCCCACCCCATTCCTCCCTCCCTTCCACTCTATCTAAAAATGAATGGAAAAGTATCCTTGGACAAAGATTAAAAAAAAAAAATTGAACTAAAAGGCAATAAAAGATCTTGTATACATATAACCAACTAGATCTCATTCTTATGACAATCAAGTATTTACTGAGGTCAAGTTATGGATGTGACACTAAAACCAATGCTATGCTCTCTACATTCAAGTAATGTGGAGAAAATACTGCATACAATCTCTATTTGTTTATACATTTCTTATTAATAACAGACCTCACCCTGCCTTGTTCCTGTTCTAAAACTCTAGAGATTCACAGTATATGAGTAAAGTGTACTAAAGTTCTGCAAACTTTAGTTTAGTGTTTCCTATTTATCAATGTACCAATATCTAATATACAATTACTGATATACAGCAAATACAGCACAATACCCTGTCTTCAAAGAATTCGTAGTATACCTAGAGAGATACGGCACATGTTCACAAAAATATACTAAAATATAAAAGTAAAAAGAATCAGTGCCATGTTAGTACAATCAAGAGTTTCATGGAGGAGTAAATTCTACCTTTAACCTAAAATGACTAGAGAAGGCTTCAATACGAACTGGAGATAAAAATAGAATAAGATGATCGCATTAGACAGTGAAAAGACACAAAGCGTTCTGTGTGAGGGGATGGGAGACAGCGCTTGGACAGAGGCACACCTGACTGAAGTGACAGACCGAGCCGCTACTGGCAGCATCGCTGCTGCTCGGCTTTATCCACAGAACGCAGACACAGCTGTGTTCCCCGCTTTCCTCCTACCACCTGAACCATCTTCCCAAAACACAGTCCCTCCTCTTCAAACCCTCAGTGTTTCCCTCTGCCAGGACAGAGACTCAGCCTTCGTCTTTAATATATCACATAAGTTTCACATGTTCAACAGTCCCAAGAGGAGATGCAGATATCCAGGGGTGCAAGGGGACTTTCAAGAAGTAGAGCGGAGTGCCACATACAGAAGGCAGGGCAGGTGGGTAACATTCATAAGAGCTTTAAAACGTGTAATTAATGATAGTAGCTGTTTAAAGATTTCTCCACCCCACCTATCCCCAGAAATATGCCTTTTATATGGAAAAAAGACGTTATTTGTTTATTACTAAGTTTTATGCACATTTAGACTTTTTTTCTAGTTCTGAACTATCAATGTAGAGTAAATTTATATTATTGACCAATAAGCACAAATGAACCTTGTTTATTTATTTTTTTTAATCCTCACCTAAGGACATTTTTCCATTTTTTGTTCAGGTAGAGTGGGGGAGAGAGAAAGGAAGAGAGAGAGAGAGAAACATCAATGTGAAAGGGACACATCGAGTGGCTGCCACCCGCACGACCAATCAAGGCCGGGGACAAGCTGCAACCAAGGTACATGTCCTTAGTGGGAACTGAACCCAGGTCTCTCTGGACCACAGGCGGATGCTCTAATAGCTGAGCCATACCGGCCAGGGCCAGATGAACCTTATTTTAATATACATAATGTATAACTTTAACATACATGAATAGCACTAAGAATTTAGTTGTGTTACCTATTTCATTTGCTCAGCTATAACTTGTGTCATAATGAAGATATTCAAAGCATCATTTTTATCAGTTGATTTGTACTTTTTAAAATCTGTATCTACTTTCTTAAAGATTTAATAACAAAATAATTATCAAAAAACAAGTAGCAATAAAATTCAACAAACAATTCCACAATAATTCATTATTACCACTCAACAAGAACATCAGTTGCTAACTACAGCTATGTCATAGGTTGGTCACGGTGGATTCCTGAAGGTTGGATACCACTTATTCCTTTGTCTCCTCCTCAAGAGTACTTTAAAATTCAAGTGAATGAAGATAATATTTTTAGTGTGATGCATATTTTTTTAAAAAACTAAGAATTCCCAAATGACATTTTAACAATTTATAAATAATACATTTTATATAACACATCTCACAATCAAGGTACAAACAGAACTGACCACAGGTTGAAAATTCACTAGCCTAAATACCAAAGGCCAAATTTCTCAGCACGACATAAAAAGTTGCTGGCATTTACCTACCTCTTCAGCTTCACTTCCCACCACTCTTGTAATATGCCCCTGGGCTCCAGTATACACTTCCCACCACCATACATCCCCTATGCTCCAGTATACACTTCCCACCACCATACGTCCCCTATGCTCCAGTGTACACTTCCCACCGCCATACATCCCTGTGCTCCAGTGTACATTTCCCACCACCATACATCCCCTATGCTTCAGTGTACAGTTCCCACCACCAAACATCCCTGTGCTCCAGTGCTTCCCACCACCATACATCCCTGTGGCTCCAGTGTACACTTCCCACCACCATACATCCCTGTGCTCCAGTGTACACTTCCCACCGCCATATATCCCTGTGCTCCAGTGTACACTTCCCACCACCATACGTCCCCTATGCTCCAGTGTACACTTCCCACCGCCATATATCCCTGTGCTCCAGTGTACATTTCCCACCACCATACATCCCCTATGCTTCAGTGTACAGTTCCCACCACCAAACATCCCTGTGCTCCAGTGCTTCCCACCACCATACATCCCTGTGCTCCAGTGTACACTTCCCACCGCCATATATCCCTGTGCTCCAGTGTACACTTCCCACCGCCATATATCCCTGTGCTCCAGTGTACACTTCCCACCGCCATATATCCCTGTGCTCCAGTGTACACTTCCCACCACCATATGTCCCTGTGCTCCAGTGTACACTTCCCACCACATGTCTCTGTGCTCTAGCCTCACAGTGTCATAAAGGCCATTCTTCTTGCCTGAAGTGCCTGCTTGTCATAGTTTCACTACCCATAATTCCAGGTGATGGGCTATATTATTCATCCTTCAAGCAACAGCTCAGCAACCCCCACACCCAGAGAAAGATTTGCGTTCTTTCTGTACCCCCGTTTTCTCTACTCCCTGTCTTTCCTCCCTCTACACTCAGAGTTGCCTGTATCTATCAGGTTGGAATTATTTACTTGTGTATCTTTATTAGAATGTGAACTCCTTAGGAATAAACACTGCTTCTTTTTCTTCATGCTTTCTGTATCTATACCTTGCACATAACAGGTATATGACACATGTTTTCTATGTCAAATAAAATACTTTGCATAGGTAAAATATCATATAAAACAGCTGTGACTAAGACATCTCCTCAAAAGTAATATTATACATATTACATACGATAGTATGTAATGTGATCATCTAAAACACAGTCTTGCGCCCAGCTGGTGTGGCTCAGTGGATGAGTGTTGTCCCATGAACTGAGAGATCCTGGTTCGATTCCCTGTCAGGGCACGTGCCCGGGTTGTGGGCTCCATCCCCTGTAGGGGGTGTGTAGGAGGCAGCCAATCCATGTTTCTCTCTCACACTGATGTTTCGCTCTCTCTCCTTTCCTCTCTCTCTAAAAAAAACAAAAATATTTAAAAAAAATAAAATACAGTCCTGCTTATTAACTTCTAAACTCAAAAAGAAAAGAAGAAAAAAATTAATCATTAATTCAGTAATAACTCAGATTCAGGTCTTAACCTATACAATATGTATCAAATTTACTAATGTAGTAAAATAACTATGAAAACTCATTTAAACATTATATTTCACCACTCTTAATTCATTCATTATAAATTATACGTAGTAGTACATATTTAAATATGTATTAGCACACATAAAATAGTTTATAAATTTTGAATACTCTAAAAATGTTGCCTATAAGAGCTATTTTTCCTTTCCTTAAATAAAAAATCATACAAGCTATAAACTCAAAACATAACAGTTCCCAAATTAGAGTTGCCATGTAATAAATAATGACAACTCCCCACCAAATGACCCAATGTAACATTACCAGTCATATAATCACTCCTTGAGTACTGAGAGTGAGCGTTCAGGTAAGACTGATGTCAAACCAGTCTTTAATACATAAAAGCTCATTTTGTACTCACTATCTGAACTCTACACCACATGCAAGAAGGAACACAATATTTTTTGTGGGTGTATATATTTAATTAATTACATTTTCTAGGATTAAAAATGAGAACTATCCCCTTTTTTTAAAAAGCCTTCTCAAATTTCAGATAGCTTTGCCCACCTGGTTTTTATTTGGCTTTTCCTAGAAGCTGCTTCACTAGCAGTCATGGGTTCAGGAAGAGCTGAAGGAATAGAAGAATTCTGGGAAGAAAAATAAAACCTGTCATTTTAGTTTTCATTTTAATTGCTGAAAGCTTTATTTAAAGGCTATGGATATATTCTTAAATTTAAAAAATATTATCTGTGAGATACTATTACTGTCACTGCAGATAACTACATATCATTCACACATATTTGCCAGATCTAATCTGCAAACCACCACATGTTGCACAAATGTCCCTTTCATATTCATGTGCCACAGAAACCCTTCAAGAATAAGCAGAAACATATCACTGTATCCACTTTACAAGTGGGCAAATCTCTGTTGAAAAAAAAGGATTATATTATACTTGTAAATCAATGACTACTTCACACTTTGAGGGAAAAAAGCACATGAGTAGTGTTGTTTCTAAATATTGCAAACATTTTCGTGACACTGCGTGTAAAATCTGAAAACCAAGAGCAAAGGCTTTCCTCACTTGTTGGTGTTCTATTTGACTTACAGCACGTACTCAAATGTTTACTAAAGAAAAAGCTAAAAATCTATAACCCTGCTGATGTGGCTAAATTGGGCTGAGTGTCGCTCTGTGCACTGAAAGGCTGCCGGTTCAATTTCTGGTCAGGGCATATGCCCAAGTTGTGGCTCGATCCCCGGTCAGGGTGCGCATGGCAGGCGACCAATCGATGTTTCTCTCTCATACTGATGTTTTTCTCCCTACCTTTCCCTTCCTCTCTCTCTAAAATCAATAAAAACATTTTTAAAAAGGAAAAAGAAAAGCTAAAAATCTATAGCCAAATGTCAAATAAAGCTACTTTTATTACTGGAATGTTAGAACTGCATCACTTTCAGCTTCAACAAAGAATATCTGTCACAGTAAGAACTTCAAAAACAAAAAGTAAAGGTACCAACTTCCTTCTTTTTCTTAGTGGAGTGAATTAAGTTATACATAAAGAAAAACCGACAAGCGGAAGCAAGCCCAGAATGATCTTTAGAAAGCTGAGAATGGCTTAAAGTCAGTGATGATTCTAGACCTTTATCAAAATTAGCAGAGACCTGCCATCCTCAGTTAATCTGATGTAGTTAAATACAGTGTGCAGACACAGGATATAATTCAAAGCCTTTCACTGACATTAACTATTACTAACTCAGCACCTTCCATGGACTAGGCACTGGGTTTACATTTATTATTTGTAGTCCTCATAATTACTATCCCTGTTTTACAGAAAAAGAACTAACATTAATTAACTTCCCAAAATATAGTTGGCCTCATTAGTCGCGGGTCCCACATCTGAGGATTCAACAAACTTCAGATCAAAAATACTACTCAGGAAAAAATGTTTTGTTGTTGCTGACTTGCACTATGGAGTTAGGGCTACAATGGCTGCATCTCTACTGACACGTAGAGACATTTTTTTTCTTGTCAGTATTCCTTAAACAATATAGTATAATAACTATTTACATGCCATTTATATTAGGTACTATAGGTAATCCAGAGATAATTTAAAGTACACAGGAGGATGTGTATAGATTATATGCAAATACTACACTGTTTTATATAAGGAACTTGAGCACCCAAAGATTTTGGTACCCACCTGAGTCCTGACACCAATCCCCTGCAGAAAATGAGGGATGACTATATTCAACATCAGTCCCTGATAAAGACAGGTCTCTCCGTTTACAATGCCTCTGCTCTTTACACCAAAGGGAATCAAACTTTCTCAGTGTACAGAATGCTCAATGTCTCAGATGTCACTGTATTTCTCTCAAAAATGCAAAATATCATGCAGTGCCCCAAGTCTACTATAGCTTCCTACAGCACTTCCTCACACAATTTGGCAACTGTGGCTTTATATGAAAAATACTAATCACAAACATTACTAGACTTGTCATGAAACAAATAACTCTGAAAGTGTGTATGTGTATACACACACAATTATATATGTAATCAAATTGATTTTAAATTCATACCCCGCTTTAAAAACTACTTACATTGATATTGGAGACTGGACAATCCTTTTTGGCAAATTTAAATGCAAAATAAGACACTTGAAATATATCAGGTCTACGCTCTGGATCTGGTTCAAGCATGAACCCTGCAAGAACAGGTTAAAATGTTAAGATGTTTCACTAAACACAGAAGTTATATAGGGGCACAGTAATAGGATTTTATTTATTTATATTTCTATCTATCTATCTATCTATCTATCTATCTATCTATCTATCTATCTATAGATAAAGACAAATCAGTCATACAACAGCTCTGTACCTATCTATCTATCTATAGATAAAGACAAATCAGTCATACAACAGCTCTGTACCAGAAGCATGATTAACAAATGTAGATATTCTTCTGAGAAAGTGAAATAAAAGTGAGGTTAGTAAACACTGAAGAATTATTCATGAAAATTCTGGGCCATACTAGGAGTCCTTAATGGCATTACTATCTAAAATACCTCTACTAATTTTTAAGTAATCTTGAACCACTGAGAAAAAACTAAATTGTGTGGATTAAAAAGTAGTACAAGGTGGACAGTATAATTTTCCAAAAATATGCTTTCTTCCCACACTGATGCTAAAAGTATTCACCCACCATTCTATATTTCAATGTGTTCTACATATACTGTTCAGAAGTATGAACTGAGTTTTACAGCTCTATTATGTATGTTCTCACACCAACATGATAGCATTGCTTGAAATGTCTGACCTACTTTCTACAAAATGACCAATACCATTTGTCTTTCTTGGGTGATTGTTAATTTACAATTTCACAAGAAGGTTGACACATATACTCAACTCACTTCTTTAACTGAAAAATTCATATTTTGTTAAAACTCTCCATGTTCTAACTCTGATTAATTAATTAACTCAGTTCTTAAAATGTTCAAATCATTTTTAAACCTATTTGGAATGTAAGACTTACAACAGTAATTAGATTAATATTCTGAAATTTGCTAACAAAATTATATACAGAGATCAAAGTATATGAACAGCTAAATTAAAATTATAAATTAAACTTCGTTCAATTTTTTCCATTCGAATTTAAGAAATTTTTAAACAAACAATTTATAATACATCTCCTACAGTATGATAAACTTATTTTGGTTAAAAACACAGTTGTAGTTTGGCAAGTAACAACACAAACTTAGCAGAAATTTCTTTGGGAAATTATGAACTCAGTTTTTAAACTATTCTGCATGTAACTTTATTTTATGTACTGAAAAAGACTAAGATGTATAACTTATAGAATTGATTTTTGTATTATTTTACCACCACTGTTAAATGGAAAACACATTTAATTCTAGTATTTATTGGATTATATTCAACCTCTTTCCAGAAAAGATTTTAAGAACCTACAAAGTTTAGTTTATCCTCCAAAATCATACTTTATCGTGACACCCACAGATATTAAATGTTTTAAAAGTAACAATAATCTAGGGATAAATTTAAATAGGGTTCTAACAATAAATGCTTATTCAAATAATTTTTTAAACAAACAATTCACGACAAACTTATCAAGTTCACAAACTTAAGATTCTACTTTTCTAACAATTCAGTTTATTTGGCTTTTAAAATCTAATTATAAATATTTATTCCTATAAAGGAGTTGAAGTGGCATTCAAACTATAAGACTTTTTAAATATATGAGAACATTAGAACTAATGGAAAAGTAATAGCTGAGAGACCATAAAAATAAAAACATAAACCCACCAGGATGATGATGTCCATAAAGAAATTGCATATGATGACTTAGTCTCATAAATATAGGCCACAAATTTAGCTCCCCACCTTCTAACTGTCAACACAAATAGGGCAACATGATCCAACCCATGAATCACAGTGTCCTTCACACAAAAATAAACCAGATGCTAAGAAAAAGCACTGTTCCTGATACCAAAAGCAAACAGTAAATTCTTCTTTGAGTTGTTCTAAAGCTGGCTCCCACTGAGTAAACGCTACCCTTAAAAAGCTGCAATAAAAAAAAAAAAAAAGTAGCATTGAGTAACGTCTTATACGCTCCTTCCATGTGGACCAGTGACATAACACCTAAATGCAGTTAGGTAAAAAAAAATTCTATGGGGTAGAGGAGAGTATGGTATGAGAATGCACTTCTCTGGCCTACCTTAATCTAGAAAAAGCTTTTTAAGTATCTATAGAGAAATAAAATGATACATTAGGCAATGCTACATGTATATATTTTTTCTTTCATAGTAGATGAAAGGCACTGAAGGGAAATAAATAAACTTAAGATTTTATGTTCTCTAACCAATATTTGTATAAGTAATTCTATCTCTGAAGCTAACCATAGTACAACATCCTCTAATGTTAGGTAGTTTGGCTGTGGGTAGAGATGATTCATCTTAGAAGCAAACAGGATTCCTAAGTCCCCGGTTCATGTTTCCATGTGGGAATACATCTGTGGAAGCCAGTTTAGTTTGTTTAACTGTACCAATCCCATTTATGTGACATAAAAGGTAATGACTAGCATTTTAATAAAGTAGAATAGAAAATATTAAAGTGCACTATTGTGGTAAGTATAAGCAATGTTTCATAAAACCTGTTCCATATGCACATATGTGTTTAAGTGTACCTGTTCACAACTAAAATTTATTTATTATTATAGATCATAAACAATTTGAGAACCACTGGGCTAATGACCTCTCCCCACATAACTCATTCCTCTCCAAGAAAAAGAGGGTGATTTGCTTGTTAGACTAGAAAAACAAACAAACAAAAAAACACACCCAGCATCCACACATGCCCATCTCTACTGCTCTTTCTTTCAGAACAGTTTACTCTCGGGACATGTATGTTCTTTGCAAAACCATGGTTTTGCAAGTGGTCTGCTTCTGTGGAAGAAGTCTAAGGTTTTCCAGCATTGCCTATGACTAGGTGTGAGTAAATATGGGGCATGACATCTAAATTTCTTTCTACAATTTACCTTACCTACTAATGTTGACAGTTTTATCTGATGGGCTACTATATCCCATCTCTGAATTGGTTCTAAATTCAAAGTATGAAAAGGCTGAAACCCACAGGTAGAAAATAGCTGAATTTTACCTCTGAATATTTTTATACTGGATATCATCACCCATTAAAAACGGAAAAGAAAATAAACTGAAAAATGCATAGTTAAGCATTTAATTTAAATAATATAATTTCTCAAACTGTCCAAAAGAATGGGATACACACTATCTCCTGGACTACTGAACTACTGAATGATAAAACCGAAGTGCAAAGTATCTAGAAGGCAGAAATAAAATGATCCATCAGGCAAACCTACACATCTTTCTTTTCTTTCATAGATCAGCTCTACTCCAGCTAAACAGTGAGGCATATCTACCAGGATGACAACTTAAGTTTAATTTTAGATAGGTGGTTCAAAGCCATCTTCTCACAATAATGAAACCTCAATTCTAGTACTTTTATTAATTCCCACTTCATGACAAAAACACTGTATCATCTACAAAAATATGCTCTTGAGGAGAAGGAATGAATTATGAAATGCATGTGTCCAGTTCATCTAAGAGATCAAGTTTAAAAAAGAAAAAAAAGGCAGAGAAGCTAAAATACAGCCTTGTTTACTCAATTTAAAATGACCATGTGAATCACCATGAGAACATTCCTACTGTCGCTGACTATATGGCAAATATAAAATCGACTTCTAAAAATGTATCCACATAGCCCTGGCCGGTTTGGCTCAGCGGTTAGAGCGTCGGCCTGCGGTCCTGAGAGACCCGGATTCGGTTCCCGCTAAGGGCATGTACCTCGGTTGCAGTTTGTCCCCGGCCCTGGCCCTGGTCGGTTGTGCGGGTGGCAGCCACTCGATGTGTTCCTTTCACGTCGATGTTTCTCTCTCTCTCTCTGTTCCTCTCTCTCCCTCCCACTCCACCTGAACAAAAGATGGAAAAATGTCCTCAAGTAAGGATTAAAAAATAAATAAATAAATAAATGTATCCAGCCCTGGCCGGTTTGGCTCAGCGGTTAGAGCGTCGGCCTGCGGTCATGAGAGACCCGGGTTCAGTTCCCGCTAAGGGCACGTACCTCGGTTGCAGTTTGTCCCCGGCCCTGGTTGGTCGTGTGGGTGGCAACCACTCGACGTGTCCCTTTCACGTCGATGTTTCTCTCTCTCTCTCTCTCCCTCCCACTCTATCTGAACAAAAAATAGAAAAAATGTCCTCGGGTGAGGATAAAAAAATAAATAAATAAATAAATGTATCCACATAGACATGAAAGGCTATTTCTCTACTCTTCTTAATTGGGTAAATCTTTCTATTGACACAAATCCATTAATATAATCTGAGAACACAAAATAGTCTCAGCATTAAAGGAAGTATATGATTAAACCACCACAGTACTTCCAACTGAGGTATAAGACATATCTCATTAAAAGACACTTATCTGAGGCAGCTGAATTAATTATGTTTGTACTAATTTTACATCAGAAAACACAACATCCATGCATTCTCTAACAAAAAGAACAGCTATAGGAGCTGCTGCTGCTGCTACAGCAGTGGGAAAATGAAATTATGGTTTAATTAAGGGCTCAAGCCAAAAATTAAATCAAGGAGTTCCCATTTAAGTTACACGGAATGATAGGTCCAAACCTGGGCCTAAATCAAAGTTATACCAGCACCCTTAATCTAACAGCTCAGCAAATATAATAGGAAAAGACTTTGGATACAAGTATCAAAAGAAAGGGGAGGGCGAGGCACAAGTGCAGATGCAGTTCAGGTGACTGCTGCACTACTTTTGTATCCTTGGTGAGGCCACGGTTGCCACATCAGAACTGATGTGGGGCCGCCACCTGCGTTGCATTGCTGGCTTGCAGTTCCCACCTCCTTGTGTCCGTAAGCAGTGATGAGGCCACTACGTAAATCCCTTCACAGTGGGATTAAAAAACGAAACAAAACAAAACGAGGAAGGAGCAAAGCATCAATTACAAATGTCTTAATAATAAAAAAAAATGTGGCAGGAAAAGATATATTAAGAGAAATCTAAAGAAAAATTGGGCAGGCTCTAAAATCCACTGAGATAGCCAAAATGGTGAAATAAAGAAATAAATCCCAAATGCAAGAACAAGAAAATTCTACAGAAGAAGGGATAAATGAAATGGAATTAAGCAAGTTATCAGAGGTAGAGTTCAGAGTAATAATTATGAGGAAGCTCAACAGCATGAGTAAAAATATAGAAACAATGAGAATCAACCACTGGAAATGAAAAACCATCAAGTGGAAATGAACAATGACTTAGCAGAAATAATGAACACATTGGAAGGAATAACCACCAGAGTAGAGGAAGCCAGGGGTCAGATCAGTGCATTTGAAGACAGGGTAGAAAAAAATCACCCAGAGAACCAATAAGAAAAAATAATTAAAGCACAGGAGAACAGCTTAAGAAAACTGTGGGACAACATGAATCATAACTACATCCGCATCATAGGAGTTCCAGAAGAAGAAGAAAATGAGCAAGGGTTAGAAAATATATTTGAAGAAATAGTGACAGAAAACTTCCCTAACTTGGTGAAGGAAAAAGGCATACAAGTTCAAGAAGCACAGAGAGCCTCAAGTAGAACCCAAAGAAGCCCACACCAACACACATCATAATTAAAATGCCAAAAATTAAAGACAAAGAATCCTAAAGGCAGCAAGAGATAAGCAATAGGTTACCTACAAAGGAACCCCCATAAAGCTATAAGCTGACTTCTCAACAGAAACACTACAGGCCAGAAGAGAATGGCATGAAGTATTCAAGATAATGAAAAACAAGGATCTGAATCCAAGACTACTCTATCCAGCCAGGCTATCATTCAAACTAGAAGGTGAAATAAAGAGCTTCCCAGACAACAAAAGGCTAAGGGAATATATTAGCAGCAAACCAGCACTGAAAGAAATGACAAAGGACCGTTATTGCAGCATTATTTACAATAGCTAAGACATGGAAACAATCTAAGTGTTCATCAGTGGATGAATGGATAAAGAAAAGGTTATGCACATATACAGAGGAATATTATTCAGCCATAAAAAGGAAAGAAATCATGCCATTTGAGACATCATGAATAGGCCTGAGGTCAGATAAAAGACAAATACCATATAATCTCACTTGTATATGGGATCTTTAAAAAAAGAAACTCATAGATACATAGAACAGATTGGTGGTTGCCAGAGATGGGGGACTGGGTGTGGTTGATATGGTTGAGGGTACAAATTCCTAGTTATAAAATAAATAAGTCCTAAAAATGCAATGTACAGCATGGTGACTATAATTAGTAACACTGTACTGTACATTTGAAAGTTGCCAAGAGAGATCTTAAAAGGTCTCAGAACAAGGGAAAAACAATGTGTAACTATGTGAAATGATGGATGTTAACTAGAATTACTGTGGTGATCATTTCACAATATATACATACACTGAATCATTATGTTGTATACCTGGAACTAATATATGTCAATTATATTTCAATTTTAAAATTAATTTAATCCCAATAGATAATCTGCTAAGGTACAGAACCATAAAGCAATAATATGTTAGCAGACCCAAATGCAATAAAAGACAAAGCATTCATTACTGTTCATTATGATTCATTATATTACTGCACAAAGTAAGAGGTGAGAAAAGTAATTAGTTACAGTTAACAGTATATCCTGAAATAAATAATAATTTATGATAAGCCCCTGGCAGATGCACCATTAACCTGCAAAACCAAGTTCTGCTTCAAAGTATCAAAAGAAATCTCTGCAGAGAAAGTACACGCCAGTGAGTATCTGACAGCACATATCCTGAACCTTACCCAGAAAATTAGCAATTAGGTTACCTCAGGAAGAATTACAATAGATTTCAGTAGTACTGGTAGTGGTGGTTATCACCACAATGTAAGTATTAAAAAGGCCATCTCGTCCTGGCCAGTTTGGCTCAGCGGTTAGAGTGTTGGCCCTCAGATGGAAGGGTCTCAGGTTTGATTCCCAGTCAAGGGCATGTACCTGGGTAGTAGGGCTGATCACCAGCCCCAGTCAGGAGTGGTGCAGGAGGCAACCAATTGATGTGTCTCTTTCACATCAATGTTTCTCTCTCTCTCTCCATCCCTCCCTTCCACTCTCCCTAAAAATCAATGGAAAAAAGATCCTCGAGTGAGATTAACAAAAAAAAAAAAAAATTGTTGGTGAACACATAATATACAGATAATGTGAAAAAAAAAAAGAATAAAATTGCAAGGAGTCTAATTGTTTTCTGAAGATATGACATTATAGATATGCATGTTCTGGTTTAAAAAATATCTATTCTGTTAAACTTTTCTACCTAAGACAACATTGAAAAAGTAAAGTCCATAAAAATCTTTTGACAGGAGATAAAATACTCACATTTACTTGGATACTTTTATTTTACTCAACCATTTTTAAAATTTCTGCCTAGCTCTCAGAAATAAGTTTAAAAACTTTAATACATGGTCTGATTTATACAAACACTGATGAAAACTAAAATCTATATATTTATTGACAAATAAAAGCAGCAAATTGCACACTAGAGCATCAATTAACAAGAACCAATTAAATCCTAAAATTATCAGTAGTGTCTAGCTTTTCAAACTTGCCATTACAAATGTATAGTCACACACATATACACACAGAGAAAAAGGGGTAAAAAGTCAACCCTAATGCAAGAAAACAAGATCTTCTTACTACTTGAAGCAAATTAAATAACAAATCAGGGTATATCCTATCCAGTCTACCATACAGTAAAGCCCAATGAGACTGTTCAGAGTTCCTAAGACATTGCAAGATCCCCAATAAGATATTCAGTTCAATTGTGATTGAAACATTACACTTAGGGCCCTGGCCAGTTGGGTTCAGTGGTTAGAGCGTTGGCCCACGGACTGAAAGGTCACAGGCTGAATTCCCAGTCAAGGACATACACCTGGGTTGTGGGTAAAATCACTGGCCCTGGTGGGGTTGTGCAGGAGGCAACCAAGCAATATGTCTCTCTCACATCAATGTTTCTCTCTGGCCTTCTCTCTCTCTCCCATTCTATCTAAAACATCAATGGAAATATCCTCGGGTGAGGATTAACAATCAAAGAAAACATACTTAGCAACAAAGCAGTGCCACAGTTACAATGATTTACAACAAGAGCTTCAATAAAAAGTTAAACTTCAATTAGCCAGAACATGCAACAGCCCAAATAAATTCCTTCATCTATTCTTTGAGAATTCCAATTAATCAGGGTTCTTTCATGTTCTTGATGCCCTAAGTTTTGGACAATGAAGGAGGAAAGCGACTAGATAAAATAAAGTGGATTATGGGTCTGATGTTTATACTCTAATGGTATGTTTGCTTCTAAAAAATTTCACATTCACCTGACCAGTGTGGCTCAGTGGACTGAGAGGTCCAGGTTTGATTACCCAGTCAGGGTACATGCCCAGATTGTGGGCTTGATCCTCAGAAGGGGGTGCACAAGAGGCAGTCAATTAATGTTTCTGTCTCACATTGATGTTTCTACCTCTCTCTCCCTTCCTCTCTAAAAAAAAAAAAAAAAAACCACAAAAACAATAAAAACATCCTCTCTCTCTAAAAACTCAATAAAAAACATATTTAAATAAATAAATAAATAATTTCACATTCTGCAAAATGGCAGGCTAAAAATAACACGGCTAAGGGAAAAACAGATTTGGGACAGACCACTGGAAAACTATACAACTCTTGTCATCAGCACTGACAAAAACATTCATTGGTACCTGGGAAGGTCACCTGGACTGCCCAGGCAGGCCGATTAACTTAGCTGGAGGCTGTTACAAAGATATAAAAACAAGGAGGCTGTTACAAGGATATAAAAAGGCTGGGAGATATTCAATCAATAAAATTGGAACCCTGGGCTGGAGGGGCTGCTCTTAAGGGAGCCACCATTAGTGGAGGGACACACAAAACTGACAGGTAACTCTGGAAGAAAATTTTCACATTTATTATTCTCCAATTATAACTAAAAGTGTTCATGCTGGAAGTGCAGGAGCCAACCTTCGGGCTATTTCCTTTCCCCCGTAAGTTATAACAACATTTCCTTGACTCTATTACTCTGGTTCCCCTTGCCTAGGAAAAATATCCCACATGAAGCAATGCAATTTTTTTTTTTTTTTTTGTTCAGGTAGAGTGGGAGGGAGAGAGAGGAACAGAGAGAGAGAGAAACATCGATGTGAAAGGAACACATCGAGTGGCTGCCACCCGCACAACCGACCAGGGCCGGGGACAAACTGCAACCGAGGTATGCGCCCTTAGCGGGAACCGAACCCGGGTCTCTCAGGACCGCAGGCCGACACTCTAACCGCTGAGCCAAACTGGCCAGGGCAAGCAATGCAATTTTTGTGTTCTACTGGAATAATTCTTTAACATGTATGAGCAAATCCACATTATAGAAATAAAAAGGTTTGCTTTAAATGATATGTTTGCAAATTGAGGGTAGGTATCTTCTTATGCTCCACTTTCTGTATTTACATGAGCCTCATAAATTACAAGAGTTATCCATTTGTCAAATGGGTATCAACTTTTTTTTTCCCAATTAATCACTTGATTTTTTTTTTTTTTTAATCCTCATCCAAGGACATTTTTTGATATTTTGTTCAGATAAAGTGGGAGGGAGAGAGAAAGAGAGAGACATCGAGGTGAAAGGGACACATCGAGTGGTTGCCATCCATACGACCCCACCAGGGCCAGGGACAAACTGCAACTGAGGTACGTGCCCTTAGTGGGAACCGAACCCAGGTCTCTCTGGACCACTGGCCGACACTCTAACCACTGAGCCAAACTGGCCAGGGCTGATCATCTGATTTTATTCTGGGGTTCGTAGGTTTGGGAAGATTTTTAATGGTTTAAATTTACATGTTAATGGATTCCTATTTTCTTATTCCTCAGATTTAATGCCTCGCTTATAGATTACTCATTCCAGTTTTATAAATAAATTCACATCTATTTTCTTTAAATACATTTATGTTTTATTTTTTACATTTGTCTTTATCTGAAATTTTAACATAAAGTTTGAGGTATAGATTTAGTCTGATTTTTTTAATCTAGAAATTGCCATTAACTCTTTGTATTTCCATCTGTGTTTCTCTGCTGAGTTGAACTGCCATCTTTATCATACAAAATATCAAATATATTTAGATTGACTCTCTTTTCTATTGCATTGCTCCATGTGGTTTGAGGCTATGACAGGGAATATTTAACATGCAGAAAACAGACTGGAAATGCTAGAAACACTTTAATTCAGTGTTGAGAGGTGCTGTTGACTACAAGTTCTAATATATTTTAATGTCTGATGGTCCTCTTCCTCCCCAGATCATCTTTCCAGAAATGTTACCATGTACAAGTGTGCGAAATTAAATTATAGTACCTATCAAAAGGAAGAAAAAAGTCTTAGGGCAGGCTAGAATAAAAGTATTCTTTTGGAATAAAGAGCCCATAGGAGTACACCTTCTGATGCACTTAGGTTGCTTCTGATAACAATTTAAAGAATACATATTAACAAGGGCGGTCAAGTAAGCAACAATCTAAGATTAGCTATACTTTGATCCAAACAAAAGCAACAGATCTGGATATTTGGATTTCAAAAGAACAAAGACCAAAAAATTAAATGTTATGCTCTAAGTTTTTCCAGAAATTCCAATTTCCTTCATTACATAATCTCTGTGTTCTACAAAAGCTTATCTAGGGGCTTAATGTATTAGTCAGTAATTAGGTCACTTTCATTCCATAAAAGTCTCTAAACATCTTTTTAAATGTTTTTCTTTACTATAACTTTATAAAATTATAATAAATAAAATTAAAGGGCTAGACTTAGGCAAAGGGATGTAACAGCAGGCCCTATGTACAGTATCTTACAATTGTGTCATAAATTTTTCCAAGTACTTACTTATTAAGCAATGTATGTTATGGGAGTAACGAGAATTGTCTGGGATGGTGAAGCTGCCATCACAGATAGCAACCTGACTCTCACCAAAAGGAAGAGTGAAGAAACAAAGTTTATACAGTAAACATCCCAGTGCCTGTAAAATAAAGAAGCATAAACATCATCAGAACTCAAGTAAACAACTTAACCACAGGCTATAAAAATAGCATTAAAACAAAAATTAAATTTGTTATTTAAAAGGTTAATGTTTCTATACTGAATCAATCTTTTCACAAATTACTTGCTTAAGCAAATTAATGTGCTTAATTTTTAGAAGACATTTAACTACCATTTCCATGTTTTTCTATCAATCTGTGGCCAGCTAGCTGGTTGAATTAATGCTATCATAGAACTCTAGATATAACTAAAAGTAGAAGTGGTCAGTCCGTTTTAGAAAAAAAAATACTTTTATTTCTTCCACAAGGAAAATATGTATTTAGTACATAACTAGCATATAACCAACAATGTAAGTACAAGGCTCCTTCTAGCAGCACCTTTTTTAAATTTACTATAAAACATGTTTTAAAATCCTGGGATTCCAAATATGAATTAACCAGCACAGTCAAATTTATCAGTCACTAAGCATGTGCCATTATTTTATACTATAAAAATTAGTCCCTATTTCTCTGGATAACCCTATGATTTTTATTCTATAATCCACTATCACATATGTACTTGGGTAATCTATGTGAAAATTCAAAAAGGTAGGGCTCTGTCTGCTTCACTTGGACAGCTTGACATGACAGCACCAATAAATCTATTTGCTGACAACAAAAAATCAAAATACTTTAAAAAATAAAGTTCTAGCTAAGCTGTTAACAGCTCAAACCAGAAAACCAATAATAAAATGTAATTTTCAAGTCAAAAAATCATTATGTTGTCACAAGAAGTGTCATCTAAAACACTATAAGGGGTATTTCTAACTCTAAACAGATTGTATAAAATTAACACTGTAAGGGGTATTTCTAACTCTAAACAGATTGTATAAAATTATCCAATAGTTAGTATACAATTATATTAAAAATACTAAAATTTGTCCTTATCATCTAAAAATAAGCAAATCAATGTTGCTTTGTTGAATTTTCTCCACATATCAGCTTAGTAAATGCAACTAACAAATACTACTATGAAGATTGCAATATACAGAAACACCTGTGTGAGTTCAGTAATATTAATTTACTAATCATTACTTTCAACATTGTAACAGTTTTCCAATGAAAAAATTTAAAGGCTCTAGAGATGTCAATATATCCATTCAAAGACATTACAGTGTTATTTATTTTTAACAAAATTGTGAAGATTCTGAATAGAAAAATCCAGTTCTATGTGGCTTTAAAAAATTTATGATATTTATTCTATAAGTAAAACATCTTCAGCATGTATGCAATAAATTGAGCATAAGGTTCCCTCAAAGCATTTAAAAAAATACTATTAATGGTGTAATATCTGCATTAAATGACATCTTTCTCCTACCCAGAGGACAGTCTATGCAAAAGAGATACCATTTTAGCCATTTTCATGTTGTCAATCAAAACTTTAGTAATGTGTCTTCTGTCACACTAAATGTTGTGGGAGTTTCCAGATAACAATTTTAGACAGCAATGTCAGTGTACTTAAAAAACACAAATCTAAAATATTCTGCTTCATGCTGGGTGAACAAAATGAGGCGTCCTAATTTTTTCACATCAAAGGCATTTCCCTCTTTATCCATTTGCTTTAATGAGAATTGTTCAAAAAACAAGAGGGAACAAATGACCTGATTTTGAAGGCTATCGCCACCCTACATTTCCCTCATCAAAAGGTAGCAGGAAGCATCTCTCAGCAAAAATGCTGTAGCGTACTTCTGTTTCATATGAGCTAAGACAAGCATAAACATGATATCATGGAAATTCAAGTTCTATCTCTATCTCTAAACATAGATTCTGTGTTGTTGTTGTTTTTATCATTTTCTACTTCTCTTTTATCTTTGAGCATCTATAACCCCACAGTTATACCTGGAGTTAGCTGTTATTGAAATACCACTAACCTATAAATGGTATAAATTTTAAACTTATTGCTCAGAACGTAGTATGCATGCATACTAAGTCTGATGAAAAATAAACAACAAAAAATATTCCCTCTCCTTTCTGTTAAGATACTGGGTAACAACATGTGTTTAGAGAGCAAATTTTTTTTTAATCAACTCTTGATGATTTAAAAACAGTATTGGGCTATGATGTCTGTCGTTTCTTCTGCTGTTGAAATAGATTTTTAGGTAATACAGATTTCAACAAGTCACGAAATTAGGCCAAAAAAACTTCCACAATCACCTCTTCTAATACTTTCATTTTATCAATTATGATCCAATTGAATTTGATTTCTACATTATAATATAAGCCATTTAATGACTGAATGCTGAGAAAAGTGAATTGAATTTGAGTTATATAAGCTGGGCATCTATAAGCAGCATTTTATTCATAGTTTGATTCAATTATGTATATGGTTAAAAACTCAACTACCACAAGATTTAAGAACTACAATTTGGTGAAAAAGTATATATTATGTGGACAGATATAAAGATACCCAAAATATTATTTTTTTATTACTTGCAGGAATATTTAGGTATCCCAACCCTAATAGGAAGAGGCCAGGAGAAGGGAACTAAGGAGATATTCATTTGGTTTCACACATTACTTTCAACTACTTTCTGAACATTTAACAAAATAAACATGACTTTTCTAGTAAATTCTAGTATTTGCAAAGAAATTTTTTTTCCTTCATCTCTAGCATGGTCACTAGTGGTTGACACAGCCAAATACTAGTTGAATTTAAGTGGATTCTCATTTAAAATACTTTTCTTTTCATTTATTAAATACAGCCCTGGCCAGTTTGGCTCAGCTGTTAGAGCATCAGCTCACAAATAAGCCACATGTTTGGTTCCTGCTGCAGTGGTTCTCAACCTTCCTAATGCTGCAACCCTTTAATACAGTAACATTGTAACATAAAGTTCAACTATATAGAAACACAATCTAGCTTAATAATTCAATCCAGATATATATCCTAATTTTAAAAACCTTCAATATGTATGTCAGTCAATAACATGGTTATAATTTTTTTAAATGTTTTACTCATGTTAATTTCCTAAACTAGTCCAGACATTATCAGTGTAATTACTCAAGAGTTATGTCCAGCTTTTCCATAAAGTGATCAACCAAAATTCTACTCAACCAAAATGCTGTCAACATTCATATATAATCTAAAAACTAAAAAATATCATGGTAAAAAGTTACAGTATATGGAGTCCTTTATTTGCATTTTTATACCTAAGCTTTCCATCTCAGGATTAAGAAGATAAAACGTTCTAATATTTTTCATCTCTTGAATAAGAATCTGCACTGTACACCACTCTTCTACTTACTCGGAAATACCTTTCTAGGGCAGGGGCAAATAATCAATTGAACTCGTAGTTTTTTAATTTAGTTAGAGAAAATGTCAACCTTTCTTGGCCTTACCCAGATATCAGCCTTGGTGGTGATGGGTTTCCCTCCATAAAGGTTGATCATTTCAGGGGCTCTGTATGACAGAGTTGTATACCTGGCAGTAAATAAGTAAAATGGAGTGGAGATATATATATATAAATTTTTAAAAAGACAGATACTACATTGTTTCTACATAAAATACTGCAAAAAACTTTTTGGTTCAATAACATTAGATAAAAATAATACTATTTTTAAAAGACATTAGAAGTCCATCAAGGATTAAATAATACAAAGCATGTATACACATTTTTATTCAACAAGTGCAATAGTATCTCTATTGATAAAAAAAATTAATTCTCTTTAATATAAAAATTTTAAATAAAAACAATGTATTAGAAACATAGTTTTTGTTGAATTTTTTAAATAACTATTAAAATATCCTTATAAAAATACTTTAGTCAATTTAAAAGTAAAACTTCATTCTTTCAAAAAAGTCATTTATATGTTTATAAGATGTTTGTTTTTATGGACTTGCACATGGCAGTAAATCTCCTTTAGATTTGTTTTTATAATTGTTGTTTTAAAAATAATCTAGGTGCCATATTCTAATTACACTAATTAAATACAATTCTAATACTGCCATCATAATATACTTGGAATTATAAGACACTGAATATTTACCAATATAAAAACCCCAAATACATTATGAATAGAGTATTTTAATAAAGTAGTGCTCGATTTCATGGCAGAAATTACCAAAATATGGAAGAACTTCCCATATCATAGCATAATTTAAAATTCATTTTGAGTGACTATATGTTTTATTTTACATAAAGTCTCTTAAAGGTGAACATTTTAGCATCTTACTTTTTCCAATGACCCTGATTGGTGGGACATTCCGAATGATACCACTAACAAATAGCAACCTAACAAACCAGAATATGAACTGCATGCAGGCCAGACTTCTGTTCACTGCTATCCTAAAGCCCAAACAACAGTGTCCACTACACTGCAGGCCCTACATAAATACCTGTCAACTGAATAAATGGTTAGGCCATTAGCTCTTTAATTGAGCCACAAAGCACAAGAACACACTCATAGCTTACACACATTGCTAATGCAAAATTCTACTAATCCTTAACTATACTTCAGATCTCCGTAAGAAGTAAAACCCAGCAAGTTAGAGGTGCTTCAGCAGAATCCTATAGTTGCCATTATATATTACAATCCAATCATTTTTAAAAATTACATTCCCAAGAAGCCAATTCAATAATTTATTGTTGTTTAGTTCTTCAGGACATTTATATATTTACTATGGAGGGTTGTTTTTTTGTTTGTTTGTTTGTTTTTAAGGAATCTAATACAAGCATCATAAGCTAAGTTCCCTGAGTAGAAATACAGTCTAGAAATCCATAATGTTATACAACTGAGCCAGGGTAACATCAGCTCTACTTGAGCTATTTCAAAATATAAATTACAGTTCAAATTAATAGCCCCTAGACCGTTTTAAACAATGAAAATTTGTGAAGTAAAGACGGCAACTCAGAAAAGGCAACTACTTAGAAATTCCTATTCTGACAGATCTTTCTTCATTCTGTATCATTTTATTAAGGTAATCTAAGATTTACAAACAGTTTCATTTTCTGAAACTAGAAAACAGAAAAGTCTTAACAGGTAATCTAGCAACCATGGAAAGTATAAGAGTAAGAAAACATAAAGCAATTATGACTTATTTTTCTACCAGAGAGCTTTCCAGTACACTATTACAAAGTAACACATTTTCAGCCTAGTTTTCAACGTATACAGAAGCCGACTTCTTACTATTAAATATGAAATAAAAGCTTAAATGTTTGCAAATAATTTAATTTTTCCTAAGAAAAAACAAAGATGTTTAACTGAACTCAACAAAAACTCCCTTTAATGATTCCATTCATTACTATAGCTTATTTAACAACTTTCTTGATAAATGAGTTTATAATGTAGATGAATAAACTTGTATCCATGGTGCAATGTATTTCCTATTGAGTTAGAGCAGACATAAATTAATCAATGTCTATGGCATAAAATATTTTGAAGAAATCTATGAATGGAATATCTAAAATATGTATTAGCGGAGCTGATCACAGACCCAAGTTAACTAAAATTCCCTTAAGACAAATGCAATAAAGACAAACACTTACTTTTTAATTTCTTCTTCTACTACATTAACTCCATCTTTTTGAGGATTAAGAAATTTATTAGTGGCACTGCCAAAGTCACAAAGTACATAGTTTCCACCATCATTCAACAAAATATTTTCTACCTTAAAAAAAACACAAAAACAATAATTAGCACTATTTAAAAAATGAAACTTATTTTACAACTATGATCTTACACAATCAACATTGAAGGGTTTGTGATATATACACATACATATACACATATATACATATACATATTATATGTGTACTATATATATAATACCTCGAATTATGAGAAAAGACAAATGAATCAGACCAAATATATATGTCTACTGCTTCTCTTACTAAGAACAGAAAAATCATCTCAGGATGATTTTTGCAGGGGACAAGAAACCCCAAATCCTCTCTAAAAGTGCTTCAGTGAAAGAAAAGAACTTGTAGCAGGTCTATACTTATACCTCCATTTCTCTCCATTTCTGACTCATCACCTTATCTAGACAAGCAATAACAAAAACAATTAAAAGTCTACCTCTAACTCTTAATACCATTTTTATCTAAAATACTACATTGAAAAACAAGAACTGATTTTATGCCTTAACTTGGAGATTAGAGTTGTAGTATTACACACACAGTTTCAAGAACAAGAGAGTATGGATTCATAGTCCAACTTAGCTACTCACTAGCAATGCATACCCTTGGATAATTTGCTTAACCACTGTGTGCTTTAGTTTCCATATCTATAAAATAGGAAAGGTAGTATCTATTATTATAAAAAGTAAATTAATTAAAACATGTAGAGTGCTTAGAACAGTGGCTGGAATAAGGTATGCACTCAATAAATGATACTATGTTATTACATTTTTCCACAATATTTTTATTTTTATGACACAGTCTTGGAGAGTAATTCAATTTCTCATATTTCTATCAAAATACATTACTGTTTCTTTATAATTTTTCTTCTAGATTTCATTTTAGTTTACCATTTAAAAGCTTTACACACAATAAATATTTGTACAAGAAATCTACTTAAACATAAGTTTGCTTAAATTTACACATGTAAAAAAAAAGAATTAAGCATATGAAATATGGCCTATACAAAATTATGTAGTTCAATGTCTTTTCTGGTTTTAAATCATTAAGACTCAGCTGAAAATATCTACATAAAAACAACGAATAATTTTTAGTAATTTTAAATAATCTAAAAATTCACACCAAATTATTAGGGAAATATAAAAGTTGCATATTCAAAAGGACTGAAATAAACTAGACTGGTTATCCAAAAAATGACAGTCACGCATTTCAACCTTATCTTAACTTGTATCCTTTTATCATAGGGTTCCCTGGACGATGCTTTCATGGTTACGACCTATATTCTAAGTAACATCTTCTATTCTCTTGTATCTTAAAAGCACTTTATTATCACTTTTCATAAATTCTGTATAATCAGTCATAAATGAGATTCATTCACTCATTAAATATTAATTATTGAGAACACACTGTGTACCATGTACTGTTCTAAATGCTTAGATACATCAATAAAAAAGGAAAAATCCTTGTCCACATGGAGCTTACATTTTAGTGGAAGATGACAGAAAATAAATAATTGGCTTAATACATAAGTATGTATCATACAGTATCATATAGTATCTTAGAAGATGACAAGCCATAATAAACAGTAGAGCAGATGAGAAGCAGGACTGTTAGGTTACAATTATAACTAAGTCAGTACAATTAGAAATGTGAATCTGAGCAGACTTAAAGGAGGGGAAGGTTAGCGATGGGATATCTGCACATAAAGAATTTCAAGAAGAGGAATTTTTGTAATCTTAGTGTTTGTGAGTATCAAAGAGGACACCTTATAGTTTTACAAGATACGTGTACTGGTTATCTCCAGCAATATGATACCAGAAATGTTCAATCCCCTTTGGGGATTTTTTCCAATGTAACAAGTGGGTATTATATACAAGAGGTCTGAGCACACAAAAAGGTTAGATGACCTTAAAGATAATTACCACCAAATTCTACAGCCAGTATTTAGATGACCTCAGGAAATGCAGTGGGGGACAGAGACAAAGCTCAGTGCTAGTAATAAATATTGTTTTAGATGAAGATAGCCCAAGAACATTTTAATTTGAAAGTTTAAAATGCATTAATCCATTAGGAGTCGAAAATCAGTACCTTCAGATCACGGTGAATGATTGGAGTCTTACACTGATGCAACCTCGCAACAGCTTCACAGGTATCACAGAATATCTGTAACACTTCTGGTTCCGTAAAACCTGTCTGCAGCTTCTTGTTCATCTGATTCACTACCTGCCCAGCTGAGCAAAAAATTTTGAGAGGATATATTTTGAATACATGCAGTCTATCACAAAGAAATCAAGAAATGCATTTATGGTCTCAGGTACTAGGGAATTGGCTTTTTCATAATTCTCCTGTAAGGATGTTTATTATACTATTAAGTACTGATTCAATGAAATACATGTTTTTACATTTTATATCTCTAACATGAGACCATCTTAGATAGATAATGTCCAGCTAATGCTCCTGCCATGTTTTAATATGTTAACATCTCTGAAATCAGGGTGTACCCTTTAATTGACAACACCATAGATTTAAAAAAAAACAAAACTATTTATTCCAGCCTGGCTGGTGTGGTTCAGTGAAGTGAGTGTCATCCCATAGACTGAGAAGTCCTGGTTCAATTTCTAGTCAGGGCATATGCCCGGGTTGTAGGCTTAATCCCCAGTGTGGGGCATGCAGGAGGCAGCACAGATTGATGTTTCTCTCTCACATCAATGTGTCTCTCTCTCTAAAAAATCAATGTAAACATTTAAAAAAACACTTAATTCCATATTGTGCTAGTTATCGGGTAAACAATGGTAAACAAAAATAAAGTTTCTATTATCATGGAATTTATTGTCTAAAGGCAGAGATAAACATCAAGCAATCACACAAATAATCACATTATCAAAATTATGTACAATAAGTATAGTATGAGAGAAACCTATATTTAAATTGGTGGAGGATGGGGAGAGAGGGTATCAGATAAGGCCCATCACAGAAAGTGATATTTATGTTGAGAATGAAAGATAGGCAGGAATTAACCAGGAAGAGATATGGAACAAGTGCATGCCAGCAATAGCAAGTGGCAATTACAAAGGCTCCATTTTGGGAAAGAGCTTAATGACTCTGAGTAGTTTAAAGAAAGCCAATGTGGACATGGTCTAGGAAGCAGAGGAGAGAGTAAGGTGAGATGAGATTGACAAGGCAGACAGCAATCAGAAATACTTACTTTTTTATTTTTTGCTACGTGCCCCTAGCAGGAACTGAACCCGGGACTCTCTGGTCCGCAGGCCGACACTCCAACTGCTGAGCCAAACCCTCCAGGGCAGAAATACTTACATTTTAACTTAAGAGCCAAAGAAACTTCCTGATCTGACTTTTTAAAAGGTTTCCTTGATTGGGGGAATCATAAGAGAAGAAACCGATAGATGGCTTAAGAGGCTAATACTCTAAACTAAGTAAGGAATAATGTGGCAGAGTAACCAAAATCAAATAGCCACATATGAGCCCTGAGAGAATTATTATATACCACAATAACTGACAGTCTAATTATGGCAATTCTCATTATTAAGAAGTTAATTATCATTATATTTTAAGAACACAAGTAAATATGTGATTCATTCAGAAACCATTCTGATAAAAATCAAGTATGGAATTTAAAAAGGCAAACTTATGTTAACCTGAAACTTTCTTTTTTTTAATTCTCACCTGAGGACATTTTTCCATTTATCATGAGAAAGAGTGACAGGGACAGAGGGAGAGAAACATCAACGTGAGAGGGACATATCGACTGACTGCCTCCCGCAGGACCCTGACCAGGGCCGAGAAGGAATCACAACTGATCGGTGCCCTTGACTGGAATCAAACCCGAGACTCACTGGTCCGCAGGCCAAAGCTCTAAGGGCTGAGCCAAATCAGCCAGGTCAAAACTTTCTTTTAACAAGGTTGAATAAATGAATGTTTGCTACTTTGAAATCTGTAAGAAGGTGAATACACATCTGTTCCTTCTATTATTACCGTATCAACAGTATTCTCATGTATTTTCTGAGATGGGTTGTTTTTCCCTTAGAATTTTAAAGCAAAAAGAACCTTTAGCTATCAATCCCCCACTTTCAGGAAGCTCAAGTCTCTTTGGCTGTTGTTCAGGGCATCTCATAGGAGTGAGGCAACCAACCAGGCAGCAAGTTCCTCCACTCTCTTGTCGGTCACCCTGACTCATTTTGACCAAAAATTAAACATGATGAAAAATGTTTTGTTGGTATTCATTCACATTCTTGAAATATCATTTCACAGCTAAAGAAACAAAAACAGTAAACTCATTCCACCTCTTCCAAAGGTTCAATGTCGTAATACGTAGAATGAATTTTAAACAAATGTTAATCCTTTCTTACATTTAGAGATCTTTGAGCTGAAAACCTTGATTCACAAAATTCAGGACCCCACAAAAAGCTAAAAAGTAGTATTTGAGCTGCATTTCAAATACAGACACAAAAAATATTTTATTATTCAAAATCAAAATCTCCTGAAAATTATATTAAAGTAAGGTTACTCTAATGAAAAGTGAGACTTAAAAATATATACTCAAGGTTTTTAAAACAAGATGCATATAGCTCTTAAATCTTTCCTTATTTTTCAAATAGGTATCATCTCCTAAACGAAAGCTTTTATCCTCTGCCAATTTCATCACTAAAATAAAAAAGTCAACATTTTCCTAACCTCTTCAAGTAGTCGTCCAACCCTTCCTATCTGACCATACAACAGAGTGAGGCAGAAGTGGCAAGGTACCAGGCCCAAGCCTAGGCACTAAGAGCCCTCACATCCTCCACTTGCCCTCTTGTGTTTGTACCATCTCCATGGGAAAAATATCCCCAGGACAACTTGCTAGTGCCAGGAAGAAGATGAGAAATATGTAAAACAAGTCCCAGCAAACCCACTGGCATGTGAGCAAACCCAGCCAAAATGAGTAGTGCCAGCCCACCAAGCTCTGTCTAGAACAAGTGACCCATTGACACACAGGCAATAATAAATGTGGTTTTGTGCTACTGAATTTTGTAATGTTTTGTTATTAAATAAAAGCTAACAGATTATTATCCACAGGAATTTATGTAGAACATCTCCTAGAGATAAAAGCTCTGTTCATAAAAAAATAAAAATATACTCAAAATACCAACTCAGATTTCTGAAAGTTTGGTACCTAAAGCACATCATCTCTCTTTAACCTATACTTCAGAACATTAGCAAATTAGGCAGTGCCATACCACAAACCTCCAGAGATCTAACATTGGACAAAAATGATTCTAAACATTTCATACTTGAAACCATGGTGGGTTATATAAACTATTTAACACATTCTTCTACTTTCTATACAGTTTTATTATCTCTACATAATCAAAACCAATGTACCTGAACTATATATTTAACAATGATTCTGTCACTGAAGTACCTTTATTCTTCAACAATTTTATATGATTAGCTTTTATAGAGGAAGTAAGGGGAGAGCACTTAGTCATTCTCCACCCCTCCAACCCACTGGGAAATTACTGATTCATCTGACCAAGGAACAGAGCATGCTCTATTCAGATCCTCTGTATTCCTTATCTTAAGATATAAATGCCCATCAAGGGTGCATTCTCATCTGTAGTACTACATACAGTAAGCTTATCTGGTAAAACATTTGAAGAAAACTTATAACATAATGGAGAGGACATAATAAAAAACAGAAAAATTTTCAGAAAAAGAAAACAAAAATGCAAGGAACAGAAGCAAAATCTTTTTAAAAGCTGTAATTAATATTGGCAAAAAAAACACAAACAAACAAACAAAAAAAAACCACAATATATTTGCACCTAAAAAAAGAGCAAGGTAGCCCTGGCCGATTTGGCTTAGTGGTTAAAGTGTCGGCCCGCAGACCAATGAATCGTGGGTTCGATTCTGATCAAGGTCATGTACCTCAATTGCAGTTCGTCCTTGGCCCTGGTTGTGGTCGTGCGGGAGGAAGCTACTCTATGTGTCCCTTTCATGTCAATGTTTCTCTTCCCCTCTCTCTTCTCTCTCCTTCCCATTCTATCTAAACTAAAATAGAAAAATGTCCTTGGGTGAGGATTAAAAAAAGAGCAAGGTATATTTTAACAAAGAACAACAACACTGAGAGAACAAAAAAGAGTTCTTGGAAATTAAAAGTAACATGGCAAAAATACAAAATTCTATAGAGGAGATGAAAGATAAATTGAAGGAATGCTCCCAATACAAGCAGAATAAAAAGAAAGAGAAGAAAAATGTAAGAAAGAAAATCAGAGGATCAATCAATCTGCAGCAGGATGGTAAGAAGCTAGGAAAATTCCTGGGCAAGTGGAATGGGGAAACTGAGACAAGAAAATTCAACAAGGCCGAACAGTCTAGGCAGCTTGCAGCCAGCTTGTGAACCTCAAGACCTTATCTTCCCCAACCAAGGACACTGGAGAGCAAATGGTTTATACTCTCTTCCCTAACTAGAAAATACAGAGCTTAAATCACCCTGGCCTGGGAAAATAGAGAACAAAGACCCAATTAATGCCATTTGTGCCAGCTAAACCCAAGGGCAGATAAAGTCTGAGGGGGGAAAAAAAAACAAAATGTTTGGATGGTATCACTTGGGGGATGTTAGGCAGAAAAGATAGCTGCTAGGTAGGGCAGGGAGAGGACAAAGAGAAGAGAAAAAAGGGGAGTTTATCTCACCCAGTGAACAAAGAAGTCAGCAGTCTTGGGACTTGCCAAGATAAAATCACCAGATGGTCTCACAAATTCTGGGAAAGGTTGCAACAATGTAAAAGGGGGACTTTGAAATCTAGTCTATCCAGTCTACCGGCATACCACCCTGAACACCCCAATCTTGATCTCGTCTGAAATCTAGTCTATCCAGCAGGGGAACCTTGAAACATATAGGGGGTTAAAGCACAGAACCCATTCCCCACATGTGCTTTAGGCCAAGGTTGAGGGTTCAATCAGGACACACACGAGAATCAACCAATGAATGTATAAATAAGCAGATCGACATATCAATGTTTCTCTCTCTAAAATCAATTTTAAAAAATGTTTTCTTCCATAAATACATTATCAGAAAGCTACTAAAAAATGCATTCTCAAAAACAGTAATGAAAAGAAGTGGGAGGCATGAGAAGCAGAAAGTCTAAAATAGGAAGAAGGCAAAGGGAATTCCCAGAAGGACAGTTAAATGCTGATCAAAATGAAACAGAACTAAGGCTCCCAAAAGGATGTTTCTAAGGAAAGAAAGCATAAAACTGACACAATTATTAAAATGCTGAAATATACTGCATAAAGATTTACACTTTCATTGGAATGTGGGGCTAAAATACTAATATGTATTTAAAAAACCAAGCAAATGAAAAGTGACATAATTATGAACTCCAGGGGAAATTTTAAAAGTATAAGAAAGAAAATGCAGTTACAGACTATAACATGTCAGTTTAATGGCATACAAAAAAATTTAAACACCAATCATTAATTCAATCTAAAAACTGAGACTATACTACACTGACAGTAAAATCTTCATCTTTTCCTGGAGATACTATCTAAAATAGAAAATCAGCACTACCAAACTTGCAAGAGCCCAGAATCACATACTTCCCCTGATTTTCTAAGTTCCTTCTTCTCTTTCATACTCTAAAGATCTCACTAAAACTAAATTCTTTTCTATGTAATGCAGTACAGAAATTCAGAAGTAAACATCAAAAGAAACATCTCAAGGATTTTAAAGTGCATGTCTCTGAAGGAAGGGATGAGGCAGGAAGATACTGATTTAGCCATAGCTTAACAGATCAATTTGACTTTTTAAAATATATAGATGAATAACTATGATCAAAATAAAAATTTCACATAAAACAAAGCTTATTGATTAAAACCCGATTTTTAAATTGTTAATTTTTAAAAAGCAAGAGAATGCCTTCCTCAAAACAATTTGTCCCCTAAATACTGGCAGTCCATTTGGTTCTTCTTTTAAAATGTCTTTTGAATGACAATTAATTAAACTCACCCAGGATTATAATTATGCCCAATTCAATTTTCTTTAAAAAGTTAGGGCTACTAGTCAACTATAATTTAGCTAATAATTAGAAGCAAAAATGCTACAATTCAGGAAAGTGAGGTACAGAAAATCAGTATCTTCTCCTTAAAGAGATCACAATGCT
Organism: Molossus molossus; assembly: GCF_014108415.1. Taxonomy (NCBI): domain Eukaryota; kingdom Metazoa; phylum Chordata; class Mammalia; order Chiroptera; family Molossidae; genus Molossus; species Molossus molossus. The sequence goes on along the minus strand of NW_023425344.1, from coordinate 58,108,613 downwards.
TTACAGTAGACACTATGAAAGATGAATAAGGGAAAACATCTAACTTCTCATATTATATAGGGAAATAAGTTAAAATACATCACAATAGATATTATAATGTTAATTTACTTCATTTCCCTCTATCCTCCCTCCTTACAAGACTGAAGTAAATGAGATCATATTTTCTCCATCACCACTACCATCACCCTTCTCCTACAACCTTCAGGAAATGACAAGACTTTCTGGTATCATTATTAACAATCATAACTGTCTTAAGAGAATCTAAATATAAAGCAGGACTCCCTAGATCCCAAACTGCCAGATACAGTTTTACTTTTTTTTTTTTTAACTTTGCAGGAAATAGATTAATGGCCCCCTTTACACATTAAAGTAAAAAAAAAAAATCAGGGATTTTTTTAGGTTATTATTCTTCTTCTTAAAGCACACTATACAGCCCTGGCTGGTTTGGCTCAGCAGTTAGAGCGACGGCCCACAGACTAGAGAGTCCCAGGTTTGGTTCCCCACTAAGGGGACATACCTCAGATGCAGTTTGTCTCTGGCATCAGTTGGGGTTGTGTGGGTGGCAACCAGTCAATGTTATCTCTCTCTTCCTCCCTCTCTCTCTCCGGCTCTATCTGAAGAGAAAAAGGTCCTCAGGTGAGGATTAAAAAAAGTTAAAAAAATACATTAGGTCCAAATAAAATATGGTTTTCTACCTTCTGATATTTACAAAAGAACCCCAAAATACCAAATGATACAAGTTTATAAAAATTATAGATCAAAATATATCCTCTAAATTTATTACATTTAATGTGTTGAAAGATAACATAGTAGAGTGCTGGAAAAAAATCTTCTAACACTAATATTGACACATTGTGCTCTTCTTGGTTGGATTATAAAGAATGATATAGGAAGCATGAAGTGTAACTGCTCTTTATCTGCTTAGATTTCCTGGTTTAAACTCAACAGCATTTTCTTGTGCATTTACCTGTTCATATTATCACTGCAGCAACTATGACTTAGGTTTTAAGTATTTTTAACAGCATTCCTTAATTAGACAGATAATTAAATAGGACTGCAATAAGTGTCTAGAATAAGGTGACAGCTGTTCTGGGAGAAACCAAGACACCTAGTAACCCATTTTAGGGCCTTTTTTTTTTTTTTTTGAGTATAAAACAAATGCAGAAAAAACACTTACCTCGGCAATATTCCATTAAGATAAGCACTTCCCATACATTATCACTAATTGAATTAACAGCACTGTCCAAATAACCCACGATATTTTTGTGACCAGACAGCTCTTTCTGTAAAAAAGAAACAAAATTTTAAGAATAAAAAAATATACATGTTAAAGCTCTATCACTACCAGTGGTTTGAAGTCTAAATTATTGTATTTAGAAAATTTCAAAAAGTAAGACATTGGCATGAGTATGAAATGTGACATATTTCAAAAAGGGTTTTACCATTCTAGTAGAAAGTATTTACATGTGTCCGTCATTTTCTGACAGGCAAATATTCAGTGAATACTTATTTTTAAATTCAATCAAGAAAAAAGTTGGCTCACTCAAAAGTAGCAGTCTCCAAAAGCGAGTGTGCAAGATAATCCTTTAGGGACTCCTTTAGGAACTCAAGAATAAAATATCAGAATTTTTAGTTATATTTATTTTTATCTTAAAAAAATAAGCTGTAACATAGGGGTGGGCAAAGTAGGTTTACAGTTGTGAATACACAAAACAGGGAGTTTATTCTTATATTATTATTTATTACTGTATTTTCCATACAAATGTAAATCTACTTTTGCCCATCCATGTATTTATTAACTAATAATTATACTCTCATTGGCATATTTTGCATGCAACATATTGCAATTAGTGTGTACCTAGTTAAATGGATTTTTTAAATGTATGTACTATTAACTCAATAATGTAAAAAATAAACAAGTGGCCTAAAAAGGTTTCTGTAAAAAAATAATAATACAAGTACAAGAAAATAAGAAGAAAATGGCAAATCTGACACTTTGGCTATTAGTGTAACATAACCATCAGTATATACTGAGGTTGAAAATAATCATGATCGCCCTGGCCGGTTTGGCTCAGCAGTTGGAGCGTCCACCTGCGGTCCAGAGAGACCCGGGTTCGGTTCCCGCTAAGGGCATGTACCTCGGTTGCAGTTTGTCCCCGGCCCTGGTCGGTTGTGCGGGTGGCAGCCACTCGAAGTGTCCCTTCACATCGATGTTTCTCTCTCTCTCTCTGTTCCTCTCTCTCCCTCCCACTCTACCTGAACAAAAAATGGAAAAATGTCCTCGGGTGAGGATTAAAAGAAAGAAAATAATCATGATCTATTTAGGTCTGTCTGGAAATTAAAAAACAATGATAAAGAATATTATTTTAGCCCTGGCCAGTTTGGCTCAGTGGTTAGAGTGTCAGCCTACAGACCAAAGAATCCCGGGTTCGATTCCGGCCAAGGGCACATACCTTGGTTGCGTCTCATCCCCAGCCCCTGTTGGAGTCATGTGGGTGGTAACCAATCTATGTCTCTCTCTCACATCAATGTTTCTCTCTCTTGCTCTCTCTCTCCCTCCCACTCTTTCTGAAGATAAATGTAAAAATATCCTCGGGTGAGAATTAAAAAAAATACTATTTTAACTGAATTTACATCCACTACCATTGATAATAAACCTAGTTTTAACTTTGTAATGTAATTTGAGATATTAGCTAATGGCAGCTGAACATGTCACCAATTCATAAATAAATATACATAATAGGAGATGGGTCATCAAAAAAAGTTGGAAGACCACTGCTCTAAAGACCTAATCTCCCTAAAATATTTTGTTTAAAGCATAAAATTTGAATGTTGCTACTGCTGATGATGACTATATTTTTATGTCTTTAAATTATATATATTTGCCTGGCCAGTGTGGCTCATTGGATGAGCATCAACCCATGCACCAAGAGGTTGCTGGGTCCGAGTCCCAGTCAGGGCACATGCCCAGGTTGTGGGTCCAATCCCCAGGAGGGGCCATGCAGGTGGCGGCTAATCGATGTTCTTCTCATCGATGTTTCTCTCTCTCTCCCTCTCCCTTTATCTCTCTCTAAAACAAAATCAATAAAGAAAAGAAACAAAAAACTGTACACATTCTACCAAAAGGAAGAATTATGGCACAACAGTACCATACCTGGGCTCAAGGTTAGTTTGAGAACTTGATACAAAGTTCCCCCTTCATCTTGTAAATCTTTTTACTATCTTGGCTTATAGCCTTGCCTTTTGAAAAGAAACAAGTCTCAAAGCTAAGAAATAGGGACAACAAAAGCAGAATTCAGATAAGTTAGACTGTAAAATGTGCCAATCTTCAAACGAAAGGGATCAAAATAGGTGTGTTGATAAAGATGTTGATAAAAAATAAATCTCCCTCTTAGCAACTGGATAAGTAGGACTGACAATAGCAAGTGTTGAAGAACAAGAATGTGGAAAAACTGGAATATATATATATATATAAATGTCTAACCATTATGCTGTATACCTAGAACTAATATAATATAGAATGTCAACTATAATTGAAAAATTAAAAATTAAATTAAAAAAAAACTGGAACATTCATACAATGCTGGTATGAATATAATAAAATGGTTCGGCTACTGTGGAAAACAGTTTATGGTCCCTTAAAAAGTTAAACACATAATTACCATATGACTCAGCAATTCCATACCCCAATATATATCCAAAAGAACTGAAAACAGGTACTCAAACAAATACATATACACATATTCATAGCAGTATCAGTTACAATAGCCGAAAGGTAGAAACAGCCCAAATATTCATCAATGTTTTTTTAAAAAGTCCAACAGATAAACAAATTGTGATATACATATATATGTGATACACATACTGTCTATGAATACAAACACATACAGTGAATATACTGAACACCCATGTGAATGGTAAATACCAAGCTCAGGATAGCGGTTGCTTTCCAGATTAAGGACAGTACAGAGATATGCTTGGGGTGGAATACACAGAAGGCTTCAACTGTATCTGGAAGGTTTTAATTCTTAACCTCAGTAGTGAGTAAACTGGTGTTATGTAATTCTCTAAATTTTTCTATCCTCAAAATTATCCATAATTAAAATGTATTTTAAAAAAGAAAGAGGAGTAGCATGCCCACTAAATGACAGTAGGGAAGAAAAGAAAAAGAGCAGGAAGGAGCTGGCTGTATTTAGCCCTAATTATGGCTATAAGGAATATACTACAAATTCCCAATAATTTTCCAAGTGAATTTAATGATGTTTGAAGATTTTCTAGATGTGCATAAACCTATAAGCAGTTTGCATAAAAGCTGGTTAATGTTATAGTACAAAAAGTAAAAGAAAATACATCAATTTTTAATGGAATTAGTCTTTTACTTACCATAATTTTAATTTCCCTTTTACAAATGTTGAGGTCTGGCGAGTTATTGACATACATTCGCTTCAATGCATGGCGGATTCCACCATGAGTCCGCACCAGGAAAACTGTGGAGAATCCACCTATAAGAACAAGAACCAATTAATTAAAAAGAATCAGAAACTATTGCCAAAATCATGTGATATCACTGAGGAGCCTAATCTCAAAGGGAAATAAACTGACTGTACCCAAGACAAAAGAAAGAACAGTAAGCAACTAATAAATTAGATTGAAACCCATGACTCTGGCTTCCTGTGCCAATCATGAAGTAGCACTTAAAGGACAGCATGCTTGTGTTTTAAAGGTCAAAATACCAAAATTTCATTTTGCATGTGAATACTTTTTTATGCAGTATGTGGAAATTATCACATATAAATTATTATAGTCTGGCATATACTAGTGCCTCTGCCTCTTCTGTGATGACAAAACACTTATTTAAGATGAGACATCAATGGGATCAAGTGGGTGGTTCCCTCCTCCACTTTCAGGGAATGAACCAATATTGTTCTAAGGTGATAATGGGAATAGCATTTCCACTTGTCAGTAACTGACTCAGGATTGGGTATTGAAGCCGTTTTTTTTAATGGGACATAAGGGAAAGTCTGCTGAGGATTGCAGGGAAAGATTTTCTACCCAGAAAAAAAGAGAGACTTGTGGAGAAGGTCCTGCTCTTCCTTCTGGCTTTTGGATTTTGTTGTATGAGAAGATGAAGTTAAGACCTACTGCAGCCATCTGTGGCCATGACATGAGAAAAAAGGGTCAGAGAGAAAATGATCTGGAACACTGTCATAATGAGAAGACTGAATTAGACAGCTCTGGAAACACCTCCATCCAGAACTCTTATGTGAGGTGACAAATACCCTCATTAGTATTTATGCCACAGTTATTTGGACAATCTGTTAACTGCACCTAAGTATCGTATCTGAAATACATAGCAAGGTATTCTAGAGAACAATTACTTCTGATACATTTAAACAAAGAACCCCACCTGAAGTTTTAAAAATGCATTTTGGCACAGAATATCTGTAGCTTAATTATAATTTAAAACAAAAAGTAGTGCATCACTTTTATCAATTTGATAGCTCTTAAAAAGTAACACCCTGAGCAATGCTAAGTCAAAGCAGTCAAAGAAAAAGTTAACTACTGGGCATAAACAATAAGGAAAAAGAACTCCTAGTAGACTTCTAGTAGACTCCTAAATCAGTATAGATTCATTCCAGATACACCAAATCCTCCAACTGAAGTTATAAAAAACTGCACAACTACCACCTTTTAGATTTGGATTTTCATGATAATGTAAGAGAAATCAATACTTTAAGTAAGAGCTCTAACAAGGCAGGTCATTTCTCTAAGACTTCACTTAATATTCATTTCATATGCAAACATTAACAAATTAGTAGAATAAAGTGTTAAATTACACGGATTTTACTTGATTAAAAAGTTTTTTAAATGCTGAAAGTTAGAATAAATCTAGATACGGAGGTGGTATAAATATAGGTCAAAATAAGTCATTTAAACAGCATTTGTTCTGAAACATTTACCTAGCGATTCCCCTAGAACGATGCTTCCCAAACACAACTATGCATCCAAATTGTCTGATGAGCTGGTGTATGTGTGAAAATGTATCTTAAACAGTTTCTAGGTTCTGACTCCAAGTGTGAATCGGAAGGTCTCAGAGAAATTCTAGTCTATATACATAATGCTAAATTCCCCCTACTCATTGTATTATTCTACTTTTGTATATGTTCTTATTAATATATAATCATGTACGTTCTTTATTAAGTGGGGGGTGAGGAGGGTACCTAAGATAGTTTTGATGCACAATCAAGACATGTAGCCACTGAATCAGAGTAAAAGCTCCTGGAGAAACCATGGATACTATATATCCATTCTTAATCAACCACAGAACAAAGTCATTTTATCCCTGTGAATAATAAAAATTAGGGGGATATATTAACTAAGTCCTCCTTATAAAACCCATTTCTAAAAGTTAAAGTTTTCCAATTCCACTAATCCTAAATTAGACATAGATCTGGTGCAATGTTAAGTATTGTACACAGAGATACTACGATTTATACCTAAATAACGTAAATAATGTTCATTAATAGTGACTGCTTTGGGAATGAAAGAGAATCATTTGTTTATATTTCTCCCAATACTATACTTTCCAGAATTTTCTGATTAAGTATTAGTTAGCTAATATTATTTCTATCTGAAGAATGCATTTAGTGGGGAGGTAAAAAATTAAGATATTCTTGTAATTCAAACGAGGAATATCATCTCCTTGCCACTAATCCAGATCTACCAAATTTTTCATCACATATTTTTCCTCATAGAAGTCTTTCATGAGCAACCCAATTCATGCCCATCACTTCCTCAGGCACCTATATCTAGAGTTTTGACTATATTATCATGTACTTCAATTCTCAATTCATTTTTTACATAAATCAAAAGATTTGTGGCAGAAACCACAAATTCCACCTATTATATATTTCTATGTCCAATTCAAGGCACCGTTTTCCAATTAATGCATAATTTAAAATTCCAATTATGACACTATAAAAGTATTATAAAGCATTCCAAATATTCTCAAAATCCCAAGAAAATAAAAGAATTAATGACAGATACTGGTTTGACAGAATAAAAGGGAAAATAAATGTATATTTATAAACGTGAATGAGAAAAAAAATAATTGGTATTTTTTGTAATCTGCACACCATAAATGACAGGCATCTGTGTGTATATATTCTGAAGAGTAATGACTCTCAGCCTCCCCTGGGTTTTTCCAAAGTAGAACTTAAGGCATGCAGGTGAAATGATCCCTGCATAACAAATCTCACCTCTCCTCACACATACAAAAAGGATTCAGATTAAAATGGAGTGGCTTTAAGCTGACCTAAATTTGCTCCAATTAGTAGTATTAAAATAATGACAGTGTAGCTTTCTTTCACCTGACTGAATACCACCTTGGAAAGCACTGCTCTAGAGATGCCATGTTCCCCTTAGTAACCATTTATGGATGTAAAACATGTATTTCTACAAACTAATTTTTCTTCCTGGTAAACCATTATTTATTCCTCCTATTAAGCTATTATTTTTTCATGCTTTAATTTGTCTTATTTTTAATTTATTGATGATATACATTTTTGTAACTCCCCTCAAATTTATTAAGGTAACATTAAATAATAAAAAAGTGATTTCATTAATGGTAGCTATTATAATTACTACTACAATTACTATTATGCTGCTGTAATTAACACTATTTTATGAAGGTTAGACCACACATTTTAAAGAATACAAAAATGAAACACAGGGTTTGATAAACAAGCTAATATTAGCACAATAATAGTCAGAGTTTATATTTACCTGCTTAAACATGCCCCAAATCATTTGTAAATACACATATAAGTTAAATGTCATATATAATTAAAGCCTAAAATCAGTTTTATAAAATAATTCTTATTATTTTTTTCAATGTTTTCACTGATTTTTAAAGAGACAGCTAGAAACATCGATGTGAGAGAGAAACATCAATCGGCTCCCCCCTCTTATGCCCCCTCCTGGAAATCCAGCCTGAAACCTGGGCATGTGCCCTGACCAGGAATCAAACCAGGACCTCTCAGTCCATGGGAAGATGCTCAACCTACTGAACCAAACCAGTGAGGCAATAATTCTTCATTTTAAAGACATGGAAATGTGGGCAGTAATTCTTCATTTTAAAGACATGGAAATGTGGGCAATAATTCTTCATTTTAAAGATTTGGAAATGTGCCTGGCTGGTGTGGCTCAGTGGATTAAGTGTCGTCCCATGGATTGAGAGGTCCCAGTCTGATTCCAGGTCAGGGCACATGCCCGGGTTTCGGGCTTGATCCCCAGTAGGGAGCAGGCAGGAGGCAGCCAATCAATGTTTCTCACATCGATGTTTCTATCCCTCTCCCTTCCTCTCTCTCTAAAAAATCAATAAAAATGTATTTAAAAAGTAAAAAAAAAAGACTTGGAAATGTGAGGAGTTAAATAAAAGCTAAAATAATCTTTTTTTACCACTATAAGCTCCCCCTCTATATTTTGGTTTCTTGAAATCTGTATCTAATGGAAAGCAATCCACCAGAGCCATTCAAATTGATGCCTAAATGAATCCTCTCCCATGCACTTTAGGTAGAAATGTCTTGCAAGTTGACTGTGTTTACTGAAAACATTACTCTAACTCTACAACCACAATACAAGAAAAAATAAATGCCTGGTAGAACAGAACTTCAAAAACCCTTGGAATTTCCAGACACAAGTATGTTTTTGTTATGCTAATGAGATGATGGGGGGTGGGGGGTGTCCTAGAGGCTGTCAGGATAAATGCTGGTCCCAGAAAAACCAACTGAATACATAATTACTGGGGCTGAAACATTTCAGCCTCAGGCGCCCTTTCCCATCCCACCTTTTGACCTTTGGGGAGAAAAAGGAGGGTTAAAGATTGAGTTCAATCATGTGGCCAGCAATTTAATCAATCATGTCTATGTAAAGCAATCTCAACATAAACTCTGAATAACAAAATCCTGAGAGCTTCCTGGTTGGTGAACCTACTGATATACTGGTATAATGAATAACTGATATATTGGGAGACTTGATGCCCCTGCCCGAAAGACCTTTCTGGACCTTGTCCTATGTACCTGTTCATTTGAGTTTTTCTTTTGTATCCTTTATAATAAAATGGTAATCATAAGCATAGTACTTGCTGAGTTTTGTGAGTCATTCTACCAAATGATCCAATCTAAAGAGGGATGATGAAAACTTCCAAATATGTAGTCAAGCCAGTCCATCAGAAGTGTAGATGGACCTGGGGGCCACCTGAAGTGGGGGTAATCTTGTGAAACTGAGCCCTTTAATTTATGGCTCTGAACTTATTCTGGGTGGTGTCAGAACTGAACTGACAACCCAGGTCATATAGAAGAACTGTTGTTGAAATGCAACCACTTATCCAGAAGTAATAGTTACAGATTTATTGTGTCTTCTGCTTAGGAAAAGGAGAATACGTCCAACCAACAATTTAAAAAACTTTAAACCTAACCATAATTCAGAATGCAATGATCAAAAAGGGCCTGGAAGTCAGTACCAGATATTTCGGAGACATGCAATACTGAATTAGTGAGTACTTAATAAATATTTATATCTTCATTTAATTAGACTTCCTAACAGGTTGCAGAGCACTTCTTTAAATTGTCACAGCTTCCTGTCTATACCATAACATACCTGATCCTATCTGTTGATCAATCTGTCTCTTTCACTAGATGTTAGGCAACCTGACTAGGCAACCTGACTAGGGCCTCACTGGAAAAGCTGTTTATCTTTTATTTTTTTTATAGAAGACAATCTCATTCAACATAATGTAGTTACCAATGTACCAAAAGTATCATTATTAAAAGTTGGAAACTCTTTCAGAGAGTGTAGCTATGAATTCACTTGAAGATAACTTTATAATAATCACTAATGTATTTAGAAAAGTGACTTAATTTACAATTACAGAACACTGAGTAATGAACACATTCTCATAAAGTCAATAGAAAATGCAAAATGAATAATCAATGTGTTTAGAGCATAACTATTAAAACACTTTAGAATTAACCAAATGGCTCCAAAAAGAAAACAACGGTATTTTTAAATGCCTTGTTAAAACTAACATACACTAGCTTCTGTGGCATAACCTGACTATAAGTAAAAAAATTTCCTAGTCAATAAATTAATTTCATCAGGCATAATGTGCATTCAATGAATGACTCTCGGCTCCTAATCAGTACTTTCTTTCCAAAGAATTGAAAATCCAACATGGGATATATTATATAAAATTAGATACCAATAATGTTTGCTATAACTCTTGGTTTCTGCTCATTTTCTTAGCCAACACATGGAAGGACACTATTCATTCCCAAAATGGTACAGAACTGTCAATAGAATTGGGAGAAAAAGGTTATCAAAATTGAGATGTTATTAAAACATTGATTCAGCCCTGGCCAGTTTGGCTCAGCGGTTAGAGCGTTGGCCTGCGGTCCTGAGAGACCGGGGTTCGGTTCCCGCTAAGGGCATGTACCTCAATTGCAGTTTGTCCCCGGGCCTGGTTGGGTCGTGTGGGTGGCAACCACTCGACGTGTCCCTTTCACTTCGATGTTTCTCTCTCTCTCTCTTTCTCTCTCTCTCTCTCTCCTTCCCACTCTATCTGAACAAAAAATGGAAAAAATATCCTCGGGTGAGGATAAAAAAACAACAACATTGATTCAGCAAGGATCCTCAATGTATGCCAAAATCCTTGATGAAACATTAATGAGAAATGGGATAATCACATCATGCCAAAGTATGAAAACGAAAAACATTCCTTTACAAGGAAGAAATCTTGGCATCACTAATACTGGCATTAATGTTGACGTTATATGCTTCCTGATGTGATGCAATATGAAGTAAACAGCATCACATATAAGGTAACTCTGCCAAAAACCTTTAACCTAGTAAGTCTTAAGGCCTAACTTCCAGTTAAGAAAACGGGCTAGAGGGAAAATAATAACACAAAGAAATAATCAGACAAAGTCCAAGATTTTGACTCTCTGGCTAATTGTTTTGTACAGTGTTCCACATGTGAAGTAAAAAAGAAAACAAGGGAGGTAAATTATTCTAGATTGTAAAAGACATTACAATAAAATGCTATACATAATCTTCCATTAAATCCAATTTTGAAAAATTATAAAATATGTTTTTTGTTGGTGAACAATTTGAAAGTCAGTTATATCACATCATTTTACTCTTTAATATTTAACGAGTACTGGGTGAAAGAGGTGAAGAAATTAAGTACAAGTTGGTAGTTACAAAACGGGGATGTAAAATACAGCACAGAGAACATAGTCCTTCATATTGCTATAACTATGTATGGTGCCAAGTGGGTACTGGAAATATCAGGGCAAACATCTTATAAAGTATATGATTGTCTAACCACTATACTGTATACCTGAAACTAATACAAAATAATATTGACTGTAAACTGTAATTGAAAAATAAATAATACTTAACAGGTACTTAAACACATACACACTCTTAAAATGGGTATATTATCCTAAATAACCATAGTACCTCTGGCCCACCTAAGAAAATGAACAATTATTCTTCTAGAACATAGTCCTTATTCAAAATTATCCATGTGTTATTTTTAAAATGTAGAGAAAATATGATAAAATAGTAGTAATTGAATCTACATGATGGGTATATATGGTTAGTCACTGTAATAGTCTTTAAAGTTTTCAGTATATTTTGAAAATTTTCATAATAAATTTGGAGAAAAAAACAACAACAAGAAACACAGGATTCTTTTCCCCAGGTAATTCTTCTCTCCCTTGGCATCCAACAACCCCACCACTGGCACTGAGAATTATTATTTTACAAGACACTGCTACTTGTTAATCAGACTCACAACTTCCCCAAAGGCACCATAAGTCTCTTGCCACTGAAAATGTTTATGGTATCCTAGATACCTATGGCTCCAACATCCCAAAACACACAAGCACTTCATGTTTATGAAAAACTGGGCTTTAGCAGTATTGACTCCTATCAAGTTTGTTTCCCTAGGAAAGAAAGAAGAGAGATGGAAGAAAAGGATAAAATTGCACATGGTCATTCTGTATTGTGTTCTTCTTCAGACATCATGCAAATCAACAAGAGAAAATACTAAGCTGTCGGCAACTTCTGGTTTCAACCACTGCCAAAGAAAGCAATGTCATTTGAAAACTGTCTTCAAGGTAAGTGGAACAGGAACTATTTGATTGTGGGATCTGAGCCCAAGATCTGTCTACACAATGACCACTGGCCTGTGGTACATCTGACTTTCATAATGTTAGATTAAGGCAATGACTCTAGAATTTTCTTTTAAACTAAAAATATCCCTAAAGAGGATTACTAACTTAAATTCTTGCCAAAGTTATTGTATCAGTAAGTGCTATCTAGGACAATGCAATAAAAGAATGAGTCAGGTGCCGTTGAATGGGTGGGGAAAGGGAGAAGAGTTGGAAAGAGAAGAAAAGGCAAGAACACAACATACAAAGCGTTTCCAAGTACATTATTTAATTCTCATACCATTGTGAGGCAATTTAACTGTTATTCTCATTCTCATACAGATGAGGAATTAACTAAGCACTGAGAAAAAGGGTAAGCAGCTAGTCCAATAACACAAAGCTGATAAAATGAAGCCAGAGGTCTTCCTTTTTTCCCCTTATAAATCTCAAGTTCTAACAATTTTTATTTATTTTACTTATTTTTTAATCCTTACCCAAGGATATTTTTCTATTTATTTTCAGTTAGAGTGGGAGGGAAAGAAGGAGAGAGAGAGAGAGAGAGAGAGAGAGAGAGAGAGAGAGAGAGAGAGAGAGAGAGAGAAATATCGATGTGAGAGAGACTCATCAACTGGCTGCCTCCCTCACGATCACGAATCCCAACCGAGGTACATGATCGAACCCCCAACTCTGGTCCATGGGCCGGCCCTGTAACCAATGAGCCAAATCGACCAGGGCTCATATTCTAACCATTTTTATGTCCACACCTGTCCTTGTTAATTAAGCCATAAGAAATCTAGATATATAATTACAAATGGGAGTATCTGGGAATCACATTAAAAATTAGAAGGAATAAAACAAAAATTGGGGAATCAGGACAGAATAATGCCCTCCCACACCCATAGTTTTTTCTTGCTGGAACTTTACTTAGTAGGCAGTATTCCTTATATAGAAGATGTCTGTAGGTCAAAACTGTGTTCAATTTGGACTACACAGTACCTTAGAAAATTGTGCTACTTTGGATGACAACCTAGATTTTTCAGTTTCTCTTGAAAAACTTGGACATAGCCTGGCCGGTGTGGCTCAGTGGATTCAGTGTCATCCCATGACTGAGAGGTCCAGGTTCAATTCCCTTTCAGGGCACATGACCAGGTTTCAGAGTCAATCCCCAGTAGGGAGGTATGCAGGAGGTAGCCTATTGACGTTTCGCTCTCACATCGATGTTTCTCTCTATATATTAAAAAATCAATAAAAGCTTTCTTTAAAAAAAAAAAAACAAACAAACTTGGAAATAAAGAAAGATTGGGCCCTCATTCCTATATGACATCAATCAAACAGCAGTCAGTTGCTGTATGTATCCTTTACATCAGCATGTGCTCTGCAATTCATCACTGCTCCCTCTACTTTTGACTGTTTGAATGCTCTCACTGGACTATATCATTCTTCTCCATTGCCTGCCTGCCTGCCTGCCTGCGAGTGCAGGGATCTGAGTTTGCAATCTCTACAACAGGAACTTCCAAAAATTTATCTACGATATTTATACTTGTTTTACTTACTCAGTGCCTTTCTGCAACAGGGTTTTAAGTTCCCTAAGGCAGGGATGTGTACACCCTCCTCGATCAGAATATCATCAATGCCTACCACCTTGCATGGCACTCAAGTATTTGTTGAGTGAATGACTTAACATTAATAAACTGGTTCTACTGGAAGTAGTTCTAATGGCTATACTGATTCTTTGTGAATAAAAAAGCAATTAATCTCTAATTCATCATTTTCTCTTGGTTTGACAATAGTACTTGTAATATAAGCTACATATTCTGAGAATTTACCATGTAAATCATTCATCCATTCATTCAACAATATAAATTAACTGCTCACAGGTGCCAAGCACTGTAAAAGGTGCTAGATGCAAGGAACAAAACTAACTAGAGGTTTACCCCCTTTCTTTCCTGGGGCTGAGGTGCTGCCCATTATAAAAGATCCCAGTGCCCAAAGCTCAGGGTTCCTCTCCAGTAACGAAACCCACTGCATGTGCAGGTGTCACCTGGCCCTCCCACACAGCCGTGCGAACTGGAGCCAATGCTCATGCTCTGGCTATAGTTATTGCTGTGAGTAATAAAATCCTTTGTGTCTTCCCTCTTCTGCCAGCAACCAAGAAACTATGGCAGGCTACCTTGTCAGCTTATAAGTGGAGTAAAATCTCAAACTCTTAACAGTTCTTGACAGACAACAGGAAAGGTTTGGGATAAAATATCAAGAGCACAGTTGGGCACATCCAACTGGAGATACGAAATTGGCAGTTAGATTTCCAAGTAGATGGTCCAGAGAAAAGCTCAAGAGACATATATATCTTAGAGAGTCATCCTCATTTATACGTTCCTTTATCATTTATCATTATTTAAAGCCACAAGAAATAGTTGTTTCTTACAGAAAAAAAAAAATCCCACAAAAAATAATTATTTAATGATTTAAAGCATCATTATATTTGTTAGCAAAGATGTTCTAGAACAGTGGTTCTCAACCTTCCTAATGCCGCGAACCTTTAATACAGTTCCTCACGTTGTGGTGACCCCCAACCATAAAATTATTTTCATTGCTACTTCATAACTGTAATTTTGCTAGTTATGTCTTAGGCGACCCCTGTGAAAGGGTCATTAAACACCCAAAGGGGTCACGACCCACAGGTTGAGAACTGCTGTATAATAAATAATTTTGTATGCACTCTTGGTGAATATGGAAATTAGTAAAATATTTCCACCATAATAATATGTCAAAATTATACATCGTATATCAAGAGGCTTAAAAATATTCATATTCTTTGTCTCGATTTTATTTATAGAATTCCAACATAAGTAAATTATTACTGAAAATGTGGAAACCTGTATTTCCAGCAACATGCAAATGATTAATAATAGTAAATAATGCAACACAAGATAGCATTTTGTGTAGGCATTTAAAATGCTTACAAAAATACTAATATAAATATCTTATAAACTAAATACAAAATAATCTCAGTTGGCTTGAGGTACAGCTGAATTCAGGACACCAAGTTTCTGTTTTTCAGCCAATAAAATCCCTTTAATGTGAACTAATTTGAGATGGGTTCCTTTTGTTTACAGTCAACAGAGTCCTAAACAGGCATCAAGGACATTAGCTATTAGGTGAATCCCTGGGAGCTAGCCATCATTTGTAAGATTTCCATAGGAATGCAAATATCAAGTATTTTTCATTAACTGAGAACTATGTGCAGTCATATGCTGCGTAACGATGTTTTGGTCAATGACAGACCACACGTACAATGGTGATCCTTATTTTGATTATAATGGAGCTGGAAAATTCCTATTGTCTAGTAACATCATAGCCATCATAATGTCATTGTGCAACACATCACTCATGTGTTTGTAGTGATGCTGTATAAACAAACTACTGTAATGACAGTCATATAAAAGTATAGCACAGCCCAGGCCAGTTTGGCTCTGCAGTTAGAGTGTCGGGGCCCTCAGACCAAAGAGTCACAGGTTCAATTCTGATCAAGTGCACGTACCTGGGTTGTGGTTCGTTCCCCAGCCCTGGTCTCTCTCTCCCCCTTCCTCCCACTCTATCTGAAAATAAATGGAATAATAACCTCAAGTGAGGATTCAAAAAAAAAAAAAAAAAAGTATAGCACATACAATTATGTATAACAGTACATAATACTCAATGATAATAAATGACTATGTTACTGGCTTATGTATTTACTACACAATACCTTTTTATCATCACTTTAAAGTGTACTCTTTCTACTTACAGGGGGGAAAGGAGTTTGCTGTAAAACAGTATGCTGTGTTATGTATACCCACCCACAGCAGGCTCACACATTTCACATTTACTGCATCTCTTGATAGCATCATTTTCTCTTGTGCTTAAAATCAATCTCCTGTTGTCTGGTATAGTAACATGCTATACAGGCTTGTAGCCTAGGAGTAATAAGCTATATCAAACAACCTAGGTGTGTAAGTAGGCTATACAATCTAGGTTTGTGTAAATACAATCTGTAATGTTCACACAAGTACAAAATTCCCTAACGACACATTTCTCAGAATGTATCCCCATCATTAAGCAGCACATGACTGTATATAAAATATTCCCAAGGTAGGAGCTTCCTAACAAAAATCAATTATTAACATTATAATTCTCCTGTGTTTTAAGTACTAGGTAACAGGAAGACAAGATGAGCTAATACCATATACACAGTGCCCTATAATACTTAACACCACTTTAGGATCCAGTTTACAACAAACAAATTATATATTTGCATGTGTAGATATCACATGGCTAAAAACTCAAATACGAATATCACCAAATATACTGACGATTTTTTACATCATTGCCATAATTTAAAAGTTTTCTAACACTTCTGTTTACAGACTTCAGAAACCATCATAAATTCTTTCCAATAACTACATTCTGGGAAATTTCCCACTTCTGGAGACTACACAGAATTTCAAAAACAGTTATAAGTTGTCCCTAATTAAGTCAACTAAATAAAGAGATAATAAACAGATTAAGTTTTTTATGGTTTCCAAAGTTTTTTTTTTTGGGGGGGGACAAAGTTTTTGGTGTAAAAGCCATACATGACAGGTCAATAAATTAATCTGCATATTTTATAAAATGGTCCTGAAATTTCTTAAGTGACTTCTAAAATGTTTTATAAGAAATGTCTTTATCAATGGATAAAAACAGAGCTTCCTGACAGAGATTACTTGGTAAAACAACACTCATTTATTTGTAGATTTATCAAAAACATCAAACTAATTACCTTATATATGCACAACACCAATTTGTAAATTTCAGGAAAAAAAAGAAGTTCCTATTACATTTTAAATTAACTAGGCTTGCATCTGCAATCTCCTGATCTTATTTCCTGTGTGTGTGTGTGTGTGTGTGTGTGTGTACACATGTATACATTCTAATATGATTTGTTTTCACTTGCTAATATCTAGCAATAGATATAACCATAGTTTCACAATTACATATAGAATTAATAATTAAGTGCATAATGATTATATACTGCACAATTAGCAGAAAGTAGGATTTAGAAATACACCTACTACTAAATATTTACTGTTTTACTACCTCTAAGCCTCAGTCTCTAGGCCTTAGCAAAAACTACTAGCCCAGCAAATACTAGAAGAAACAAAACAGACTTGGACTCACCAAAGATTCCAAAACTTGTCACTATTAACACCTGTCAGGAAGCTCCCTTGAAAAACTCTATTCTCAGACTTTGTCTTTATTTGACTTGACTCAACTCACACTGTGCAAAAATACGCTACCTCAGAGCATTTGCTGAAAACAATCAGCAGCAGCTATATAATCCTGCAGATGTCTTAGGCAGTGATACAAACTGGAGATAATAAGAGACTGACCAAAAAACTTACATATAAAAATTGGGAATAAGATGTCTATAGAAAACTCTAAAAAGCTCTGACACATTCCTGGGAATCTAGACGGCCACACACACAAGTACAGGGCTTTATGCATACCCAGGAAAAGATCTGAGAAAGCCCTAGCCCAGTGGTTCTCAAACTTCCTAATGCAGTGACCCTTTAATACAGTTCCTCCTATTGTATGTGGGCATACCTGCATGTGGGGGGACCCACCTGGAGACCAATAGAAGAGCAATGTCTCGGTTCCTAAGACCATCGGAAATACGTGTTTTCCGATGGTCTTAGGTGACCCGTGAAAGGGTCATTCGATGCCCAAAGGGGTTGCGGCCGACAGGTTGAGAACCACTGCCCTAGCTCCTCATCTATCTGGCTGATACTGAGGCTCTGCACAAGAAAAAAGGAAAGCAGAGGTATAAACTGCATCAGAACATGCAATTCATGCCAACACACACAGAAAGCCCCTCAGCAAAAACTAAAAGACTTACTGGCTCCAGGTGTTTAAGGAAACTATCTGTCCTGGCAGTAGCGGACCGCTAACCTATCTAAGCAGAGACGTCAGTGGCAAATAACTTTTTTTTTTAATTCAGACTTTACATAATCAACCCAGGAAAGTCACTAAACAACAACAAATCCTGGAGAATGGAAAAATCTGATTTTCAAAGTTGCCATATTATATTATTTAACCTGTCCAATTTTCAACAAAAAATTAAGAACCATGAAAAGAAGTAGGAAATTATGGCCTACACTGAAGGAGATAAGCAGTCAAAAGAAACTGTCTCTGAGGAAACCTAGATGTTAGACATACCAGAAAAAACATTTAATCATCTATTATAAATATGTTCAAAGAACTAATGAAAAACATGCCTAAAAAACTAAAGAAATATTTAAAAATGCTACCTTATCAGTAGAAAATATCAATAAAGAAGCAAAAATTATGTCTTTAAACTTTAGATTCAGGCACAAGTAGGTTGACAGTAAAAGAATGGTAAAAAATACACCATGCAGCCCGGGCCAGTTTGGCTCAGTGGTTAGAGCGTCCACCTGCGGTCCAGAGAGACCCGGGTTCGGTTCCCGCTAAGGGCATGTACCTCGGTTGCAGTTTGTCCCCGGCCCTGGTCGGTCGTGCGGGTGGCAGCCACTCGATGTGTCCCTTTCACATCGATGTTTTCCTCTCTCTCTCTTCCTCTCTCTCCCTCCCACTCTGTCTGTACAAAAAATGGAAAAATGTCCTCGGGTGAGGATTAAAAAAAAAAAATACACCATGCAAAGAGTAACCCAAGAAAGAGCTGAAAGGCTATAGTCATATCAAATACATTAGGCTTTAAGACAAGAAAGGAAATTTTATAATGATGAAAAGGTCAATCTATCATAAAAATATAATAATTATAAGCATATATACACTTAAAAGCATAGCTCCTAAATACATGAAGCAAAAACTGACAGAATTAAAGTGAGAAACAGACAAACAATAGTTGGAGAACTAAAAACTGATAAAACAAGTAGGCAGAAGGGCAATGAGAAAATAAAATGTGAACACTATTACCAATTAGACCTAGAAGACTATTAGAGAACAATCTCCACAAAAACAGCAGAATGCACCTTTATCAAGTACAGACAGAACATTCTCCAGGATTAGACCACATGTTACAGCATAAAACAAGCCTCAATACATTTTTTTTTATCCTCACCCGAGGACATTTTTCCATTTTTTTTGTTCAGATAGAGTGGGAGAGAGAGAAACATCGACGTGAAAGGGACACATCAAGTGGCTATCTCCCGCACACCCAACCAGGGCAGGGGACAAACTGCAACCGAGGTACGTGCCCTTAGTGGGAATCGAACCCAGGTCTCTCCGGACCGCAGGCCGATGCTCTAACCGCTAAGCCAAATCGGCCAGGGCAAGCCTCAATACATTTTAAAAGACTGAAATCATACAAAGTATATTCTCCAACCGCAATGGCATAAAATTACAAATACAACAGAAAATTTGAGAAATTCACAAATATGTGAAAATTAAAGAACACACTACTCATAAATAATCAATGAATCAAAGAAAAAACGCAAGGGAAATTAGAAAATACTTTAGGGTGAATAAAAATGAGAAAGAATATACCAAAATTTATGGATGCAGTTAAAAAGCAGTTCTTGAGGGAAGTTTATAGCTGTAAACAACCACATTGAAAAGAAAGATCTGAAGTCAATAACCTAACTTCCCATGTAAAAAGTGAACACACTATATACAAAGCAGAAGGAAGTAACAACAATTAGAGTAGAAATAAATTAAATAAACAGAAAAGCTAATAGAGAAAACCAACAAAAACAAAATTAATTCTTTATAAAGATTTTTTAAAAACTGGCAAACTATAAGCTAAACTGACCAAGAAACAGAAAAGAAACAACTAACATCAGGAATAAAGGGGATGGTATATCCAACATTACACAAATAATAAGGATTATATGGCAAAGAACCTCAATAAAATCAATAAGTTCCTACGAACATGCAAACTGGCCCTGGCCAGTCTGGTTCAGCAGTAGAGCATTGGCCCTCAGATGGAAGAGTCACAGGTTCCATTCCAGTCAAGGGCACGTACCTCGGTTGCAGTTTGGCGGTCGGGATCGTGAGGGACGTAGTCAATCAACGTATCTCTCTCAATGTTTCTCTCTCTCCCCCTCCCTCCCACTCCATCTGAAGATAAAAAAACGGAAAAAAGTATCCTCGGGTAAGGATTTTTTTTAAAAAAGATGCAAATTGTCTAACTGACTCAAGAAGAAATAGAAAATTTAAGTAGACCTACTATAACAAAAGATCGAGTTAGTAATCAAAACACTTCCACTAAATAAAGGCCAAAGAACAAATGGCTTCACTAATTAACTGTATCAAATGTTTAAAGATGAAATAAAACAATCCTTCACAAATTCTTTTAAAAAATACAACAGGAGAAAACACATTCTAATGCATTATATGAAAACCAGATAAAGACATCCCAGAAAAGAAATTATAGATCAACATTCCTTATAAGTACAAACATGAAAATCCTCAACAAAATACTAGTAAACCAAATCCAGAAATATATATATATTTTTTCATTATACATCATGACCGAGTGCAGTTTATCCCATGAATACAAGGTTGGTTCAACATATGAAAATTAACCATGTAATAAAACATATTCATACAATAAAGAGGGGGGGAGCACATGATCATTTCAATCAACATAGAAAAAAAATTTTTTTAAATCTACCACTTTCATGATAAGAACATGCAACAAACTAGGAATAAAAGGGAGCCAGGGAGCTTTCTCAATGTGATAAAAATACACAGCTAACATCATACTTAATGGTGAAAGGCTGAAAGCTTTCCCCTTGATCATGAACAAGATAAGGATGCTGCTCTCACCATTTCTATTCAATTTTGTGCAGGAAATTCTAGCCAGAGTAATTTAGGTAAGAAAAATAAGTAAAGACCATATGGTGGAAAAGGAATAAGTAAAATTACCTCTATTTGTAGATGACACGATCTTTTACAAAGAAAAGCCTGAAAAATCCACACTATCAGAGCTAAAAAACAAGCTCAGCAAGTTACAGGATATAAGAGCATTACTGTAAAACTCAACTGTATTGCTATACACTATCAATGAACAATCTGAGAAAGAAATTAAAAAAGCAAATCTATTAACATCAATAACAATAAATTTAACAGAAATATGAAAATACTTGTATAATGAAAACTACAAAACATCATACAAAGAAATTAAAGACTTAAATAAATAAAAAGGCATCCCTCATTCATGAACTGGACGAATTATTAAGATGGTAATACTCCTCAAATCTCTCCAAATTCCCATTAACACACACACACACACACACACACACACACACACTCCCAACATCGCTACCAAATCTTTCTCTCTTTTTTTTCTTTTTCTTGCAGAACTGGACAAGTTCTTCCCAAAATTTATATAGAAAACATAAGGAACCCAGAGACTTCTGGTCAAGATGGTGGCGTAGGTAAACGCAGTATCGCATCCTCCCACAACCACATCAAAGTGACAACTAAACTACAGAACAACCATCAGTCAAAATCCCCTGAAATCAAGCTGAATGGAAGTCCTACAACTACGGAATTAAAGCAGCAGCCACATCCAGACTGGAAGGAGGGGCGGAGGGGCGAGGGCCGGTGGGGTCCCACAACAGGTGCCCCGCTCAGGGTTCCAGTGCCAGGAAGATGAGTCCCCATAACTTCTGGCTGGAAAAACCAGCAGGAACTGAGGCTCAGGGAAGCTGACGCGGCTGGAGCCCCAGGCAGCTCCTTAAAGGGCCTGCGCACAGACTTATCGGACTCTCTCCCTCTAAGCTTGGAGGGGAGGCAGCTCGAGGGGCACCAGAGACATACAGGGAAGAACTGAGCTGTTTGGCACTGGAGCAAGGGCTGGAGAGGGGGCTTTCTCCGGGACAGACCTGCTATCAGAGGCCTTTGTTCCTTTGGTGAGCCCTTCCCTGGGCCGGCAGACAGCCGCCATATCTGGGACTCCAGCAACCTGGCCCACACTGGTAGCCCCGCCCTGGTGACTCCCTGAGGCCCCGCCCCGCCCCACCCAACTTTCTGGCCCACCCAAGCTGTTGCCACTTGCTTAACCATAGGATTGGCCTGTCTTGGACCCTGCTTCAGGTTTTTCCTAAATTCTTTCAAACGAGCAGCTCCTGGTCTCAGCTAGCCCCATACCTCTAGTTAAGTAATACACTGAAACAAATACAGGGAGGCAGCCAAAATGAGGAGACAAAGAAACAGGTCCCAAATGAAAAAAACAGAACAAAACGCCAAGAAAAGAACTAAGTGAAATGGAGATAAGCAACCTAACAGATGCGGAGTTCAAAATACTGCTTATAAGGATGCTCAATGAACTCAGTGACGGCCTCAAGAGCATAAAAAAGGACCAGTCAGAAATGATGCAAGCACAGTCAGAATTGAAGGAGGCACTAACTGAAATAAAGAATAATTTACACAGTTTCAATAGTAGAGTATGTAAATGCAAGAAGCAAACCATCGATTTGAAATATAAGGAAGCAAAAAACGTCCAATCAGAACAGCAAAAAGAAAAAAGAATCCAAAAAAATGAGGATAGTGTAAGGGGCCTCTGGGACAACTTCAAGCGTGCCAACATTCGCATCTTGGGGGTGCCAGAAGGAGAAGAGCGAGAACAAGAAATCGAAAACCTGTTTGAAACAATAATGGCAGAAAACTTTCCTAACTTGGTGAAGGAAACAGACATACAAGTCCAGGAAGCACAGAGAGTCCCAAACAAGAGGAACCCCAAGAGGCCCACACCAAGACACTTCATCATCAAAATGCAAAAGGTTCAAGACAAAGAGAGAATTTTAAAAGCAGCAAGAGAAAGGCAGCTAGTTACCTACAAGGGAGTTCCCATTAGGCTGTCAGCTGATTTCTCAAAAGAAACTGCAGGCCAGAAGGGAGTGGCAAGAAATATTCAGAGTGATGAAAAGCAAGAACCTACAACCAAGATGACTCTATCCTGCAAAGCTGTCATTTAGAATCCATGGCCATATAAAGACTTTCCCAGACAAGAAAAAGTTAAAGGAGTTCATCACCACCAAACCGTTACTATATGAAATGATGAAAGGTCTTTTTGAAGAAGAAGATAAAATATATGAACAAACAAAATGGCAATGAATATATATCTATCAACAATGGAATCTACAAACAAAATGAACATGTAGAACTCAAACATTCTCATAGATACAGAGAACATTTTCTTGGTTGCCAGATGGGAGGGGGGTTGGGGGAATGGGTGAAAAAAGTGAAGAGATTAACAAGTACAAATTCATTGCTAGACTGACAAACCTCAAAGGGAAAGGGGTTGGGCGGGTGGGAAGAAATAAACCAAGGAACTTATATGCATAACCAATGGACACACACAATAGTGTGGGAAAAGGCGGGAGGGAGGCGGGAGTGGGGAGGAGGGAGTCAATGGGGGAAAAATGTGGAACATCTGTAATACATTTTACATTCAACAATAAAGATTTTTTTAAAAATAAATGAATAAAAAATAAAAACCAAAAAAAGAAAACACAAGGAACCCAAAATTTCCATAACAATCTTTAAAAGAACAAAGTTAGAAGACTTACAAAGACTTCTCAATCTCAAAACCACCTATGAAGCTACTGCAATCAAAACAGTGCAGTATTGGCATATGGCTAACCATACAAATCAATGGAATAGAACTGAGAGCCTAGAAATAAGCCCACACATTTATAGTCCATTTATTTCCTACAAGAAGAACAAAACAATTCAATGAAAAATGCATAAATATCTCTTTCAATAAATGGTACCAGGGCAATTAAATATCACATGTAAACGAATGAAGTCTAACTTCTGTCTCACACCATACACAAAATTTAATTCAAAAATGGATGAAAGACCTAAACCAACTAAAATTATAAAACTCTGAGAAGAAAACATAGGTGTAAATCTTGACCTTGAATTAGGCAATGGTTTTTTAGACATGACGCCAAAAGTGCAAAGAAAAAGTAAATTGTAACTCATCAAAATTTAAAACTTCTGTGCTTCAAAGAACACTGTTTAAAAAGTGAAGAGATATTCCAGCCGGTGTGGCTCAGTGGTTGAGCGTTGACCCATGCACCAATAGGTCACCAGTTCGATTCCCCATCAGGGCACAAGCCCAGGTTGTGGGCTGGATCCCCACTGGGGGCATGCAGGAGGCAGCCAATCGATATTCTCTCTCATTGATGTTTCTATCTCTCTCTTCCTCTCTCTAATATCAATAAAGGAAAAAAAAATTTAAGATTAATAAGTGAAGAGATAATCTAAAGATTGGGAGAAAATATTTACAACTCCTATATCTGATAAAGATCTAGTATCCATAATCTATAAAGAACTCTTACTATTGAACCATAAAAAGAAAACTAATCCAGTTTTAAAGGACAAAGATTTTAATATAAACTTCTCCAAAGGGATATACAAATGACCATTAAGCACATGAAAAGATACTCAGCATCGTTAGTCTAAGGAAATACAAATCAAAACCTCTTTACACTCACTAGGATGGCTATAATAAAAAGATAATCAATGTGTTGGCAGAGATGTGGAGAAATTGGAAACCCTCATACATTGCCAATGAAAATATAAAATGGTACAACCACTGTGGAAAACATTAGCAGGTCTCAAAAAGTTAAACATGGAGTTATGATATGGTCCAGGAATTCTATTCCTAAAAATATACTCAGGAGAACTAAAAATATTCATACAAAAATCTGTATACAAATGTACATAGTAGCCAAAAAGTGGCAACAACTCATATGTCCACCAACTGATGAATGGATAAACAAAATTCAATATTACTCATATAATGTAATATTATTTGGCCATAAAAATGAATGACATACAAATACATGCTAAAACATCAATGAAACATGAAAATATACTAAGTGAAAGAACCAAGACACAGAGGCATATATCATGATTCCATTTCTATTAAATGTCCAGAACAGGCATAACCATGAAGAAAGGAACTATATTACTGATTACAAATGTTTGGGGCAGAAAAGGAAGAATGAGAAGTGATTGCTAATGATTACAAGGTGTCTTTATTGGGTTGATGAAAATTCTTAGATAGCAGTGGTAGTCCAATATACTAAATATATTTTTAAAAATCACTAAATTACATGCTTTAAATTGAACTCTATATTATGTAAATTTTGTCTCAATAAACCTCTTTCAAAAATCAGAGTATGGCCCTGGCCAGTTTGGCTCAGCGGTTAGAGCGTCGGCCTGCGATCCAGAGAGACCAGGGTTCAGTTCCCGCTAAGGTCGCATACCTCGGTTACAGTTTGTCCCTGGCCCTGGTTGGTCGTGTGAGTGGCAGCCACTCTATGTGTCCCTTTCATGTCGATGTCTCTCTCCCTCTCTCTCTCTCTCTCTCTCTCTTCCTCTCTCTCCCTCCCACTCTATCAAACAAAAAATGGGAAAATGTCCTTGGGTGAGGATAAAAAAAACAAAAATCAGAGTATGTCCAAGGAATTACAACAAACTCCATATAACTGCAACACAAATATGAAGTTACGGAGGATGAGGTGTGGTAGAGAGTCAGATGTGGTTCTAATCATGAAAAATCACTGCTAAGATGTTTGAACTTTGTCTTCAGGAGATGAGGAAACCACAAAAAGATTTTAAGCAAAGGTATATATTCATCAAATATGCATTAGAAAGTAATTCTCTAGTAATTATACTCCTATACAAGAGTAATCAAGAGAAAAATGGAAAAAGCAAAGATACTATTTATAACAGCAACAAAAAAATAAAAGCACTTTAGGAATAAATCAAATAAAAGATACATGAGATCGTTATAAGGGAAATTATAAAAGTTTAATAAAGTACAAAAGTAGAGTCTGTTTATTTGTTTAATGGAAAAGAAGGCTCCATATTATAAAGTTTTTAATAGGCTCCATATTATAAAGTTTTTAATTTCTCACACAATATTTGATAAGTTCACTATAATTCAAATAAAAATCCTAATAGTTTTTATGGACTTGGATATGTTAATTCTAAGATTCACATGGAAGAACAAAGAATTAAAAATAGCTAACAATTTTTAAAAGGAATAAGATGAAGTAGTGGTGTTAGTCAATTTACCAATTATGAAAATTATAAATTTACTCTGGTAAGATTATAAGGTAATGCCATAGAGATAAACAAAGGGCTACAGAATAACAGAGCTAACTCAGAAACAGTTATTTATATATAAAAACTATAAAAAACTGATGATGTCAGAGACATTAATTATCATTAAGAAAAGAATAAATTAGTTATGCTTTGCTTGAACTAGGGTGAATAAGGGAATTTGATCTATACTCCATACATAACATATCAAACATAAATTTGATGGGTTAAAAGCATAAATATACAAAATTAAACATTAAACCTTTTAAAGGACATATATGTATGACTTTAAGGTACGTAAGAATTTCTTATATTAGACATAATAAACACAACTCAAAAAGATGAAACTAATAAATCTGACCATGTTAAAATTTAAATTACAATTTCTATTTTTAGCAACAAGATAGACTACAGCTGCAGGGGGAAAAAAAAATCTCCCTGGTACAGTTACAGTAATCCTTAAAATGCTGGAAAAAATAATCATGGATGCAGTTCAAGAAAATTCTTTATAGCTAGAAACAAGAAACCATGAATCCATAAGCTGCTCTGGACCCAAAGCCAAAGGCCAACACTGGAGAAGGGTAGAAAGTCAGAATGGCACCACAACATAAAGCCTATAGCATCCCACTTTCATTGTGGAAAAAAAAAAAATTAATCCACCTACAGATGACACCCAAGACATACATACCTTGGCCTTGGCCTTCGCTCTAAAGAGGGAGAGTCTCCTGAAACTTGCTTAGCATGATCCTAATTCTCAAAGATTTAAAATTCAACTACCTGTATGACCAAAAAAAATTCTAAGCCAACAATTTACAGTAGCCCCAATGAGTATACCAAGGAGTCTGGTAGAGATACACTCAAAAAAGGCACTCAGGCCTCAAAAAACTCCAACTAGTAAAATTCTATGGGATGTGATTTCAGAGTAAACAAAAATTTATAAAGAGGGAAGGAAATCACTAAGTATTCAATAACCCAACCACCATGAACATAAGTCAGAAGAAACAACCAAATTATACAATGAGACTTGAAAAGGCTTAAAAATATTACAATTACCAAATACAGAATATAAAATAACTCTGTTCCACATATGTTTTAAAATATGTTTTTATTGATTTTAGAGAGAGAGAGAGAAACCTCGATGAGAGAAAAACATCAATCGGCTGCCTCCTGCACATCTTCTACTGGAGATTGAGCCCGCAACCCGGGCATGTGCCCCAACCAGAAATCGAATCTGCAATCTCTTGCACATGGGACGATGCTCAATCCACTGAACCACATCTACTGGGCTATGTTCCCCATATTAAAAAAAAAACAAAATAAGAAATAGTATAAAAATGGATTAAGAGGTTATCAAAATTGACAAGGACAAAAAAATTGGCCAGGCAATTTTATAACACAAATTTAATTTTAATGTGAAAAATATAATAACTAAAAAGGTTAAACAGCAAATGACACACACCTGAAGAGAACTAGAAAATATATCTGAATGCAGAATGCTGATATATACCAAAATGGAGCTCAAAGATCAAAGACAGAAATAGGTTAGGAGACTTGGAGTTTGCAGTGAGAAGAATGAATATACATCTGCCACTTAGGATAACCAGGAAGAAGCATTATTAGAACAGATATGGATGAGAATTCTCCAAAACTGACAAAAGACACCCATCACCAGATTTAAAAAAAACAAACAAGAATTCTATAACAGAAACCCACATTCATACCATCCCCAATGAAAGAAATAGTACAGCACCAAATAGAAGACATCAAAGCCACCTGTGAGAAAAGACAGATTACCCACAAAGGCAATTTGAGTGATTACCAACTTTTCAACAATAAAAGGAAGGCAGTGGAAATACTGAAAGAAAATAACTTTCTGCCTAGAATTCTGTATCAAGAAAAACTCTATAGAATGGAGATAAAATAAAGATTGTTCAGGCTACTAAAATAAACTTCACTAGAGTCAGAGTGAAGGCAACTGAGCTTACATGAAAGGTCTGACAGGCGAAAGGATGAACAAAGATGATAGCTATGAAGTACTGGCTTATAAAACAATAAACATAATGTCTAATTTGTGAATTAAAGAAAAGTGTAGATGTCAAGTCCTGGACAATAATATCATAAATCAGGAGGAGAGAATAATGGTGACAGAAGTTAGATCATTCTAAGCTTATTAAAATATTTGTGAGGCATATAGATATTAACTTTAGTCTTGTATTACCCAGTAAAAGTATAGAGAATAAAGTATATAACTTAATGGAGGGCCTCAATCAGTCCAAAACAAAGCAAGAAAAAATGTTTTAAGATAATTGGCATGCATTATTTGAAGAGATTGAAGAGGAGTCAAGGGCAAAAGCAGGAGACAAATTAAAAAGGTATTTCAGCATGAAAAAAAAGGTCTCAACAGCTACATGATGAAGATCATTAAAATAAGAGGGGCAAGCCCTAGGCAGTTTAGCTCCATGGTTAGAGTGTTGGCCCATGGACCAGAGAGTCCCAGGTTGCAGTTTGTCCCCGGCCCCAGGGTGGCAGCCACTCGATGTGTCTCTCTCACATTGATGTTTCTCTCTCTTTCTTCACCATTCTCTCCCTCCCACTCTATCTGAAGATAAATGTAAAAAATGTCCTCGGGTGAAGATAAAAAAATAAATAAAAAATAAAATAAAATAAGAGGGGCGAGGGAGTAGGTAAGGATGAAGAACTTCTACCTTATCTATGCTGTTGGATTATTTTATAGCAAAAAGGTATTTCTCTATTACTTGTGACATTCACACATACACACACACACACAGCGCTACTTCAATAGTCTAGGCAATAGATAATAGTTATTAACAAAAAGGAGGTGACAAACTATGTGTGGGTTCCTCTTTCTAGCAAGACAGATAAATCACTGATTTGGTGAGAAGTTTTAAAATATTTTTTTTCTTTTTTTTTTTTGGTACATGCCCCTAGCGGGAACTGAACCCAGGACTCTCTGGTCCACAGGCCTATGCTCCAACTGCTGAGCCAAACCAGCCAGGGCTGAAATATATTTTAATAGCTTGATATTATATCTATAACAAAGGAAGCCTGAACTACAGATTTCTGAGGAATGTGTCCTTGTGAATAAATCCATCAGAGAGAGACTGTGGGGAAACAGAGGACAGGTAAAAACACCACCAGTAGGCAAAGGAAGAATTGTTCAATGAGCACTGTGAAATGTTCTAACTCCATCTTAAATTATTTTTAATAACTGCTATTGAAAAAAAATTAAGAGAAAATTCATTTTTCAAAACTGTTTTGAAACACGCCAAAAGGTTTGCTAAGTTTTAAAATATATTCATCCTCTATAAACTTGTTTACAATTTAGTATGTATTACATTTAGAAACTTCTTATATAGGCAAGGCAATTCAAGCTAAAGTCCATTAACAAATGGGTTGTTTGCCATTTTTAAGTCTTAGATACTTATTATACAAATGATATTTTTATTAAATAAAGACAGATCTATTTCAAAGTTCTAATGACAGCTGTATAGTTCAAGCCATTCCAATTTAAAATATTAACATGAAATGATCAGAGGAAAAAGCAAAACCCATTTTTTTTTTTTACAATACATGGAATTTAAGCTAACTTGAAACTAAACAATGTGCATACATAACCAGTATTTAGTTCACTAAAGTAGTTAAAATCACACACAACAGCCTATGGTTAGCAAACTAAAAACTGTACTACTAATATGTACATGAGGAAGTTAGGAAGCATGGTAATTCTACATTATCCAGTCCAAGTAAGATAAACCTTTTCTTAAGTCACAAAGGATATAGAGTGTACCGCACAGGATATGTTAACTCCTCTTGGCACTATCCTTGATCACTATGCTGGCCCTAACATGCCCATGCCTATGCATGCACCTTGTATAACAATCTCAAATGTGCCAAGTAAACACAGTGCCTCCTCTAATTACTTTGGAAGGGGGAGGAGAAGACTGAAAAAAATCGCAGCACAGAGCCAAAGTATCAGCAGAGAACCAGTATCTATTACTTCAAGGCCTGATACCAAAACCTTGGCTAAGAAAACAAATGCATATTTAAACATTCTGTGTAAGCCTAAGTAAAGCACACTCTACACGGTTTCAAATCCGTTTATCCTGATGTTACTAAATACAAACAAGACTCAAATTCAAAGTATAGCTTCTATAATTCGTCCTCTTCAAAGACAGCTCAAGTCTACTTTCTGATTACTTAGGCCTGTCAGGCAGAGTACAGCATATCCTTCACACCAACCTCCACCATTCCCTGGGCTTAGTATTCTACTGACTAAATACAGTTTATCCTATCCATGGAAAACCATCCAGTATTATTATCTAATTTAGTGCTCTCTAACTACTTGGCCAGCCCCCTGGTTAAGTGACTGAGTCTGCTTTCAGCCTGAACTGACCAGCAGGGACCTCCAATCACAACAGGACAACTTTGAGGACTGAGGAGGAATCATCTTGGCACAGCTATAACCCATCTGTGGTACTACTGGTATGGCCACTGCACTTCAGTAGGGAAGAACTCGGTTAAACCCTTCTGATACTCAGAGATAAGACTAGACACCATCTTACAACCATTTTATGTACTTATGACAGAAAAGCCAATCATACTGAGAAAACTTATACATAAAACGTTCTAATTACACACAACACACAAGCCCACGCACATACACTCATGAGCACACACTTGAATCAGCACCAGAATGTCCTCCAATGAAACAAAAGTATTCATATGTTAGAAACAAATTCTCTATACACTTTCATTTCCCAGTATTTTCATGCATATTATAAGTACCTACAGCCACTAAAATACAAAGCTTTGAATATCTTTTTTAATTGTAAACATCACAGAAAATCAAGTACACTATAAATGTAATTTACATAATAATGTTTATGCATTCTCACATCTGCAGTATTTGTGTCTTCCTGAGGAAAGAAAGGGTCTGTATAACTTTCAATAGATCTTCAAAGAAATATGGAGTCCCCCCAAAAAAATTATTTTTACTACTTTTATTGGAATATGCAATAAAAAGAACTTTTTCCAAATTCTGGTCCCCTGTGTCCTCTTTCTAAAATTGTCTAGGTAGTTGGCTTCTAAGGGTACCTGACCTTTGTTGGCCTAAGATTCCTTCTCTGTAAAAATGGAAAAAGTGTCGTTGCCCTGTCTACGTAAGAACTATTGAACACATTAAATTTGGCAATGCAGGAGAAAGTTCTGTAGACAATTAGATATCTCTATCAAAATATGTAAATATAAAATAATTTAATAATGTTTATCATTGATACTTTATCTGCTAGACCAATGTATAAACATATTTAAAATTTTAGGTAGAACAAGTACCATATTTTACATTAAAAAAAATAAGAGGGGAAAAAAGCCCCAAGTTCTGTCTTAAAAGCACTGATATACCCAGACTTTGGTTCTCTCATTCAGCTTGTGGATCTTTAAGACATGTAGGTTTATATTAAAACATATTTTACTTGAATGAGTGTAACAGTAGTCATGTGAACTTTTTGGTTAATAATGACCACAATGAAATTCTTGGGTAAGAGAATTCCAGGTAACCACTAGAACTTCGTTAAAAATACTGCACATCTGAAGTGATCTATTCGGAGACTAGGAAATAGTCGCACTTTTGAAAAGAACATGATCAAAACTTTTTTAAGAACAAATTGTTTTCAGAGTGAAATAACTTATAGAAATGCAATAGAAAGAAAACTAAAGAACCAGTTTTTTCCTCCCTTGACGAGGCTCTATATAGGTTAACATTTTGAAAACTATTCCCATGACCTAAAAATTACTTAATGGACTGTCCCCTTTGACCCTAAAAGTCAGGTAATAAAGAAAACCTTAGAAACAGTTAAGTTTCTCATAAACACCCAGCAGGTACCCCCTTTCCTTTGCTTCTTTCAATAAAAATCTTACCAGATTTCTTACAATTCTGACATTTATGACTCTAATGTTTTTCTCTATTGACCCAACTTACTTGCATTTAGGGAAACTATAGTTACTTAAAAACATAACAGATTGCTAGACCTTCCTAGATAAGTCTATGTCTTTTTATCTTAGATTCCTGAGGCCTAAGTGAAAAGGTAATAATATATTCCTAATTAAAGTCAAATTATCTTCTCCCAAAATCATGATCATCAAAATAATATTTTTTTGCATTGCTGAAAAGGTCAACCCATTTACAATATAAAACAAAGCTCAAGGGACTACGCTTATAAAGTTGCAGGACCCAAATGAAGAAAAACTTCAGGGAAATGTAAAAGATTTTAATAAAATGGAGAGACATGCTATGTTCCTGGAAAAGAATATTCATTCCTGTCAATATGCTAACCACCACCCGCCCAATCTCAGGTTAATAGTTTTCACGGAATGCCAATCAAAATCCCAACGCTGCAGAATTACATGAACTTTTCTCTAAATTTAGGATAAAATCTCTGGGATTCAAGTTAAGAAGTCTGTTCAACTGGCACCCCAGATGAAGTTTAAGAATCCCTGCATTAGTTCTGCTACATACTAATGATCAATCTGAACACCATTAACAAAACAAATATTCATCGTGAACTCCTCTGATCAACTTTGGGGTTTTTCTCTCCCTCTTTGGAGATTAGCTTAAGGACAATGTGACCTGTGGGAAAAGCAGCACTGGCACCACCTGAAAGCCTGCTGGTGATGCAGAATCTCAGGCCCCACCCATATATGCTGAATCAGAAACTACTTTAATAAACCCCCAAGGGAGATTCATATACTTACTAGAGCTTGCTAACCAGTGTGTTAAATAAGACTCACCCTGCCTCTTTGGCTCAGCGGTTAGAGCGTCGGCCTTCAGTCCAGAGAGACCCAGTTTCGGTTCCCGCTAAGGGCACATACCTCAGTTGCAGTTCGTCCCGGGCCCTGGTTGGATCCTGCAGGTGGCAACCACTCGATGTGTCCCTTTCATGTCGATGCTTCTCTCTCTCTTCCTCTCTTTCCCTCCCACTCTATCTAAACAAGAAATAGAAAAATGTCCTTGGGTGAGGATAAAAAAAAAAGAATAAGACTCCCCAGAATTACAATGTTTAAAAAAGTTAATCCAGGTAAAACAAACCAGCTATTCAAATAATGGGGCATACATATTCCTCTTGAACTTCCCTGTGCCATCACCAACCCCTAGGTCCCCTCATCACACTCCCATTCATTAGACCGGAATGAAATCATTAATTTTGACTTTTTTTGTTTCAGTCACAATATCTTTTCTCTCTTCCCTTATGCCCGTTTTCTTTCCTACGGTAGAAAAGTCAGATTTTAGAATGAATGTTTTTAGTGGGTTTTTGGAAGAACTGAAAATGCCTACATATTAACTTAGTTCTCTACTACTACTACTTTTTTCTCCCTTATATTTCAAAACTCCTTCATTCCTAAATCCAAAGCCTGCATATTAGGTCTTAAGCATCTCTCACCCATTTCACAATTTCCTTCTCACCAGAATATAAGGTTCCAAAAGCATCAGACTTTAGCCAAATTTTATATATTGCTGTTAAACTTGTCTTTTCTTCCCAAATTCACATTATACTAACCTCACCTTGGGACTACTGGCCTTACAACTATAAAGTACAATGATCTATACCTTGAACTTCTCCAAGTGCCCCTCAACAACGTTTTATACTCTGCAACTCTACAACCCACCATCATCTGCTTTCCCAGACAGCCTGTAAAGCTCTCTTTACCCAATTACCATGCTCATGCATCTCACCCAAACTAATTAACTAACCATCAGGTGGCAGCTCTTTCTATTCTCTTTTTTTCAACATATTTTAGTAAGTGGTTGTGCTTGCCTCTAGAACCCATTTTAAGTAGGACACCGTATGTATGCATTCACAGTCTACTTGGAGAGAAAGACAAAAATAAGTTATTATAGTACACGGAGATGAACTCTATGGGCAATATAACTAAGGCAAAAAGGTTTGTATTAAAATAAAATATAGTTGGAATACCCTCAAATCCAGCATTCTCTCTTCATTTAAGCAGGCCGTGAAATTTCATTGTTTTAGGAAGCCTTTCTTGATGAAAACTGACAACATAAGCCAAGAATGTATTACCTAAACAGCATCACAGATCTAATTCAACTAAACATACAACCCACATACCCTCTAATTCAGTGGTTTATGTATATAATCCCACTTATGATTAGAGATAAATAGTAAGCAAGCATCCCATAATTTCAGCTTTGGAATATATTAACTTTAGCACACGCTTAAAATTTTATTTCCAACCTTTATGAATGCTCAAATGAAAAAATTCACTCATCTGATCAGGTTCCCATTATGAAGTACAGTGATACCTCGGTTCTCGAACATAATTCGTTCCAGGAGGACGGTCGAGAACCAAATTGTTCGAGAACCGAAGCAATGAAACCCAATAGGAAATAATGGAAACTGGATTAATTCGTTCCAAGCCCCAGAAAATGCCTATTTACTGGCCTAATTTGTATATAATATGTAGAAAAACATAAGTCTCAACAAGAAATAAAAGTGTACAGTATGTCTAAGGGTTAAATTCAGTGTAAAGCGTGACTCTCTCCACAAAGCGTGACTCTCTCTCTGCACTCACGCTGATGACGCAAGCAAGGCGCGCTGGGCCGAATGAACGCCATTCGGCTCAACTCGGCTCATCTCGGAAGTTCGAGTTCCAAATATTTGTTCGGATTCCGAGACAAAAGTTTCTCGAATCTTCTGGTCGAATACCGATTTGGTCGAAATCCGAGGCGTTCGAGAACCGAGGTATCACTGTATACGGAAGCCTGATTCAGTAGTGGATTGTGCTGACAGCTTCTTTGGCCTTCAGAGCATTTTCTCACAAAAACAATTCTACATGTGAAAATTAGGATCTCAGGTCAACATGAAGTCTAGTACGAATAGTATGTAACAGCTATCGTCTCCCTATAAAACCATTTCTGTGGGAACATTCATTCAGGGTTCCAACTTGAAAAGCCAAGAATGCATCTCACTACACCACTAGCACCAAAGGTTTTGCCCAGCCTACCTTACTGAGAAAGGGACTCCCCAGACCCAAGCCATCAGCAATGCCCAAGTAACTACAAGCAACAACTGAGACATACTGCCTACAAATTCTACAGCCAATCCTAACTTCTCTTTATTCACTTGTACCTTGGAGAATATGCTGAACCATAAGCCCTCTCCTAAGAAAAACGCACATGGATGTTTATGAACCCCAGGTGAACTACCCCAACTGCAAAGTATAAGTCCACAAAATAAACTGTACACTATAAACTAGTAATGTCCAATATATGCCCAATATAATGTGAGCTACATATGTAATTTTAAATTTTCTAGTAGCTACATTCAAAAGATTAAAAACAATGACTTTTAATAATACATTTAACCCACTAGATCCAAAATAATATTTCAACATGTAATCAACATTGTATAAATAAATGTTGAGATATTTCACATTTTTTCCATATTAAGGCTTTAAAATCCCAAATGTATTTTACACTTATGGTACATTTCAGTTCAGCCTAGCCACATGTCAAGTAGTAGCTACATCCTGTTGGTGGCTACCGTATTAGACAGTTTTGCTAGACTATACAGTGCATACCCCAGCTATTCTCAAGTCCTTTGGGCTCAGGATCCCTTTACAGTCCTAAAGACTATTAAGGACCCCAGAGAGTTCTTGTTTATGTGGGTTATAAAAATCCATGTTTACCGTATTAGAAATTAAAATTGAGAATTTTTAAAAACAGTGAATTCATTTAAAATAATGAACACATTACACGTCAACGTAACATTGTATGAAAAAGCTGTATTTTTCAAAACAAAAATTTAGAAAGAATGTCAATGTTTTACATTTTTGCAAAGCTCCTTAATATTTGCCTTAGTAGAAGACTGCTGGATGCTCACACCTGCTTTTGCAGTTAATCTTCTGTTATTCTAGCTGAATAAAAAGTATATAAAGAAAATCTAGTCTTACACATA
The DNA here is from genome assembly GCF_014108415.1 of Molossus molossus. Taxonomy (NCBI): domain Eukaryota; kingdom Metazoa; phylum Chordata; class Mammalia; order Chiroptera; family Molossidae; genus Molossus; species Molossus molossus. Next base: position 58,072,282 of record NW_023425344.1, on the reverse strand, counting down.
ATATGTAGAGGAAAGATGAAGACTAATCTTCAGTCTTTTCGAATAACTATGGATATTCTTCTCTGCTATTAGAGCAAAACATGACAACTAGTACTTTCTTAAACGTTAGTTGCAATATGGTCTATAAAATGACATCATAGCCCTGGCCGTTGTGGCTCATGGAAAGGTCACTGGTTAGATTCCTGGTGGTGGGTTCAATCCCCAGCCAGGGTGCACACTTGAGGCAACCAATCAATGTTTCTCTCTCTCTCTCCCTCCCTCCCTTCTCTCTAAAAACTCAATAAAAACATATTTTTAAAAAATTGCAACTTGCAACACCTCTCCTTAAAATAAATAAAACAACATCACTGAATATTTTGTACTGTTATATTAAAATCCAATGCTCAGCCCTGGCCGGTTTGGCTCAGCGGTTAGAGCGTCGGCCTGCGGTCCTGAGAGACCCGGGTTTGGTTCCCGCTATGGGCACATACCCCGGTTGCAGTTTGTCCCCGGCCCTGGTTGGTCGTGTGGGTGGCAGCCACTCGATGTGTCCCTTTCGTATCGATGTTTCTCTCTCTCTCTCTGTTCCTCTCTCTCCCTCCCACTCTACCTGAGCAAAGGGTGGAAGGATGTCCTCAGGTGAGGATAAAAAAAAAAAAATCCAATGCTCAGTCTTGTACTTATATTTGTAACATCATGCATTTGGAAAATACCAGTTCAGTGAATTAAAGATACATTCCATTACATATTTTCTTAAATATTTGTTAATATTATCACCTACCTCCTCAGAAAAGCTTTCAAGTAATGGGATGCTATCAAGTTCATAATGGCAGATACGAGTTTTCCAAAATTCTCTTTTTTTCTTTTGAAAACTCATATTCCACCATTAATAACACTGTCAGTTGTTTTCCTTGAAGTGACAAAGCTCACTTCATTAAATACCCAGATATAAATGAATAATCAGTTTGTCATTCCTTCAAATAAAAAACGGTGTTCCATGAAATAAAGCAGCTATTTCAGAACACAATTCATTCAATCACCCAAGTGCTTTTCCTCAGTCACACTCCCACACTTCATTATGCAGCAAGTGCTTTATGTATACTTCCCATTTCTTCACATATTAAAAAAAATGTGTCCTTACAAATGGCCAATAATAAGCACAGGAAAAGAAGTTTAACATAATTTATCTTTAGGAAAATCAAATCAAAACCATAATGATATACCACTTCACACCTATTAGGGTGCCTACTATAAAATTTTTTAGAGAAAATAGCAAGTGCTGATGAGGACGTAGAGAAATTGGAACCCTTATACACTGCTAGTGGGAATTTAAAAGAGTGCAGCTAATATGAAAAACAGTATTGAAGGCCTTCAAATCCAGAAATTCCACTTCTGGGTATATACCAAAAAGAAATAAAAGCAGGGACTGAGCAAATATTTGTACACTCATATTCATAGCAGCTTTATTCACAATAGCCAAAAGGTGGGAATAATCCAAATGTGTCCACTGAAGATGAATAGACAAAATGAGATATTACATAAGTGGAATATTATTCGGACTTAGAAAGAAAATTCTGATACATGCCACAACATGGACAAACCTTGAAGACATTATGAAACAAGCCAGACACATAAGGACAAATATTGTATGATTCCACTAATATGAGTCAGATTTATAGAGATAGAAAACCAGGGGCTAGGGAAAGGGAGTTAGTGGTTAATAAATATAGTTTCAATTTGGAAAGATGAACAAGTTCTGGAGATGGATAGTGATGATGGTTGCATTACAATGTGAATGTACTGAACTTTAAACTTAAAAACTTAAAATGGGCCCTGGTTGGCATGGCTCAGTGGTTAGAGTGTGGGCCCGAGCACTGGAGGGTCTCGGGTTTGATTTCTGGTCAAGGGCACATACCATGGTTGCAGGTTCAATCCCCGGCCCAGCCAGGGTACGTGTAGGGGGCAACCAATGAATGTGACTCTGTCACTCTGATGTTTCTCTCTCTTTCCTATTCTCTCTCTCTCTCTCTCTCTCTCCCTCACTCCCTTCCACTCCTCTAAAAATCAATGGAGAAAATGTCCCCAGCTGAGGATTAACCAAAAAAAAGTTGTAATGGTGAATTTTATGTTATGTATATATTTCCACGATCAAAAAATAAAAATAAAAAAGATGTACTCGCCCTGGCCGGTTTGGCTCAGCGGTTAGAGCGTCTGCCTGCGGTCTGGAGACCCTGGTTCGGTTCCCACTGGGGGCACGTACCTCGGTTGCAGTTTGTCCCCGGCCCTGGTTGGGTCGTGTGGGTGGCAACCACTCGATGTGTCCCTTTCATGTCGATGTCTCTCTCTCTCTCTCTCTCTCTCCCTCCCACTCCATCTGAACAAAATATCGAAAAATGTCCTCAGGTGAGGATAAAAAAAAAAAAAAAAAGTGTACTTAAGGACTTAAGGGTCAAGACTGAGAAAAGACTGTATTGCTTCATCGAGGACATTTTTAAGGGAAATTGATTTTATGTAACAGTGAAGAATAAATACAATGACTACTAATACAGTTTAGTGCCAACTGTCTTTATTTGTGTTAAGGTACTAGCAGTTTGAACCTCCACCACAACTGCTTTTGAATCGTCAGTGCAAATGACAATACAGTGTAAAAAGGAATTATGTCTTAGTAGTATTGTAAAAACAATTTTGACCTGATAGATCCCCTCAAAAGCTCTTGAGGTCTCCTTCCCCTGGGACCCACAAATCACACTTTGAGAACCATTACTGAAGCCTGGTCTTTCAGAAGTCAATTAATAACAGAAGGAAAGAGACACAAAGACCACAGAAATTTTATTTTTGTTATTTTTTTATCTTTTCAGATGAAAGAAACAAACAGGCTTGTATGCTGAGAAGGAATCAGATATCGTTAAGTATTAAGGAATAGTAGAAAATCAAAAAAAATTAGATAAATTGATGGAGAAAGGCACAGAAGCAAGAAGGTACTGGGGGGCACAGCCTCTAAAGCTGGAAGTAAAGGAGAGACAAATATTAGAGGTTGACTGGGTTTAGGGGTGATACTCTACGTCCTGGGGGTGCAATGTACAGCATGATGTCTATAGTTAATAATACTGTATTATGTATTTGAAAGAAGTTATCTTTACAAGTAAAAACTTGTAACTATATGTGGTGATGAATGCTAACTAGACTTATTGTGGTGACCATTTCATATGTACAAATATTAAATCATTGTCGTACACCAGAAACTAATAAGTCAATAATATCTCAATTTTTTAAAAAGCTCTCTACTTAGAAAAATCCATATACTAGATAAATGCTTCTTAATAATGACAGTAATTGCCCTGGCCGGTTTGGCTCAGCGGTTAGAACGTCAGCCCGCGGACCTGGGTTCTGTTACCACTAAGAGCACGTACCTCGGTTGCAGTTTGTTCCTAGCCCCAGTTGGGGTTGTGTGGGTGGCAACCAGTTGATGTGTCTCTCTCACATCGATGTTTCTCTCTCTCTCTTCTCCCTCTCTCCCTCCTACTCTATCTGAAGATAAATGCAAAAGTGTCCTCGAGTGAAGATTGAAAAAAAAAAAATTAAAAATAATAATAATAATAATGACGGTGATAATTCTATAGTTTAATAAAAAATACTAAAAATGTTCTCTTCTAGCCCAGCCGGTGTGGCTCAGTGGTTGAGCATCCGAGCCATGCACCAAGAGGTTGCCAGTTCGATTCCCGGTCAGGGTACATGCCCAGGTTGTGGGCCCAATGCCCAGTGGGGGGCATGCAGGAGACAGCCAATCAGTGCTCTCTCTCATCGATGTTTCTCTCTCTCTCTCCCTTCCTCTCTCTCTCTAACATCAATAAAGATAAATTTAAAATTTTTCTCTTCTAACATTATAAAATTATAAATCAAGCACCAATCTATTCAAACTTTGTATTTGCGTGTACAAAAAACATGCCATATGTAACACAGAAGTAATGTCAGGTCATTTTTAAGAAAATTGTTTTAAGATGCCAATGGAATTTATTTCACTGCAAAGATTCAAACGTTTAGTATTCCAGGTTTAAGTCAAATGCATTTGTGCTATGATCTAATAAAAATAAAAATTTGAAAGAACTTTGTTTCTCTATTTTATTTTGAAAAAATGTAGCACAAATTTGTTAAATGAAATGCAAAAGTGATTTGAAATTACAGCACCTCAGACACCAAGCCTTAATGTTCTTGAATTAAGAAGAGAAGAAAGTGGAGCATAATAACTCACCTATTTCTCTTCCTCTTTTCACTTTCCTTCTACCCTACAAGAAGTCCTAGATACTGCTATGCTATATTCAATTGAATAAGCTCAAGCAGATTATATGTTACATACTTTTCAGCTCACAAATAATTTCATTTAGAACTGGACCTTTCTAGACTGAGACCACAGACTAATTTGGGGGGAGCAGAAATTTTTAACATTTTATTATTAATCCTGACATCTTAAACAACACATGACTTGATGGCCTTAGGAAGAAAGAGCAAGGTAAAAAAATCTTTAATTCAAAAATGTTTGGGAATACTCCCTTTCTACCTCAGACTCCTGAGGCACCCATTAATACTCCAGCTGCCTCCAGAATATTAAAAGTCCACCCTGGCTGGTTTGGCTCAGCAGTTAGAGCGTTGGCCAGAGGACCAAAGGGTCATGGGTTTGATTCCAGTTAAAGGAATATAATATACCTGAGTTGAAGATTCCCCAGCCCCCACAGGGTTGTGTCTCTCTCACATCGATGTTTGTTTGTTTCTTCTTTCTTTCTTTCCTTCTCTCTGGCACGGCTCTCTCTCTCTCTCTCTTTCCTTCTCCCTCTCTCCCTCCCTCCCTCCCTATACGCTATCTAAAAATCAATGGAAAAATATCCTCCAGTTAGGATAAAAACTAAATTAATTAATTAATTAGTTAATTAATTAATTAAAAAGTCCCCTAGTCCTTTAAGCCTGCTTGAAGTCCCCACTCCAAACAAGACCAATGCCTAAATGTGCACAGGATCCAATTAAGCAGGGAAAGTGCTAGATTAAAGTGATGCAAACTAAATTCTGCCCTCCACAACTAATACTAACAATGTGGCTCTAGGTTCATCCCTTAATCTATTTTCTCATAGTTAAATTAAGGAATTAAATTGGATAATTGCTACAATTATGAGAGATCTAAATACACACTAGAATTTTAAAATAAAGACTGTTATTCTAACAATACCAACTCCAACTAATACAATATTTAGGAAATTTTCTGAAAGAAGCTAAAAAGGTCTTACCCTTAAATCAGATTCTTATACACCACCCACTACCCCCATCCCTATATTAATTCTTCTAAAGTGCAAATATCAATAGGATTAACCTCACAATATCCACAGTCAACAGAACTGACCTAACAATATCCATAATGACCCATCATAACTTTTAAAAATACATCTAGTCTTTATTTGAAAGACAGCCACTTCTCCAAAATGAGAACAAATTTGAACCTTGAATCTGTAAACAGGAGCCAATTCTCATACTGGAAAAGTATGAGACATTATATTAGTTACATCCAACTTTCAACAGCATGGATTCATGTAGTACCTTGCAAACTCATTTCCAACATTCCCGTGGAAAGGGTACTATCAACAAAGTGCCATATACAAACACATTTTATTTTAATCCATTGATTAATCCAACATTTCTTAAATTCCCACTTCAATGATCTGAAAAACATATATTTCATAAGAGCTAGCTTCACTGGGTTAAAAAACAAAAAACTATCAATTTGGACTGAGATCCTTAGAATTTTTCCTTTGGATTATGTAAACAATATTTTCCTGAAAGACCAAAAATTTAACAATCCAGTTAACTATTCACTAGGATTTGAACTGGGCTAGTTAGTAAATAAAATACCTCTATAGATCTACATTACTGTATACACAACCAGTTAACTATCTTACCAACTTCAGTTATTGATCATTCATTAAAAGCCTTTGCATAGCTGGGCATATACAAATCCTATTCTGCAAAAAATAAAAAATAACTCAAAATCTATGTCCTACTGAGTAGCTTTTTTTTTTTTTTTTTTTTTTGTATACAAAGAATACACCATTAACATTCAGTAGGAGAGATTCTGTTATGCAGGCCAGAAAATGAAAAAGTGGGTCATGGCCAGTGATGCATAATCCCACCCCCCAGAAAAATAGTCCTGAAAACATTCACTAAGTAAAATATTTTACTATACTATTTATAAGTCATTTTAGTACTAATATCTTAAGGATTCCAGAATGAAAAGTAAAATCTAGAGTAACTACTGACAATATCATCCAAAAGAGAATATTTAAGTATGTAAACAGGTCCAGCTAGCCCTAACAATGACCCAACCACCAAAAAATAAGGAAAATAAGTAAACACAGTATTTGGACAGGGGAAGTGGTTTGCTGGAAATCTCTCTTCCAGAAAACCAAAGAAGGAATACAAGAATGTTGAGGACAGTAATAATTAGTTATAAACAAAAGTGCATAGACTTAATCTGCTACCCTGTGATCTATTTTGCCAGGCTAACAGATTTCCTTATCTAAAAGAAAATTCAATGTCTCTCTACCTAGACAATGAACATCTCCAATATCATACAGACTAGAGAGGACCCCCAAAGTAATAGTCACATGTTTCCTTCCTTTAGGCATTAAGGACGTAAGATCCCCTTCTTCCTAATCTCTCATTCTCTTAGATACCAGTTGTCCCATTAAGCCTTATACTGTCAGCCATTCACAAGAAAGTCAGGCAAGTTGACCATTTCCAATACTGTTACTTTCTTAAGATTAGGTACTCAGAGCAGAGTCGTTCAGCCTGCTCTCTCTGTCCCACAGCAGTGGTCTTCTTTAAAGATGATACAGATCAAGGGAACTCAGGCTAGAACATTTTTGAGAGTCATACCTAATAAGAAGAGCAATGCAGTGCCCACAAAACAAAGATATACTTACTACCTGTGTAATCATAACAGAAATGAAACAGGCTAGGAATCAAAACATAATTCTGGTAGTATTTTTTTCAGCCATCTACATGATAATGCACCTACATCATCATCAAATATCGCTATTGCTAACTTAGTTCTTTGTTTTTTTGCTTTTAGAGAGAGAGAAAGAGATCGAAATATCAATGAGAGAGAACATCCATTGGCTGCCTCCTGCATGCCCCCCACTGGGGATTGGGCCCACAACCTGGGCATGTGCCCTGACCAGGAATCGAACTGGCGATCTCTTGGTGCATGGGTGGACGCTCGACCACTGAGCCACACTGGCAGGGCTCTCACTTAGTTTTTATAAACTAAACAAAACTTAAAAAACTTGCTCCTAAATATCAACTGAACAATTGGATATGTCAAAAACGGTTGCTATCTAGTTGTTTCATAGTAAATTTTTACAGAATCTCTGACTGCTTTTCAATTCAAAACTCTCTCTCTTACAAATGTACTGATTATCTATGGAGTACAGCACCGCAAGAGATAAAAGATGAGCATAAGCCAAACCTTAAAGGAGCTTTTAATCTTGCAGCAGAGGAAACTTTTTATTGAACATTTTATTGAAACAGAACAAAGCTGTGTAAAATTAGTGCAATATGAGTAACAGTTGCTACACCAGACATCAAAGGAAGGCATAATTACACTAACGGGGTTTTACAGAAAAATAAAGATTGCAAGAAAGTAACTGTATTTTGCCCTGGCCAAACTGGCTCAGCAGTTAGAGCGTTGGCCTGCAGTCTGGAGAGACCCCAGTTCGGTTCCCGCTAAGGGCACGTATCTCAGTTGCGGTTTGTCCGTAGCCCTGGTTGGGTCCTGTGGCTGGCAACCACTCGATGTGTCCCTTTCACATCGATGTCTCTCTCTCTCTCTCTCTCTCTCTCTCTCTCTCTCTCTTTCTCTCTCCCTCCCTCCCTCCCGCTCTATCTGAACAAAATATCAAAAAATGTCCTCGAGTGAGGATAAAAAAAAAAAGAAAGTATATTTTAAATGTATCCAGCAAGATCCAATTTCAACACAGTAGGAGCAGATTTCTGCGCTCTAGGAAAATGTAAGAATATAAGCTGACAAAAAGGACTAAGAAAGCATGACAGAGTGCAGAAAATATCAAGTACATACACAGCAATACACATACAGGATTGGAATGTGAGATTAAGGCAGGGGAAGTAGGTCAGGGTCACAATGCAGAGGGCCTTAAACCCCAGATATGAGTTTGTATTTCACTTGGATAGGTAAATGAGAGGGTAACGTGTCAGAGGTCTATTTCCGGAAGAAAAAGCTAGAAAGAATACAAGAGTTGATTTGGTGAGTAAAGAGCCTGACAGAAGAACAGTCCACATGAGAATGTAATTCTCTGAGAGGTGTTAAGGACCCAAACTAGAACAGCACTGGAAACAACAGTAACTAATTCTTCACATATATCACCATGGCTAAGCATTCTATCCATAAACTCACTCAGAGAAAATATTGCCATAACTCTTTATTATATATTCTTTCCAAATAAAAATGTGAAAAACAAGCAAGTACCTTACTTCCAGGTACCCTACAAATTACACATAATCAATCACTTGGAGAACACAAATTACATGACAAAAGAAGCAATAAAGGTGGCATATCCTTTGAAACTAAATAGTACTCCAAAATGCCACACGATTTTGAGCACCCATCCCCTTATCTCAAGGGGTACCACACAAAGCAACTTCTTCGGGAAAAAAACTTGTTCCCAATGATTAAGAAATAATTTTATACTGTGGGATAAAAAATAAACTACTTATCCATAGTGAAGCTTGCCAAAGAACTCAAATGCAAGATAATCAAACATAATCCTTTCATTACAGCCTCAATCCTAACACTGTTCACCTTCATCCCTCCTCCTCCCCTATGTGCTCCTCTCTCATCAGAAGGAACAGTAAGAATCAGTGTTATAAACAGAATCAGAGAATGCTAAAATGGAAAAAGATATAATAGATTCATATTTATCCTCATTTTTTCTTGAGGAAACTGGGGTCAAAATGTCACAATGTGAGTGAGTGGCAGGGTTAGTATCAACAGCTGGCCTAACTCCAAGTTTTGCCTTTTCTTTTAGAAGCTGACTCCAAGAAGGCCCCATTTCAAAGAGTTAATAAAATGTTAAAATAGACAAACTAGTAGTAACAATTGTTTTATATTTTAAAATAATATCCATTGCAAAATACCTCCCTAAAGGCTACATCCCAAACTATGCCCTTACTGAAATTCTATGAGACAGAACAAACCAAAAAATTCCAAAAACAAAGTCTCTGTGGAAAGGCTCGACAACCACTTTCCTGCAGAGATGTGAAACTGTTAGCAGAAATGTGCTGACTGATGTCATATGTAAAGATGATAAACACAGAGAATCTCCATATTAACCAAGTGCCCAATTATTTAAAACAGCTCAGTCATTAACCACTCAACTCCCCAAAACTCAGTTCCCTAAAAATAGTAGTAGGCTTGTGGGTAGATGAATGGTTCACCAGATGGATGCAGTATAAAACCAAGGAAAAAGCAATCTCAGCCCCTTGCAGATGAAACCTTATGCAGCTTTGAAATTGCCCTTCTGGACTTCTAATTTCAGAATTCCAAGTCAAAGCTTTAATCATTTTGATAGCTACCCAGTATGTTCTAATTAAGTGTATGTTCTACTTCAAGTTCTCACCAAATAATGGGAGAGAAGGGGTGAAAGAGAACCAAGATAATATATAAGATTGGTTCAGAACATTAAAGATCAGACTCAATGTAAGGACAGACAACAATTCTACCTTCTAGTAAGTTCCTTAAAACTAAGAACATCAAGGGCCATTTCAAGTTTTCCCTTCTGTGGATCCCATATTAGAAAGATACTAACAAATATTAATTTATTTCCATAATTTTAAAAATTGTCAAAGACAACCTTTTAACTCTGCTCAGCATGAGAAAATCAGTATTAACCACACAAAGCTGACTGTAGCTAAAAGCAAAGAAACTTGACATGTTAGTGAAATTTAGCACTTTTATTAGAGATAAGTGTATAATTTCCACTACATTTTTCTGAAATAGCAAAAATTGAGAATGGTTTTAGTGTTACTATCTTGTCCTTGAATAAAACTGCCACCTCTGTCAATGAAAATATATCAGTGGACATTCAAAATTGTAGGAGCTATTCCTACAATAACATAAATGACCCAAAAGAAATGCATGGGTCATTTTTTATGTAATGTCCTTTGCTAAAAATTACCTTTCATTTTATTATGAAAGCATATGTTGCTATCAATGTCAAAATTCTATATAGCTGATTGAAACTTAAAAATTATGTATGGCTGAATGCTATATAATAATTATCTAATTAAAATGATTCTTTTTTTTTTTTTTTTTTTAATCCTCACCCGAGGACATTTTTCCATTTTTTGTTCAGACAGAGTGGGAGGGAGGGAGAGGAAGAGAGAGAGAGAAACATCTCGATGTGAAAGGGACACATCGAGTGGCTGCCACCCGCACGACCAACCAGGGCCGGGGACAAACTACAACCGAGGTACATGCCCTTAGCGGGAACTGAACCCGGGTCTCTCCGGACCGCAGGCTGTCGCTCTAACTGCTGAGCCAAACTGGCCAGGGCAAAATGATTCATATTTTTTACAAATATAAAAGTGGTAATACAGAATAAATGTAATACCTAACCTAAAAGCAAGTTACTACAACTCCAGAATCAGATTTCACTAAAAGCTTACAACCAAATCTAAACCTAAAATAGATCCATATTTATTGAGAGATCTGGCATACACTGTAGGTACTGTCACATTATTCTGTTAATATCACACATTATCTATTAATCTTCATAATAATTATTCACTCCATGCTATAGAAAAAGAAAAAAAACATGTCTCCGGAGTCTAATTCAATATCCATCTTCTCCCAGGGCTTTAAATAACAGTCATATGCTCTAAGTCCAGACACCTTTGCTATGTACCAAACCATATACTCAACTTCCCACCTGCCATTACCTCCCAGATATCTCAACTAAACATGTCTGAAACTACTGGACATCCTCCCAAACCCCAAAAAATGTTCCTTCTTCTCTACTTTTCCGCATCTCGGCAAATGGTACCTTCATCCGAGAGTTACATAAGCAAGTCATTGTTCAATTTTCCTACAACACCCTACCCATCAAATCCACCACATCTTCCCATTCAAGGTTTATAACATTCACCTTCATCCCCAATGCCATCTTAACTAATCATCTAATTTGTATACCTCTCACCCAGTCTCTATACAGCAATAGCCATGATCTCATGAAAATACAAATCAGAGCATATCACTGTCCTAATTTAAATCTTTCAGTAGCTTCCCATCCAATTTTAAGATAAAATCTAAAATCCTCAAATGGCATTTGAAGATCTGGATCCTGGTCACCTCTCCATCATCTTGGATCAATCTTCCATGTGATACATTTACTACAGTCCACAGCTCTGGGCACGTTTCATTTCCTGAAACTCTTCCCCACATAGGAACTTGTCTCTTCATGACATACTCCACACTACCCCCACCTTCACACCTCTGCCTTTACCTAACTTTTCTCATAGTTCAGATTTCCACAAAAATATTTTTTACAGGCCTCTACTCAGTGTTTCTCTCATAAAACCCTGTGCTTTCTTCTCATGTAATTATCAAAATTGTTAACTATATTAACTTGATCATTTTTGTTTATCTTAAACACTAGACTGTATAAGTTACTCAAGGCCAGAGAAATCTGTTTTGTTCTTCACTGTGTAAATCAAACAGCACGTACTACAGATCATGGCACACAAAGGCATTTCATAAAGAGTTATGGAGTAGTAACAGTTGTTATTTTTGTTAAGTCCTCCCCTTCTGTTCTGTCTTCTTTCAGGAACTTTTAACTTACAAGTTACTGAAAAGCCAGAGATGATTTCTGCAAATAAGATATACTTAAATCAGTCTTTTCCTACTGATGTATATTACAAAATTAAATGTCCTTTACTACTTGCCTGTGAAATTAACAATGAAAACTGATTAACACTTAAGCCTAAATTCGCTCACTCTCATCTAAGTCTTAACTCTGAGAGAGCTACTACATTTTTACAGAACTCTGTAGTAAATTCCAGGCCTCCAATTAGTGACAGTGCCCAGGTCACAAAGTCTTACCCACCCAATCATATTCAAAATACCATTCCTGTCCAGCCCCCATGACTTCATGATCAGATTATCTCAACAAATTATGGACAGTATCCCAGTCTCTACACTAAACAGTTAAGCCCCTTTGTACCAAAAACATTTTTAAAAATGTTCCCTACTCGAGAACCAACTTCTTCCCACTATCGATCTATATTAAATTCCTCTGACTAGCACTGAAGGCCTATGGAGGCATGAGATCAAAAAGCCAGTGCTATGAACTTGGAAGAGAACATTAAATTACATGTGCTTAACGATTTGACACTGCTTCAAGCAAATTTTACATTATGTCTCTATCTCATTTCTACAATCCAAAGTTGAATTTGGTTAGCGTGCACTCCTGAAACTAAACTATTTTTTCAGGGGAAAAACACATGAAAATGCCCCAATATAAAATATCAGCCCTCTGATATGTCCAAGTTGTCAAACATACACGTATTTAACTGGAAAGACATTATGATACAAAGCATATAATATTTCACAGAGGAAACTACTCCAATAGTTTAGGTATAATATACAACATAAGTATACGCAACCCTGATAACCTGTTTATATTTTTAAAAATCAAATATGTATAATATATAAACATACATGTATGTGCATGTATATATGCACATAAATACACATATATGGTTTTATCCTCATTATTTGGGGATCTATATTCTAACTTTAGCAAGTCACCTACTTGCTAAAATTGTATCTCCAAAATCAACACAGTATCACCAAATCAATACAATGGCACTTAGTCACTGTTATTTGCACACATGCACATAGTCGTGAAAATTTTGAATAGGCCAGCTGGAGTCAAGGTGATGCTATGCCTCTGGTTTCAGTTCTTACACCATAACAGGAGCCCTTTTTAAGATTTAGTGTCATGTTTTTTTCATTTTTGTGCTTTTTATCAGTGATGTTATTTTTTAAATGTTTTTCGAGCATAGTGCCAAAGTGTTGTCTAGTGTTCCTAAGCACAAGAAGGCTGTGATGCCCCTTACAGAGAACATATGTATTAGCTAAACTTCATTTAGGCATGAACTGCAGTGCTGCTGGCCACGAGGTCAATGTTAATCAGTCAACAATATATATTAAATAAGATGTCTTTAAACAGAAACATACAGAAAGCAAGGTTACTGATCGGTTGACAAAAATGTGAACATGGGCTTGCAGTAACCTAACACTGTATTTCCCCTAAGAGCAATAGTTCAGTATTCACTAATTCACTGTTTATAGTGACTTCATAGAATATAACTACTGAAAATAATGAGAATTGTGTGCGTGTACATATATGTATATATATACACACACACAATTATATACGTCTATATACAACACAATTATATATATACACAATAAAATATATATACTCCATGTGTATATATGTGTGTGTGTGTGTGTATATATATATATATAGAGAGAGAGAGAGAGAGAGAGAGAGAGAGAGAGATTGTGTGCACATGCACACAGGAACCAAATTTTGTGAAGCCTCAAAGACACTGCAGAGGTCATTCTGAGCAATCTGCCAATGTCTGCAGTAGAGCAGCAAAAACACCTCGAGGCACAGCATTCACAGGGTCTTCGCCCCTGATTATATAACACTGACTTAAAGCAAAAAATATAAAATCTACCAAGTTTGTTGTTTGTTCTGTCTTTGCTTCTACTCTTTTTCCCACATAATGGTTAACCTCTCCCCAATTCAAGTATTCTAAACTTTAATGCCTTTTCAGAAGCACTTGCCCTAATCTTATAATCAGGCATACATATCTGCCGATTTAATTACTGAATGATCATTCTTGAGTGAGAACCAGACTTGTGCTTAAACATCTTACCTAAATTGTGGCATTACTTATTTGGAAAGAAGAGAGGATATAAAGCATCTGCAATAGGAATAAATTACCAGAATCAAAAAATAAACCAACTATAGATCATTTTAGTTGAGTATGTGCTGAGAAGAGAAGAAATACACAAGGGAAGAAAGCCTAGGCCTCAGCCTCCCCTCCAGGGAAAGCTAAAGCCTGTCCCAGGAGCAGGGATGTTGGATGGTAGAGTTCCATCTTCCAAAAGAGTTTCTTCCAACCCTTGCTTCCTCCTAGCACTTGATTACAGATTATTTCCAAGAGAAAGGACAAATCAGTGGAATGACATTAGTGCTTGAAATTTTTTTTTTTTTAGTGTTTGAGCACTTTCCTTTAGAAATTCTTCATTTTTAATTTCACTTCCCAAAATTACTTATTTTTTTTATTGAAAATGACTTGCTTAGGGTATGATAGGTATGTTTAAAGCAGTGACAGAAGCTACAAAACCAAGTCTACTGATGAAATGTCAATGTTTTCCTTCTATTAAATAAAAGACCTATCTGCAATTTAGTGAAATGAAGTGAGTGCAATACGCTTCAAGTTACACTTCAATTAGTTAATACAATTCAAAGAAAGAAGTATATAGCTTGTGTGGTAATAGCCTTGTCTTCTTAAAACTTACAACTCAATCTAAACCAACACTTGAAATTCATAAATAATAAAGGGCTAGGAAACGTTAAAGTACAGTAAATCTGTCTATCATGACCAATCACTATATATATTCATTCTTTTGAGAAGCTAAGGATCCTTCCTCCGACCTCCCCAAGGTTCAGCTAGACTCATTATTTAGGGGTAATATTTTGCAAAACAATGACATACACCTCTAAATAATTCAACAGTTCTTTCACTTTAGAATATTTCATAGACAAAAACCTTCAGATTTTTCTCTGGCACTAATTGTCTATTGTTTATGGCATTTCAAAAAAAAGAACACACAAGTGGAATCTCAGTTTACTGTCTTCAAACCACATCATCTTTCAGAGAACCAAAACTACTCTCTTCAAATTTCTTCTCTCTTAATCTTGGAACTTAAAAGGGCCGTTTATCAACCAATTATTTCTTTCGAATTTTAAAAGTATTTATTTTGTAATATCATTTTGCAATTAAAAATTCAAAGGTCAAGGAAGCATGTAATAAACAAGAGAAAGTATTTTCTACATGCCAATTCTACAAATATATATATATACACACACACACACACACACACATACACAAAACTAAAGTGGAGAATCTTTTCTTTTTAAAATGGAGTAAACTTTTTTGTAAGCAGGCCTGCAACTGCTGACATAGGCTGGTCAAGATAATGAAAGACCAAACACAAAACTTCGCAAGTGCAAGTTAAACTGCTTTCATACCACCTTTAAAGTACTATCAAAAACACACTGAAAGGGAATGAACAGGAATAATTCCAAATAACAAAGATAAAGAGACTTCAAGTTTACCTGCTACTCACCTACTAACTGAGTTTGGGGCAAATTATCACTTCCAACACGCGCACGCTGAAATACATCGTTTTTCAACTAATGACAGAACAGGAGCAAAGCCAGGTTCAACGCCAGGGGCTGAAGGGTCCAGTGCCCTGCGACGCGGGTGGGGACTGGATGATGAGGCCAACGCATGACACCCGCCTCAACCACAGCTGGCAGAGCAGAGCCTCCATCCAGCTCGATCTGACCCTCTAATGAGTCACTGGCACACTCATAACCCACATCACTCGCTAGGACGTTTTCTATTTATTTCCTCGCGTCAAGAAGGACTGAAAATGACTTAAACTCGTAATCAGAGTTGCCAGCAGCAAGAAGAGCCGGCTCAAGAGCGAAAACTCGAGTTACTCTTTAAGAGCCCCCCCTGGCCCAACGGAGGATGCAGAGAGGAAAGACGAATAAACCGAGAGGGCGACCAGAGAAGCGGGCAAGGACTGGGAGAAGCCACCGCCACACCCCAGCCCTACCTCACCTGCCTGCCCGAGCCTCCCCGGGCACCCGTACCTTCGGCCACTGACTCCTCTAGGGTGACCTGGTAGCGGCCGACCGCGAACACCCGGACCCCCACGGACGAGCTCCCGGAGCCAGAGCCGGTCCCGGCCCCGCCGGCCCCGCCACCCGCCGCTCCGCCGCCGCCGCCGCCACCCTCCGACTTGGGCATTCGAGAGAACTTCTTCATGGTCCCGCCGGCGCGCTGGACGGCGCGGGGCGTGCGCAAGGGCGAGCGAGAGGGCGAGTGCCCCGCTCGGCGCGCGGCCGGCCGTCCGCGAGGGGTCGCCGCCCTCGCCTGTCCGAGCGTGCGTGCGTGCCGCGGCCCGCCGAGCCTCACATTCCGCGCGCCCAGAGCGCACTGCCCCGGCCCCGCCGCCCGCTCCGCGGCTCCGCTGCAGCTGCCGGGCTCCCGCAGAGGGCGGCGGGGAGGGCGGGGACGGGGCGGGGCGCTAGGGGGCGGGCCCGAGAGCGGGGGCGACTCCAAAGCCTCGGCGAGTGCCCGGGGCGCCCCCGCCTCTCTTGAGCACCCGGAGCGCGAGCCGGGGGGAGGGCGAGAGGGAGGGAGATGGAGAAGGGGGCGGGGCTGCCGGCCCCTCCTGGGAGTGGGCTGGGCCTCCCGCGACGCACACCGTCAGGACAGCAGCCCGCACCGCCGCCGCTGCCCGAGCTGGACCCGCGCCGCCCGCCACTCGGGGCTGTTGGCGGCGCGGCGCCGCTGCCAATCGCTCTCGGAGGCCGGGCGCCCCGCGCAGGCGCGCTGCCCGCGCCGCCGGAAGTGACGGTTCCGGCTCTTGTCACGTGGAGGGGGCTGGGGAAGGTGATTGTGGGGGTTGAGGGCGAGGGCGAGGCCTGGGTCCAGGCTCTGGGGTCCCGACCGGGAGGGCAGGCCAGACCCGAGGAACCCCGGCTTCGCGCAGGGAGCTCCCCCGGAACCGGTCCCCGCGCTACCCGCGCGGCGGAGTCGGCCATCCCCACTAGGAGTGTGCCGCTCGGGGTGCTAAGACTGCCGCCAACAGCTTGACCCCCGCCAAGGAACTTTGCATCTCTAGGCCGGTTTTCCAGACCTTCTCCCCTGAGAAGCGTCTTCCGCTCGCCCACCCCGCGCGTGGGCGGTGGGCGCGCTCGGAATGGAGCGATTCCCGTCACCGCTGCTGAAGCTGCGGCGCCGCGCTCTGACCGACGCCGGTGCTGGGAAGCGTCCTGCGGTTTACAAATCAGTACTTTCCGAGCCTGTGTGCTGTGCAGCGCCGCGTGAGAAAGCACAGCCGGCACCAACCCGTTGACAGCCCATCACCTGGGGCCAGGAGAATTTAACGGACTCGCCCAAGGGCACACAGCTGGCCTGTGGCAGAGCCGGCACAGGGTCCCTTCTTCCGCACTTGGTTCCGTACTTTCGGCCATTCTGGAAAAGTAGGTTTGGGTCAAGTCATTGCAAAACGGGCGATGTAGGACTGTTTCGAAGTAAACCAGCATTGGGTTCCCCCGTACCCACACCGTCCCTTTAACGGAGATTTGCCCATTAAAAAAAAAAAAAGCCCCGTTGCATCCCTGTCATCTCTCATAGACTGCGGGCACCTCGGTGCCTGCGGGGTGAAGCAGGCCAAGTGAGCGAGAGTGCAGGGGCGGCGTGAGGGAGGGCGAGCTGTAGCGTCTGTGTAGAGAGAGCAGCTGACTCTCTGCGCCAGCCTGCTTTTCCCCCGCGTGAAGACTGGTCCACGGTGAGAAGCCAGAGATCTGGGTAATTTTTCTAAACACGGCATTTCCCAAATGTTTAAAATGTATGCCCAATAAATTGTGCCTATAGGACTCCGGTATGCACCTTCTATGAAATCCCACCCCCATTTCTTTAATCAACTTTTCAATGAGATAAAGACAGAAACGTGAGGAAATGTGCTTAGCCAAAAAAACTTGGAGCTTAATTGTCTTCCAGTCTTTCCTTCCTTTTCTATTTGAAGAGCAGCTATTTCTGCCAACACCACTACAGTGCTCTGGATTTGGGCATTTCTGCTGCATAACCCACTAAAGTAAATTTCTTCATCAGGAGACCTGACCTTTAAAGTACATTCTGGGTCAAAGAAGTCAGATTATAGTATGTCAGATGATTGATGTGGTGTGACAGTTGGGGACTGCCATTTAGAAATAAAATGGCCATTTTTATTTATGTATGTATTTATTACTGTGGGGATTCACTGTGGAGTCTCATTCCTACAACATTTAAATTACATTTTTCAAGCAGATGAAGGAGAAATTTAGTCATGCCATACAATTCAGAACCAGTCCAGCATACAAAGTTTGGGCCTAATACAACTTCACCTGGTCACAAGGATAGTCTCTTATGGTCAGTTTGGGAGCCAATTTACTGCAACTGCTATGATAAGGAAAATCACTTCTATGTACCCATAGAGCCTGACCTCTGATACAGAAGTTGATCATTAGTTTAAGGCATAGACACACACACCTCCAAAAGAATGGGTAATGCCAAGCAACGTGTTCTTTTAACTTTTCATTAAGCATATGATAAAATTTGAATAGCTTCTGATCTTCACAGAATGTGAATATTCTATGACAGGTAATAACAAACATATAACTAATAACAAGAATGCCAAGCATTTATGAAACACTTTTACTACCTAAAGTTATTGATACCTACTGTCAAATTGTATCCTTCCAGCAACTTTGTGAGTTAAGAATGAATATCCTTAAACCAATTTGTAGGCAAAAATTAAGATAATAAAGGTGGCCTGTTAATTAGTAGAAAAATTATATTGAGAATTATAGTATTTTAGTTTTGCACTTATTCTTAGGCCATGGTTATAGAAGAACATCCAATTTTGCTTTCTGATGGGAAATAAAACCTCTAGAAAAACGAATGTATGGATAATGTAAATTATGACCACCTTAGAAACTGTCTTTGAGGTGACCTACAATAACCCAGGTATAGAATAGTTTAATAAAAGTAAAAGAAATATAAATTACATTACAATTTTCAAATGTTTGTAGCTGTATTACTAGAAAAGTAATTGAGAACTAGCCACATAATGAACTTTTAAAAAATTTTATTGGGGTTACATTGGTTAATAAAATCATGTAGGTCTAAAGTATATATACATCTGTATATTGTATTGTGTGTGCACTACCCCAAGTCATGTCTCTCCATCACCAGTTATCCCCCCTTTACCTTCTCCTGCCTCCTCCCACCCCTGAGGTTTTTGTTTTTTGTTTTGTTTTGCTTAATCCCTTTACCTTTCACCCAGCTCTCTACCCCTTCCCCTCTTACAGCTCTGAGTCTTATTCTGTTTTGTTGGTTAGATTATTTTGTCATAATAAACTTTGTTTAAAACAGATTGTTTCCTTTTGTGAGGTTTGATGTTACAGTACTCTGATAAAGGCAACATCATTATAGCTAACTAAAGGATTCTGATATCCTCAAACAAGAGAGATTTTGACAAGGGGGGAGGGAAAATTATTATATTTTTATCTTCTACTGGAAAATTGTAATCCTTCTTGTTATTAAGACCCTTACATATGTTTGCTCTGAGCTGGCTCTCAAAGACATATGTAAAGTGAGAAAGAGTGAGTGATTGACATAAGTCAAACAAAATATATTTATCCCAGAGACTTTGTCCAGTGCCACAATTATCTTTATAAGTCATCACTTGCAATGCCTGATTAATCATTTTTACTCACAAGACAATGTTTTCTTTGATGATGTGCCTTCTATCATTATTAGCCTCATGATGTTTTAGTATTAGAAATATTATTCTCCTTGCCCTGGCTGGTCTGGCTCAGTGGTCAGAGCATTGGTCACGGGTTCCATTCTGGTCAAGGGCACATACATCAGTTACAGTTCGTCCTGGCCCTGGTCAGGTCATGCAGGAGGCAAACAGTCAGTGTGTCTCTCTCATGTCAATGTTTCTCTCTCTCTCCCCCTCTCTCCACTCTATCTGTTGATAAATATAAAAAATATCCTCAGGTGAGGATTAAAAATAGATATATATATATTATTCTCCTTGCCTAACATTATTGCTTTATACCTAGTTAAATGCCCAAATCTTTGCTTTCCAAAAAAGTAAAAGTCTTAAAGTCCGTTAAAGAATATATGTCTCTATTATTAAAAGAATTGGCATTTTATGTGACTGATATTTAAATACTGTATTTAAAGTGCTCCACATTATCACTATGCCTTATAAATTTTATATACGTCTAAGAAAAAACAGTCTCATAGTATGGTTTAAAATATCAAGCCGCTCACAAATTTTCTTAATAGGAAAAATAACTTATTTGACATAAAATGTTTTTGTTTCTTTTTAAATCCTCATCCGAGGATATGTTTTTCCATTCCTTTTGGGAGGGAAGAAGGGAGGGAGGGAGGGAGGGAGGGAGAGAGAGAGAGAGAGAGAGAGAGAGAGAGAGAAGAGTTACATCCATTGGTTGCCTCCTGCCAAGTATTGAACCTGAAACCCAGGTACACTCTCTTGACCAGAATTAGACCTGAGACTCTTCGGTCTGTGGGCTGATGCTCTAACTACTGTGCAAACTGGCCAGGGCTGAAATACTTTTTAATGATAGAATTTTCCCTACAACTTGACCATGCTTATAAAAAAGACTTCAAGAGGTAGGCTACTTGACTACCAAGAGAGACACTTTGATTCCCCTCCCAGGTGAATGAGTTCCATCAGATACTCAGCACCTTAGCCTCACACCTCATGTCAGGAATACCTTTCTGCCTAGAGAAGTTATTTGTCCTAAATTGGGTTTATAGTCACATTCCTGGATATGTTCCTAACCTCCATCTTCTTAATAGCCTTTGCATTTCCTTCCTATGGCTGAGTACTGCCCTATTCCAAGTTACATTTATGTGAAACTAGCAGAGTGTAAAATAAGAACTAATTCTGATTAGGCACTTGCGATGTACCAGTGCTATTCTACAATGCATTACATGAATTAACTCAGTAAATCTTCATGACAATCCTATCAAATAGCATTTCAGATTATTATTCCTACTTAGCAGATGAGAAAATACTGATGTACAGAAAAATTAGGTTATGTGACTTGTAACAAGGTTTAAAACCAAGTAGTATGGTTTATAACTCGTGATGTTAACCACTACACCATGTAGACTATCCTTGAAATGCAATAAATGATATATGATAGCTACAATCTGAGGTAGCATGGTCCCCTCCTGTGCCCTATGGCCACATTACTCAACCAACAAGTATGCTGCTAGAACTCAGGGAATCCTACTATATAAGGAGTGAGATTCTCTTTACATTCTGACTAACCAGGTTTTTTTTTTTAACTTAACAAATAGCTGCTGAATATCTACAATTGATAGATATTCTGTGCATTGGGGCAGTGACTAGGAAAGGCTAAGATGAAGAAGATAAGGTTTCAAAGAGTTTCTATTCTTTGGAGAGGAGATACAAGTATGTGGAGGGGAGGAGAATGGGAATGGAGATAGAGCTGAGGTAAGCTCTGTAAAAAAATGATGAGCCTGGCCCTGGCCAGTTTGGCTCAGTGGTTAGAGCGTTGGCCTGCGGTCCAGAGAGGCCCGGGTTCGGTTCCCGCTAAGGGCACGTACCTCGGTTGCAGTTTGTCCCCGGCCCTGGTTGGGTCGTGTGGGTGGCAGCCACTCGATGTGTCCCTTTCACATCGATGTTTCTCTCTCTCTCTCTTCCCCTCTCTCCCTCCCACTCTGTCTGAACAAAAAATGGGAAAATATCCTCGGGTGAGGATAAAAGAAAAAGATGAGCCTGGCTGGTGTGGCTCAGTGGTTGAGTGTCAGCCCATGCACCAAGAGGTCACCGGATTGATTCCCAATCAGGGCACATGCCCAGGTTGTGGGCCACATCCCCACAGGGGCCAGGGGGCATTCAGAAAGCCACCAGTCAATGTTCTCTCTCATGGATGTTTCTATCTCTCCCTATTTTTCCTTCCTCTCTCTCTAAAATCAAAAAGAGAGAAAGAAAAAAAAGAAAGAAAGAAATGATGAGCTCTAAGGTTATGCTATTATATGGTATGTTGACTTCAAATCTCCTGGCAGTATGGTTGATGCAATGATCTTAGAAACTTCTGAGGACAGAAAAGCAGCTTTTCTGGATTTGGAAGCAGGTTAGTAGTTCCCATGGAAAAATCTTGAAGTCTGTCTCAATGCGTTGAACTCTACACTTCCACGACATTTACATGCACACGTACAAAACACTATTCAAGGTACTGTAGAGGAACAAAGAGAAGGGAGGATTGAAGCTAAGTTCATCTTTTGTTTTAACCTTTTATTAAAATTCACATACTCTTTTTACTCAGACTTATGCCAACTATGGTAGAGACTATTTAATTAACATGTACAATGTGCTAGACAGTGTATGAACCAATACACAATAGAACCTGTGCAGTCTGTAAGAATCATGGAATTTCAGAGCTGGAAGATGACATAATCAAACAGAGCAACTGAAAGAGGAACAGTAGAAAGAAACATTTATTGAGCACCTATGTGAGCGTTATGTTTAACACAGTATGTATGTTACTTAATCCTCGAACAAGGAAAGTGGATATTATTACCCCTGGTTTAGAGCTCTCTCACTCCAGCCGCCCTGAACCATTTTCATTTCTTACCAAGCTGTTTCCGGCCCTAGTGCTCAAGTTAGAATGTCTTGTTCTTTGTCATAGTCACCCGACTCATTGGGTGACTATGTGGAACTCCAGGGTCACTCCCCTTGTGGAAACTTTCCTGACCTCTACTGTCTGCCAGACCTGGATACAGTGGACTCACTGGTACCCCACACGGTTCTTCACAGACTTCTACATGCCTATCTCCCTTTATTGCATTGTACGAGCTTTAAAGGGAAGGGACCATGACCCATTGTTTTCTTAAAACCCAGTGACACGCAATGTTCTTGCCATACAGTGAGTATTTAATAATGAATGAATAACTTAGCCCCAAATCCAGTAAGTGGTAGAGTTGGGGGGTTAAGACTAGGTTCACATCTCAGATGTGTTTGAAACCTCGGGCTTCTTAGCCTTCCTGCAACTGAGTTTTGGAGATGTTTAAAATAGGAAGAATGTGCTCTTTTTATTTTGTTGGTGGCACTGCTGGTTTCTATGTTTTGAAGTGGGAGCTCAGAGGCGATGTGTTCTATGAGTACTCAATACAATTGATACCAATCACAGTGCTGGACATATAGTAGGTAATCAAGAAAGTCAGTTCCTGTCCCCTTTCTCTATATCATCTTGTTCAAAATTATACTTGAAGTGAGAGCTGGGACTCAGATTACTCAGCTATGCTACCCTTTCATCACGGGTGTTTCACAGATATAATCTATTGACTCTTATTTGGGGTATTAGGCTTCTTCACATTTATCATTTATTTTCTTTTTTTTCTATTTTGGAAGACTTTGAACTGCAATTGTAATAGAGGACAATATAGGCAGACTCGGGGCAGGAAGAGTCTTTCCTGCCTGAAAGCTTCAGGAGGGCAAGAACCATGACTTCTTTATCTCTGTCTATGCCAGTCTCCTGGCGAATGCTTAGTAATGATTTGTGGAGCTCAGGTGCATTGGCCAACTTAGACCTGGGAGGTTTCCTGGATCTTTGAGGACAGTCTTCAGGAAGAAACACAGGTAGCTGAAGAAAACAGGAAATGGGAAACTGCTTAGTATATGGGAATATAAGAAAGGATATTCTGATTCTGGAGTGGAAAACTTAAAAGTGTACTATCAGCAACATGGATGAAATGAGGTGATTATGCTAAGTGAAATAAGTCAGAGAAAGACAAATACCATATGATTTCACTTATATGTGGAATCTAAAAAACAAAGAAAATAGAAATAAATGCATAGACACAGAATATTTTGATGGTTGCTGGGTAGGAAGGGTGTTTGGGGAATGGGTGAAAAGGGAGATGGGATTAAGAAATACAAATTGGTATTTACAGAATAGTCATGGGAATATAAAGTATGGCATAAGGAATATGGTCAATAATATTGTAATAACTATGTATGGTGCCAGATGGATACTAGATTTATCAGGGTGATCACTTTGTAAGTTATATAAATGTCAAATCACCATATTGTACACCTGAAACTAATATAATATTGTATGTCAACTGTAATTGAAAATGAATAATTATTTTTAAGAAAGGTAATATCTCAATAGCATAAGCAAGAGAAGGCCACAGGTAATATGAACAAGATAAAGCTAGATAAGAGGTGAACACTCTGAAACTTAAAGTCAATCTGAAAACACAGTCTGAGGCTACAGTGAAGGCCGGGTCCCCACCACTCCAAACAAACAAATCTGCTCTAAGAGACTGATTTATTCTCCACGGGCTAAAATACCTCACCCTTTTCCTTTTGCTCTTGCTGTTTCCCAGAACCTGAACACTGGTTTTTCTTCCTCATCCACTTTTAGATGTATACAGTTTTCCCAACTTAACCTACCTCCTCTGGGAAGTTTTTTCCCAACTTCCCTACTTCATAATAATCCATCATTTCTCTGAACAACCATGGCATTTTTGTCTGCATGCAAAGCCCAGCATACTGTTTTCTTTAATTGGTCAGTGTGTATAAGTCTTAACTGTCAAACAAAATATATTGTGTACAATTTTCATTTTAAGGAATTCCATTGCATACATAGCCCAACATTAGGCACATTATAGGTGTTAAGTGCTTATTGATTTAAAGTGCCTGGATAATAAATGCCATTTTGAATTGACATTTTGAAATTTCATTTTGGGTTCACAGAAAGAAATTAAAGATGGATGCTTTGAGGGGAGAGTAAAATTGATCAGAGTCTAAATAATCAAAGATACATTTGACTGTACTGTTCTTTAAAGTTAAAGAGAAGTTTCTATTATAGGTCTTTCATCGGAAAAATCTGTATGAAGTATGACCGGATATTACAGAAAAGAAATCTTTATCATTTGTCTACAACTTAATAAGGACCCCACACCACCATAGTGCGTATTTCAAGCTAAAATAAAAATGATATTTATGTACCCACTTCTTAAATTATATTTGAAATTGCTTTTTGTTGACCTTCAATTATATTATTTGCATATTGCTCTAAAAATAGTATTCAAAGAAATCATTCTTGAAGGATAAGCATGCTTTTTTTGACCTTTTAGTTTTTCATACTTCAACACTATACCTTGTTTCTGTTCGCTCTCTTATCTGCTGGCAGCAGTGGGCCTGCTTATATGGACAGATTAACAACATGTCTTCTCTTACCATGACAACACCCAGCTAATGTTTACTGATAAACCAGTAGCAAGTCAGAACATCTACAAGATGCAAGAGGAATTCACAGCCCTAAGTAAGAACTTTAATTCAGTAGTGAAATAAATTGTATAGCTAAAAGAAATACATATACTGTTAACAATTTATTATCATTCTTTTCATTTTTATGCAAATAAAATAGCCTATATTGAGTCACTATGTTGTATCTTTTCTATAGAGAAGCTCATTTATTAAAAGCCCTAAACTTATAAATTTTGTGTGTGTGTATATGTGTGTGTATTTCAGCAGCTATGCACTAAAATATTCATTCTGTGTTGACAGACACCTAATTCAAATCATACACAGATATAAACACACTTGATTAAAAATCACTATTATGAGATACTAATGCTGATATTTTTTACCAAAGAGGATTAACCAACTATAGATTTGGCCCACTTAAACTCTCTTATTATAATATGATGATAAATAGATTGTCAAAACCTTAAAAATTAAGTCAAACAACTAGAATTGTCTCAAATTATTTCACATAACAATTTTTCTTTTTGTCAAATTTATCACTTGTTTTGATAGCATTTGCACACAGCCTCAAAGACAAAAAGTAACTTTAACAACTTGTCTGTCCAATATAAGTAATTAATTAAATAGACACTTATTGCAGGCCTGTATTACATACACATACATATAGCGTTGTACTAGCCATGAGGGAAAATAAAAATAAGACATAACTTCCAAATTTTAAGGCAAACAAACACTGAATCTAGCGGGTATAAGCATGGTTTCTCAAGTTCATGATCATCCTGTACATCTTTTACATTTATTCTGTTTTGACCAGCAAATTCTTTCCCCTCACTACTGTTACCTTTCTCACTTATGACCCATCAAATGTCTTATAATTATCATAAGGAATAATCTCCATTTCTCTAACAATGAACTCTAATTATTATCCTCTATGGCCTTTCTCTGCACATCAGGGATAAAACTGAATAGAAATGTGTACCATAATGTGTATTTTGAATAAAAATAAGCATCTTTAACAAAAACATCAATATTTCAGTTTAATAAAAATATTAAGAATACAAATACCCTTATGCAAAAGAGGCTTGTTTTAAATTCTTTATCATCACAAGAATTTGTCATCAGCAATTTCAGTACAACATTAATATTTCATGTGGTCACATCCCTATTCAAAAAAGGAACACTAACACTAATGCAACCAATTCAATCTATTTGAATTAATAAGAATTTATAAATGCTCTCTAATTATGCACTAAATTTTTACATTCTAAAACATTTTTTAAAAAGAAGCAAAATGCAAAAACTACATGTACTTTTAGTTGTGATTGTTCAGGGAAGTCTTTTATTTATACCTACTGATTAGATACCTGCAGAATGTATAATCAAAATCGATTTTATAGCTATGCTTTATTCAGTACTCATGAATGTAGTAAATGTTGTTTATAACAGCACTTTCCAGATAGGATGTTATTATGTTGTAAGAAATACAATTTCTTAACCAACAAGTTCTACTGGTTCTCAGGTATGTAAAGCAGTATATTTTGTGATAGAAATAGAGAAGAATGTAGCTTTTTTATTCATTGAAAAAAAGAAAAATAAAGATTAACAATTTCACATAAATCCTATTTTATCAGATAAAAGCACGATATTATATAAAGACTACAGTGCTGGTTACATTGCCCAAATCTGATTCTTGATAGTTCATTTAGTAGGCAGCATGGATAATACATGACAGCTCTAAAGACAAATTTAACTCCCTGATGATGTCACTATTTTGCTTAATTTGTTGGGCATGTTAATATGTGGCGTTTTTTTTTACTAGAATTCCAGCAAAAGCAGAAAAGGACTTTCTTCCAACAAAACAGTTACTGTCTTTCTAGCTCTGTAGACATCAGCAGAAGGGAACAATGTAAGTGTGAACACAGATCGGCACCCTATGTTTCCATGCTGAATTTATATTTTGAATCCTAATATCAGGATTATCTTTTATAAATAACCTGGGTCTTTTGCAATTCATGTTCAATTTACAGTTCATTATTCAATAAACACTTATTAAGCCAACCACTATGTGTGACTCTGCAAGGGATAAAATGATTAATGAGGCACATTCTCTTTATTAAGGACTTACAGCCTAATGAAAGGACAGATATGTTCACATCTAACACAAGCCTAAGTTCTAATAGAGAGAGGAAGTGTTAAAAGAGCAGAGTGGGAGAAGTACATTTTAATGTATTAAGCAGAGCGTCATAGAGAAAGTGGCATTTGAGATGGACATTGGAGAAGAGCTGAGATTTCAACAAATGAGCCTATAACAGACTTAATCTGTCTCAAACCTCCCATTTCATTCTCCTTTAACCTGTTCTTTTTCTTTTTCCATAGCACTTATCTTCTAGTTTATTTATTATATTTATTGTTTATTTACCGACACCACCACCTCCCCACACTGGAATGTAAGTGTTTAGACAGGGATATTTGTTTTGTTGATGGATGTACTTTGGTGCCTAGAATTTCCTGGCTTACTGTAGGCACTTGATAAATATATATGGAATAAATTAATGAGGGTAAAATATAAGTTAGCCAGGAAAGCAGAAAGTGCAAGGTATTTTTTTCAAATAATAAAGGGGTCCAATGTGGCTGGTATGACTGTGAAAGATATTTATGGTTATATGAAATAAATAGGGAAGGAAACTAGATGTAGAATAAAATGGGCTGTTTTTTCTTCTCACTTTTCTATTAAGTAATGAGCAAATTTGAAATTGATGGTGGAACTCTGATAACATGCATTTTATAAATAGTTGTTGAATCAATTAAATAACAAGAAGCTCTAGTTCTGAAATCTTTATAATTTTTAGCCATTTTACATTTTATTTGCATATATTTTATCTTTACTTGGGCTTTGCTACCCTGAAATTTTACTCTTGCTAAAATTGCTTCTATATCATTTCAGTTTATTATTTTTAAAAACTGAATTCTATAAAGTGGATATATCCCCTTTAGCAAATAAAATGATGAATGAATATATCCAACACTTGTCAGATGGTGTCTGAGTGTAACATAACATGCAATGTCAGGATAAATATACTCCAATATCAGATGCCACATCAATTAGCTAGTAATGTTCCAAACTGCATCAACTCATAGAAAAAAGGATTGTCATAGGAATGGACCCATGAAGCTTAGAATCACTAAAAATCTACAGTATAGTACTGTAGGTTGTTGTACATTATGCAAATATGCCTTGCTAATAAATCCACATTCTTTCTATCTCTATAATTTATAGGGTCATGTATTCACCAATATGTTTCATATTTTAATGTCTTCCCCTGTTTTTTAAATCAACATTTAATAGTGTCATGAACCATTTTGTTCAGTGTCTAGTTTACTCTTGTCCAATAGATTTTCTGAGATGTTTAAAATGCTCTGTATCTACCAGTTTTGATCAGTGGTTAGAGTGTCAGCCCATGGACAAAAAGGTTGCAGGTTCAATTCCCAGTCAAGGGCACGTACCTGGGTTGCAAGTTCGATCCCCAGCCCCAGTCAAGGTCATGTGGGAGATAACCAATCGATAAGTCTCTCTCACATCAATGTTTCTCTCTCTCTCTCTCCCTCCTTCCCTTCCACTCTCTCTAAAAATCAATGAAAAAATATCCTTGGGTGAGGATTAACAAAAAAATAAAATAAATAAATAAACAAATAAATAAAATCTTCTGTATCTGCACAGTGCTATATGGTAGCTACTAGACACATGTGCCTATTATTGAGCACTCAAAATATTGCTAGTACAACTGAAAAATTGAATTTTATTTTGTTTAATTTTGATTAATTTAAATTTAATACTCCCATATGGCCATCGGCTACCATATCAAACAATACAGATCTAGATGTTTTTTAGAAGGATTATCAATGACTACCTACTTATCCATTTGACAATTTTATGGAATAAAATATATTGCATGACCTTCCACATCAGGAAGATAAACCACACTGAAATATCAATACATACCTATCAGAATGGGTAAAATAAAAATATAGTGATAACACCACATGCGGGGCAAGAATGCAGAGAAAGTGGATAACTTATGTCTTCCTGGTGGGAATGTAAACAGTTTGGCAGTTTCTTTAAAAACTAAACATGCAACTACTATACAAGCCAGCAATAGCACTCCTGAGTATTTATTCCAGAGAATAGAAGACTTGTGTTCATAGGAAAATCTGTACATGGATACTTGTAGCCACTTTATTTATAATAGCCCCAAACTGGAAAAATCAGATGTCTTTTAACATTTAAATGGTTAAACAAATTGTGGTACATCCATACCATGGAATGCTATTTAATAAAAAGGAAGGTGCTATTGATACACTCAGCAACCTATATGAATTGCCAGAGAATTATGCTTAATTGGGGAAAAAAGCCAATTTCAACATACTGAACACTGTAACCTTAGATCAAATTATTTCATTTATATTCTTAAAATTCTTAAAATGACAAAATTATAAAAATGTAGACTGCATTAGTGGTTCCTAGAAGTTAGGGAACTGGGGCAGGAGAGAAGTAGATGTGGCTATACAAGGGCAACATGAGAGTTTCTTGTGGTGGTAGAAATGTTGCATGTATTAACTGTGTCAATGTCAATATTCAGGCTGTGGAATTGTGCTACAGTTTTGCAAGATGTTACCACTGGGGAAAACTGGGTAAAGGATACATGGGATCTCTCTGTTTTATTTCTTACAACTGCATGTGAATTAACAATCACCTCAAAATAAAAAGTTTAATTAAAAGTAAATATATTGCATGAGCCCATTCATGTTCAGCATTATTCAAGTTTATCACTTAAAAAAAGTGTATCACTTTTTTTTTTTTTAATCCTCACTCAAGGACATTTTTCCATTCTTTGTTCAGATTGAGTGGGAGGGAGAGAGAGGAAGAGAGAGAGAGAGAAACATCAATGTGAAGGGACACATCGGGTGGCACCCGCACGACCAACCAGGGCCGGGGACAAACTGCAACCGAGGTGCGTGCCCTTAGCGGGAACTGAACCCGGGTCTCTCTGTACCGCAGGCTGACGCTCCAACCGCTGAGCCAAACCGGCCAGGGCAAAAAAAAAGTGTATCACCTTTTAGTGAAATAAATTGAGACTTTATATTTTTACTTCTAGTTGCCAGTTAAAAATAGGTTCATCTTAGTTTCATCCTTCTTAATACTATATTTCAGAGGAAAGTTTTATTAGTCTCATTTAGTAGAATTTCTAATCTATTGTTTAGTTTACAGTACTGTCTCATCTGATAATTAATGTATAGTTTTCCTTTAGAAGATACTGATTTGAAAAGTGTTTCTTCCTCCCGAAGTTCTTGGAATTAATATACTATTCAAGTCCTTGAAAAATGTTGTAATTGTTTGTATTTCATTAAACAGAGAAACTACCCACTATATTAGAAAGTTTATCTTTTATCACTACTTTATTTTTAATTTTGGCAATGTCATAGAAGTTCAGGAAACAATAGAAAGTACAATTATCCCTGACCTCAATGAGAGTTTATATTCTAGAAGGAAGATATAAAGAGATAATTAAAATATATAGCATGTCAAATGGAGATGAGTGCTTTTGAGGAAAATAAAGTATGAAGATGGGATTACAAAGGTAGGTGGTTAGGTGCAATACTAAATAGTGTCATCAGGGAAACTATTTTTTTTTTAAATCCTCACCCAAGGACCTTTTTCCATTTATTTTTCAGACAGAGTAGGAGGAAGAGAGAGAGAGAAACATTGATGTGAGATAGAGACATCGACTGGTTGCTTCCTGCATGACCTCGACCAGGGCCAGGACCGAACCACAACCGAGGTACATGCCCTTGACCAGAATGGAACCTGAGACTTACTGGTCCTTGGACCGATGCTCTAACCACTGAACCAAACTGGCCAGGGCGGGGAAACTTATTTTTAATGGTGAACAATCCTAGTGTAGCATGTAACATTTTCAAAAGTGATTATAATGCCCAGTAAAGGTTATAACTGTAGAACAGGAATGTGCAACCTTTCCCTTCACTGTGAGGCATGTGACTGATGACATTCACGTGTGTCACACAGTCCCACAGCGGACCAGTGACTGGTGAGACTTCTTGTATGCTCCGTGTAATTCCTCAGACCTGGCTATAATTCCACCTTGTTTTCTTTCAGGAAAATCAACTTAAATGTCAATGAGAATGTGTGTTATAGTGATAGTCCTAAATCTGAATATGTTTTCAAAATATATAATGTTTAAAAATTGAGTACTTTATTGCTTACAATATACAACTGACTTCAATATATCTGAATATTGAATCACTGCCATTGAAAGCAATACTAATGGCATGTGTATAGTAGTATCTAATTGGTAGATGACATAGTTTCTACTAGTTCTTGGGGAATAGGCAATTATATGTTGATCTTACAAATAAGGAAGTTGAGACCAAGGGCAAAAATGATAAAATCAATAGTTTTAGTATAGTTTCAGATGAACACTCTTGATGAATATGTCAACAGAAGCTGAAACTTGGCATTAAAGTAGGCAAGTGCTCAGCAGACTAGATGACTGAATTCTGCTGCCTGAGTGGGCAAATTTTTCTGGCGTAAAGTTAAATAAATCAATTGTAATTCTATTCCTACTCAGTATTACCACTCACTGGTTCAAAACATTTCAAATGAAAAATGTCAAGCAAATAATTGCATCTAACCAAACAAAGCCCAAAGTGAAAATTTTTCACCATAGGAATTGTATTCAATGCAGTAAAGGTTTATGAAATGCCCCCTATGGGATAAACACTGTGATGTGCACTAGAGGCCAAAGACAAAATTAAAACAATGTTTCTGGATTTTATTGATTTAAAGTAGATCTAGTTGGTTAATATGCAGTCCACAGTGCCAGCCTTGATGTTTCCTGTGTGGTAGATCCATCAGGAGGCTGTGTAATTAGATCTTGATTAGAAATTTCCAGGAGGAAAAAAAAAACTAATAAAATGAATGATGATGCCAAATAAGTCGTTTCCATTTGAGGGGATAAGACAAGCGTGGGATAGGGGTCTAAGTGAGACATGCCTTGGCCCCATACTGTGCTGGTCATGGCTAGCCATCCCAAGCCCTGGTTTCACGTCACTGCTTCCATGAAATGGTCCTCAAAGTGTCAGTGATCCCATCTCTCTGGTGTCACAAAATAGGTGCTTAATACATTTTTGCTGAACAAATTAAGGAATGAGTCTAGCATTTTAGCTTGAAGGCAATTCTCCAAGATCCTATAACTCAAGTTCAAAGTTGCCTGAGGCTGAAACTCCCAGGATCTCCTGAACTGGCTGCGGGCCCCACACAAGACAACGGGAGTGGCATCTTCAGGCGTGTGACCTTCAGCAGTACAGCGCTTCCTCACAGAGCTCCAGAAAACCCCCATTTC
Organism: Molossus molossus; assembly: GCF_014108415.1. Classification (NCBI taxonomy): domain Eukaryota; kingdom Metazoa; phylum Chordata; class Mammalia; order Chiroptera; family Molossidae; genus Molossus; species Molossus molossus. The sequence continues at coordinate 58,039,624 of NW_023425344.1, read as the reverse complement.
AGAACGGGAGGCCTGAAGCAGGAACTAGAGCTCGATAACTGCTAGAACTTCTGCAAATAATTTAGCTGCTTGGCAGAGATCTAGCCACTGTTAAATGGGCAGATTTGATAGAACGCAAATAAAGGAAAAGCTTAAACCCTACTTTTTTTCATCTCCTTCCGGCCTTCGGGGTCCACTTTATGATTGTAATGGAAAGTCAGCAGTAGGCTCAAGTATTGTCATCAGAACATTTAACTTCCCTGAACCCTGAATGAATGAAGGAGCATCTTAAAAATTACCTGTATCTTCATCCAGTTTGATCATGTTTCTCATGCAAACCCACACCGTAACGGGAAACTCCTCAATGTGGTGCCTGAGCTCCAACTGTGATAGGTTGTATCTTGCTCTACCGGGCAGATGAGACGTTCTCTGAGGTCCCCATGGCTGCCTCAATGCCTAGCTTTCAAAAGCTTTAAATGGACTTTCTTAGCTCTCTGGCTTAGAGGTATGAGTTACAGTGAGATTTCCTGAAGCTTAGTGCTGAGGCCACAGAACACCATTTAGTTCTGTCTCTCTCTCGGTGCTCCCCAAAAGTAATTTAATTGACTGTTCATTCCTTGTCCTAGTCAACAGGAGAGGACAATTAGGGGTACATGTGCACTTGGAAATGCTGAACATATTTTTTAGTCTATTTTAATTCTTAGATATGTGTTCCAGAGCAAGCACAAGAGAGCTATGTGCCAAGGTTGTTGTGACCGATGAAAACTCCCCCTCCCTCCCTGAATAAAGCATAATTCTAGACTTAGTTGGGCACCCTGGTGGCAAAGACGTTCAGTGATGTAAAATGCTTTCAAATGTTGAGTTTTGAAAAATGCCAAATGGATGATACTAATTCTTAAGACTTCATCACCATATGTGTTATGTCTAAATTAGCATATTTGCATATTTTAACTTCACTTCTATATTTAATGGAAGCACACTTAGTCTACCAAAGTGTAGCCTTGTGAGTCTTATTTCACAGTTAAGAATCTTCACAGGTCTTCAGTGTTTATTTCTAGAACAAAAAAAAAAGATGTATGTTGCTCATGTGATTATGAGCAACATAAAATTAAGGATTCATTCATTCTTTTAGTAATTGATTATTTGTTGAGTGTTTGCTATGTACAATTCACTAAGTTTAAATTAACTGTATTTCGGCATCTTTTTTTTTCCTATGTATTGTTCTTGATTTTCATGGATGGCTGAATTGGCTGACCTGGAGTCTATCACATGCAGATGCTTTGCTGGTTTGATCAGGCTGCACTTTTCTCTGTGTTTTTTTCTACATTAGCAATAATGTTATGTTATGTCTTTTGCTTTAAGTAAACATTTCTTAGTGCTAGTAATAGGCAATAGTTAAAATTTAAGCCAGACACTACCTCTTAAGTTTAACTTTACGTTAAACTTTAAGACTCTTTTGCCCTTAGCCTCTTAGGATTTTATGATGTTAGTTTTTAAATATTGATTATAAAGGAAAATATTTTTGCAAGCAAAGTTCTAGGGAGACTTTGGTAAAACTAAGTCGGTGAAATTGATCTCCTGTACTCAGTTCCACTAACATTTCTTCTGTTTTTAGCGCCCATCTCTTTCACAAAGGCCCAGTATCCCTGCCTTGAAATGGGAGCGGTAAGGAGGACAAATCACAGTTCTGCCACTCAGTAGGGATATAGCCTTTACTTGTCCCCTAAGCCTGAGATTCCCCATCTATAAAATAGGGATTATCACGCTACTTTCCTCACATAGTCATAGAAGATGAAGTAAAACTGGAACATGAAGCACTTAGCACATGCACATGTACACATTAAAGATCAACAAAAAGCGGCTAGCTTTTTATTTTTGCCAGGCAAAGACATTAAAGAAAAAAACACAGCCTCCACATATTATCACAACCATTTCATACAAGAAACGATATGGTACCATCCAAAGAGGAGGATGTGATCTCAGAAGTTGTGATTTTAATTTAAAATTTTGCTACATTGTCCTTGTTCATATATCACCATGAATTTATAAAATTGTTATCTGGGACCAACTTTTAATTTACAGCCCCATGTTTGAAAACCACCATAGTGACCTTTCCAATTCTCTTTTCCATCAAAATTTACCTACCATGGGCTCACTCCTTTAAAGCCAGATCTCCTGTCTGAGTTTACAGCTCACTGGTCTGTCATGAATGCCGCTGGATAAATGTATTCATCTTTTTGAGGAGATATTTATATCCTCATATAGGGGCTTTATCCAAACAAATGATAGTAGTGGTGGGAATTTTAGACCAGTTAGCAGTTCTGGGGTAAGACGATTTGGGTACAAGTCCACTTTTCAGCGTCCTGAATGTGCACCTTCTCCACCTATGTTATTGGCTGACCCAACCTTCCTTAGGTTTAGGAATGTTAGACCTGCGACACATAGCCTGGGCCTTTGGGTGGTTTCTTCAGCTACCTCTGCAAGCCATACTTATATCCTCACCTGAGGACTTTTTTTTTTCTTTTCATTTTTTTGTTCAGATAGAGCAGGAGGGAGAGAGAGGAAGAGAGAGAGAAACATCGATGGGAAAGGGACACATCGAGTGGCTGCCACCCGCACGACCCATCCAGGGCCGGGGACAAACTGCAACCGAGGTACATGCCCTTAGCAGGAACCAAACCCGGGTCTCTCTGGACCACAGGCCGACGCTCTAACCGCTGAGCCAAACCGGCCAGGGCAAGCCACACTTATAAATGAAATAGTAATGAGAAGGTTTCCCTGGTCAATTTATGCCATTTCTTCCAATGAAAACCAATCATCCTTAGTAGATGTTTGACCTGTCATGACACTGATAGGAAAAAAAAAATTCCTTTTGAGTAGGTTTCTTCTACTTGTTAACATGAAAGAGGAACATAGTGCCCGAAAGGCTGGCTGGCACAGAGCAGGCCCCTCACGGTGTCAATAATGCATGTGCTTCTCCAGCGACAATGGCAGTAGTTCTAATACAACAAGCCTACATTTCATTCCAAATGTAATGGTAAGTGGACAGTCAGTACATAGTGCACTTAAATGCCACAGTGAAGAGTGTGGGTTCGAGGTCAGAAGGTCTGGATTCAAATCTAAGATTAGACACCGATCAGCTGTGGAAAGTAGTTAATCTCTAAATTTCAGTTTCCTGAAAATGGGGTTAAGAATAGTACCTATATCACAGGCTTGTTATGAGGATTAAACACAGTAACTCAGGTGAGACGTGTTGGCACAATGCCCGCCCATGGCAAGCACTCAGCTAATATTAGCTTTATCGTTACGTGCACTGTAACAAGTTGTGCCCACTTTACTGCCGGCTTCATTAACTACTTACAGTAAGTATATTTGCTGTTTTAGTCAGAACATGCTCTGAAGTCAAAATATATGCAAACTCAAGTTCAGATCTGAGCAAATGCAGGACATATCTCGGAGTTCCCCTTTTCATAGGTTCCACAGAAATATCCCAGCCTTAACAGAGCTGCATTTTACTTCCTCAAATCACCTCTCACTTCTCTTTTGTTGTTAATGTCAGACCTGTTTCACTCAGACTGTTTCTAAGAGAGAATTTCCTTTGTTGTTGTGGTGCTTGGGGGGCTGGAGTGAGGGTTGAGACATTGTGATTGATAGCACATTCTTTAACTGTGAGCAAACATTACTTGGGTTGTCTCATGAGTGAAACATTTCAATTCACATTGTTTCTAAAGAGTGATGTTCAATGAGTTTGTTTTGAGGTTGTCAGACTTCATAATTACAGTCAATTTTCAGTTATCCACACACATTAAAAAGGCCATCAGTACAGATAACAGAAAAATTACAGATTCTGCAATTGTGGTTAATCATCCAGCAGAGATGAGTCAAACTTCTATATATACCCAGTGGCAATGCCAACTGGGTTGAAGGAATTTCGCCTCTATGATCTCCTTGAAACCCTTCTTAGGTATGGATTTGACATTTTCTCAATCTCATGTAAAGTGCTAAGAGTCCTTCTACAGCTTTGCGTCCTTTCTTCCAGTGACTCTGTGGCTCCTGTGTTCCTGTAAAGTAAAAATTCAGAGCTGGCCTCTCATAGGTCTGGGCCCTTATCAGGCAATGTACCAACCATGTGGCCAAGCCATAGTGCAGATGATTGATCTCCAATTCACACAAGCCTGAGAGTGATAGCTATACCTCTGGCCTGCCTCAACACATAAAACTAAGACTAGTTCCTAAGACTAATTTTAATACATAAGTAGGGGGAATGTGGAAGCTGAGGCAGCCTTCCTATTTCAACGGTGGAACACTGAGATTGTTAGACATGTCTTCCTCACACCGTCTTCTCTAGCTTTAACCACTGATTTTGTCCCTTGGGGTCTTATAGGAAATCTGTTATCCTTCTTTAAATATTTGGAGAAAGCTATTATATCCTGTCTGGCATTAAGAACTACATGACCTTGGCTAAATTACTTCATCCCTCTGAGCCTTTCTTTTTTTTTTTTTTTAATTCTAGAAAGGAGGGAATTAAAGCAGGTGGTCTACAACTGACCCTTTAATTTTAATATTACGATTAAACTTTGAACAACATGGGTTTGAACTGTGTGAGTCCCTTTATACATAGATGTTTTTCAATACATACCTGTACTATTTTCTATCCACAGTTAGGAGTCCACAGAGGCAGAGGACCAACCGTACACATAGATCTATGTCATTTTATATAGGGGACTTGTGCATCCACAGATTTTGGTATCCATTGGATGTCCTGGAACCAAACCCACAACAGATACTCAGGAACAACTAAATTTTGGGCGAGTCAAAAGTTATATGTGGATTTTTTACTGGGAGTGGTGGCACTTCTAGTCCCCACATTGTTTAAGAGTCAACTGTATATAATTCTATGAAAAATTTCTTTTGATGCTAGTTTAGAATGGTCTGTTAACTATCTACTATCTACTAGACTAGAGTATACAATGTGCTTACAATGCACAATATCAATTTAATTCTTATAATATTCCTATAGGGCAATTATAATTTTTGTTTATGAGTGAGGAAACAAAGGGTAAAAGAGATTAAGCAAACCACATTCCGAGTTTCTGGTATAGCAGTCTGCTCTACGGGTTCATCTCCACCTTATGTTTTATTGAGAAAAAATTTTTCAAATCCCTGGGTTTTGTTCTGACTCTAAAATGGGCTCAACGACAAGACCAACTTGACCTTCAATTCAGCAGACAGTACGACATGTTCTGTGGTCATTGCCAAGAGATGTGGCGAAGCTGAGGGAGTTCACTTTGGAGAACTGGGTGGAGGCTCATCCAAGCAGGGTCAAGGCTTGGATGTTGATAAGAAATCAGCACCAGAATTCATAAACATGTGAGCCTCTCACAAGGACATTAAAAGACTAAGGACATTGTTTTATACAAAGACAATCACTCCTCTGGCATTTGGTCACCGGGGCCTGCCATATACCATGGTTGAATTAGTCACTTTTATTTAAAATTTCTCACTTATGCCCTGGCCAGCTTGGCTCAGCGGTTAGAGTGTTGGCCCTCAGACCAGAGAGACCCGGGTTCGGTTCCCACTAAGGGCATGTACCTCGGCTGCAGTTTGTCCCCAGCCCGGGTTGGGGTTGTGTGGGTGGTAACCAGGTGATGTGTCCCTTTCACGTCGATGTTTCTCTATCTATCTTCTTCCCTCTCTCCCTCCTGCTCTATCTGAAGATAAATGCAAAAATGTCCTTGGGTGAGGATAATAATAATAATAATAATAATAATAAAATTCTCATTTATTCTGCATAAGAATTCTGTGGAGTACCAGTTAGCGCATGTACAATTATTCTCACTTTGCATAACATGAAATTGACAGTAATCATGGATAAATGACTTGCTCAACCAGTAAATGAAAGATCAGGATTATAGCCAAGTTTTCTGGGCTCCAAGTTCCAGACTCTTTCTACTCTGCCAGTATTTCCAAAAGTGGGTTTCAGGCCACACTAATCCCCAAAATGCTTTTCCAGAAAGGATGATACAGTCTACTATGTTTGATTCAACACACCATGGGATCCATTAGAGGTTCATAGAGCTTACATACTCAAGGTTCCAGAAAATTCTGGACAGAAAATACGTTTAACAATTTTCTTCCTAAAAAGTCCTAAACTTATTAAATCCAAAGGTACTTTTTATTTATTTATTTATTTATTTATTTATTTTATTATTTATTTTTGTTACACTTATTTCTCCTTTTCCCCCACTGATACCTCCCTCCCCCACCCTCCTCACCCTGTCCACAGCTTTGTTGCCTATGTCCGTTGTTCATGCACACATGCATGTAAGTTCTGTGGTTTATCTCTCCCCCACCACTCCCTCTTCTGGGGATTGTCAGTCTGTACCCCACTTCCACATCTCTGTGCTGCTCTCGTCCACAGCACAGGAACCTTCTGCTCTGCGTCTCTGTAATGCACGGGTTTAGTCGTCCACCTTCACGTCCACTCACACTCTCGCACACACTCAACTTCCCTCAGGTCCTGCCTGCTGCCATCTTCTCTCCAAAGGTACTTTTTTTTTTTATCCTTACCCAAGGACATTTTTCCATTTTTTGTTCAGGTAGAGTGGGAGGGAGAAAGAGGACAAGAAAGAGAGAGAAACATCCATGTGAAAGGGACACGTCGAGTGGCTGCCACCCACATGACCAACCAGGGCCGGGGACAAACTGCACAAACTGCAACCAAGGTACACGCCCTTAGTGGGAACTGAACCCCAGGTCTCTCTGGACCGCAGGCTGACACTCTAACCGCTCAGCCAAACCAGCCAGGGCCAAAGGTACTTTTTTTTTTCTTTTTCTTTTTTTTTACATATAACACACTTTATTTTATTTTATTTTTATTCTCACCTGAGGACATTTTTCCATTTTTGTTCAGATAGAGAGGGAGGGAGAGAGAGAGAAACATTGACGTGAAAGGGACACATCGAATGGCTGCCTCTCGCCCAACCCCAACTGGGGCTGGGGACAAACTGCAACTGAGCTACGTGCCCTTAGTGGGAACCGAACCCGGCTCTCTCTGGACCACGGACCAACGCTCTAACCACTGAACAAAACCGGCCAGGGCTACACATATGTACATATATATGTTTATATTTTATACAACATACTTGTATTTTAAACAACTGCAACACAAATTTGATAGATTTTAACTCAATCATTTAACAATTCCTCACGATCATCAGTGTTTCTTCTGAATTAAAAGAGAAGAGAGAAAGCAAACGAACAATACTCTTATTTCAGAAGAAAAAAAAATTATTTCCAAAGGTACTTTTTAAATCCAACTAACACATGTTAAGATCCTGAGGAACAGAATCCCATATAACTCTTTTTGAGAAATACTGCAACATGCCAGGCTATCTTAAAAGTAATTTCTATAGCCCTGGCTGGTTTGCTCAGTGGGTAGAGCATCGGTCCATGGACCAGAGTATTGGGTTCAGTTCTGGTCAAGGGCATGTACCTCGGTTGTGGTTTGGTCCCCAGCCCTGGTTGGGGTCCTGCGGGGGCAACCAGTCAATGTGTCTCTCTCACATTGATGTTTCTCTCTTTCCCTCTCTCTCTGTCTCGCTCTCTGTACCCCTCCCTCCTACTCTATCTGAAAATGAATGGAAAAATATCCTTGGGTGAGGATTTTTTTTTTAAGTAATTTCTATAGAAAAAGATTGTCATTTTAAACTATTCTTCAAGTTAAAAATATTTTTTTTCCCGTGACTTAGCTAGTAGGTCTCAAGAGATCTTAACCCAGGTTGTTATAGTGATTCAATAAAGTCCCTGTCTAGTACCTGGGAGAATAGAACGTTGCTGTGGAATTACACACGTGAGAATACCAGATGGGAATATCAAGAAGGCATATAAACAAGTATTGCCTGTTCTTACAGCACATTTCTACATTCTGAAGTTTATTTATGCATGGAAAATACCATTTACTCCTTTCCCAAATTCCTGCTATTTGACAGGCTTTATATTTTTATTCTAATGTGAATTTAAAATCTTTCAAGATATGGAGAATTTTGTGATTCCTTGAATCCATTAATGATGCCTGGCATGTTTTAAAACTAGGATTGAAAATTACTGAACAAGGTAATAAAGTTGGATTTGGCTATGAAATTAATTACTAAATTCAGCTTTTTGGTCTACTGCTTATTTTTAAGATCTATCTGCCAATTCAGATTTGGTTCTTTGGAAGGCTTCAAAATGTTTTAAAGTAATTATTTTTTATTAGTAATATGAGTTAACAAGAATCTCAAAAATGTCTTGGTGTGACATATTATGACTTTCAGATGACTACACCCACAGAATGGCAAAAGCTAGGATGTGTATTTCACTGAAAGTAACCAGAAAATAAAAGGGAGAAACACAAGGTAATTAATTGCTATAGAATGCATCTTAATATCACTTGCTATTTGTCACTTATGTATGCTGTTCAAGTTATCTATTGCTATATTATACACTACACCAAAATGTAGTAGATTGAAACAACAAACCTTTTATTAAATCTCATCAGGAATTTGGAAAGGGTTTGGCTAGATGACTCTTCTGTTCAATGTGTGGGCCTTGTCCACCTGCCTTGATGGGATGGCTGGCAGACGAGGCTCAGCTGGGCCCCTACTCCTCTCCATATAGTTTCAGGGCCCCTCTCTCTTTCAGGGGAGCTAGACGTCACACTTGGCAGCTCAGGGCTCCAGGAGCAAGTGCAACAAGAGACAAAAAATAAAAATGGTTGGGCACAAGGTTGTTTTCACCGTATTCTTTAATCAGAGAATCAGATGGAGAATAGAGTCCAACTTCCAGTAGGCGCATCAAAGGATCTGTGGCCATCGTTAATCTGAAACATAGGCCAGACTCTCGGGCAGAAATATTTGTGTCATGAAGGAAAAAAATACAAATGTTCTACTGAACTTTTGAACAGGTTGGTCCTTTGATATATAACTCCTTATATTCAAGAAGTCAAAGTGATACTATAAAAATGTACACAATGTGACACATCTCTATGAGGTCATTTTATAAAAGAAATATGTTGGTTCTGACTCTCCGTTTGAACATTTCTTTTGTCATCTTTTGCACTTTCATTATTCCTTTGTTTTGTGCTTACTAGCATTAATAGCTAGTATTTGAAAAATATCTGCAAAATAAGTACCAAAAGAAGCAATATAGTGTAACAAACCTGTTATATTGTCAATACTAATGACACAATGATCAAGATGCCCATGGTTGTTCTTCACTGTCTAGTGATGGTAGAAATGTGTCTTTGCACTGAGCAGAGCATTGGTTTTTGTTTTTGCTTTGGGACCTTTGATTCTCCTCCCACCTTTAAAAAATTACACTTTACATTCAATATTATTCTGTTTTAGTTTCAGGTGTACAGCTTAGTAGTTAGACAATTATATACTTTACAAAGTATACCCTCCAATATTTCCATTACCCGCCTGGCACCATACATAGTTATTACAAAAATATTGGCTACATTCCCCATGCTGTACTTTACATCATTGTGACTATTTTGTAACTAACAATTTGTACTTTTTTTTTCTTTATTGATTTTAGAGAGAGAAGAAGGGAGAGAGAGATAGAAACATCGATGAGAGAGAACATGGACTGGCTGCCTCCTGCATGCCCCCCACTGGGGATTGGGCCCACAACCTGGGCATGTGCCCTGACCGGGAATCAAACCGGCAACCTCTTGGTGCATGGGTTGATGCTCAGCCACTGAGCCACACTGGCCAGGCCAATTTGTACTTCCTAATCCTTTCCCTTTTCATCCAGTCCCTCAACCCCTCTCCCCTCTGACAACCATCAGTCGGTTCTCTGTATCTATTAGTCTGTTTTTCTAAAATGTTTTTCTTTAGATTCCACGTATAAGTGAAATCATATGGCATTTGTCTTTCTCTGACTGACATATTTTACATAGCAGAATGCACTCTAGGTCCATCCATGCTGTTGCACATGGCAAGATTTCAGTCTTTTTTATGGCTGAATAATATTCCATTGTACATTTGTACCACCACCTTTTTATTCACTTGTCTACTGATGGGCACCTGGGTTGTTTCCATGTCTTGGCTATTGTAAATAATGCTGCAATGATCATAGGGATGCATATATTCTTTTAAATTCATGTTTTGGGTTTCTTCAGATTCAGAAGTGGAATTGCTGGATCATATGGCAGTTCCATTTCTAATTATTTTAGGCCCCTTTATCCTTTTTTCCATAGTGGCTGCACCAATCCGTATTCCCAACTATCTTTGTTCTTATCTATGAAGATTTATAAGCTCTAACATACTTTAGAAGGGTTTCAGTTTTAAATTTTATTTGGGTGATGCAATGGGAGCTCTGTGGAGATGCTTTCAGCTTTAACCTTATTTTTGACTCTCCCCTTTTATGCCCCTTCTGCCAAAATATTGACTCTTTCTTAGAATATCAGTGGCTTTGCCCCACTGGTGTGGCTCAGTTGGTTGAGCATTGTCCAGTGCACCTAAAAGATTTCAGTTTGATTCCTGGTCAGGACACATAGCTGGGTTGCAGGTTCAATATCAGGTTGGGGTACATACAGTAGGCAACTGATCAATGTTTCTCTATCACATTGATGTTTCTCTCTCTCTCTGCCTTCCTCTCTCTAAGAATATCCTTGGGTGAGGATTAAAAAAGAAAAAATCAGTGGCTTCATGTGACCTATCTCACATAACAAATATTTAATAAAAATTACATTTTAATGTAAAGAATTATTTCACTTCATATAAACAATGACTTCATTTCAGGGAGATAATTATGCATACATTCCTCAATGCTATATATATATATTTTTTTTACAAACAGTAAGATAGAGTAGGGGTTGGTAAACTATAGCCTGATGGTCAAATCTAACCAGCTGCCTATTTTTGTAAATCAAGATTTATTGGAACACAGCCATGTTCACTGGCTTACATATTGTTTATTACCGTTTTCATGCTATAAGGGCAGAGTTGAATACTGGTGTCCAAGACCATATGGTCTGTAAAGTATATACTATGTAGTCCTTTACAGAAACATTTGTTGATGCCTGTGATAGTGTAATTCTTTTGGAATTGTTTTAGGAGACATGTTTATTTTTATTTGTTTCAAATATACTCATTTTGTTGTGGGTAATAAAAGATTAAACAAATCACAGCTTTTTAGTCTCAAGGATAAATAGACAAATGTGCTATCATAAGCAATGACTTCATAGTGATAAGAGGGTCCTCCCTGTACTGTGTTGCACTCACTTAACTTTTGCTGCTGATCTGACTTTTGTAATGTACTGAGTAGTATGAAACAAAGGCAGCCTCAGAGCTAAGACACATGAGTGTAAAAGGAACAAATGAGTCAGACAAGGGAAGTCATGGACATGGCGGCTGAAATGATGATATCAGTTTAGTCCCTCTGTCCCTGTTTTTGAAGACTTGGTTCTGACTCACATTCTATGGGGGCATGAAGGGAACTCCAGGGAAATCCATGGACCTTTTAAAAGGAAATGTATGTACTTATCCACCTCCTGCATTTGTTAGGTTAATCTCTGTCTATATATGAAAACAGAGGGTTGCTAATTCCCAGGGTTAGCTAGGGCACAGGCAAACTAGCCTTCTTATCACTATTTGTAAGGATATAATTTATTTCAATGTTTCTATTTCAAAAGCCTTAATAATTATCTTAAATTCCAGTGCTAATATTTCTCTCATGAAATAATTAAAAGTAGGTATAAAAATTTATTTACTAAGACTTTTATTACAGCTGCATTTATAACAACAAAATACAGGCAACAATTTGTATATCACCCATAAGAGACTAAATGCGGTAGAGTAAAAATGGTAATTAGTTGTGCATAATACTGAGGGGGTAAAACAAATGATAAGACAATACATACAATTCTAGCCCGATTTTATTTCAACATATACATAATTTATGCATAGAAAAGCCCCAAAGGCACACACAAAAATAATGGTAATTATACTTTATTATACTTGAAAAGAGGGGATTACATATGGATAATTTCATTTTGTTCTTTGGATTTTTTTTTCATATTTATCAACTTTTCCATAATAAGCATGTATTGCTTTGATTATAATAAAATAACAAATATTTAAAGAATTTTTAAATATCCTCAACTAATCAACTGTTTATCTCAACTACATGGTTAAAAATAAAAATTAAAAGGCTTTTATTGATTTTTATGGAATTTATTTGGTTGGATAAATGCATATAATTAAATGGGTATTTAATTTCTCTGTCTCCTAAGAACTGGTACAGATTTTGAGATCGTGTCTATTCTATATCTCAGTCCTAAATATACTCACTTTTAAGGCTAAAATAGAAAATGTTTTCCAGAACTAAAAAATGAGGCACATCATTTTTTATTTTTTTAATTATTTTTTGTCTTTTTTTTTTTTTGTACGTGGCCCTAGCAGGAACCGAACCCGGGGCTCTCCAGTCCGCAGGCCCATGCTCCAACCGCTGAGCCAAACCGGCCAGGGCAACATCATTTTTTAATAAGAATTTATAATTTAGTACTTATATTATTTAACTTCTCATAATACTCAGTTATAGCCATGGAAAGGATAATATTCAAAGAGAAGATTGAAGACACAAGGACAGCCTTTGAAAATATAATGTGTCTCTCTCTGGAGTGTTAGTTACATTTACAAAACATGGGGCACAGCAATTGTTTGCTTAAATCCAAGACAGGACCAGCTTCCCTCACCAGATGAATCAAGTCAGTTTCAATAAAGAGTTTAGTCTGAGAGGCTTCAACTGTTTGCAGCCAAAAACACCTGCCTGCCGTCTACAACGATAACCAGGATGAACCGTCTTGCAGGCCACTGAGCAGCCAGAGATATTTCAGAAACTACTTATTCTATCTCCCTCTTTTGGGTCACTTAGCTCTCCCTTCAATCACTACTGATTAGGTAGTTTAAAATTTAAGCAAGTATTTTTTTTTTTTATCCTCACCCGAGGACATTTTTTCTATTTTTTGTTCAGATAGAGTGTGGGAGGGAGAGAAAGAGAGAGAAACATCGACGTGAAAGGGACACGTCGAGTGGTTGCCACCCACACGACCCAACCAGGGCCGGGGACAAACTGCAACTGAGGTACGTGCCCTTAGTGGGTACCGAACCTGGGTCTCTCAGGACCGCAGGCCGACGCTCTAACCACTGAGCCAAACCGGCCAGGGCTAAGCAAGTATTTTTTATTAATCTAGCTACAAAATTGATTTTCTTCTAATGAAAGGCTCACAGAAGATGTGTGAAATCCAATGAAAGAAAATAGAATATTGTCAGCAACCGATGGTAAAGCAGATTGGATTACAGGAAGTGTTAATATTTATTAGGAAAAGGATAATCTTAGCTTTGGCCAAAAAGGTAACCAGAAATAACACTGGACATAAGTACAAAGTTACCTATACTCACAGCTCTCCTAGAAGTCCAAACAAAACTTCTAGAAGAACTTGCCCAAAGTTATGAGTCTCTCAAAATTTAGGCTAGGTGGCTTATTTTAATTGAAGCCCCTTTTGGGATGTTCAATGAGAAAACTAAAGCAATAACTATATCAGGAATTGGTGTGTGCTGGAAAAAGTTTGAAGTGAATATTTATGGACTAAATTTAAAACAAAACAAAACAAAAACTTTCATGTGTTCAATACTACATTTCAAAATTTTAACAAATGTTATTTGACCTTGGTAGCTTCTCTTGCATTTCAAGATGTTTTTATTTTTATTACTTGCAGTCAGATCTCACAGAGGAAAGAAAGTGTTATTAAGTGTTCAAGGTGAGAGAGCTAGTATTTGTCATTTAATTTCAATACATAGAGCACTTTTACCACTTTTTAACCATGAACAAATTCTTGCTAATAATGTACTTGGTTTCCAATGCATGGAAACAGGGAGAAAGAAATCCTTGACGAAGATCCATATTTTAATTGTGGCATGCTCACTTACTGTGGACACATTAAAATTTTCCAGTTAATTAGGGTTAACCCAAGAGATGACATCTTTTTATTATCACATTCATTGCTTCGAATTCTTGCATTAACAATCTTAGTAGAACACCTGATACCTCGTCCAGTGGGTTCCCCAACATGAAGTTTTTATGGTGATCATGGAGATGGTGCCCTTCCTGTATAGAATGTCATACTTGCTGTTTGTAGATATTATCTGATACTGACTTTTCTCTGACAGCATCTAGCACTTATTAATGTGACCTTCACTTTTGATAAACCACAGATATTTTACGATGCCCAGGTGATTTTATAAATGTCAGGCATTTTTTTCCCCAAAAGATTCTAAACTGTTTTTTCCCCTCTACCTCACTTTTCATGTAAGAGAGTCCATCAAACTCTTATCTACTGGAATACATCTTATACTGCAAAAAAAAAAATAGAGGCTTTGAAGTTGGATACTGAATGTCTGTGTCCCCTCTCTCTCCCTCCTTCCCCAGTTGCATATGTTGAAATCCTAATCCCAAAGGTGGTGGTATTAGGATATGGGGTCTAATCCCTCATAAATGGGATTAGTGCCCTCATACAAGAGGCCTCAGAAAGATGCTTCCTCCCTTCCACCATGTGAGTTTACAGCAAAAAGAAGGTCATCTAAGAATTGGGCTCTCAGCCCTGGTGGGTGTGGCTCAGTTGGTTAGAGTATCCTCTCACACACAGAAAGGTCTTGGGTTTGATTCCTGGTCAGGGCACATACCCAGGTTAGGAGTTTGACCCTTGGTTGGGGTGCATATGTGAGGCAACTGATTGATGTTTGTCTCTCATCTCTTTCTCTCTCCTTCTCTCTCTCTCCCCAAGATCAATAAAAACATGTCCTTGTCTGAAGATTTAAAAAAAAAAGAAATATTTGGGCTCTCACTGAGAAAAGTTATTAAGCCAGAACAAGTGGAATAGGGAAACAGATAAACGGCCAAGCAGTTTACAGGCATCAAGTAAATCGCAAAATCCTATCTTCCTAACTGAATGGGAGAACATATTCACCAATGATACATCTGATAAGGGGTTACTATCCAAAATTTATAAAAAATTTATAAAACTCAACACCAAAAAACACACAAATAATCCAATTAAAATGGGCAAGAGACTCCTCCAAAGAGGACATACAGTTGGCCAATAGATGTATGAAAAGATGCTCAACATCACTAATCATCAGAGAAATGCAAATTTAAATCACAATGAGATATCACCTCACACCTGTCAGCTATCATCAATAAACCAATAAACAACAGTGTCGGTGAAGATGTGAAGAAAAGGGAACCAACCCTTGTGCACTGTTGGTGGGAATGCAGATTGGTGCAGCCACTGTGGAAAGCAGTATGGGGTTACCCCAAAAAATTAAAAATGGAACTTCTTTATGACCCAATGATTCCACTTCTGGAAATTTATCTGAAGAAACTGAAACATTAATTCAAAAGAATGTACATACCCCGATTTCATTGCTATGTTATTTACAATAGCCAAGATTTAGAAGTAACCCAAGTGTCCACCAGTAGATGAGTGGATAAATAAGCTGTGGTACATTTACACAATGGAATACTACTGTGCCATAAAAAGGAAGAAAAATTTACCCTTTGTGACAGCATGGGTGAACCTAGAGAACATTATGTTAAGTGAAATAAACCAGTCAGAGAAAGACAAGTACCTTATGCGTTCAGTCATGTGTGGAATTCAATGACCAAACTGAACTACTAAGTGAAATAGAGACAGACTCATAGAGAGCAGGCAGACAGCTCTGGTAGTGGTGGTGGTGGTGGTTTAGAGGGATTGGGGGATTGAACAAAAGGAAGAGAGAGAACTAATGGACATGGACAACAGTGGGTGATTTTGGGGGGGGTGGGGAGGGGAATGGTGGAGGTAGAAGATGGCATAGAGGGGGTAGTGATGGGAAAAAAAATTTAAAAACCCAAAATGGACACTTAAGAGTAAATGGTATATACTTTTCCTCCCCAATCAGAGAGTAAATAGCTTAAATCACCCTACTCAGGGCGATAGATAACAGAAATCCAATTAGTGCCATTTGTCCCAACCACACCCAAGGACAGATGAAGTCCGAAGTATAAATTTCCTTTTGGCTCATCAGCAAAAAAGCTGATGAGTATTCTATTGAGATCTTCCCTTAAGAACTCCCCTAAAATTCTTGCCATTAGAAAACAGATAAGAGCCACCCTGGCCTGTGTCTCAGTCTGTTGGAGCATTGACCCCTGCACCAGAAGGCTGTAGTTTCGATCCCCAGCTGGGGCATGTACTAGAGGCAACCTACTTATGTCTCTCACACCTATGTTTGTCTCTGTCTCTGTCTCTCTCTCTCTCCCCCATCCTCCCTCTTTGGAATCAAATTATTTTATTCATTTTTTATTAATTAGTTAATTTTTGTTACAGATGTTTCTCCTTTTCCCCCATGGACACCCTCCTCCTTGTTGTTGTCTATGTCCATTGGTTATGTTTATATGGAATCAATCAAATTAATTAAATAAATAAAAGAAAAAGAAACCAGATAAGAACTCGTAAGGCAAAGACCCAGCAGGGCTGTCTCTGGAGCATGCCCATGCCTTTCTTCCCTCTCAGCATGCATCTTACTCTTCTCTCCTAGACTCTACGAGTCCCCATGACACTTGGCACCAGGGGAGCAATGGGCAGTGGCAGCTGGGTTCAGCTGACCCCCTGAAGCTGTCTCCAAGGCCCCCTTTTCTCTGACTCCTCAGTGAGCTGCCAGCAGCCCCTCCTTGGTTCACTTCTTTCCTATAACTTTCCTAGAGCCAAAGCAGAGCACCGCCTCGTTGTTCTCCTCTTGCTTCTTCTGTCCCAAACCCTTCACTTGGTTCACTGTTCTAGCTTTAAAGAAGGTACCCTCAAAAGCGCCTGGACTCATCCTGTGAAATCTTTCCTGCACTAAGTCAAGAGCCCACAGACTACCAACCAGCCCGAGACAGACCCACTCAGGGCTTGCTCCCATTTCAGTGACGTTACCAGACATGGGTTCTGCTAGTGCCTTGATCTCAGACTTCAGCTGACATAGGAAATATCCAAACCTGTAGAGAATTTTTTTTTTCTTTATTGTTTTTAGAGAGAGAAGAAGGGAAAAGAAGAGAGAGATGGAAACATTGATGAGAGAGAACATCGATTGACTATCTCCTACATGCCCCCCACTTGGGGTTTGGCCCACAACTTGGGCGTGTGCCCTGACCCAGAATTGAACCGGCAACCTCTTGGTACATGGGTTGATGCTCAACCACTGAGTCACACCAGCCAGGCTGTAGAGAATTTTATTTTTTTGGTACGTGCCCCTAGCGGGAACCGAAACCAGGACCCTCTGGTCCTCAGGCCGACACTCCAACTGCCGAGCCAAACCGGCCAGGGCTGTAGAGAATTTTTATAAGAATTTATTTGAGCCAAACTGATGGCAACTGCTGGGAATCAAGATCTCAAATGCTCTTGAGAATGACGGTTTTGTAGTTTCTTTTGTGCATTTGAAATTAAGGATGGAATTTAAGGAAGATTGCTGGGAGGAGGTAAAGTGGGATTGGATTACAGAACAGTTCAAGAGACTCAGTGCTCTCTTGAGGGTGGTTATGCTAATTTCAAAAGTGTGTTAACCTAGATGCACAGAAACAATGGATAGCACTTGTTTAAGGCAAAGATAAATCGTTTACTAAAGAAGTTATATGCCTGTGGTATGAATACCCTTTGTGACCTGTCCAGTTAGAAATTTATGATTAGCCCTGGCCAGTTTGGCTCAGGGGTTAGAGCGTTAAGGCCCACAGACCAAAGAGTCTCGGGTTTGATTCCAGTCAAGGGCTTGATTCCAGTACCTCAGTTGCATTTCGGCCCCTGGCCCTGGTCTGGGTCTTGCAGGAGGCAACCACTCAATGTGTGTCACTCTCACATCAATGTTTCTCTCTCTCTCTCTCTCTTCCCCTCCTACTCCATTTGAAAATAAATGGAAAAATATCCTCGGGTGAGGATTTAAAAAAAGAAAAGAAAAGAAATTTATGATCAGATCACCCTGTGAGGTTACTTTCCACAGAACCCCTTTTTTTCGTCAACAGTACATACTTAGCATTCTTTTTGTTTATAACCAGTTCCTAAATACACATGTCTGTTAACAATATCACATCCTTAACACTTGTCAGTGAGTTTTCCTAAATAATCACATTAGTAAGAATCTAGAGTCTTTTTCTCTGTAAATTAAAATACATTTTAGCTGAGGTTTATTTATTTGCTCATCCATTTATGTATGCAACAAGTATTTGCTGAGTCCCTAAAAGGCCCCAGATGTTCTAGGTGCCTTGCTAGGAGCAAATACACCAGATGAGGTTACTGCTTTTGTGGTGTTTATTTCTGGTGGGATTAGACAACAAACAGATAAGAACATTTCAGATAGTGACAAGTGCTGTAAAGAAAATAAAACAGTTAATTGAATTGTGACTAGGGGAGGTATAATTTACATAAGGAGATGGGGAACAGCCTTATCTTATTGCAGAATCCTCTTGCTGGAAGAGGGAGAAATAGTGATTCCACAAGCTATCGTTTCTAAAAGCATTGTTATCATTTCAATTTAAAGAATAAGATGTTTTAATCTTTCAATGCAGACATGTGCCAACATGTCAATACACAGGGTTCTTTGTATACTAAATTTGACTATGTGAAATACTTTAGTTTAGGTATAACTTCTCTAACTAAAAGGAGCATTTGAACTTTCTCTACCTAATTTTTAATTCTTTGATCAGCTTGTAGTTTTTACCGTTGTTCTTTAGGCCAGCTCTTTTCAACCTTTTTCATCCATGGCACACAAACTAATTACTCAGATTCTGCAGCCCACACAAAAATATTCTATTTTTTGCTGACCTAACAAAAATTATAGGTACAATTTTTATTTATTCATACCAGAATGCTATTGGGTTGGCTGTTGTCATTTTTTATTTGGCAATCTAAGGGAAAAGAGACCAGTGCCCCTGACTAAATAGTCAGGTATTGCCTGTTTTAAATCTTGCAGTACATCAGTGTGTGGTGGCTCACTAGTAGAAAATCATTGCTTTAGGTGATTTTTGTGTTTTGTTTTGTTTTCATTCCTCATGCAAAGATATTTTTCTATTTATCATTAGATAGAGTGAGAGGGCGGGTGAGAGGGAGAGACAGAGAGAAAACATCAATGTGTTAGAGCCACATCGACTGGTTGCCTCCCACGTGACCTGACCAGGGCCAGGGACGAACCACAACCAAGGTATGTGCTCTTGTCCGGAATCAAACCCATGACTCATTGGTCCGTGGGCCGACGCTCTAACCGCTGAGCCAAACCGGCCAGGGCTGATTTTGGTTTTTGTTGTTGTTGTTTTGTCTTTAGATGATTTTGGATCTCTTTGAAAACCACCTTAACAGTAACATGTATTGCCAAAACTGCAGGAAACACAAAAAGTCATCAAGCAAATTGTCAATTTGTAATGTCATTAAAAAAAAAAGACTTCTGATTTCAATATCTGAAAAATTACCTTTTTGAAGAGAGATAAAATTGTAACTTTCTTTAAGATGTGAGGTCATTTGGAAATTATTCTTTTCTGAAACTTCTCTATAAAACTTTCAGAAACTAGCCCTAGTTGGTTTTTCTCAGTGGTTAGAGTGTTGGCCTGTGGTCCAGAGAGACCCAGGTTCGGTTCCCAATAAGGGCATGTACCTCCATTGCAGTTTGTCCCCGGTGCTGGTCGGGTTGTGTGGGTGGCAGCCACTCGATGTGTCCCTTTCACGTCAATGTTTCTCTCTCTCTCTCTTCCTCCCACTCTATCTGAACAAAAAATGTCCTCGGGTGAGGAAAAAAAACAAAAAACTTTCAAAAACTAACTAATGTGCCGCCATTGTAGCCACAAAAACTATTCTGTTTTCTTCTGAAGAACAAGAATCTAGAATAGCAAACCAAGAGTGGTGAATGGAGGTATAACTTTTTTTTTTTTAACTCATCCAAATTGTATAGTCCTACCATTTGGGTATTCCATTCTAGAGGTATCTCAGATGGACGTTATTTAAAAATAAAAACAAAAACAAAAACTAACAACTTGCTTGCTGTACCAGATAATTAAAAATCAGTATTGATTCCCTTCCAAGCCTTGGGAATAAGGAAGAAGTTCTTGGATTCATCTTCCCTTACTCGTCTGGAAGGCTTATGAGCTAAATGGTAACACAAGTTTGTAAATCTCAGTAATATTTGAATATAGAGTTCTAAAACAAATATTGGAAAGAGGTAACTAAAGTCAATATTTAAGAAGGTTGAAGAAATTATATAGAGCTCTGGCCAGGGTGGCTCAGTTTGTTGGCGCATCATCCCGTGCACTGAAGGGTCATGGGTTTGATTCCCAGTCAAGGCACATGCCCAGATTGCGCTTTCAATCTCTGGTCAGGGTGCTCTCTCACATCAATATTTTTCTCTCACATGGATGTTTCTCTCTCTCAATCTTACTCTTTGCTTTTCTCTCTCTCAAATCAATTAAAATAAAAAAAAATAAAGTATGAAGAGACAATCATCTAATGTGTGTTTAAGGCGCTTAATCTTTTCAAGTTACATCTAGATAAATGTTAAGATTCTTTGGGCTCACTAACAGACATCCTCACTCGAAGTGGCTTAAATGATAACAGCATTGGTTTTCTTTATAACGAAGAACCCAGAAGAAGTGCAGGATCCAGTGTTGGCTGATTCAATGGCTCAGTGATGTCATCAAAGATTTATATTTTTGCCTCCCTCTGCTTTGCTGCCCTCAGGAGTGGTTTCATCCTTTAGTTTTTCTCTTTGCTGGAAGATGGCTACCAGTGGTCATTGGGCTACAAATGTTCTTCTGTATGTCCAGAAGTATAGAAACCCTACCCCTAACCAATCTGATTTTGGGTGAGGTACACACTCCAAACCAGTATCAGTTGCCTGGGAAATGCCATGCACACATTGTTCTAAACTTTAGACTAATCATGACCAAGAGGTGAAGATAAAATCAGATTTCTTTAAAGCACATAGCTGTGTGGGAGAAAAGTTGTTTTAGGAGGCAATGGGAAATGAGTGTTGGGTAGGCAACCAATATTATTCTCTATTTCAAGATACTATGACAATGTGCAAATGAGATTACAAGACAGCAAACTTTGAAACAATCAAAAGAGAAAGAAATATTCAAAAGTGGAGAGAAGTTGACCACAAACGATAGACCAATGACATTGACATCAGTCCTAGTTCAGAATCAAGAACTGGTTATGAGAAGCTGCAGACAGCTGATCAGGTCATACACCTCTCACCCCACCAACTGTACAAATTCCAAAACTATCCCCATGTCTGTCCCAAACGTCTCATTCCAGTCATCCTAGACCCCTTGACAAAATGCAAGCTCTTTTCTTTTACTATTATCCCCAATGTACTCCATTGTTTTTTCCCTTGAGTATTTGATTTAAAACAAAACAAAACAAAACGAAACAAAAAACATTCACCTACATCCTTCATCTCTTGCTCAAATGCTTTCTTTTCCCTTCTTTGCAATCTAAAAGTATCAGAAGAGGAGCCAGCTTTTGTTTACAGAGTGTGTAGAAAAAGTTTAAGGTTTTGAAAGAAATATGAGTACCACCCCATCCTTCTCTGCTTGGTCCCTTGATTTGGGCATACTGGTATCTTGAGCCAACCTAAACTGTCTCTTCCTATTAAGTCAAAGGAATTATACAGCAAGGAGAAAATAGAGTGAGGATGGAGATGTATACCTATGGAAGGCTTCAGAGAGGAGGTGATGCTTAAACTGACAGTGTACAACCTAAATAGAGAAAAGAGTAACTGTTGAAGAACTCCATTTAATATGGCCAGATCACTAGGTGAGGGATGAGAGATGAAGCTGGACAAAAAGTGAGGGTCATTTCTGATGGTTTTTAAATCCAGGTCTATCCCTATAATTCTCATTCAATTCATTCAGGATGAGGCCTGGGATTAGATTTTATTTTTTCAAGGTCCCCAGATGATTCCAATATACAAGTGGATTAAGAACTACTGCCCCAGAGAATGATTGAAGTATTTTAAGCAGGATAATGAGAGCCCGATTTGAGTGGGATAGTCTGAAGAGAAGCAGTTTGGGATGAGAGGGGAATCTTGAGAAGTGGTCTGAGAGCTGGGAGGCAATAGCGTCTGGAACAGAAGAAAGAGAAATGGCCGTCAACGTATATTAATTTTAGAGGCGAAGACTGGATTTTTCTTATTAGCATTATTTGCAAGAGTAACTTCAAATTATTCAGTTCAAAATGAATGAGTTACCGGGATGGAGGGGTAAAGAAGGGAGGATGTTTGGTTGCGAAGGGATGACCACTGCAGGAAACATGGGGGTGTTTTATAACTTAGCATGGAAGTGACTGAGATGTTTGTATGTTGAAAGGAATTAATGTTTTACCAATAGAATGGATGAAAGTGATTTATGTTTTTTTATATCATAGTAAGCCCAATATGAATGAACCCTATAACATTATCACCAACATATCAATATTGGTCAGATCATCCAAGGACTGTATTTCATTTTGAGTGTCATTCTTTAAAACATTTTAGGCAGTTTCTCAAAGCAACCCTGACACTACCCAGGACCCAGTTCAGGTAATGAAGGCATTCTGGGGCTCAGGAACGGAGCCAGGCAAGGTTCAAGTGAAAACCCTTACCTGGAGCCTTATTCCTCTAGGTCCGCCTTTGCGGTAGAGCTGGGGAGAGGATGGTATGGGTTGTTCATGGTTTTCCCCTGTACTCCTTTCTTTAAATGTTTGCAAACATGAATCTAAAAAGCTCTAACAAAAAAATCTAATTTCACTAATAAATAATTTAATTAAAAACAAAAACAAAAACAAAATGGGGCTCATTCAGAGGAAAATGGCCAAAATATTAAAAGGGAGTAAACCACGTCCTGTGATGTATAGTTTAAAAAAATAAAAATATTTTGCCTAGAGAAGAAAGATTTGAGTTGACCTAATGTTTTATACACACACACACTCACACCCACACACACACACACAGGCTATGATGTGAAAAATGAAGAAGATATTCTACAAATGCTTTTCAGTCAATGCTTAGGTAATCACCAAAGCAAATGTATCCTGGGGGCCCAGAAAAATAAGGAGGTCTTTTTCCCGAGTCTGAGTAAGAGGGACTTACCGGAATAGAAAGGCAGTGGCCTCCTTGAAAAAGCCAAGTTCAGTGGTTTAAATCAGAAGGAGAAAGTATGAAAGAAATAAGAGAGCTAGTGTCCAGTGACCACTGGAATATAGAGTAGGTCAAGAAAAAGTACCTCTTCCAAGCTTGGAAGGCAATGTGGTTGCTTTATGCAATTGAAGTATAAAGGACAACACAAATCAAAGGGAATCCTAATACTAGGTAAAAACTATAAGGATATATATAGCTTTTATGAGCTCCTATCTCTATGCCTAGATGTATATATCTATATATTTATATGTAATACAGGCTCATTAGTATTAAAAAACAACAATATATAAAAATAAAAAGTAGAGCCCTGGCCAGTTTTGCTCAGTGGTTGGAGTGTCCCTTCGGTCCATGGGTCCAATTCCGGTCAAGAGCACACACCTGAGTTGTAAGTTCGATCCCTGGCCTCAATTGGGACGTGTGCCAGAGGCAATCAATTGATGTGTCTCTCTCACATTGATATGTTTCTCTCTCTCTCTCTCCCTTTCTTCTTCCCTTCCACTCTCTCTAAAAATCAATGGGAAAAACATCCTTAGATAAGGATTAACAACAAAAAAAGAGGATATTGTTTTCACATTTGAGGGCAGCTAATGAATGATACTCATCCACGTTCAGATACAATGAGAGAGCCAGGCGAATAGACATAAAAATGTCTGCTTTGTTACTGCTGGACTGACTGTAGAATGCAGCCTAGGTGGGAGGCAGCAGTGGCCATTGCTGATACCAAATGCCCGGATAGCACATGTCTTCCCCAGTGCCTGAGAATGCCACACAACCACATTAAAAAAATTCCTGAAATGCTGACAAGTTAATGTTTTCAAGGGCTCCACATTTGGGCTCACTAAGAAAGAGAGGAAGCATTCACTTGGAAGTGATTATAAACAGTCACCCTTTCCCCTACTTGAAAACAAAAGGTCACGTTGGCTGTCGCCTTTAAAAACTTGGCTGGCCTTCCCTTATCTTGATGGCCTAGTGTGTAGAGACACTGTGACAATTATTAGAAAATGCTAAAATGGCTGAAATGTTGGGTTTAAAGGTCATATACTGATGTAATTTCTTCTGTGGGTTTCTTGGAAACTGCTCAGGAAATCTCTTGCTGAGTTAGTAAAGACAATGAACCAAAAGCACACTTGCTGGCAACTTGAGTGAATGCATGTGAGGCAGCTCTCTCTTGTTCAGGCTGGAAGAACTTTTACAATGGATAGTATACAATGCCTTCACTTGCCCGAGTTCTACTATCGGTGCAGCCCACAATTGTTTGTCATTCACTCTCCTTGTCTGTGGCTTCCATGATCTCTAATGATGTTCACCAAGTTTGGGTCTATGTTTAAATGAGCATCTCATTACACCTAAAACAACACTATTAAAGTGTGTCTCCTTGTATAAACAATGATGTTCATTGCATTCTTACTTTTATTTATTTCTATTTTTTTATTTAATTAATTTATTTTTGTTACAGATGTTTCTCCTTTTTCCCCCAATGATACCCCATCCCCCCATCTCTACCCTGTCCCCAGCTTTGTTGTCCATGTCCATTGTTCATGCACACATGCATATAAGTTCTGTGGTTTATCTCTCCCCCACACCATTCCCTCTTCTGGGGATTGTCAGTCTGTACCCCACTTCCACATCTCTGGGACTACCCCATTCTTCAGACTGTTATGTTCATTATATTCCACAAATAAGTGAGATCATATGATACTTGTCTTTCTCTATTTGGCTTGTTTTGCTTAGGATAATACTGTCCAGGTCCCTCCATGTCATCTCAAAGGATAAGAGATCGTTCTTTCTTACAGCTGCATAGTACTCCATTCTGTATATGTACCACTGCTTTTTTATCCATTCGTCTACTGATGGACACTTGAGATGTGTCCAGATCTTAGCTATTGTAAATAGTGCTTCTACGAACATGGGGGTACATATATTCTTTCTGATTGATGTTTCAGACTTCTTAGGGTATATTCCTAGAAGTGGGATCACTGGGTCAAATGGCAGTTCAATTTTTAATTTCCCTTAAGAACAGGAACAACACAAGGATGCCCACTTTCATCATTCTTATTTAACATAGTACTGGAAGTCTTAGCCACAGCAATCAGACAGGAAGAAAAAATAAAAGAGATCCAAATTGGAAAGGAGAAAGTGAAACTGTCATTATTTGCAGATGACATGATGCTATACGTAGAAAACCCCAAAGACTCCATCAAAACTCTACTAGACTTACTAAATGAATTTGGCAAAGTAGCAGGATACAAAATTAACGTCAAGAAATCAACAGCGTTCTTGTACACCAATGATGAAGTCACAGAAAGAGAAACTAAAAAGCAATACTATTTATCATCGTGGCAAAAAATTAAGATACCTAGGAATAAACTTAACCAAAGAAATAAAGGACCCATTAGTAGAAAACTACAGGTCATTGAAAAAATAAATAGAGGAAGATATAAAAAAGTGGAAGCACATACCTTGTTCATGGATTGGAAGAATTAACATCATTAAAATGTCCATACTACCCAAAGCAATCTATAGATTCAGTGCAATCCCATCAAAATACCAACAGCATTCTTACTTTTTAAAAAAATTTTATTTATTTATTTTTGTTATAGCTGTTTCTCCTTTTCCCCCCACTGATTCCTCCTCCCTCTCCTTCCCCACCCTGTCTCCTGCTTTGTTGTCCATATCCATTGTTCATGCACACATGCATATAAGTTCTGTGGTTTATCGCCACTCCCCCCCCCCCCTTCTGGGGATTGTCAGTCTGTACACCACTTCCATGTCTCTGGGACTACCCCGTTCCTCACCTGAGGACATTCCTCCATTCCTTATTCAGACAGAGCGGGAGGGAGAGAGAGGAAGAGAGAGAGAGAGAAACATCAACATGAAAGGGACACATTAAGTGGCTGCCACCCGCACAACCCAACCAGGGCCGGGGACAAACTGCAACCAAAGTAAATGCCCTTAGCGGGAACCGAACCCGGGTCTCTCTGGACCACAGGCCGATGCTCTAACCTCTGAGCCAAACTGGCCAGGGCACATTCTTAATTTTAATAGTAACAAAAAGTCAGAAGTTAATTGTCAATTGATTGAGAAATTAATTAATTGAAATTCCAAGTTATTATTTAAAAAGAGTAAGTTGGAGCTGTATATACCCATTTGAAAAAGTCTACAGCATATTTTAAGCCATAAAAAAGGAGGTTGTAAAGTAGTATAATATTTACATAATATTATTCTAATTTTTGTACAAAAATATGTCAAGTTTATATCCATCTGTAAAAATGTCTAGAAGGATGAATTCCAAACAATTCCAAATTGTTAATGGAATCTGCCTGTGAGGAGGATGATGGGAACAACTTCTTCCCAGTTCCTTTATTTCCATTGGAGTAAGAGTTTGTCTCTCGTTCTTGTCTCAGAATCATCAAGATATTGGTTTTGTACCTAATTCAGAATTTTAATGTGATCCACCCCGAAAATCAACATATTTCCCCCCGGAGCAAAACAAGATGATGTGAAATAACATTCACATGGAAAAATAAACATCCTGGAATATCTAGAAAAACATGGCAAAGTCAGAGCTAAAAGGAAAGACTAGCCATGCTCGCTATTAAAATATACCACAAGGCCTCCATAATCAAAACCATATGGTACTGGCACATGATAATCAAACAGACCAATAAAATAGAATTAAAGTCCAGAAATAGAACCAACTGCATATGGAAATCTCATATATGATAACAATGAGATCACAAATCCCCGGGGTAAAGATGGGCATTTTAATAAATGCTGTTGAGACAACTGGGTAGCCATTTGGAAAAAGATAAAATTAGATTTATTCTTTATACTTAACATAAAAGTAATCTCCAAGTGAGTCCAAGATCAAATGTAAAGTTAGACTATGCAAGTACAAGAAGAAAAGATAGGTGTAAGAAAAAGCTTCTAATCATGATTTAAAATCCAGATGTAAAAATGTTGATAAATTTCAATACATAATAAAAAAACAATTTTTACATGAGCAGAAATATATCATAAGCAAAGTCAAAAGTTGAATGAGATAAAGGGTTAATATCCCTAATACACAGAATTTTTAAAAATTAAAAAAAAAAAGATGTAAAATCCTATTGAAAATGAGGGGACATCACCCTGGCCGGTTTGGCTCAGCGGTTGGGACGTTGGCCTGTGGTCCAGAGAGACCCGGGTTTAGTTCCCACTAAGGGCACGTACCTCAGTTGCAGTTTGTCCTCGGCCATGGTTGGTCGTGCGGGTGACAGCCACTTGATGTGTCCCTTTCATATCAATGTTTCTCTCTCTTCCTCTCTCTCCTTCCCACTCTATCTGAACAAAAAATGGAAAAAAGTGTCCTTGGGTGAGGATAAAAAAAAAAAAAAAAAGAGGGGAACCTGAAAAACAACTCATTAAAAAGACATAAAAGTGCAAAATGTAATCCTGAACCAGATTCTGTATTGGAGGAAGACAATGCTATAAAGAACATTATTGGGACAACTGACAAAATTGAAATGTGGGCTTGTAGGTTGGATAAAAGTATTGTATTTATTTTAAATTTCCTGAATTTGCTTAATTGTGGTTATTCAAGAAATATTCTTATTCTGAGGAAATACACACTTAAGAGGCAAAGGGGTATGATATAAGTGGTTCAGAAAAGACGTGTGTATGTGCGTGTGTGTGTGTGTGTGTGTGTTTGATACTCATTAAAGTTTCAGACCTACTGGTGTGGAGCTGGGTCAGCACACTGTTTCTGTAAAGGACCCAATAGTAAGTATTTTCTCTTTTGGGACCAGATAGTCTTGGTGGCAACAACTTAACTGTCATTGTAGCGCAAAAAAGCCATAAAAAAATACATAAATGAATGGTAATGCTCTAGTAAACTTTATTCTAAAAAACTGATGGCAGCCACCAGTGTGGCTCCCTGGTTGAGCATCAACCCATGAGCAAAGAGATCACCGGATTGATTCCCAGTCAGGGCACATGCTTGGGTTTCAGGCTCGATTCTCAGTCGGGGGTGTGCAGGAGGCAGCCAATGAATGTTTCTATCTGTCTCTCCCTCTCCCTTCCTCTCTCTCTAAAAAGATCAATAAAACATTTAAAAAATAAATAAAGATAAAAAACCAGTGGCAGGATTTGCCCCCCCCCCCCCCCCACCACCACCAATCACAGTTATATTACTTTCAGAAGAAACAGAACAGATATTTGGAAAACTTCAATTTTTTGCCACAAGTACTTAGCATAGGGCCTGTCATTTAAGTTCTTGCTAAGTAGTAGTTATTTTTTTCAGTCATAAATGGAAAAGGGTGTGTTTTTTAAAAAAATTGATTTGAGAGAGAGAGAGAGAAACATCGATGGAAGAGAACACCGATTGGCCTTCCCCTGCATGCCTCCCAATGCGGATCAGGCCCACAACCCCAGCATGTGCCCTAATGGGAATTGAACCACTGGCCTCTTGGTGCATGGATGGGCGCTCAGCCACTGAGCCACACTGGCAGGGTGAAAAAGCTTTCACTTTAAAAATAAACTTACAGAAAAATTGCAAGAACAGTAAGGATAAGACCCAGTTATCCTTTACCGGAATCTCTAGTAAAAATTTAAACATTTTGCCCCATTTGCCTCTCCCCTCTCCCCAGCCTCCCTCCTTCTCCAGTTTCAGGTTAGACACAGAATTGTTCTTGCTCAACAGTAACTGCTCAGTGTGAGGAGTCATCTGTTCGGCAAACAGTCTTCTCAGGCCGTCGTTCTAAAGCATCATTCTGTCACACACACGGCACCTGCAAATGTAGACACACGCAAATAGTCTTACAGCTCACACTTTCTTTCAGTGTTTATTTTATTTTGGTAACATGTTGAAATTGGAACTTAAGAAAAGTCTAATGGGCTATATTGTACTTCAAACATGATTTTTAGGTTTTTGAAAAATGTTTAATTTTTAAAAGTAATAGTCACAAGTTTCAAAGAGCAGAAAGCCTCAGATGGTATACAAGCTAAAAGTCTCTCTTCTGTCCTGTCTCCCAAATGCCCAGTTTTGTTCCTATCTTTTCTTCATTTTGAAATATGTCCTTCCAAGTTCTTATTTATCACATACAAGCAAAGTCTAATACAGATTCCTATCTCCCCCTCTTTTTAACTCATAAGGTAGCATACTGGAGACCCCATTCCACACCTTGCTTTTTTCCCCCCAGTTAACATACCAGAGCTCACCCCACATTGTACATGGAGATGCAGAATAGAATAGTGGTTAAGCACTTACAGGTTAAAACCACTACATATATGTCAAAAATGAAAGAGTTGGCTCTTATATTATTCTCCAAGTCCTCTGGAGATTGACTCAGTTATGACTTTAATTATTTTGACTAAATAACAGTTCTGATCTAATCTAGGTTATCTTCCGTGGATCCCTAATGGCAAGAAGCCTTGGGAACTAGATGTGATGAGAAAGTAAAGGGAGGCAGCTCAGCCATGCAGAAAACTAGACTTGGCTCTGAAAGCTTTAAAGAGGATCTTTCGAGAGTTTATTAAGAAATAATTAAAATATGCTACTGATGTTAGGAATCAGGCACAAATAAATAGTCTATGTAATGTCAGTGAGGGGCTCACGATATGCTACCCCCAAATAGGCTGCTTTGGCATAAGGGTTATTTTGAACTGAAGGCACTTAAGAAACGGCAGACACAGAAGGAGCTCTTTGCTCTTTCACTTTCAAATGAAAGCAAGGCATAAATTACTTTTGTAAAGATAATAAAGTTCCCTTTGAGGAGGAGTGCCGCCTCCCCTCCTCAGCACCAGGAGAAGAGCAACCCTTATCACAGGAGATAAAGAGCGGGCACTGAGATAAGTCTGCATAAACAAACCTTATTGAAATAGCTCCTACCTTCCATTCCTCATTCCCACACATTTACCTTCCCACAATGACCGCGCCTACAAGCCCAAACCCTTTATTCTTTGTGTAGACACTTCTCCACAACTTACCACTCTTCGTTAAAGTGATATAACATATAAACTCCTAGGCCTAAACACTTCTTTAGGGTTTTACTTCTTTTCTGTATGCCCCTGTGTACATACCAAATAAACCTTTTCTTCTGTTTACCTTTGTGAATTTAATTTGCAGGCCTCAGTCATTGTCATGAAGAGAGTAGAGGAAGAGTCCCCCATCCCACACCATTAATATAGCAGAGTTCCCACTGACAAACAGTATTAAAAAAAAAAAAAAAAAAAAAAGATGTGAAAAAGTCAAATTGTTCTGACTGAGAACTACTGTTCTTGAAGGGAAACTGATAGTAACATGCTGTATTTCAAGTTATCAGCTCCAGTAGATAAAGTTTCAATATTCATTTTGTAAACAAACACCCTCTTTTGTAATAGTAAACTTGTATTCGATCTATTTTCTCCATTGCCAGTAAGGTATGAATATCAATACCTCATTTAGCTTGTTTTTCCTATGATAAAAGATAATTTAAAAATAAATAAATAAAATAGAATTTTCATACAAATATAAAAAGGATGTGTGTCAAATATTTGACATAATTCATTAGGTAATGAGGAAACCAGTAAGATATAAAAACCAGTTCTAAGTAGACTTCAGAGTTCAGATACCCATACAGGCAATAAGGAGCACTGAAATGAATTTGCTAATAGAGGCAAAACTAGCCTCTTCCATCTGGTGGAACCCACTGCACATTTGTTATTGGTGGAGAGCTCTTCGTGTCCCCACCTGTTGCTGGTGGAAGTGGGCTTCTCGTGATGTCATGAGAAAAGGGTTTTTCTGAGACTCGTGTAAGAGAAGAAGTGGCAGTATTTGCGTGGAATTAAATCCCTGAGTTTCCAAGGTCCCCTCTCCCTCTGTCCTGCCTTGGAAAAATTCCAGCTGTGTCT
This sequence comes from Molossus molossus, assembly GCF_014108415.1. Classification (NCBI taxonomy): domain Eukaryota; kingdom Metazoa; phylum Chordata; class Mammalia; order Chiroptera; family Molossidae; genus Molossus; species Molossus molossus. The sequence continues at coordinate 58,008,560 of NW_023425344.1, read as the reverse complement.
TTAGCAGTGCTAGGATTTAAGCCATTGCCCAAAGTTTTTGTTCCATATTTGCACAGTCCAATCCAGCATCAGGCTAGGTTAGCTTGTGCTTCCAGCTGCAGTCCATCAGTCCATTGTGTGTGGGGTCTGCGTGGCTTTAGGGCACATGGCTATGGAGGGAACACAGGTGACTGCAAGGAAGCAGGAGCAAAACCAGAGAAACAAGAGAGTGAGAATTATTTTGTCTGGGATTTTAACCTTCTAAGATGTTGTACACTTGCAGTGGCCCCGCCCCCTCGAGCTAATTATCTTTGTTTCCATGTTAGACTGACTGGCTCCTTCCCTACATCACCCCAACTTCATTGTGCATGCACCCATCTTCCCTTTGTTGGGCCCCTTCCCCCAGTGATCTGTGAGGAATGGACCATTGTTCCCTGGGGCATGTAAAATTGCAGCTTCCTGGTGAAGCTTCCCAGACAGCCATGCTCTTCTGATCTCCCTTTGCTTCTTTCCTATTATTAATATTAGCTAGTTAATTACAATAGTAACACGTTCATCTTGACAAAATCCATTTGCATTTCTCTGAACTGGGATTGTTGGCATCACCATCAATTCTCTACAATTTACAGAGTAGTAAAATAGCTCAAGGACAATGAAAGCACAGACCCTAGAGCATAAGATAAACCCTGAAAGGTATGCTAGACAATACTAGTGTTCCATTGAAAGTACACTTGGAAACCTAGAGCATTTTTAAAAATTTGCCTATTTCAAAGCCTTTCACCAATTTTCCTTAAAGACTTACTGATCACACACATACACACACAGAGTTGTAATAGTTTTGTGAGTGGACACTTAGCAGGCTCTCGGTAAGCGATAACTGAATACGGCAGTGTTCAAGCTCTGGAATAGAGTTACATAGGCTCTAACAGTTTTTATTTCCCAGTCCTTAGTCATCATTATATTGCTCGGTGCAGTTGAATATATCATCAAGTAGGACACCACGGAAGATGCTCTCGCGTCCAGCACCCTCCCGCTGGAGCACAGCACAGGTCCTTGTCCTCCATCCCACACTGCTCCAGGGCAGCGCTTTTCAACCGGGCTGCCACAAGAATGTTTAAAGCATGCCATACCTGACTATTTAGCCAGGGGCACTAACTTCTTTTCCCTTAAATTGTGAAGAAAAAAAAAAAAATAAGACAACAGCCAACACAACAGTAGCCACTCGGTATGAATGAATCAAAATCATACCTACTTTTTTGTCAGCTCGGCAAAAAATACATTTTTTGGTGTGCCACAGAGTCTTAGTAATTAGTCTGTGTGTGCCACGAGAGGCCAAAGGCTGAAAATCGCTGCTCTCGGCAGGACTAGCCAACCGCAGGACACAAAGTAACTGCTTTGTTCCAGACTGTGCAGTCCAGTCACTGCCATCGCCCCTTCCCTGTGGCATCTCCTCTGTAACTCTCCCTTCCTCCTCCCCGTCTTGTTATCTTCAATAAGAAAATCGGCAACAGTTGTTTCTAAGGTTACAGGACTCCTCTCAGGAGATCTGCTAATAGTTGAGGGAATACCAGGCAGAGGAGCTCCCCCAGCCCCCCAAGCCCGTTAGAGGCAGAGCAAGGGAGGTCTGCACCGCGAGGGCCTAACCGCCGGCAGTCACAGGGGAAAGAGCAGGAGCCTGTGGGGTGTGAGGCTAGCAGATGATGATCAGTTCAGAAAAAGTAACAGCAACAACAAAAACAAGGAAAATGCATTTAATTTTTAAAGAAATTAATGCCTTGGTCTGCATTCATTTACTTATTCTCACTCTAGAGTTCGTTTATTCAGCAATATTTGTGCATTTATGTAACAGGCCCTGTGACACTCACGGGGCAGATACAGGCAATACTTTAATGGACTCCATCATTCCAATCTCTGACTAGTCACACCTTCTTAGTGGTTTTGCTGATATCGCATTTATTTGTGTCAATGGCTTTTAAATTTTGTTTGTCTATCTTTTTAAATAATATTAAAACTTCTTAAAGGGAATGGGGTGTCTCCTTAAACTCGATTTTCCACAGTCCTTCACCTAATTCTTGGCTTTTAATGGAATCTCAGTAAGTGTTCATTGCTTTGGTTGGTCTCTTTTTTAAACCTCAAAACTATTTTAGTGACTGGTAGATGGGAGATTTAGCCAACCCTTTCACATCAATACCTCACCAGCATTAAGCATATGCTAAATGAAGCCATTCAAAGCCTCTGGGCCTTGCTAGCTACCCTGACTCACAAAGGGAAGCCTTCTGAAAGGGTTGAAACCTGCTGGGCAGGTGGGGCCCCCAGTCACTCCCAGAGGACCAGCATTTGCATTCTCCCGGGAGGGCTGGCAAGTCCTGACATGCAGGCTGGAGAGGGAAGCGAAGAAAAAGGTGGAGGTTCAAAGCCTAAATGCACACATTCAAGGGGTCACCTCTCTAAAGCTTTGCCTTCACGCTTTTTCACTTTCATAATTACAAGAGATGTTGGTTGTCTTGCCTTCCTTTGGGGGTTGGGAGTCGATGTGCGCACAGGGGCCCCCGTTTGCCAAGCTTCCTCTCTAACTCCCAGCTTCCTTCCCACCACCAACCTCATTCCTTCATGCTTGCGGAGCTCATGGTTTTATTTCCTCTTTAGTGAGGGTCCAACTGGCAGCTGACAGTGTTGTCAGTTCATTTCGAAAAGGAGTTTTACTTCATTAAAACATGGTGGAACATCACATTAAATAGCAAGAAAACTAAAAATAGGCATGTGAAGTGAGTTGTTGCCCCAGAGAGAGAAGAATTGTGGGGGACCAGAGTTTGCCACCCCAAAATAGGCCTTTTGGGATACTGATTATTTTAAGTGGGTCATTTCTTAAGAAACACAAGACTCAGAAGGACCTGTGACCCACCCCTTTACCTGCCTAAGGAAATTCAGAGAGCCCGGCTAACAGGTGGCTATAGAATATATGAGGAAAATAGGAGTTTTTCTAATAACAGAACAAGTCACAGTGAAAGTGCTAAGAGTAAGCAGGAAAGCAGGCTAGTACGGCGGAAAGTGTTTGCTTCATGAAGCCAGAGGACTCAATGGCAGCATTGTGCAGCTGTGTGACCCAGGGTAAGTCATTTAACTTTTCAGCACTATCTCACAGGGCTGTTGCAAGAATTAACATGTGACCCAGCCGGTGTGGCTCAGTGGTTGAGCATAGATCCATACACCAAGAGGTCACTGGTTCGATTCCCAGTCAGGGCACATGCCCAGGTTGTGGGCCCGATCCTCAGCGGGGGGCATGCAGGAGGAGGCCAGTCGATGTTCTCTCTCATTGATGTTTCTATCTCTTTCTCCTTCTCCCCTCCTCTTTCTCTAAAAATCAAAAAAGAAAAAATAAATTAAAAAAAAAAAAGGAATTCAGAGAGAAAAACCTGCTTCAGGAAGGGAACTTCTGAGCACATTCACCTCAGCACGTAGGAACTAAGGGTAGCACATGGGAGGACCCAAGCAAGCCTACCTGTTGGACTCTCTTCTGTCCCATTGTTTTTGGGGGGCCCAGCAAGAATTTGTTTACCAATGTTTGCTTTTTCTCTTCTATCAGTGAATTGCCTACTTTCCCTTTGAAATCCCAGACCCCTTCCTCCCTCCCTTTAGTCCAGAAAGGCATCTGAACCCCAATGGCCCAATGCCTTCTCATGTCTCATGTTTTTATGGAATCCCCATCTGTATATCCATTACAAATTTGGTTTATTTTCTCCTGTTAATCTGTCTCAAGTTAATTTGATTATTATTCCATCTAGAAGAATTTAGAAAGATGAGAAGGAAATTATTTTTTTCTTACCCCACAGAATGAAAATGGATTAGAAAGAACCTGGAAATCCTATGTGTTCCCAGTCTGGAAAAGCTAGTGTATTCCCTGGGCCTTGGGTCAGCGTGCAGTTGGTGGGAGAGTAGCATCAGTATCACCTGGAAGCCCAATGCAAGTTCAGCACTCGGCCCTACTCCAGATTTAAGAAACAAAAATCCTCCTTTTAACAAGACCCCAGGTGACTCCTCTTCACATTAAAGTTTGAGAAGCATTGATAACATTTGAAGGTAAAAGACTTCAAAGAAGGGTTTTCCACTTTGCCCAGACTTAACTGCCTCCCTTTCTGGACTTTGGTTGAGTTCTCAGCCACTCTTGTGGAATATTAATGATCATGTTAGGCTGAACCAGCGATTATATTAGATCAACGTCCAGCTGTCTAGAAGTGACTCACCTAAGAAGGAAAGATTATATTGTAACATCTCATCCTAACAAGAAATAGATATTCTCTGTTCCGTTTTAGAGATAAGGAAATTGGGGTTCAGAGCAGTTAAGTAACTTGTCCAGGATCGTCCTGCCAGTTGCATGGCACAGCACGGATTCGAGCCCAGGTCTACTGACAGCCAGAGCTTGTGGTTTTTCATAGGCACGATGCCTTTGTGGCTATTATTAGCTATATTCTTCTTATAAACAGCAGTCTACTGGTCTTCCCCTTTGTATTAGATTTGGATTATTTTTCAGGAAAAACTTATGCAACAGCATAAATTAGTGCTATTTTTCATAAGTTTTAAATTTAGTTATTTGCAACTGCCAACCACCCCGCCCCCCTCCGAGCACTTTTCAGCATAACTGCCAATGGGAAGGGGAAGGAAACAGATAGTCGGTGACAGGGAGTGTTCCACTCCGGAAATGATCCCCCAGAGGAATCGGGGCTGTGCCAGAAAGAGGAGGGAGATAAAAGCGCTGAGGACGCAACACCGGAAACAGAGGAGAACTGTGCAAACAAGGAGCCTGTCACCTTTGGCAGTCCTGCCTTTGGCATCTCATCTGATCGCCTTCCCACACTCCACACGGAAAGGACGCAACAGCGGCCAAGGGGGCGCCCAGTGCCGCGTGTGGGACGCCCTCGCCAGAAGGGGTCTGGGGCATTGCTCTGAGCATGGCCACAGGCCACATTCTATGACATGTCACATAGGCTTGTGGACTGTGAACTTTCCCGTGCCCCTCCCTCCAGCAGCTTGGGAGTAAAAAGAGAGGGAAATAAATAACTAGGGAGTTGGGGTCAGAATGGGGCAAACTGGAGCCAAAGGTTATAAACGGCAACTCCAGGCCCGAAAGGAAGATTTCTAGGAGGCTTTCCATTACTTTATGATGGAGTCCTAATGTTCAATTAACTTTTTTGAAGTAGACCAGTCCCCTACTGCACTTCAAAAGGAAAAAATAGTGTACTGTACATTGAGCTCTACAATATTTATTTCCCCCAATTTTATTTTTTTAAATTCGAAGGCACATAAAAAATGAAATAATAGTACAGTGAAACTTGTGACCCTTCCCCTACATTTAACAATGAAGATGTTGCCATATTCTCTCTCTGTTTTTGTTGAACTATTTTTACAACTCTAATCCCTAAATACAAGCATGTATCTGTAAGGACAAAGACATTCTCTCTATATCCACAATACCATTACCACATCTAAGAAATATAACATTGATTTAATATCATATAATATATAGATCATATTCAAACTTCCCCAGTTGTCCCATATATATTCTTCACTGTTGTTTCTTCCCCCTTTTTTGATCCAGAATCCAATCAAGCTTCACGCATCTTATTTGGTTGTGAAGTCTCTTACATTCCTTTTAATTTAGACTAAAAGAGTCTCTGCTTTTACCCCTCATTTCTCATCACATTTTCAACATCTAGGGTATTTTTTTAACTGATTTTGAGAGAGACAGAGAGAGAAAGAGAGAAACATCAATGTGAAAGAGAGACACATATCAGCTGCCTCCTGTATGCCTCCTACCAAGAATCAAGCCTGAAACCTGGGCATGTGCTCTGACTGGGAACCAAACTGGCAACATTTTGGTGCGCGGGACAACATCCAACTGAGCCACACTGGGCAGGGCTAGGGTATTTTTTAAAATTAATTTTATTGGGGTGACATTAGTTACTAAGATTATATAAATTTCAAGTGTGCAATTGTATAATACATGATGTGTATATCACATTGTGTGCTTACCTAGGGTTTTTCTTTTAGAATACATCACAGTCTAGATTTCACTATTTTTCTTCTTTATATTTTGTTTTAGATTTACATTTATTTAAAACTACACTCAAACATAATTTTGATGAGCCAAACTTCTTGAAGGTAAACCTTGAATGATAAGACTTTAACTATATTAAATGAAATGATCTAGAACCAAGAAGGGAAAATCTGGTCTAGGCAAATCTGGCCTGCCTGATCTTCAAAATAACGTTTTTCTTGCAATTCGGCCACATCCACTCCTTTATATATTTTCTATGGCTGCTCGGCTGCTTTCCTGCAAATTAAACAGGGATGAGTAGGTGTAACAGGGGCTGGGTAGCCCACAGAGACTAAAAAATGTTTGCTATCTGGCCCTTCACAGAACAAGTTTGCTGATTCCTGATCTAAAACAAGAAATACAAATGTTACTTCCTGCTTTGACTTTTAGTCCAGGCATGTTTCAAATGCTATCAGATAGATCACACAGATCCCCCTGATGATTGTAACAACTGGGAAATAGAAAGAACTACCTTTATCAAGATCATGATTCTTGATTTTAAAAATTCCTTCCTTTTAAAGTCTCCTTGAAAGGCCCCACGTTGCCCACTTGGATTTAATCCAAACTTCTCACAGAAAGTCTCTTCACAGCCTGACTCTTGGCACCAGTTCCTTTGTCAGGTTTGTTCCCCCACATTCTAGTTCAGTGGTCCTCAAACATAAGGGCGTAAAACACACACGCACACACACACACACATGCACACACACACAATCGCTCAAGGGGCATGTTTAAAATGCAAGTTATCAAGTCCTACCTCCAAAGATTTGAACTGAGAAGTTCTGGGGTGAGAGGCAGTAACCTGCAATTTTTACAAGTTCTCTAGATCAATCTCGTGCAGGTGGTCTGAAACCCACATTTTGGAAATCACTGTTTGAACAACAACAGGTATTTGCATTTGGCCCTTCCATATCTCTCATGTCCCTTCTAACAAGTGTTCTTGGTGAACTCCTCCTTCCTCTTAATTCGAGGGTCTGGGCAAATGTCTCTTGGTGAAATTCATTTAATGCTCTCACTACTAGGCTCTGTCATAGTATATTCACTCTAGCCTGATCTCATGGAAATGTACACATATCTATTATCATTTCTTTTATTACATTATTGCAGTTTATCACCTGCCAACCTCATGGAGTTTCTTGAGGGCTAGAAGAGTCTGAGTCATGTTTCCATCCAAGTTACAGTGTCTTGAACATAATTAATTTGGGATGAATATTGAAATCTAAGCTTGAATGAATAAACTGGTTATTTGAAATAGATTTTATTTAAAGCTATTGACATACATTTTATTACATTGTACATGTTGGTAACTTTATTTGATAAGCTCTCCTTTATAAGTGTTATATAAAATATATTTATCACGCAATTCCTGAAAGGGATTTGACGTTAAAAGACACCATTAAGAAGTAAGACTGAGCCCTGGCCGGTTTGGCTCAGTGGTTAGAGCGTTGGCCTGCAGTCCAGAGAGACCCGGGTTCGGTTCCCGCTAAGGGCATGTGCCTTGGTTGCGGTTTGTCCCCAGCCCTGGTTGGGTCGTGTGGGTGGCAGCCACTCGATGTGTCCCTTTCATGTCGATGTTTCTCTCTCTCCCTCCCACTTTATCTGAAGATAAATGGAAAAATATCCTCTGGTGAGGATTAAAAAAAAAAAGACATAAAAGAGAATATTCACAGTTGCTTTATTCATTAGAAACAATCCAAAAGTCCATCAAAAGGAGAATAGATAAATAATTGTGGAATATTTATATAATGAAACACTATACAGCAATTAAAATTAATTACTAACACACACAACAACATGGGTGACTTTCATAGGCATGATGTTGAGTGAAAGAAGCCAGCAATGAGTACCTACTGATTCCATGAAGTTCAGAAGCAGGCAAAACTGACCTTTGCTGATAAAAGTCAGAATAATGGTACTCTTTGGAGAGATGTTGAGAAGGAAGAAGTTCACAGGAACTTCTTATTTGGGTTGCTGGAAATAGATTGTATTTTAACCTGGTGACAATTTCCTGGTCGATATATATGTAAAAATTCAACACTATACACTTAAGGTTGGTACATATTATGCATATGTTAAATTTCAATTAAAAAGTTAAGAAAAAGAACCTGGGACAGCTTATATCACATCTCTGTATTACTAACTGTAGAGTTATGAATGACACGGTTAAGACTGTTAATTCCTTATATCTTCCACTCCTCCCCAATACTTTCCTCATCTGGTTGTTGTAAGGATTAAATAAATAAACACAGAACAAAGAACTCAGAACAGATTATGGGATATAGTTAGTAATAAGTAAGAATTAGTTGTTATTATGACACGCCTGTGCTAAAATTTACATAGCACTGTAAAATATACCTGGCTAGTAGTTAATCTAATAGCTGCCATCTTTTTAAAACATCATTTCCTCCTACAACCTGATTTTATTAAAAATATATGCATATTAGAAATGTCAAATGGGGGGGGAGGTGACAAAAAATACCCACTTTTTTAGTGAATAAAATTACAGTTTCAGAAATATCAAATGGAACAAAAAAGCAAGCAAACAAAGCAAATTTTACCACTTTTTTAATGACTTCATAAAAATAATAGGTAAAGGCCCCTCACTTTTCCCCTTCCCTCTTCAGAGATAAATACCACTACCAGATCAAACTGTGTTTCAGTTTTGTGTTCAGGAAAGAAGCATCCTGTGTCGACAGTAGGCCGTCAGCACACACAGGGCAAGGACTGAGTAACGCAGGTCTGGTGGGGAAGGTTGCTTTGGGATGCGTTCTCTTCTGGAGTCACGACTTGCTCCTTTGTCCTTTGCCTAAACCACTCCTGCGGGCACCGAGACATGTGGTAAAGTGTGCACAGCCACAGACTCCCAGCTGAGGCTTTGTCTTTGCTCGAATAAGCAGAATCCCAACAATGAGACGCTGTCCGTGGCGATCAGGAGGCGGTAGGAGGGCTGGTTAATCAAATGCTCCTTTCTGTCTGGTTATTATTTGATGCTCCATTTAGCGTGACTTTCCACAGAGGGTCCACTGAGCCCCGGAGGGCAATGTACCTTGCCCAAGGCCTTATTTTGCAGCTGAGGGTGGGAGGAGCTGGAGAGTTTCTAGAGTCTATGGGTCCTTAGACTCAGACTCAAGGGCCCAGTTTTTCTCTTTCAGATTATTTGATGCTTTTCTTCCGAAGCTCACAAATATTGTACCATGTTTCTAAGCTGTTTATGTTAGATTTGGGGTGGGTTTAGAACTCATATACCTTTTTATATTAAATTTTAAGATAGGCGATACAATATTCTACTTTTACTTGCTCTCTTTTTCCCATTTACTCATTGCATCTCTATTCTAAACCCTTGTAGTAGCATTCTGCCTTTTCCCCTCCTCAAACCCCTTTACCGTTTCACTCATTATTTCATTCAAAGCGTATTTTGTTGATAATTTACTACTGCTAGTCACTGCTCTAGGTTTGGGGATACAGTGGTGAACAAGACCAGGTTCCTGGCATTATGTAATTGAAAGCCAAAGATAACAAAATATATATTTATAACACATGCAATGATGTCATGCAATAAAAAGCATAAAAAAAAAATACAGCAGCGTTAGTGGATGGAGAATGATGTGTTGGGGTCAGGGTGTTTATTTTAGGCACATTGGTCTGGAAAGGCCTCTTCAAGGAGGCCACATTCCTTTCGATGCCTTTACTTTCTTCTCAAGTCTTTCAAGGTGTTGGTGATCTGACCCTGTACCTCTCATTCTTCATGACCCTTCTTACCAGATCCTCCACGTCAGCCCTGCCAAGATTGATCTGCTTTCCCCCACTTGTCCCCACTCTGGACTGCTCCTTCCTAGCTGTCTGCTATTTGCTCCCCAATTATTTCTAGTCTTTTCCATACACAGCAGAGCACTGTCACAAAGAATTTACATGTGGGAGTTTAACACATACGTCTAGGTGATTTTAATATCATGCATATGCCTTGGAAATTGCTGTTTCAGAAATAATTCTAGTATAAACCAGAGGTTTCCAACTTTTGGTTTGATGCACTGCTATCTGTAGGGGGTAAGAGACTTTGAAAGAGAGAGGTATCCTTCCCAGCTCCTTCCGCTCAGTCCTGCAAATGTGGCCTACACTTACAAAGGTATCAGTTCAATAGAGCTTTGCCTTATTTTTTATTAGTTGATTTTTATAGAGAGAGGAAGGGAGAAGGGGAGAGAGAGAGAGAGAGAGAGAGAGAGAGAGAGAGAGAGAGAAACATCACATCCATAGGCTGCCTCCTGCACACCCCCTACCGGGGATCGAGCCTGCAACTTGGGAATATACCCTGACCAGGAATCAAACCACTGACCTCTCTGCATGGGACGATGCTCAACCAACTGAGCCACACTGGCCAGGGTGAGCTTTGCTTATTATATAGCCATTTTGATGGCTATTAAATACCCACTTTCTGTCGAGTAGCATACATGGAAATCTGGAGTGAAAATGACTCTTTTTTAAAAAAACCACACTCATTTTTTGTGTGACTCACATTTTGAATGAAGCCCAGACCACCTGTTGTTTATTCCCTGCCATTTGGAACTCTACCTTCATTTCTGGGTTTCCTCCAGAGGACATGGAACAGGAATTTGCACATAGTCTTCTATTTAATAAATAAATCCAACAATGGAGCGGATTCTGTGAGTTGCATCAAACAACAAGCAGAGGCTGAATATCTGAATTTCTTGCCAGACCCTTGAGACCACAGAACCTTTATAACAAATGCCAGTGCTTAACATCATCCTTGGACCATGATTACTGTTGAAAGTTTCCATGCATAGAAAGGGAAGGGCCATGTCTAATAATTACATATACACAAGCTCTTCAGAATAATTTGATTTAATCCATCATTTGGAAACTGTCTTTGTCAGCTTTCAGACACTTATATTCTCATAATGAAAAGTAGTTTTTATTAGAACAGTAAACACAAAACTATTATCTACACAGGCTCAATGGCCTACAAAAAGGGTGCTTTGCATTCTAATTAAGAACAAAGCTCCCACTTACATCAGACTGAACTTGGGAATCACACCTTTGTTTTTGTTTCATCTTGTAAGACTGAACAAGGAATCGGTGGGAAAGGGTCAGGCAAAGTAGCTATTTGAGGATTTAATTAATGGATTGAGTCTCTGGCTGCCCAGGTTAAGCCAGAAGGAAGGCAGCTCTACCGTGGTTAAGAATCTAGATGTCAGTTTTGCAGACTGTGATTTTATTCTGTCAGTTCACCAAGGAATGAGCTGTCAGGTTCTGTCTACTTCTCAGCTATTCTTTCACGTCTAGCCTTCCGCCTCCCAGTTTCGGGCTTACCCCACGCAGACTCTGACCCTCTTGCATGGGGGCTGGAGTGCTCTAGAGCTTTGCTACACAAATTGTGATCTGAGCAGCAAGGGCAGGATCTGCCCCCGTGTTAGAAATGCAGAATCTCAGCCCCTCTCCCCAACTTCTGATTTAGAATCAGAATCTGCATTTTAGCAAGATCACAAGTCTGCGTGTTCAAGTGTGACAAGCACTGTTCTAAGGGGATCTAGCCCAGCACTGAACAGCATGGCTACCAAACATTAGTGAGCCTCAGAATTACTGATAGAATCATTTATACAAAAATGAATATTATTGATCCCCACCCAGAAATTTGACTCAGGGAGTCTGGGCTTGAAATCTCCCCTTTTTTGGGCATGGGCTCCTGGTCTGGGTCTGAGCTCAGGCTCTGTCATGGCGACGGGGCTCCCACAGTCTTGTCTTTGTCACAGTTGTATTAACCAGTGTCCATGTCTCAGTCTCTGCTTCAAAACTTTTATCATTGATGGCTTCAGAATTTCTATGGAGAAAGGTGTTAATATGGCAATCTGGTTTGAAGAAGAAGATTTGAAATTGCTTTCGCTTAACACTTTACATAAGGTTGAGGAAACATCAACCTTATTTGCCCAAACAAGAAACCAGAAATAAAGTTAATGGAGATTATTGGAAAACACCACTGTATTTATTCCTATCAATCTCTCCTCCTAGGGCCAGGCCTAGAGACCTCCTCCTGAACTCCAGATTTGTGGTTAGAGCCCTTTCGTCACAAACATTAGAACCAATCTCTGCCTAACAACATGAAGATTTGTTAGAAAGACGTCAGATGGTTCTATAAGAAGTCTATGGAATGAGGCTCATAGATGGGTAGGAAGCATGGCAGATTTGGGAGTCTGGGTAGCCAGAACTTCTCAATAGTCTTGTCTGGGAGCCAGCCCTGGTATAAATAAGTTCCAACTGCTTCCAATCTTTTTGCTACTTTTCTGAAGACTCAAATCCCAGAACAGGAACATATGGCTTGACTTGGAGAGGGGGGGCTGCCCACTTTAAGCAACAGTCTGTATCCAAAAGGAAGGGTAATTCCTTGGTGGAAATGGAGGTGCTAGAAGAGATGCCGGGCAGTCAGAAAATCATTCAATGTCTTGCTACCTGATAGCACACTTCGATGGCTTCTCAGACTTCACAGGAAGTTCTGGGAGCAGAGCGTTTGTCTGTTTTGCTCTCTGTTGCATCCCATCTGCATAGAACAGTGCCTGGCATATGGTGGGTTCTTCATAAGTATTTGTTCTATGAATGAATAACTAGAGAGGCTATACGACATGGTGGTTAAGATGTAGATTCTGGAGTCAGGCTGCCTGAGTTCACATCCCAACTCTCTTGTTTCCTTCTTGTGTTAATCTTGAGTGGGTACTTCACTTCTTTGTGCCTATGTGCTTAGGTTTCCTCACAGCTAAAGTGGCACTGATAATAAGTGCTCTTTCATTGGGTTGTAGTCAGAATATCCTTAGAACTTAGAATGTAGTTAGAATTAACTGAGAATAGTGCTTCTGTTAGCTATTGTTTCATCTGTTGCTGTGTAATCAAATTATCCCAAAACTTAGTGACTTAAATCAACATTTTATTGATTTACTCATGATTCTGTCATTTGGACAAAGCTCAGAGGGGACCACTTGTCTTTGCTCCCTGGCGTCTGCTGGTGTTGGGACATCCGTTGGCTCACATATTGGGCACCTCAGCAAAGATGGCTCACATGGGTAGGGGCTGGCGGGAAGCTTGTCTGGGATCATATATCTGGGACCTTGATTCTTGCCATCAGTTGGGTTCTCAGTTCTCCTCCATATAGCCTTAGAACTGCTCCCTCCATGTGGCCTCTTGTGGAGTCTCTGAGCTGTCCATATAAGAAGTCTGGCTATTCTGCTTTCAACAGTGCAAAAGTGGAAGCTTCCAAGTCCTTAAGGAATAAGATCTTCAGGCTTCAGTTTTTTAACCATGGCACTATTGACACTTTGAGCTGAGTAATTTTTTGTGGTAGGGAACTGTACTATGCATCAAGGGATCTTTAACACCTCCCTGGCCTCTACCCACCAGATGCCAGTAGCACCACCCCCTTCCTCAAACTTGTGACAAACAAAATTGTCTCCAAACGCTGTCAAACATCCCGTAGGAGGCAAAATCTCCCGGGGTTGAGAACTGTTTGGTTAAAGCAAGTCACAGGTTCAGCCCAGAGTCAAGGGGAGAGGCCGAAGAAGGCATGCATACCAGAAGGCTTGGTTCATTGAAAGTCATCAGTGAAACAGTCTCCCAGTGCTCTCATTATCTTTGACTATTGCACACCGCAGGAAACCCTGGTCTTGAACGCTGCCCATATGTCCGGCCATCTCTCTCTCTCCTTCTAATGGGATGCTCATTCTAATTTCTTGTCTGAATGTCTCCTCTCGTCATTGGCAGTGCTGTGCAGTGTGCATGTCTGGTCACTGCCCTTGGCTGTCTCTCCTGCACCAACGTGGTGTCCAGGCATGCTGGTTCTCTTCTCTTCTTCCCCTTCCTCTGCAGTTAACGAAATGGTGTCTAGTGCTCATATTGTAGCACATGACCACGCTCTGCGATGGGTAAAGCTGATCTTGCCACCTCTGATATGGCATATGTTCTAACACCCACACGCATTAGCAATTGCTATGCTTTCTATCTGAAAGGCACTTGTTTTATTACCCCTCCTCCATGAACTAATGTTTACTTTTCCATCAGGGTTCATCTTAGGGGCCACCTCCCTTAGGGAACCTGCCTGGAAAGCCTGGTCTCCAGTCATATTTAGCCATTTCTTGAGGACAGAGCTCTTGTCGTGTTCATCTTTATGTTCTCAGCATCTATTGAGTGGAAACTATTTCTTATAATACATGAATGATTTAAAACCCAAAAGGAAGAGTTTCACATTTGGAGAGAGACCGAGAAAGTATGGGAGTGCATCATGTCTTTATTTGGGAGAATAGACTGCTGGGCAGAAGGAACAGCAAGTTGGTGGTTGGGAGGCTGACATGACAATGCTGTGTTTGAGGAAGAGCAAGGTGCCAGCAGCTGGGCGCAGAGCAGGGCAGGAGGACAGCTGCAGGAGTTTTGGTCAGACAGGTAACAGAACAGATCATTTTGCTTTGCAGGTCGAGGTAAGGACTCTGGACTGGATTCTGAATGAGATGAGAAGTCTCTGAAGGAAATTTTGAGCAGAAGAGTGACTTAACATTGACCTATGTTTTTAGAGGATTATTCTGGCTCTTGTGCTGAGAGGGGTCAGCACCAGGGAGGAAGCAGTGAGGGCAGATAGGAAACTATGGCAATAATCTGGCAAGAGATGATCATGGCCTTTCTCGATGGACTGGGTGTGAGAGACAGGAGAGGGAGAGGTGTCGGGGATGACTTCATGGTTTGTGGCCTGAGCAAGAATGGAGGCCACAAACCACAGAGGCTGTTTTCTGAGATAGGGAGGCTGCTTCAGGATGGAAATTCAAAGTCTAGTTTTGACATATTACACATGGGATGCGTACTATACACTCAATGGCTTGCAGAGTAGACAGCTGGTTATACAGGTGTGAAGTGCAGAGGAGGTCTAGACACTGAAGATACAAGTGGGGAAGTTCTTCGCTCTATTAAACTAGGATAAGATTCTGTGATTAAAAAAAAAAGACAAAATACAATGGCTCAGCAATAGAAGTTTATTTCTCATAATTCAACAGTTTAGGGAAGTTCCAGATCATTGGCAAATTGTGACAAGACCTATTTCTATGGAGAACTGGGGACAAAAACTTGGTTGAAGTGGTTCAACAAAGAATGGAAAAAGGGGGATTGGAATTGGAGACTGTGCACAGACAATTCCTTCAAGTAGTTTTGTTATGAAGGAGCACCAGGAAAGGGGCCGTAGCTTGAGGGAGATACAGGTTCAAGGCTTTTTGTTGTTTACTTTTAAAGAACTTTTTTTAATTAAAAAAGTTTTTTTAATAGGCTGATGAGAAGTAGAGAGGAAAAGATTGATGCAAAGAGGAGAAGGGAATTTCAAGAGCCCAGTCCTTGAGTAGGCAGAGGCAATGCCAACCAGAACGAAAGCTTGGCATTAGATAGGAGCATGAACCATTGTTCATCCATAAAACTGCAGGCTCGCCCAAGTTTACAGGCACAGATGCAGGTAGGGGATCAAGTATTCTGGTTTGTCTGGGACGGAGAGGTTTTTTGGATCATGGGATTTCTAGTTCCCGAAATGGCACAACTAAGGGCAAATAGGAATGGTTGGTCACCCTAGAGGTAGAAAAATTTTTGGTGTGTGTTTATGGAAGTTCTCTTTGGATTGCTTTGAGTATTGCCAAATGAGAAAGGGCAAGCCTTCCTCAGTTGCTTCAACCCATTACTAAGCATCTACATAGCCTAAATCCCAGTGTGATGCAATGTGAAGGCTATTACAATGAATAGTTGTTGTTCCAATTCTTGAGGAGCTTAGGCTAGTGGCAAAAATAGAAAAGAACATGACTACTCACAAGGCAAGCCAACGTGGGATGTGTGTAATGAGTTTATTCATTGTAAGGCATCTACGTCATGTTCCATATTTTTCAGGAAACTATTAGCTGCTAGAATAGATAATATTCAAGAATACTAATAATTAACATTTTCTGAGATCTCACTGATTTCTAGCAGCTGTATATTTGTTATCTCATTTCATCTTTACAACAGCCTACTGGAGAGGTCCTCTCATCATTATCTCCATTTTACAACCGAGGAAGGAAATGCATCGTGATTAAGCAATTTGCTCCAGGTCACGCAGACAGGTTTTGAACATTGGTTGACTCCCCACCCAAGCGTTTCAGCACTATATTGCACTGTCTTCTAGAAATTGCTATTATGTATGCTTTGATTATGATGAGTAATATCCACAAATGCCCTATATATTTAGAAGAAGGAGAGAAAATTTTTGTCTACGGCAATCAAGGAAGACTTCCTGGAGAAACTGTCATGAAATGGAACTTGAAGGAAGTTAAAATTTCATGAGGCAGAGGTGAGGGAAGGACATGCCAGGTAGAGGAACCACAATGCGGATTCAGGTCTCTTTTTTGTCACCAGTTATCTTCATGGACTCTGACACTCTATGATAAGCTTGTCCCCTCCCTTCGCCACCAGAAAAGATGTTTGGAATTTTAAGAAGGTAGAACCATAGAGCAAAATGAGGTCTTTACTTTCTTGCTCATGTGCAGCCTTGTCTTTTGAGTTCCAGAATGAATAACAAAACTTCGTTAGTCTTCAGAGGAAAAATAAAGGTATTAATTTAAATATATGTTTAAAGTATAACTTATAGAGAGAAAGGTACACAGAATATAAGTATTTTTGTTGAATAAACATACCTGCATAACCAGCTTATAATTAAGAAAAAACTTTGTCAGCATTCCAGTAGCATTCCTCTTCATGATACTTAAAAATTTTTTTTTCCTTTATTGACCCAGCATGTACAGGTGAGGTGATGGGGTCGACGTGTCCTCTTACCAGTGCTCTTGGGTTTATTGCAGAGTTTCTCACCAGATTACAAAATGCACTGAAACCAGGTAACCAGATTTCCAGAGATAAAAATCAAGTATTGCATGAGGGCGCGTTAGCAAAGATCAATCAAAAGCTGGCCCTAGCTTATTCCTGGGTAGCTCTGATCCAAAAGCATTAACTTCGCTAATTCTCACTCCTGCTGAGCAATTCCAGTGGCAAAGTCCTTGTAGTTAGCTGTCCCTGGCCAAGGGTGCTTTGTTTACCACCTATTTACTACATGTAGCACAGGACAGATACACAATAGTGATTTGTTGATAGACTGACTGGTTTGGTTCCTGATGTAAACAGAGTCACATCCTTGTACTTTCTCATAAAGCAAATTTTCTGTACTGTTCAGTATGGTAACCACTAGCTGCATGAAACTACTGATTATTTAACAAATTTTATTTTTAATTATAGTTGACATACAATATTATATTAGTTTTAGGTGTACAGCATTACAATTTAACATTTATAAATCTAACAAAGTAATCACTACAGTAAGTCTAGTGACCATCTGTCACAGTATATAGTTATTACAATATTATTAACTATATTCTCTATGCTGTACATTATATCCCCATGACTTATTTTATAATAAGGAGATTGTACTTCTTCATCTCCTTCTATCTTCTGTCCATTCCCCCAGCCCCTCCCTTCTGGCAGCCATCTCTTTGTTCTCTGTATCTGTGAGTTTGTTTCATTTTGTTTGTTCATTTATTTTGTTTTTTAGATTCCACATGTAAGTGAAATCACATGGTATTTGTCTTTTTCTGTCTGACTTATATCATTTAGCATAACATCTCTAGGTCCATACATGTTGTTGCAAATGGCAAGATTTCATTCTTTTTTATGGCTGAGTGATATTCCATTACATTTATTGCACATCTCTCTCTCTCTCTCTCTCTCTCTCTCTCTCTCTCTCTCTCTATATATATATATATATATATATATATATATATATCTCACATCTTCTTTATCCATTCATCTATCAAAGGACATGTAGGTTGCTTCTATACTTTGGTCATTGTGAACGAAGCTGCAATGAACATGGGGTGGTGCATATTTAGAATTATTGTTTTTATTTTGGGGGGTAAATACCCTGAAGTGGAATTTCTGGGTCAGTGAAGGAAATCATCAACAAAACAAAAAGGCAATCTGCTGAATAGAAGATATTTGCAAATGATATATCTGATAAGGGGTTAATATTTAAAACATATAAAGAGTCCAGCTGGTATGGCTCAGGTTGAGTGTCAATCCATCCACCAAGAGGTTGCTGGTTCGATTCCCGGTTGGGGCACATGCCTGGGTTTTGGGCTCAATCCCAGAGGGGAGTGCAGGAGGCAGCCGATAGATGTTTCTCTCTCACATCAGTGTTTCTATCTCTCCTTCTCCCTTTCTGTCCCTCTAAAAAGCAATAAAAACGTATTTAAAAATAAACACAAAAATATATAAAGAACTCATACAACTCAGCATCAGACCAAATAAACAAGCCAAGTAAAATATGGGCAGAGGAGCTGAATAGATATTTCTCCAAAGAAGACATAGAGATGATCAACAGACACATGTTCAACATCACTAATCATCAGGGAAAGCAAATTAAAATCACAATAAGATATCACCTCACACCTGTCAGAATGTCTGTTACCAAAAAGGAACAAATAAAAAGTGTTGGTGAAGATAAAAAGAAATGGGCACTATTGAGCACTCGAAGTGTGGCAGTGTGACTGTGGAGTTGAAGTATTTTTAATATTTAATTTTAATTGATTTAAATTAAAAAAAGATACTTGAGCCCAGCTGGTGTGGCTCAGTGGCAGAGCGTCAACCCATACACCAAGAGGTCACCAGTTTGATTCCCACTCAGGGCACGTGCCCAGGTTGTGGGCCCAATCTCCAGTGGAGGCATGCAAGGGGCGGCCAATCAATGTTCTCTCTCATCGATGTTTCTATCTCTCTCTCCCTCTCCCTTCCTCTCTCTCTAAAATCAATAAAGAAAAAAAAAATTAAAAAATGATACTTGAGTTTAAAAAGAAAAACTTTTACGTATGTTTGGACCAACTTGGCTATGTGAACCTACTTTTTCCAACTGTAAATATGAAACTTGCCCTGGACAGTTTGGCTCAGTGGTTGGAGCATTGGCCTGTGGACCAGAGAGTCCCGAGTTCGGTTCCTGCTCGGAGCATGTACAAAAAAAATAAAAAATTATGAAACTTAAATTCACATCAAGTATTTCTGATAAGTATTTTCAACTAAATTGAGATGTACTGTAGTATAAAATATACATAAAGACTTTGTATTAAAAAAAAGAATGTATGCCTGGCCAGTGTGGCTCAGTGGATTGAGTGTCGTCCCCTGGACTGAAAGGTTGGGGTTTGATTCCCAGTCAGGGCACATGTCTGGGTTGTGGGCATGATCCCCAGTGGGGGGCAGTGCAGGAGGCAGCCAGTCAATGTTTCTCTCTCATGTCAATGTTTCTATCGCTCGCTCCCTTCCTCTCTAAAAAACAATTAATAAAAACATATTTAAAAGCCCTGGCCAGTTTGGCTCTGCAGTTAGAGTGTTGGCCTGTGGACCAATGAGTCATGGGTTTGATTCTGGTCAAAGGCACGTACCTCGGCTGCAGTTGGTCCCCGGCCTTGGTCGGATCTTGTGGGAGGCAACCAGTCCATGTTTCTCTCACTCACATTGATGTTTCTCTCTTTCCTTCCCTCCCACTCTGATGATAAATAGAAAAATATCCTCAAGTAAGGATTAAAAATTTAAAAAAAAATTTAAGTGTAAAATATCTCAATAAAATTTTAAATTTATTGGGCTAAATAAGGTATTAAATCTAATTTTACTTTTTTCTAATTCTCACCAGAGAATAGATATATATATCTAATTTTTTTATTCTCACCTGAGGACATTTTTCCATTATTTGTTCAGATAGAGTGTGGGAGGGAGAGAGAGAAGGATAGAGAGAGAGAGAAACATCAACGTGAAAAGGACACATCCATGTGGCTGCCTCCTGCACCACCCAACCAGGGCCTGGGACAAACTGCAGCTGAGGTACGTGCCCTTAGCGGAAACTGAACCTGAGTCTCTCTGGACTGCAGGCTGATGCTCTAACTGCTGAGCCAAACCAGCTAGGGCATTTGTTTTTGTTTTGATGTTAGAGAGAGAGGATGGGAGAGAGAGAAAGAAACATCAATGTGAGAAACATCGATCAGTTGCCTCCCATACACATCACAACCAGGGATGGAACCTGAAACCTATGTATGTGCCCTGACTGGGAGTCGAACCCACAGCCTTTTGTTGTTCAGGATGACACTCCAACCAACTGAGCCACCCAGCCACGGCTCACTTGTTTCTTTTTTATTGTCGCTTTCATTATATTTCTGTTGGACAGTGTTCTTCAAGGGGCTCCAAATGTTATGTTTCATGGCAAATCCTGCTAGTCTGCCTCAGGAAGCTAGGTAAGAATGTCTGTTTATATGAAAACAGAATACATTTCCACATATATGGCTGATGCTCAGGAAAGGGAGGTGCAATTGGTAGAGGAGAATGAACATGAACTGTAGTGTTAGATCTGTTTGGGTTTGTATTCAAACTCTGCTGCTTAATAGGTAGGTGACCTTGAGCAAAGTATTTAACCTCTCTGAGTGCATAAACTCCATTCTCCTCTTATATAAATTAAGGATATGAACACTGTAGAACCCTCTGTCAGTGCTCTGCCTATATTCCCTGAGTCCCATTTATTATTCCTGTGCAGGTACGCACCCACTCGCTACCTCAAATGGGGACAAGTTTGTACCCCAATTCCCCAATTCACATTTCAGTGATTTCTTTCTGAGTATGTTGTTAGACAGATGCTGTGAGAAATTATATCACTCCCAGGGTATAAATTGTACAGTTTTGGAGGGGCATTCACTATTGCAGAATCAAAAGAGGAGACTCTTTCTGCTAGAAAAGAGCTTGCTGATTCAACACACACACACACACACACACACACACACACACACACACGTGCGTGCACGCAACACACACATACCATAAATACATATAAATCCACATATAAATGTTGTGATTATAGAGTTTTATGTATTAAAGACAATCTTTTTATTTTCATATACTTCCAGTTCATCCTTCTGAAAAGTTTTTAATTCATACTAATAGTTATCATTTATTATTCTATTAGTATACAGACCAGACAATACCTTGTTTAATCTACTCAGAAACTCATCTCAAGTATTACCTCCTCAGAGAGGCCTTCCCTGGCCACTCCGAATTCGCCAGCCTCAGTTGCTCTATTGTAGCCTTTATCACTATTTGAAATTTTTATTTATTGGGCTTAGGTGTTCATTGTGCCCTTCTCCACCCAACTCTTTTCCTGTCCCAATAAGAATGTTTCTGTCTTGCATATCACTGCAACCATCGTGACTCAATGAGTGACAGGATAAATAAAAAACAATGTGGATGAGAACTCTGAAGCTCAGAGAGGCTAAAAGGTTAAGATCCCAAGGTGGTAAGTGGCAAAGCCCATATTTGAACCCCTGTCTCTTATCCACTATACGAGACACTGTTGTTCGTTATATTATATGGACAATGGAAGGATGACAAAGCTTACTCATTAGGACATTTCTCTCTGGTAAGGGAGGGAAAACATTCACTTCCAGTCGACATTTGCTAACCTTGCTAGGATCTGTATTCAGCACCAAGGACACACAAGTAAACAATACTAACATCGCCCAGATCAGCATGGAGCTTTTGGTCGACGCCAATGATTTTCAGCTGGTGTGCCACAAGAATGATTAAAATATGCAATAGCTATTTAATCAGGGACACTGACCTCTCTTCCCTTAGATTGTCAAAAAAAAAAAAAAAAAATGACAACAGCCAACACAGTAATAGCTGTGAATGAATCAAACATACCTATTTTTTAGTCAGATTGGCAAAAAATATAATATATACATTTTTAGTAATTAGTTTATGTGTGCCATGAGATGAAAAGGGTTGAAAATCACTGGTTTAGTCAGTAGGGAAGACTGAAATTACAAATAATAACAAGTAAGATACATATTTTAAAAGGAATATATAGGGACAGAAAAAAATAGCAAGGTAACTCTTTCAAGTCAAGGTGGTCAAGGAAGTCTCCTCTGTGGGAGGAAATGTAGCCTATTCAGGAAGGTAAGAGAAGTACAACAAGAAGGTCATGTAGAGGTAAGGGCGGGAATGGCAGGAGGTAAATAAAGAACAGCTTAGAAAATGACATCTATGAACAATGACCATACATGGTGGAGAGTGATTTGTCCTAACAGAAGTTGCTTGTAGTGCTATTACTACGGGAGTTAAGAGAATGGTAAAATTCCCACCACAGGGAAGGCTTCATGAAGTCATTATGACACTTATACTCCTATTTCTCACTCATCCAATTCTCAGATATCACACTACTATAGGTAATCTCTTTTATGAGCTGTTTATATGTCCCTCCAAAATTACTTTATTAAACACAAACAACTATAAATATAAATTTTTATCTCCATATTCTTTTACTGCACTACACAGTGTACAATGTAAACCATTCTGTACTTAGCAACACACGTTGGACACCTGTCCATGTCAGCACGTAGAGAACTTTCTTATCTTTGTTTTTACAGCTGCATAGTGTTCATAAGGACGTACCATCATTTATTTACTTTTCATAATTTATTAAACATTGGGATATTTCCAATCTTGGGCTATGAAGCAGTTTTGTAGATATGGCCACTTATTACTATGCAAATATACTTATAATTTTTAAAGCTATTGTTGAATTGCCCTCAATGGGGATTATTTGAAAATGCCTCCAAATGGTTAGATTTAACTACAACACTAACCATAAAGCTAGAGAAGCAAACAAAAAGAATTATTGTTTTAAATGATACCACTAATATGCTTGTTCATTTTCAATAAAATACTGCATATAACTAACAATTCAGAATGGAAAGTTGTGTCGTATATTGGAAAAAGTACGAACCCAGACTTTGGGAAGTGTGAAGCTAATGCAATTTAGGGGTTCTTCTTTCGGAAAAATGCCATGAAACTCCCCGTTGCAGTGCAGAGCTCTGGGAGGGGCTGGTGTGAGAGACGGGCTCTGAAATGTAAGCTTCATCGGCTTGGTGGCAGGTCTGCTCTGTAGAGGACATACATGCACACATGTGGAGGAAAAAAACTTAACTGTCCTTTTCATTTGGGAGAAACCATGTTCAAAAATGTTTACCACTGTCCTTGGCTACACGTCAGTGAGAACCAGTCCACGGGCCTTCACGGTGTCAGACCCATGATGTATGTACTATTCCCTGTATTCACATTCTGTCTCCCCAAAGGGATTCATTCCATGTGTGTGACACTTTTCATCTCAGCAACTCCAAACACCTTACAGAAACTTCTTGTTAGAAAGGTGTCACATTGTAGAGAAAATATCTTGGGAAGAGCTCAGAGGCCCATCCGTTTCAGCTATCCTGATCACATGCCTACAAGCTCCATCTGGTAAGAGGTCACTATCAGGAAAGGACTTCTGTAGACTAAGTTTGAAAGAGATAAGCTGACAGATTGGGTTTGGTGATCTGAAGTTAATGATCCATCTCGGTACGAAGCAGCAGCTTGCTTGCCTGGTCCCAGGTCCCACAGCCATTCCTCAGTCGAGCAGCATCGTAATGCTTCTGGGGAGAGAAGTACAGCCAGCCGAGGAGAAGAGAAACACAGTCCTTGGAATAGCAGTAGAAAATAAAACATAAGCAGAGCAGAGAGGAAAGAAGAGAGGAACCCAGACCAGGGTTAAGAGACAACATAATTAACTAGTGTAATGTCAGTTAAAAACAAAGTGAAAAGTAAAAAACAAACAAACAAAAACAAAACCAAAATCAAAAACATTGATCATAGAACAGAAATTTAGTAAGATAGGTCACTTGCCAAACAAGATTAGGGTTTTAGTGGAACGGACTACATTGAACAGAGAAAGACTAGAATCGGACGTTTAAAATGTAGGCATCATCCAATTAAGTGTGATTTGGGAAGAGTCCACATCCAGCCACCTGCCCCACACATTTAAGGGGTTCTAGGACGAAGTTTAAGTAGTGTTGCCCTTCAGTCAATTGTGCCTCACAAACCGGGTCTACGTACATTGCCAGGGCTCAGATGAGTCTGGTGACAGCTCGTCAGGAAGCTGCCAGCCCTGCGCTCTCTTTTCTCTCTTCCTTTGTTCAAGGATGACTCATCCAAGGGGAGGTCACTGATACCTATGTGAAAGGCAATTAATTTACAACCACAGACTCTGATGTATAAGAAACATCACTTTTTAACCTTTTCTTTTTTATTAAGGTTGGTTTTTAAATGTGTGTTTATTTTGTCTTAACTGGTTCCTTTGAAATCCCTACTCATCCCATGGTGTCTCCCTGGGTGGTGGAGAATGGAGTAGCTGTCATGACTGGGGTCTTATCTCCCCTTGACCACACAAGATTCAGGATGCTTATGTGGTGCCCAGAAAGCTGGGTGTGAGGCTCACTGTGGTTTTGGCTAACCCGACAGGCATTCCCAAACCCATCCTGCTTTGCTACCTTCCGTGCTGCCGAGGGTGGACAAATGGTCAACTGACAGTACCAGCCAGTGAGCAGAGAGAGAGCTGCTGCTGTGGGTGTGGGAAATGCTTGTCTTTCCCTGATAAAATGAATGCAAGATCCCAGGGCTCCCTCTTCCTCTCCCCTGATGTGACTGGGCTCGGCCTCGGGACCTGCAGCAGGCGGCCTGCAACGCAAGGGGCAGGCCAGGAGTGCAGACCCGGTGCCCCCAACACCACGGGGCCGCTGAACCTCTTCCAGGACCCACTTTCTTTCAGAATTTCAGTTGTGAGAGAATAAAGAAACACCCTCTTTGTTTGAGCCCCTCTATTTTGGGTTTTTCATTATTTGCAGCTTAAAGCATTTCTAACTGATTCGTAGAGGATACAGCTCTGTTCTCCAGTCTATCCTGGTTGCTGCTGATATAGTTATCGTCCAATGGTTCCTTGAAATCCAGTGACCAACTGTTCCTGTGTCCTTCACTGAACATAAGAAATGATCGGGACTGGGACTCTGGTGGCTAGGGCTCAAAGCCCAGCCAGGGAGCCAGGAGTAGGTCCCCGCTACTCTGAAAACCAGCGGACTGCTATCCTTGCCCTGGGTGGAAAAGCTGACTTTTTTATCCACTTGCCACTTTCACAGGCACCCCCTCCCTCTTTCCTCCACTCAGGGCATCGTTACAACCTTCTCTGTGAGCTGAGGTTTTCACAAATAAATGCGATGCCTTTCCTCAGGAAGCTCCTACTTTCTGTTCAGCCACCAGCCACCTCTGAGACCCGGTGGCAAACAGAAAGGTGTCTGCTTCCAACGCAGGAGGGAAACTAGAGCGAGCCAACACAACTTAGTATTTTCATGCATTACCTCGCCACACCCACCAGTCTAGCAAAGTAGCCACCGTGGCAAGACACGCTGTGGGAATAATGACAGCTAATTAATGAGAGGATTTTTGAGCCTTGTGCTGACTTGCATGGATGATGTCACTTGGCTTGCTTGTCCTCTACACAGCAGGTTTTTCAATGCACATATGTCATAGGGATGCTTTTTTATTTGTAAGCAGGAGAGCTGGTGGGGTTTGGATGGTGGTATATAGACGAGAAGGGGAGAAAAAAAGAGAATGACTGTTCATCTTGGACTTGGGTTATTTCTAAGACTTGCCATTTTGACCTTCACTGCTTATATTTGAGAAGTCAGAGCTTTCATTTGAAAATGTTTGCTTTTTATTTCTGGATATTCTTTATTTTTTATTTTTTGAAAATGTTTTATTTATGATTTAAAACTTGGTTTTTTTAAAAGGTAATTATTTACATGATTAATTGAATAATTGGTTGTAATGGCAAATGACTGGAAACAACCTAAATATCATCAGTAGGAGCCTGACTCAAACAAATTACATATAGTATGACAAATAGTACACAGAATTATAGAATGGAACACTATACAGCTACCAAAGAAATGAGGGTGTGCACTGTAACAAGTATGAAAAGTCTTCTCTCCCATGCTTGTATTTTATTTGCTTCTTTTCCACATCCTCCATAAGTTACTCTTTTTTTTTTATCCTCACCAGATGAATTTTTGCATTCATCTTCAGATAGAGTGAGAGGGAGAGAGAGAGAAACATCGATGTGAGAGAAACACATCGAGTGGTTGCCACCCACACGTCCCCAATTGGGGCAGGGGACAAACTGCAACCAAGGTACATGCCCTTAGTGGGAATCAAACCTGGGACTCTCTGGACCATAGGCCGATGCTCTAACCACTGAGCAAACTGGCCAGTGCCATGAGTTACTTCTTATGAATCTTTTCAGAGTTTCTTTATAGACAAGTAAATACAAATGTAGATTCTTATGTTTTCTTTTTTATATGAAAAGTAAAATACTTTACACACTCTTACGTCCCTTGTTTATTGTACTCTGACATTCAGAGAGTAATTATAACTCAGAGGCTCAGTATAAGGGCACTGCCAGACTGCAGCACAATCAAAACTACAAAACAACTTTAAAAAGCTGTGCTACCCATGTTCCTCAACACAGCTAGTGAATATCTCCACAGGTGTTTAGATTGTTAGTTGAACTACAGCCTATGTTCCTTTGGTGCTTACAGTCCACCACTCTCACAAGAGGGGGAACGCTGGAGGAAAGCTTTTTGTGTGTTTAGACTGGGGGCCAGCTCAGCCCTTTGGCCCTCCTTCGGTGAGGTCTTTCTGCACATTCATCTGCACCATCTGCCACCATAAGGACATGCGATGTTAATGCAATGTAATTACAGTACATGTTTTCTATTCCTGCATTACCTGTAGGCATTCATAATTGGCCAGAAGGGACAAATATCAGTCCCCTGACATAATTCCTAATGCAATAAAGCTGTGTGTAGGTGGCTTTTAAATAACAAACATATCATTATTTTCCCAAAAAACATTAACCCTAAAGGTCATCCAGTCAATACCCAAATATTTGTGACAAGAATCAGTCCCTTTAAAAAAAACAAACCTATATTTTTAGAATAGTCTACAATAACTGCTCCCAAATTGCAGCAAAATTAAAGTCAGTTTCCCATTAATCAGGGGGAAATTATGTAGTTTGTGGCTCTAAGTAAGCCAAATTTCTCCTGCAATGCCTATTTCTCAGTTACTTGGCAACTTCTCTGTGCCCATCGGGGGAAATCATGAGTTATGGGGAACTGGTTAATGAATGATAACGTGGTGTTAAAGTTCATCTAACCCAACCTCCTCACTTCACAGATAAGGAAACCAAGGAAGGGAATGGTTAAATGACTGGCCCAACATCACGCAATGACTTCCTGCCGGACGCAGGGTTGGGAGCCAAACCTGGGGCTGGCCAGCTCAGCAGTCCTGCACACTCCTAGGCACGGATGAGAAAACAGACTCCAATACTTATTATTGACAAGGACATGATGATTACTGACAACACTCCAGGCATGTACACAATGTGTTTTTAGAATATCTTTTTTCCTAATTAAGCAACCTCATTCACTCCCATAGTGTCATTGCCACCTGTATAACTGATGACTTAAATAGTAAAGCCAGCCCTGACCCCTTCCATGCATCCCATTGCCTTTACCACAATACTTTTCAGCAATTTTCCCAAAGGGTACATAGTCTCTATGCTCTTGCCTGAAACTCTTACTGTCTTCCTCATGTTCATGAAATAAAGCGCATATAGCATGATTATTTAAGGTCCTTCATATAACCTGTCCCCTCTCCGCCTGATTTTTATTTCACCATAGCTTTTCAATGTTAGGTTCCATAAAGGCAAAAATAATTGCAATTTTTTGAGTCGTTTTTGAGTCTATACACAGGCACTCCCTCTATCTAAAATACTATCCTCTGCTCACCTTCTCACTTCTGAGCGTGTTGTCCACTGTTGTGTTCATGTTCAGCCTTTAAGACTCAACCTGAGTGTAAGAATCAACCTTTCAGTGAAGCCAATAGGCAGAGCTTATTTTTTCATGCTTACACCCCGCCTTGTATTTCTATTATTATATATCACATCGTATTATAATTCCTTATTTACATGTCACTGTGGTATTTATCTTTGCCTCAAGATCTAGCATGCCTCAATGAATAGTAAAAAGAATAAATGGGAATGTGTAATAATAATCTAGAGAAACATTTTGTGGTTATATGTAACATGGTATTCTTAGAACATCTGAAAATAATAGTATTTGGTCAATGCTACTTGGACTGGACTCGTTGCCTAAGCTATAGAATTGAAATGCTTTGCATTTATAAACTTTTAATAACTATAATTTAGAACAATTATGATTCATATCTACCTTACCCTTTCATTGAAACATGAGTTTGTTTCCTCACTATGAAATCATTGCACATAATCATCTCCAGATGACAAATAGTCATTTCAGCATAACACACAAATAGGGGGAAAAAATCTTACATTTTATCTCTTTTTCTGTATTCACCAAAGTGTTTCAAGTATTTTTAGTAGAATTAGTTAGTTTCTGCACCTCTACCAATATATAATCAAATATATTTTATTTAACATTTATTAAGATGTTCTGGACTTCTGGGGTACAAGAACATATATGAATGAAGTTATTATATATGTACACATAGATCATATATATGGGATTAAATATGGTGTTTACTAAATTAAATGGGGACATTTAACTAATTGCAACACTAGCCTAGAGAGTGGCTAATGCTTCATCTCAGGACTTCTCATAGATTTCGACCAAAGTACACAATATAGAGATGAATGCTTTTTTTTTTTTTTTTTTTTTTTATCCTCACTCGAGGACATTTTTCCATTTTTTGTTCAGATAGAGTGGGAGGGAGAGAGAGGAAGAGAGAGAGAGAGCGAAACATCGACATGAAGGGACACATCGAGTGGCTGCCACCCGCACGACCAACCAGGGCCGGGGACAAACTGCAACCGAGGTACATGCCCTTATCGGGAACCGAACCCGGGTCTCTCTGTACCGCAGGCCGACGCTCCAGCCGCTGAGCCAAACCGGCCAGGGCGAGATGAATGCTTTTATATCCCTGGAGAATCTAGAGGCTCACTTCCTACAAAGGTAAAATTTATTTAAATTTGCTAATTGCACTTAGATTTTGCATTTTACTCCCTTATATGTTGTTTTAAGCAACTAAATTATGAATAAGATTTCCACCTAACCCTGGAAGCTGTGCCGTGAGTAAGTGACAGTACCGAGCGCTCCCCTTTGTCACATATACCAGGGATCATGAGCTACCAAGTGTGATGAGCAAGTGTGTAGTGGAAAAGTACTGAGTCTCATCATAAAGACTTGGATCCAACCCTTACTTACTCGCTTTTGATCTAATGAAATCACCAATCTTTTCAGAGTTTAGTCTTCTCACCTTAATGAGAATAATAACACCTGCCTTACCTCCTCAGGGGATTATTTTAAAAACTGAATGACAATTGCTCCGAGATTTGAAAACTCAGGCTTGGAAAATGGGCAGGAGCACAGGGCGTTCAGGCAGGCAGAACCACAGCCGAGGGTCGGCATAGCGCAGCCTGAACCACGGCTGCCGCCACCAGGGCCTCGGAGTGGCCCCTCACGGCTGGCCACCGCTTCCGCCAGCACCACCAGAATGAATTGTGTCTCACTAAGTCTAACTCTAGTGGCAAGGAAGGCTAGCCATGTACATATCAGGTTTGGGGTTTTGTCTTTTATGGTAGGAGACGGGCCTATGATCTAAATCATAAGCTAATAGAGTGGAAACTCCCTCAGAGACAAGAGGGGATTAAGATGCTGGGTCCAGGACGTCTCTTTTTTCAACTGTTGCCTCATCTCCTCACTGGTACCACTGCCTCCAGCTCCGTTCCCCTCCAAGCCACTCTCCCTGCTGGCACCAGTGTCTTTTCCGAAGGAAAATCTGGTTTCTTGCCCTGGTCTGTTTGAAGCCTGCAGTGGTCTCCCCCCCCCCCCCCCCCCCAATGCCTAGGTCCTAGAAAATGCAAACACGTTAGAAAACCACACGAACACTTCCAGTCAGGCCCCGCCTGCCCCCATACTCTGCGGTGCTTCCCATTCTCCAAGGAACCGTCTGCCTGGCTCAAACACGAGTTTCCCCGTGGGTCATGCTGTCTCATGCCTCTCTGCCTTCCCTTTGGTAAAAAGGGGAACTATGAGGAAATTCAAAAAACAAAAGACTAGCATACTGACATCTTTCCTCAGAAAAGGTCAGTGTTTCGGGATCTTCTAGACAGGGAGGGGATGAAGGCAGGGCCCTTCCTAGCTTCAGGCTGAGGCTTTGCCACTGAAGGAAGAGAGAAACTCCCCCTCCCACAATGGCTCACTGCTGTGGATGCAGGCATGGCCGGCCTCTGATCAGTGGACAGGACCACTGAGCCTTCCCAGGGCACAGGATCCGAGGAGCAGCGGGCAGGGACCCTATCAAAGAGCAGCAAGTAGCCAAAGAAGCAAATTCAATCCTCCATCCCATTTTACTGCCAGGATATAATGCTGGGATGCCTGTTTTGACCCATGGATGGGAGTTCACAAAGTCACTCAACTGAATACCATGGAATATTATGCCTGGTTACCGAAGTGATCACAGGCCAAATTATACTCAGTTTGGAAGAGAAGTGTATGTAGGTGGACTGAAACTCAATCATGCCCATGACTGGGCTCGCTCACGTTCCTCCGCTGGTGAAAATACCTTTCCTTCTGTTGACTTCCAAGCGACGGTGGTCAGCTTTCAGGACTCGGACTATGTGGATACAGAGAGTCGATGATGAGTCGTCACCTCTGGGGAAGGAAAAGCAGGAGAGCGTGGAACAGACATCTTTCACTTTATGCCATTCTGTTCTACTTGAAGTTTTTACAAGACTGGTGTATTATTTTTACAATTGGATTTTTACAAGTTCAGTCAAGAGTTAAAGAACCGGTAGGGCCTCCTTCGCTTTTTTGTGTTGCATTTCTTTTGAAAGTGTTTTCAACCTAAAAGTGACCTAAAAGTGTTTTGTGAGGAGAGCACAAAAGCCACATGGGAAATGAAAGGTAAAAATACCTTAAGTGGTTTTAAATGTTATGATATTAAACATCATTGAGAGCTATTTCCTCAGAAAATTGCTGAACAATGAATGTAGAACAGTACTAAGTAAAATGCACTCATTGCCCTGGCCAATTCCGCTCAGCGGTTAGAGCATCAGCCTGTGAATAGGCTCTCAGGTTCGATTCCCAGTCAAGGGCACGACTTGGGTTGCAGATTTGATCCCTGGCCCCGGTTGGGCAGAGTCATGTGGGAGGCAACCAATGGATGTGTCTCTCTTACACAGATGTTTCTCTCTTCCTCCCTCTCTCCTTTCCACTCTTTCTAAAAATCAATGGAAAAATATCCTTGGGTGAGGATTAACAAATAAATAAATAAAATGTACTCATTGAGGAAGCATCAAAGGGTAGAATACACAAGTAAATAAAGATAATGTGGTGGTCCTTTATATATGCAAACATGACTATTTGTGGGCCATTAACTTTTACTTGCTTTGTCAGCATTGGCCTCTTCAGTCCTCCCTGACCAGGAGCCCAGGCCCAGGCTTCTTAGCAGGCCCCCTGACAGGCACACCGGGGTGTGCTGTCCTTCCTGCTGTGTTATGCATACACCAGAGTTTAATGCCACACTCTTCTCTCCAATGTGCATCAGCCATATTTTCTCATTTGATTGTCATGAAAGTCTTTGAGGGACAAAGACAGTTATTCCCTCCTTGCTGAGGAGCTTTTGGTGAGCTAGGACGAGGCTCCTGGTCTCCTTACGCTGAGTGAAGTTTCCTCTGTTCCCACCATTCTGCCTCATCTGCATTTTCAAACCACAGCCCACACACTCCATTGTTTATAAGTATTACTTTAAAGGCACTGTAGACCTCTACCTCGTTCTCCTCTAATGTCATTTCTTAGTACCCTATTCTTTTCCTCTATAAGATAAAAAAGTAAAACATATATATATATATGTCTATATATATGTGTATATATATTCAAATGGAATGTGTGTGTATGTATATAATGATTATTTCCACAGCCAGAGTGTAAGTTCTATGAGAGCAAGGACCACGTGCCCCACCCTCCATTCCAACTCTGTATCTTCGTCGTGTCTGGCACATACATACTTGTTGACTGAATGAATGACTGCACATCAGCTACTACATTCAGTAGAACTCTCTCAGCTGCAGAGCCCTCATTTAAACTCGCTGGGACAGAGAAGGACAATTGTTGACTCGAGCATCTAGGAACTTGAGGAAGCAGCTGGCTTCATTCACAGCTCCATTGAGATTAGATCACATTTATTCTCTTCTTTCTCGCCCTTCTTCTCTCCCTCCTTTCCCCCTCTCCCATCTCCCTCTTCTCCCTCTCCCTCCCCTCCTCTCCACTTCTCCCTTCTTTGTCTCTGTCTTATCCTCCGTGGCAGCTGGCCACCTCCGCCTTCTCCACGCGTGGCGAAGACGGCAGCTGGTAGCCCTGGGATCTCTGCCCTAGTTTGCCATCCCAGGGGAAAGGAAGCGTATCCACGCAACATCAGTATCTTAACTTCCAAAAAGAGAACTTTAGGATTGGCCAAACCTGTACCCTATGCAGGGGTGGGGTACAGTGACTGGTAGCCTCTCTAAACCCAGGTGGAAGGGGGGAGGGGTATTCTCCCAGAGCAAGTGATGTTGGGCAGATGAAAACAACATATGTCCTCCATATAGTTTCACAGGGAATTTTATTAAGAAGTAAAGGAGAGGCTGCTTTTAATAGCAAGCAACTTCCTGCCTCTCAAATCCAAGTCTCTGGATGGAGCTAAATTCTGACCCTTTGAACTGCTTAACTTAGATCCTAAATTTTTAAAAGATGAACTGCACTTTATTCTTTGAGGCCTAAGGTGTTAATAAGTCAAGTACACTAATAAAGACAAGCCCACCCACAACCTTCATATCTATCTGCTCAGCAAAGCAGAAGACTGCAAAGCATTTTTTTTGGTTTGTTTTGGCTGTAGGCCAAATAGGAACTCCAGAAATTTGTTTGTAGATAAGTTGTTTCAGTGTCTGAGAGGAAATGTGCCGCTTGGTGACGACCACAGGATGCAGATCTCCATTGCGTGGAGAGAAGTCTGCAGGCAACATGCTCATTTTCCTATGCGTATGGAAAAACAACATCCACG
The DNA here is from genome assembly GCF_014108415.1 of Molossus molossus. NCBI lineage: Eukaryota > Metazoa > Chordata > Mammalia > Chiroptera > Molossidae > Molossus > Molossus molossus. Next base: position 57,975,424 of record NW_023425344.1, on the reverse strand, counting down.
CTCCCGGGACTTCTAAGGCATTGAAAGTATTAATGTTCCTGTTGGCATATAACCTTATATTGGTTATATTAGTTTCAGGAGTACAATACGGTGATTCTACATTTTTATACCTTGCAATATGATCACCCTACTAATCACCTGTCACCTTGTAAACATAGCACAATGTTATTGACTATATCTCCTTTGCCCTTTTCACCCTCACCCTCTCCTTTCTGGTAACCATACGATTTTGGTCTCTGTTTCTATGAGTCCTGTAGCCTCAATTTTTATTTATTTACTTAATTTTTTATTTTTAGTTAATCCTCACCTGAGAACTTTTTTTTTAAATTAATTTTTAGATAGAGTGGAAGGGAGAGAGAAAGAGAGAGAGAGAGAGAGAGAGAGAGAGAGAAATGAGAGACAGAGAAACATCCATATGAAAGAGACACATCAATTGGTTGCCTCTCGCACGACCCTGATCAGGGTTGGGGATTGAACCTGCAACCCAGCTATGTGTTCTCAGCTGGAAATCAAACCTGAGACCCTCGGTCCTTTAGCCTTCACTCTAAACTCTGAGCTGAACTGGCCAAGGCTGTAGCCTCAATTTTTAAAGGAAGAAGTGGGTTTTTAGTTTTAAGTATTAATTTGCCTAGGCTCTTGCTTGTGTTTGAAAGCTGTCTTCAGAATGAAAAAAGGACCCACAACTTTTCTTATCAGTTTCTACTTAAAAGTACTCTGATTTTATGCCCTTTTCATATTAGCACGAAGTACCTGAGACAGCAAGTTTTATAAATGAATAAGAATAAGTGTGACAAGTCCTATTCAGATGTCTAATAATGCAGGATCAGAGACTTACATGCCATTTATAACATAGAAAGTATTAAACGAGTGTTTTTTTTGGTCACATCTTTTTAATTTTATAAATTAGGTCTTAAGTGAACTTTCCTGCTTTTTAAAGTTATAAATATATATACGATTAATAAGAAAAACACTGAAGGAAATGAAAACAACCTCACATCCTGAACTTCCTGACATCCTCTTTTGATTTTGTGAAATTTCCTGTCATTACTTTTTAGTATATTTATTTTTTCAGGAAGTTCCTTTAGCTAGAAGAGAGAAGCTAGTACTCTGTCTCTACACACACACATACACACACACACACCCTCAGAGATTTAGAAATTTGTATTGCAGTATTATTCCACAGTCTAAGCACCATAGCCCATGACACATGATTTCAAAAGCAGTAGGGACAACCTCCAACATTAAAGAGAGAAAAAGAACACACCACATCCTAGATTTCTGTATTTTTTCACAGTGATGGAGTCATGGGATAAAAATATTATGGTGCTTAGATTGTGGAATAATACACACACACACACACATGCACGCACACACATGCACCCATACACGCACACACCACATATTGCAAATTTGTCATATGCCCATGATTCTTATATCAGAGTTTATGCTGTGAGTTAAGGCTGGGTTTTTGGTGGTCATGATTCATTAGTGAATCATGAACTTAATTTAATGGGTAGTGATAAACTAAATCCTACAACAACCTGGGGAAATGAATTATGTTATCCCCATTTTATAGATAAGGAACATCAGAACTCACCCAATTTCACTGAGTTACTAAAGGGTAAAAGTAAAAGTGCATTTGGAGTTTGCCTTGTTTCAACCACTAGGGCTATATTATATCATTTAACAATTCTGGATATGTTACATTATAAAATAACTATATATAGAAGAAAACCAATTGCCTAATATCTCCTATAATGGAGAACTTAAAGTGTGTGGACAATCAACCAGGCTGCATTGTATTGAATACAGGCTTAAAATCAAGTGTGTCTGTATGTGTGTGTGTGTGTGTGTGTGTGTGTGTGTGAGATTTAGAGTTGTGGGAAAAAATTCATAAGACTCAGTACCATTGATAAAAATAAAAAAAATCATGAATGACTTCTTAGGCAAATAGATTTTCTTTTAAAAATGCATAATAATCAGCCCTGGCCGGTTTGGCTCAGAGGTTAGAGCGTCGACCTGCGGTCCGGAGAGACCCGGGTTCGGTTCCCGCTAAGAGCACGTAATTCGGTTGCAGTTTGTCCCCGGCCCTGGTTGGTAGTGCGGGTGGCAGCCACTCGATGTGTCCCTTCACGTCGATGTTTCTCTCTCTCTCTCCCTTCCTCTCTCTCCCTCCCACTCTATAAAAAAATAAATAAATAAATAAATAAAATGCATAATAATCATATTTTATATTTACATAGTACTTTATAGTTTGTACAGGGCTTATTTAGATATCATGTGTTCCACAAGCATTCTAGGGTCTATACGTGTGGCCTTTGTATGGTAAGACTGAGAGAGTGGTTATGGCTGATAATGACTAGTTATCAACAGGAAGACCAACACATGTTGGCCACACTCCAATAGTATAAAAATGGTGCTTATAGATAATCTGCGATTCTGAAATTTTCAGCTCTTAAAGAAGTATTGAAGCTGCCAAATAAATGATTAGGCAGATGTATTTACTAGGCCCTAAAAAGTTAAACATAAAAAATGCAATTAATAAAATGACCCCAGAACACCAAACGCTTTTGAAGAAAACATTTCTGCCTTTCAGAAACAACTACAATGGTATTTGTCAAGTACATTTGCATTTCAGAAAGATCTCTGAAAGTTACTAGGACCACATCAGTTGTCAGCATTCATATACTAAGTCTCACTCACTCTTTGCTTTTTAAGAAAAAAACAAATAGTACATATACTCATACAAACAGAATCTTTTCCAGTTGGTGTTGGTTGCCATTTTATTCGAGTTTAAGGAAAACCTTAACTACCCTCAAAGACTTCCTTAAGCCTATCAGAGTTTCTGCTATGGGTTAAAGCAGTGTTTTGGCAGCCACAACCCATCCATGAAATCAATTTGGTGAGTAAAGACAAACAATTTTTTAAAATGAAATGGAACAGAATAGAAAATGTCAGAATGAATTACAGGTAGTAAAGGTAAGAATGTTTCATGACATTTTTGTTTCAGTTGATTATGTGTGTGCTACGTATATACTGAAGATAGATACTTAATGTGGGTCACAGGCAAAAAAAGACTTAAAAGCCATGGGGTTAAGGCATTATCTCCAAAGGCATTTCACTGGAAACATAGTATTTGGGCGGATGTCTCAGAGCACACAGACTTTGTTTACATGTGGTGGGCAGTGGAGGGAATTGCTGGGAGGCAACGGATGTTCATAGCCAAAGTATAGGAGGACATAGGAGCAAAACTCTACCGAATCCAGAGCTATGTCCCCTGGTGAACCTGCTCTTTGATCCTGACTGTGACTAAGATACGCCTAGGGGTACCCCTTGTGGGATAAAGGGCAAAAGGGAGAGGAACAGAGAGAAGAGGCAAGGACAAAAAGAGGGGGGGTATCAGAGTGAAATACTGTGAGTCAGAGCAAAGGTTGAGGTTTATATGTGAAAAAGATAGAGGAAAAGAAAAGGAGAGAGCAAAAACTAAGAGATGTTCAGGATAAAGCCTGGCGGATAGAATCACTCGATACTAAAAGAATGCCTTTGCTGTCAGTAACATAATCTTGACTTGAATGGCTTAAACAACAAACAAATGTAATAATTGATTCACTGGCTCAAATTCATTGGCCTCAATTTTATTCCTCTTATGGACATAGGACAAATGCAAGAGCAACTGGGATTATGTGATTCCTGATTTTCTTTATCCAACGATTCCTGTGGTTGGAAAAAAGGCTGGATTCCTGTGGTTGTCTGAATAGCAAAGGATAACTTCCCAGAATGCTCCAGCAAACTTCTGCTTACATCTTATTGGCCAGAATTGAATTGTACACCCATTCCTGAATGGTTGACTGATGGAGGGATGGTGTTACCCAGACCAATCAGACTTGTCTTTGGAGCTCCTCCAGGCATTTGGCTGGATGAAAGAAAAGCAAAAGTGAAGTTCATTTAGGAAGAAGGGGAAGATATTTTTTTGAGTAGGCAATCAACAAAGTTCACTACATACAAGAATTTTTATTTATTTACTTTTTTGTATTTTAATCCTCAACCAAGGATATTTTCCATTGATTTTTAGAGAGAGTGGAAAAGAAAGAGAGAGAGAAACATTGATGAGAGAGAGACAGACTGGCTGCCCCCTGCATGACCTCGACCAGACTGGAGTTCAGACCTGCAACCCAGGTACACATCCTTGACCAGAATTCGAACTGAGACCCTTCGGTTCACAGACCAATGCTCTAACTGCTGAGCCAAACTGGCCATGGCCATACAAGAATTTTTAAAATTTGATAACATTTCTTAATAGTTCTAATGGATTTAACATTGAATATTTCTATCGTTAAAACAGTTTCATCTTTAGAGACTTATTGCGACATTTTTCTTCTCATAGAAGAATGTCTCTAGAGCCATTTAAATAAAAACAAAGAAATCAAGTACAGAGAACTTCTATTTTCCATATACTTTGCCACCAAAAGAAATCTCAATTTTTACTCAAAAATAAGATGCTGCATTCACTCCCGCAGAGACAATGCACAATGATTGACCTCTGTTGGGAAAACATCATGGGAGAGAACCACTAGCCATTGTGCAGCTTTACTTCTCTCTCTGATTCCCTCCCCCACTCAGAACTTATACTCAGCATTATCCTCATGCGTACTTGCCAACTTTCTGTATCATGACACAAAGACATTGCTGGTTAGGATCATTCTAGCCTGAAGAAAGGCAAGCACAAAGCCAGCCAGGCTTAGATGAAATGCACACTGCTTGCTGAATGGCCACGGTGTTTTGAGGGTTCTCTTTATGAAAGACTAGCATAAAGTCAACAGCCCACAGTTGCTCAAATCTGGGCTTTGGTTGCATTGCCACCACCCGCCACTTCCCCACCCAGGAGAATTACAGCTAAGAGTGGTGTTTTAACTACGTCCCCAGGGGAGTGCTGAGTAAGAAGAAAAGCATGCTAGGTCACCAATAAATCATTTCTGGAAAAAGGACACTTCAGAAAATTAAACAAACTGTAGAAAAGCCTTAGCTTGCAATATGTTGTTGCAGAGTTTAAATGATGGCTTTCCTCCCTGCTTAGACAAACACCAAGCAGGAAGCTCTGAACAGGAAAAAAGAAGTTCTGTCCCGAGCCATAGAAGAGAATAGCTAAGGATGACTGTCATTGTTTCTTCATCGACCACTCAAACAAACGAAGGCAGATTGTCCTTCAACTCTTCGAAGTTGAACTTCTGATTATTTTTAGAAGTTCTACAGTGTGGACCCAACAACTCTAGATATCTAATGAACCTGAAACATGGTTCTTCAAAGCTCAGCTATATCCCCCAAATAGTTTAACCAGCTTCTTCTTGCGCCCTGACTACAATGTGCAAGTAAGTAGCCCTCCCTGAGACATCTGCGGCAGGGCCTAGGGGAAAGTAAGGTGCATATCCTGGTCACCAGTGTTTGTAAATACCTTGTGAAGCTTGAAAAACATACCTTGCTGTGTGCTCCTTGTAATTTTTGATTTGGCAAATTTTGCTGTTGTCCTCCTGCCTTACTTTTTCTCTGCTGCACGATTGTAACACTCAGTTGTCTATTAACAACGATGTCAGCCCAAATTTATTAGCTGAGCTCACTGCTGACTGCCTCCATAGCAACCAGCTGAAAATATTATAAGGACTTTCCCCATGAGCCCATCCTGAACAAAAGCACATCACCATGTCTTTCTGTTTTAACATTTGTCTATCTCAAGATGAGCTGGGCAGAATTCAGAAAATATTTTCCAGCTGGGAACAGAAATAATCAACCAGGTCAAATGCGAGGCCTGATTTCTTTAGATGCACTCCTGATTGTCATCTCACTTTAATGAATGATTCATGCCCTTGCCCTTGAATCTGTCACTATGTTATCTGAATTTCTATTCTGTGCTTCCTAAAATTGACATTGCTAAGATGAATAAATTTTTATAATAGGTGTGGATTCAATGAGCCAGTTGATATATTGACTAAATATTTTCTTTTATGTTTTTAAAATAATATTTTTAAATTTCAAAATCTCCTTATGATATTAACTAGCATTTTGAAAAAGCTTAAGGCACTGGTTTTCATCCTCTTCTAAGAGTCCTTCAGCTTTACAATGCTATGAATTCATTATTCTACGCTATCCTATTCCCAGGAGGAGATTCTAGACAATTGTTTTTCATGAAGGTTAGAGAAATTAGTTAGACATTGACTAGGCAATGCAAATCTATGCATAAAGTAACAGAATAGCATAATTCAGTCATCATTTAATAATACCTTGCACATACTAGCTACTCACAACTATTTCTTGATTCTTAGCAACTTTACATTTCCAATGACCAGTTTGGTAATTATACAAACTATATGCAGCGGGATTTTCAAATAGATGGCTGGCTCTTTGTATAGCGATATATTTTATAGCTCATATAGCTATAACATGTTTAGAGGGGAATTTATTACCTTTGTGCTTTGATAGGAGGAGATCTGTCTTTCTCATCATCCTACACAGGGTCTCCTTGTTCAATTATGTATGTGCACGGTTTTCCAGAGGATTATGAGTGCTGTTTTTCCTTCCATTATACATTACAAGAGCGAAAACCATCAAATGTCTCCGCAGGAATATTCCAAACCAGACAGACCAACCGAAAACCGAAAGAGCTTTGCCCTGTTTGACCTTAACCATGCCAGTTGTGTTCAACATTTTCTCTGCTGAACTCCAGGCCCTGTGTAGTCAGATGCAGACCAGCCGATGTACTCTTTGTTCCACAGGACACAAAAGGGTACCTTACTACGCCTGGTTTCCAAGGCACTGCCCTGTATCCTTCCTAATAACCTTGCCAAGTCACCCCGTCAGTTCTCTACCTTCTGAGGCTTGTTGCCTGAGTTGCATTTCTGAGTCCTGACATCCAGTACCTAAGACGTCATTCCAGGAGCATTCAGCCTGCTATCTTCCTGGACACCCTCCCCACCTCACATGTACTACTGTGCCCTATAAGCAGTATGTGCTACATGGATAATCTCGTTTAAAATTCATAACACCCTTTCAGGCAAGTACTGTTACGCAGCGTTTAAGTTACTGAGAAAACATATAGAAAATAGGTGAAGTCAGGACTTGAGCCTAAGCAGTCTCTTAACTGCTATTCTCCACCTCCTTCCAACTCTTGCCCAAAAAGAGAGTTGAATATGAGCCACCTGGGTAAGAGGTAGGCTTCTTAAACACATCAAGTTTTTTCCCATCTGGGGGGAGGGTATATGTCTAGCTGCACAGGATGAGTCTGTCTTCCAACAGTCTTCTTTTAATTAAGAGGCTTTGTGTATTACCTTTGTACTCAAAATTAGCTTTTAACTTTTTATCCACACAGTATGCCACTGATAGTCCAGATTGTATTCATTATGAGCTATCACGTCCCTTGTCACTTGATTTTGACAAGGGCTCTGGCTTGACCTTGGCATTTAGGTGAAGTCATCTTAGAAAAAATATGAGAGCCACAGAAATGGGGTTTAAAAGAATGACAAACATTGCAAGCACTAATTTTATACTCCTATAATCTTTATTTTCCAATTTCTCTGCGTTGAAAACAAGGACTGTAAGAGACCTTTGAAAACAGTGGATTTTTAGTAATACAACTACCTATAAATAACAGCCAAACACACTCACTACTCCATCCTTACTTCATACAAAGCAGATGATATTAAGGAGCCATGGAAGTGCTTTATATCTGTGGGTACAATACAAAAACCTAAGCACACACAAATAAATAAAAACACACATAACAAACACTTGGTGTACTTTTTTTCTTTACTGTATACATCAAAGGATACAGAGACTAAAGTGGGGATTCAATTAAGAACTTAGTGGTGTTTTCCAGTAAATTTCTCAATCAGTCAAAACAGTCATATTACAAAGAAAAGAACGTTCCTCTGAGGAACTATCTTGCCTCCTGGAGAAAATTAAGGCAAGATGATTTCTACTCGAGGTTGCCAGGGTGCAGGGCAGAAACATTGTTATGTAAGGGAATGGCCCTCTCACTTGATGAGAATAATAAGAAACACAGCAAAAGCCTGAGGTTGGCTGAAAATTAAACATCTAGCTCCTGAAATATCACTGTGAGCTGAGAGACAGAAACAGGAAGGAAGAGTGAGCAACACACTCGTTTGTATTGCATTTGGCCCGGTAGTAAACCACATGGTGGGGCACATGACGAACCCTGGCCCTGCTCTTGCCTTAACATTCTCCTCTTGAAATCTTGAACCACATGGGGTTCTTGTCAAATGAGCAGGATGTCTAATCCTGACAGAAGATTCCAGATGGCAGGGGTCTGATCTGTTCTGTACACAGCTGTGTCATGAGCATAGTGAGTGTTCAGTGAACGAATGAACGAATGAATGAATACGTGCACACCTTCCAGTCCCATCACCGGAGATCAGACTAAGAAATATTTGGGGCATTTCTGCTCTTCACCTAAACAACGGTGACAAAAAAGGAAAGAAAAAGAGAAGTAATAGGAGAAATCATCTGTTGTTTGCCACGGCAACTGAGATATTGTGTTCAGATTCAGTGTGTATTCATGGCTCCCTTACAGAGAAGATGCCAGGATATTACAACTAAAGAGTCATGTTTTCTTATGTATGTGTGTGTACATGTGTGTGTGATTGCTCTTACAGATGTAAGTACATCGAATTATGTAGCCATAGCCATGTCTATGGCTGACTTTCATTAACTCTCCATCAATCTTTCTGAAATGAAAGACTTTCCTAATTCTCCTGATTTAGCAGTAATTATTTGGAATTATAGGAGGCAAGGTTGACTCATAAACAAAATAGCCCATCCCCACTAATAATGCAGCTCAGAGATAATAAGAGAAAAGTAATCTGGGAAGGTCACTCCCCCACTCCAGAAATTTCATGACATCTAAATTGAGAGTTGGTGGCCATGTAAACAAATTCAAATTACCTTCCAGCAAAAACCTCAAACTACTCGTTTGAGATGGTTTCGGGTAGAAGACCTGAATCTAGATCAAAATCAAAAGCCACAAAAATACTGAAATAGCTGAAACAGAGACATAGTCATTATAGGAAGCTTAAGAAGGTTCAAAGGAGGTTTAAAAAAGAAAAAGAAAGATGAGGGAAAGCCAGAGCAAGAGAAGCTGGCGGTATTGCGCACTCCTACTGGAAATGATCACAGCCTCCGAAGAGGAAGGGGAAGGAGTTAGGGAGGCAGACAAACAGGAAACAGGAGTGCTGATGAAACTGAACTGTAAATCGGGAAGACAGCAAAGACCAAAAGCCACAGAGCTATTAAAGACACAGGAAGAGGACAAAATAAAAGCAGTGAGGGACTCAGAGAGAACTGTGCATTAAATAATGCATTTACAAATAGATAACAAAGTCTCAAGTTTTCCTACGGAAATGAACCAGAAACAGGCATAGACCTATTACAGTCATTCCAGGGATGTTCTATTGTACGAGATTTGCATAGGATCAAATATTGCATGAAATACATGGACCTTCAAATTTAGGGAATTCTGTTGTTGTTGATAGGTAGAGAAACATATGGTGTTGGTTAATAGTAATAGGTAACATTTAATACATTGCCCACAATATGAGCAATATTATTTCATTCTCACAAATCTTAGAAAGTATGCAGCATTACCACCCTCAGTTTCTAGATTCATTCTCTGAGTATGATTGTTAAGCGTCAAGTGGCCAGACAGAATAATCTCAAGACATGAATTTCTTACTCTTGACTCCACAACCTATATTTCAGCTACCATTTCATCTTGTCTCCCAAGTACAGAGCCACTTGATCAATGCATGACTTTCTGCTGGACATATATCTACTCAACGCAACAAGCTGCCTCTGGTTCATTTCCATTTATATTTGATCTATTTACCAGAATTGCTGTTATTTTCCTTTGCCAACCTTTAGAGGGAGAAGCCATGGGCAGTAAAATGCCCAGACTTAAGGAGCAACCGAAGGAAGGAAAAAGGAGTCTAGAAATAATAAGGTCTAGAATGGGAGAATGCTAACGCCTGCTCGGGTATTATAGATTATGACGTTCAGGTCCCTCATTAGAGTGAGTAACCGACAGACCTCCAATCCACAGTCTTGCTAAAGCATCTTAACAGCCAGTGACCAAACCTTTTGACCAAATGGAGAATAATCTATAGTTATGTTTCTTATATCTATTTAATAGTATTGCAATACTTCGGGGGAATTATTGTATTAATAACCAAATGTAACCATTATCGTTCTTTAAGTGATTTGTCCAAAGTTACATAACATAGATTTTCCAAATTTCTCTGAACCTTATTTCATCCAGGAATTATGCTATTGCCAGCAAGGCCTGCATTGGATTGAATTTAAGCTTATGTCACACAGCGATAGTTGTTTTTAAAGAAATAAAAACTTTGCTTTAGAATCCAAAGCTTCTGTTGTTTGTTTGGCGGCCATCCAGGTATGTGGCAAGCAGAGGACACTTCCTCGGACAACCAGAACAGTTCTGGACACTCCACTGCTCTTTCATAACCCAGTGGGTTTGCCACGCTCCTTGGGTTGGGAAACAAGCCCCTCAGGTACTATTGCTCAAAGTTATTTAAGGTCTGAAGAAGGCAAACTCGAAATGAACAGAAAGCTCCACAAATACTTATATAAATAAGATCAATACCTAATACCAAAGGGATTTCACTCAGAGAACAATTGTATTGTTAAAAATTTGAAAACAGTTGTAGAAAGATTCTGTGGCCACAGTGTGAGGACATTCTTGTGTGTTGAAAAACATTCAGGGATGCCTTGTTTTATGCCGATGTTCAAGTCAATAATGGTTTTTAGTAAATGCTTCTGGGCAAAGGCTGTTGGAGGAGTTGGCAGCTTAGCTCACACAGACTATGTTCCTAGAATAGACATAAGACTTTTTTCATTTGGGTTTATGGGGCTTAAATATATTTCTGTGATGTAACACCTGAAAATTATGTCACTTGTTACAGAATAAAATGAAATACAACCTGACCGGTGTGGCTCAGTGGTTGAGAATTGACCCATGCACCTAGAGGTCGCTGGTTGGGTTTCTGGTTGGGGCACATGCCCAGGTTGTAGGCCAAATCCCCAGTGGGGAGTATGTAGGAGGCGGCCAATCAATGTTCTCTCTCATCAATGTTTTTCTCTCTCTCCTTCTCCCTCTAAAATCAATCAATAAAAAACATTTAAAAATACAAACACAAATTATTTTAAAAAACACACAAGCATATAATTTTGTATCGAATCAGATACTATTGTGTACTCTCTTAAGAGAGTGGTAATATTATTAAAACCAAAGGATTGTGAAACATTATGGAAAAAAACTTAAAATCGAGGAAATTTTATCCACTGACTTATTTTGAAAAAAACATTTTGCAAGGAAAAGGCTGCTAGTTGCCTCCTTTCATACCCAAACCCCATTTCTCAGCAGAGTACAGTCTCTCCAGGCAAAAAGTACCCTTCCCAGCCTCCTTTTGGCTAAGTGTGGCCATGTGGACTATTTCCTGTCAAAGATATAAAAGCATAATTCCTAGCTGGAGTCCAGACAGGCTGCTCAAAGGGATTCAGCGCAGCTGGGAGGGGTCCTTCTGCTGCTCCTTCTTTCTGACCTGCTCTGCGGATGTGGCAGCTGGGGCGTGAACAGCCCTGAGATGGCTTTACTAATAAAAGCCACGTGTGAGGATGTGACAGCCTGCAGTGACCACAGCTAGGTCGTCTCCCTCCAGATTTATTTTATTTGAGAGAACCCCCCTCCCCAAATTCTGGCTTGCTTTAGGCAGAGAGTATACATTTTTCCTTTATGTGCAGTAAAACCTAATTGTAACTCATACATTAGCAATAAAAACATTTTTTACCTTCAGTCCTAATGTTGAATTTTACAGCTTGAACATCTAAAACTACTAGTAGTCCGTATAATACGTGAGTAGATTTTGAACCATAGGTTTTGGTATTATCTGTGTGTCTTCTTTGAAAATCCATAAAGACAGTTATTTGAACTAATTTCTATTTTTAGTTTGGAAAGTCTTGCTTTGACAAAAAACAAGAAAAAGAAAAGTGGCACAAGCCATCATTAGTTTCTCCATCTCTGTCTCTCACTCTCACTAATATCCAACAATAGTATAAGTTTCATCTAGTCCAAGTATCCGTTTTCCTACATATTGATATACTACTGAAAGTTAATAAAGTATACCCACATAACGACCTGATATGATTCTCATAATGAATCCATGAAGTAAGACGAACATCATTATTTCCATTTTTACTAATGTAGTAACTGAGTTTTCCTCTTCATTACATCACTTTGAGGTAGATGAGATTGTTATTATTATCCTTAATACTCACAGAGCAGAATCATGAAATGCTCACATCATCAGATCCAATACCTTGAAAACAAGCTGGTCTTTAATAAATACCTGCTGAATGCCTGGATTGGGTGATTGGTGAGTGAATGAACAAGAAAGAGGCTCAGGGAAGTTAAAGCAAGTATCAGAGTCACACACTGGAATTAAAATTAGGGCTCCCTCACCCCATTCTAATGTTTTCCCATTACACTGCATTCCCTCTCCCCAGAAATTCATTCTCCAGTTCGCCGAGCTGTCCGTTGGGCTGCACTGTCACCGAATATTCAGGTGCCCTCAACTGATGGCTCAGCGCAACCCTGCACACACCACGAAGACTGGCCCTCACGCACAGCTTCCCAATCTTCACCTTCAGACCAGGCCAACAGCTATTGTCCTTGACAAGCGACTGTGCCGGCAACACAGGATTCCCTCAAAGTCCTTCATACAGACAGTGAGCAAGGAGTTCCATTCTGGCTCTGCCTGACACCTCCCCAGAACTAGAGTTTTTGTTTAACTTGGGGAAAAGTTCCAGGAGGCTTTGCGTGGTGGTCGTGGTTGTGGTTTAACTTGAGGATTTTTAAGATTTAAACTAGGAAACACACGCGCTGCTGAGGACCCCAGTGTTTAGAACATCGTCTGTCTTCTGAAAGGGCTGAGAAGAGAACAAAGCCAGCAAAACCTGGAACCATCACCCTGGTTTACTCTGAGGTATGTGTCCACAGTGAATGCAGATTGTTCTGCAGATAACTGGGACAGAAATGTTAAAGGATTTCTCCCACGTTGTCTAATTCATCAAGATATGAGCAATTCGATTCCAAGGCCTATATTAGTCCGAGAGCTGGTGAGAAGAAATTCTAAGCCTGCCACTTACTACCTGTGTGACTATGGAGACATCATTCTCTCCGAACCTCAATATTAATACCTTTATGATTGGAATAATACTCCTTGATTCTCAGAATAGTTGAAAGTTTAAATAAGATATTGAAAGATGCCTTAGAAGCAATTTAGAAGCCACTCAATTCCATGTCAGCTTCATTCCCTCCCCATTTAATATTGGCTCCGTTTTCAGAAACCCTTGCCAAGTTCGGTGACCAAGTAGAAACAATGAGAAATCCAATATAGTCTTTATCAAAATGTTCAGTTTGCTCTTGTGTACAGATGGCTAAAAATTCTGTCATATGTAAAATTTACAAAAATACCTAAGAAAATCTAGAACACACTTGGCTTGGTTCACTTTGACCTGCAATCATTCTGGTTCTTTTGTGTCCTTTTGGCTAGGATCCTGCAACAGGAATCAATATATTGAGTAGCGACATTTTGGTGCCTATCGCTCTCTCATGATCCTGACCCAGAAATCCTTGTCCACACTCGTTTAGAGTTTGCCTTTACTTTAGTCAGCAAATACTTTTGAAGTACCAGCTATGTGCCAGGCACAAGCTGAGGTGCTGAGATGTATTTTTTTTTTTTTTTATCCTTACCTGAGGACATTTTTGCATTTATTGTCAGATAGAGCAGGAGGGAGGGAAAGAGGGAGTGAGAGAGGGAGAAACATTGACATGAGAGAGACACATTGAGTGGCTGCCACCCACATGGGGCCGGGGAAAAACTGTAACCGAGGTATGTGCCCTTAGTGGGAACTGAACCTGGGTCTCTCTGGTCCACAGGCCAATGCTCTAACCGCTGAGCCAAATTGGCCAGGGCAGGTGCTGAGATGTATTAATAAACAAAACAGAAAAAGTCCTCTCTGTTAATGGGAGGAGACAGACAACAAACCAAGTAAATGTGGTCCACTGGTGAGTGATAAGCATGATGGAGAAAAATAAGGTAGAAAGGGCAATATGGAGGGTTGAGGCAACAGTTTTCAATTAAAAATTAATGGCCAGGAGAGGTTGCATATGAAGGTGAACAAGTAAAGACCTGAAGGAGGTAGGGAGTGAGCCATGCGGAAATCCTGGAAGATGGGAGAAGGCATGGAATGTACTCAGATCCTGAGGCAGGAAAGTGTTCACAGCGCAGCAAGAAGGCCAGTGGGACTATAGCAGAGACATGAAAGGAGAAAACAGACATAAAGTGAGGTGGGTAGGGAGGCAGGGAGCTGGCAGACTGTGCATGGCCACTATACAGACTTAGTCTTTTACTGTAAGTGTATTGGAAGCTTTGGGTGGGTTTGGGGAGAGGTCACATAATCTGACTTATCTTTTAAAAAGGACCATTCTGACTACTGTGTTGAGAAATAGGCTGAAAAGCAGTGAGACCATCAAGGAGATTGTTGCAATAACCTGGTGAGAAATGATGCAAATATTTGCTGGTGGATTGGATGTGAGAAACAGAGAGGAGTCAAAGATGACTCCAAGGTTTTTGGCATGAGAAATTAAAAAATAGTTTAGCCATTAACTAATGTGCAAAAGACCACAGGAAGAACAGGTTTGGGAACGATCAGCAGTTTGGTATTAGACATATTAAGTTTGTGGTGATTATTACACATCCAAATAGAGATGTCATGTAGGCCATTGGATATCAGGCAGAGTATGGGGGAGAAGTCTGGGTAGCAATATGAATTTGGGTGTTGTCACTCTATACATGTCATTTAAAGAAAAGACAGATATATGTGTGTATAGAGGTAGGCAGGTGAGTAAGATGGGTAAATAGAGAACTTAGTGTCATGGCTAAGAACTGCTCCTTGAAATTATTTGGATATAAGGTGTCTGGGAAGAAAAAGAGGGAACCATTGAGTTGATCAGTTTCAAAATCTTTCTTTTTTTTTTTAATCTTTATTGTTGAATGTATTACAGACGTTCCTCATTTTCCCCCCACTGACCACTCCTCCCCACTCCCATTCCCCTCCTGACTTTTCCCACACTGTTGTCTGTGTCCATTGGTTATGCATATATGCATATAAGTTCTTTGGTTTATTTCTTCCCACCCCTCAACCCCCTTCCCTTTGAGGTTCGTCAGTCTAGCAACCAATTTGTTCTTCTTAATCCCTTCACCTTTTTCACCCATTCCCCCAATCCCCCTCCCATCTGGCAACCAACAAAATGTTCTCTGTATCTATGAGAATGTTTCTGTTCTGCATGTTCCTTTTGTTTGTAGATTCAATTGTCGATAGATATATATTCATTGCCATTTTGTTTGTTCATATTTTTTATCTTTTTCTTAAAGAAGACCCTTCAATATTTCATATAATAATGGTTTGGTGGTGATGAACTCCTTTAGCTTTTTGTTGTCTGGGAAACTCTTTATATGGCCATCAATTCTAAATGACAGCTTTGCAGGATAGAGTAATCTTGGTTGTAGGTTCTTGCTTTTCATTACTCTGAATATTTCTTGCCACTCCCTTCTGGCCTGCAAAGTTCTTTTGAGATATCAGCTGACAGCCTTATGGGAACTCCCTTGTAGGTAACTAACTGCTTTTCTCTTGCTGCTTTTAAGATTCTCTCTTTGTCTTGAACCTTTTGCATTTTGATGATGATATGTCCTGGTGTGGGCCTCTTGGAGTTCATCTTGTTTGGGACTCTCTGTGCTTCCTGGACTTGTATGTCTGTTTCCTTCACCAAGTTAGGAAAGTTTTCTGCCATTGTTATTTCAATTTCTTGTTCTCTTTCTTCTCCTTCTGGCACCCCCAAGATGCGAATGTTGGCACGCTTGAAGTTGTCCCAGAGGCTCCTTACACTATCCTCATTTTTTTGGATTCTTTTTTCTTTTTGCTGTTCTGATTGGGTTTTTTTTTTTGTTGTTGTTGTTGTTGCTTCCTTATATTCCAAATCGATGGTTTGCTTCTTGGCTTTACCTACTCTACTATTGAATCTGTGTAAATTATTCTTTATTTCAGTTAGTGCCTCCTTCATTTCTGACTGGACTAATTTTATGCTCTTGAGGCCCTCACTAACTTCGCTGAGGTTCTCACTAAGTCAATTAGGCATCCTTATAAGCAGTGTTTTGAACTCAGCATCTGTTAGGTTGCTTATCTCCATTTCGCTTAGTTCTTTTCCTGGGGTTTGTTCTGTTCTTTCATTTGGGACCTGTTTCTTTGTCTCCTCATTTTGGTTGCCTCCCTGTCTTTGTTTCTATGTATACTTAACAAGAGGTATGGGGCTAACTGAGACCAGATGCTGCTTGTTTGAAAGAATTTAGAAAAACCTGAAACAGGATCCGAGACAGGCCAATTCAATAGTTCACCAACTGGCAACAGCTTGGGTGGGCCTGAAAGCTGTGTGGGGCGGAGCCTCAGGGAATCACCAGGGCGGGGCTACCAGTGTGAGCCAGGTTGCTGGAGTCCCAGATATGGCGGCTGCCTGCCGCCCCAGGGAAGGGCTCACCAAAGGAACAAAGGCCTCTGACTGCACGTCTGTCCCAGAGAAAGTACCCTTTCCAGCCCTTGCTCCAGTGCCAAACAGCTAGTTCTTCTCTGTATGTCTCTGGCACCCCTTGAGCTGCCTCCCCTCCAAGCTTAGAGAGAGAGAGTCCGATAAGTCCGTGCGCGGGCCCTTTAAGGTGCTGCCTGGGGCTCCAGCCACCTCAGTCTCCGTGAGCCTCCGTTCCCGCTGGTTTTCCAGCTACAGGTTATGGGGACTTCTCTTTCTGGCACTGGATCCCTGAGTTGGGCGCCTGGTGTGGGACAGGGACCCCTCAGTCCTCAAGGAGGACCTTCCCAGCCAGGTGTCCTCCTGATTTTTATCCGCCACATGTGGGTGTGGGACCAGCCCCTCCACCTCCGCCCCTCCTACCAGTCTTGATGTGGCTGCTTCTTTAATTCAGTAGTTGTAGGACTTCCATTCAGCTTGATTTCAGGCTGTTCTGAATGATGGTTGTTCTGTAGTTTAGTTGTAACTTTGATGTGGTTGTGGGAGGATGCGATAACGCGTTTACCTACGCCATCATCTTGTTGAGGAAAGTTTTTAGCCCAGTTTCAAAATCTTTCAAATGAAAAAGATGAACAACTATGGGGAACACTGGCTACCCTGGGGTCTGGAGTAGGGCATGAGGAGGCTCAGGGTTGGCAGGTGAAATGTACAAAAGAAGCCTACAAGTAAGGGCACAGAGGCCCTGATTCACCCACAGTGATTCAAAGAGATATTGGATATTCAGACTTCATAACTCATAACTCATAACTCATTGTTCACACAGCATGGTTTATCTTTTCATAATTAAAAAAAAATTAGAGTTCTCTTTGATTCAATAATTCTACTTTTAGACATAAATCCCAAGTAAATTTGGTAAAATATTTATATGCATGATTATCCATCACAGTGATATTTATAATAATAATTTAAAAAATCTAAAATATTAAAATTTTAAAAATAATAATTTAAAAAATCTAAGTGCCCCAAGGAGGCACTTTTTAAATATATTTATATGTTATATAAATATACATTTATACATTTAAATAAATAGTCATTTACCTATATAGCCATTAAAAATAACATTTACAATATGCTTAATAACATGGGAAAAGACTAGAGTATAATATTAGATAAAAATTCACACAAAACTATGTATATATAACATGCCCAAAATTTTATGCATTCATATGTACAAAGAATACTGAATGAAAATAAATATACCTAGTATTTGTTCGTGCTGGACTTGTTTTTTTCCCCCTCGGTTATATATTTCTGTTTTCCCAAAATTTCCAGTGGCAGTAGATATCATTTGTACAACCATATTTTAAAATTTTGAGAATTTTAAGTGGAGATTAAAATAAGAAATTCCTGTCCTGGCCAGTGTGGCTCAGTTTGTTGTGGGCTTGGAGTGGCTGGGCGGAAGGCCGCAGGGTGTTGAGTAAGAGCTGAGCTGGGGCAGCCCCGTGACACAGGTGTGCCGCTCTACCAGCTATCTCCTTGGGGGTTGGAGCCTTTTATTAGACTGGAATTTCACCTTTTGAGCTGGCAGGGGCCTTGTTTGCAAGACACCTAGAACTCATCTTTTGTGCCTGGATTGTTTATTCACTAATACTCCTGAATTCTCTGTAGCAGGGTCATGTCCTGTTTAGATGACTTGAACTTTTCTTCTTTGAACCAGGACTGACGGAAAATAATCTCTGTTCTACAGAGCATGAAAGATTCTTCACAACAGTAAGTCATTAGTAATATGTTAGTCTGTCATAAAAAAAAAAAAAAAAAGGCAAAATAATTGGGAGCTACAGTTCATCCCTCTGATTTGGGAGTGAACAATAGTATGTAAATTGTAGGTGGTACACCTGCCCACATTGAATCAGTACAATCATTTCTGCATTGGTAAATCCATCCAGGTTTTTCCTGGGAGGCTGGCTTTAATATCCTTCTGCCTCTTTAAGATTGGGAAACCACCCAGGCCTCCCAGCTCTTGGCAAGCAACATATTGACTTCATGTTGTTACTCAGCATTTTGTTTCTTATTGAAATGCCTGGCTCTGCACAACCGGTTTGTAAAGTCTGAGGCTCCTTGGGCGTGCCCAGAGACACTGCAGCCTCAGGAAGCGAGAACTGAAAGGACAGGGAGCACAGGAGAAAGGTTTGGGCTCTGAGCACCTTGAATCGAGCCTATGTTAACAGCCTAGACTCTTGTTACTCCCCGGAGCCTTGCGTCTCGTCTCTTGGTGGTTCTCCCACCTGCACTTCTAGGAGCAACTCTAACGTGACCTTCCCCAGCCTAATTTAACCTGGTCCTCTTCTGTATTTCCAAAACACTTGTTTATTCTGTCTTATTCACAAGTGTTCCTTGTATCATACTTAAGTGTGTCTTATGTATGTGTATTTCCCTACCAGACTGTAAGTGAGCTGGACAATTAGAGTGACCTAGTTTTGTCTGCATCCCTCTCCTTTAGCACAATGCCTCGCACTTTATTAAGTAAAAAATACTTGAATTGAATGGAATTGAAGCCTAAGGAAATGATTTGATTTCTAGTAGATCTGAAAATGTTGAGTCATGCTCAACTCCTGCCCTCCTTGGGTGGACCTCTGTTGCTCCCTGGTTTGCTACAGCTTCAGCCAAAGTAATATCTCCCAGGGTTGCTATGACCCATAGGAATCTCAGCCTATATCGGCCTTAGTGTCTGCCTTTAAATAATAACAAATCACATTCATTTTCATGTGCTGACATTGTAAAGATACTGAAAAGACTAACATGGCTCTGTTTAATGAAGAAAAACAAATTTTTGAAGTGTAATTTTTTAAAAAAGAAAATAAATGCCCATGCCTAGGGGATTAGTTAAACTTTTTTTGTAGATTGAGCAAATGGAATATGATTAGTTAAAATGATAATGTAGACTGATGTCTATCCCCATGGAAGAGTTTTTTGGAATGCACTGTTGGGTAAAAAAAAAAAAAAGAGAAAAGTCTAATGTAGTATGTTTATTATGATCCCCAAAGGTAACTTCTATGTCAAATATGTGTAAACATACCTAGAAAAAAAATATGGAAAATTATACAGGCATTCATCTTTCCCATTAAGTGTCCTTAACAAGAACTGGATGTAGCACAATGAGCAATCATGAAATATAATGGAAATGAACCGCTCTTGGTGATAAGCACTGGCTGAGAATTAGCTTGGTGATAAGCACTGGCTGAGAATGAGCCTTACCAGAATAGAAGCAAAGCTGCTGTTCCTCCCGTCCTGGACCGCGCTGCACGCAGACCTGCACAGCGGGGTGACGGGTCAGAGGGACTGAATGCCTGACGTAATGGGAAGGAAGGAAGACTGTTTCTTTCCATAGTTCTGATCCACTGTTTTTTAAAAGCTGGAATTATCCCTGGCCTGTTTGGCTCAGCAGTTAGAGCATTGTCCCGTGGTCCAGAGAGTCCCAGATTCAGTTCCCGCTAAGGGCATGTGCCTCGGTTGCAGTTTGTCCCTGGCCCCATGGAGTTGTGTGGGTGGCAGCCAATCAAAGTGTCTCTCTCACATGGATATTTCTCTTTCTCTTTTCCTCCCTCTCTCCTTTCCACTGTATCTGAAGATAAATGCAAAAATGTCCTCGGGTAAGGATGAATGGATACATAAATAAATAAAAGCTGGAATTAACCACATACATTTATAATTAAAATTACTATGAAGAAAAAGAAGCCTGGTTCTTCCATGAGTCTAAGACTACTCTGATCCCACTAAAATATTCTTTAAATCTTGGCTTTAAATTTCAATTTGATTTATTTTTTTATAGGGAATGTATTCATCAAGGACATAATTTTAAAAATACATAATATTATTTATTTAATGGAAATGTCTTTTCTACCCCTGCTCCCCAAATACCCCTCCTCAGCTTCGATCAGTCTTACCTGTTTCTTGATATATTTTGGTAATTTAAGATTTCCTAGGAATGCAAATATTTTGCTAAAGTAGAATAGACTATACTAATATGTTAACTGTAGTTGTCAAATAATGAGGTTACAGAAAATATTTATCTCTTTATCGCTTTCTGTATAAAAATTTCCCCATTAAGTAAGAAAATTGAAGGTAATTTCCAAAACCATTTTGTTGGACTCTGTGAGCATGCCTAAATCTTGCATTGTCATCACTTTTAATTGTTCCATTTCTCTGCTGCAGCTCTGTAGTCTTGATTAACAAAATAGGGAATGCAAAGAAATTTCCTCTTAAGACACCTTTTTCCCCCTACCCTTCCTCAATCTACACCTTGTGAAGAAAGACACATCTAAATCATGTTCTGAAAGGAAATTGCTTACTGGAATTCCCATTGTGTTTTCTGAATATGATTTGATCCATACTAATTAAATTAAAAGAACTAATTTCTAGTATGCTTGATTCACTTAATCTGCTTAACGTAACAGCAACAAACACAATAACAAATTCTTAGGAGACATTTAATGTACTAGAATGGGTAGAATAAGGCCATGTTTATTTTTATTTTTAAAATATGTTTTAATTGACTTTTTTGAGAGAGAGAGAGAGAAAGGGAGAGATAAATAGAAACATCGATGTGAGAGAGAAACATCAATGTGAGAGAAGAAACATCGATTGGCTGCCTCCTGCACACCCCCTACTGGGCATCAAGTCCACAACCCAGGCATGTGTCCTGACCAGGAATTGAACTGGGACTTCTCAGTCTATGGGTCAACACTCAATCCACTGAGCCACACTGGCCAGGCAGATCATATTCATTTTTAAAACAAAATATAATAACAGTTAACAAGTAGAAGTGGATAACTGGTAAATGGGTGCATTTAAATTTTATAAATATGTTCTGAGCTACTCTCACTATGCTTGGAGTCAAGTGTTTTGCCAGGCCTGCTGCAGGTATGAGACTTTGGGTGGCAGCACCATTTGTCCATGAATGTAGTTTATCTGACTTGGAACAGATGCCCTCAGACCTAGGAAAGGTCTTGCAGTTATGCCACCTATAAACGCAACCTCAAATTTTATTGTGCTTTCTCTTCTAGCTCATCCTTCCCTTGTTCTTATTCCTCTTCTTTTTCTTTCTGGCAGGAGGCTCATGCAACCTCAGGGGTAGAGTTAAGTGAGCACTGGCACAGAACTCAGGGAGCCAGGATTCCTGTCCGGTTCTCTACTAAACTAGGTCTCCTAGGCCAGACTCCTCAGCGTTCTTCATTTCTTTATTCAACAAACATTTGCTGAGCTCCTACCATGTTCTAGGTGCCTAGCATGCAAAGATGGTTAAGATATGAACATGTCCTTTGGGACTGTGCACCTGGCCACTCTACCTGTCCCCAAGGAAGCCAGATGTCAGGACAGCAGCTGGAGCAGTGAGTAGACACAGTCTGCAGCACTCCCCACACAACGCAATGTGCTCGAAGTGGACAGCATGACAACCGAGGAGCCCATGAGCAGCGGGCATGGGTGAGAACGTGAAAATCTGTCAGGTGGTGTCAGGGAGTAAGTGGTGGCAGCAGTGATCTGGCTCCAGGCCTTTCTACAATGCAAGCTGTTGCCAGGCTGCCTGGCAGAGAGCAAAGCAAGTGGAGTGGAGCGTCAAGCGAGCCCCGCCCACAACGTGGCATGATTTATCTTTGATTACCTGAAAGAGTAGCAAGAGGGCAAGCTCACCTTGAGCTGTGAGTCGGAAAGAGAGTCTGTTTAGAAGTCAAGGAGGGTCCAGTGAATTTAGATCACAACATACCATAAAATTAACCTCTAGTTCTATAAGGTAAGGGAACCTTCTTTCACTTCCCAGGATCTGACCTTCTTTGTGCCATGACGTTTACTGAACAAATGTTTGAACCATAAAGCTTTATGTAACTTGAAAGTACTCAGAGAACATAGCCTTGGTGGAAAATGGGGAGGGACTGGTAATCAAGAGCTGAGCATTTTATCTCATTAAATAATAATGACATAAAATGTTGCAGTGGAGTGAGTGGTCTTACGAACATTGTTTCTCAAAGGGACTCCTTGTGCTCCTGGGTGAAGTCGAGCCTTAGCCGGGAAGGAGTGAGCCCTGTCCAGCCGCCTCTCCAGGACCCCCTGAGGAAGTGACTTCTACAAGCAGGAGGACCTGGTAAAGGAAGGTTTTCATTCTCATTCAAGGGCTGCAGGAGACAGACCAGTGGTAGCCATCCAGCCCTTAGCAGAGAACCTAATTAGGGGTTCCTCTTGTCAAAAGAAAAGCAGGGGGGGGGGACCCCCTAGGTCTTCAGAAGAAAATTAGACATGCCTTTGGATCTTGCCTGTGCTCTTTTTGATGACCCTTGTGTTTTCATCTGTAAAGTAGTGATTACATATAACTAAAAGTATCATTGGGAGGATGAAAATAGAGCACATGTGCCCATTTCTGGCATGGAGTAAATGCTCAATAAATCATTGAGAGTATTTTTTTGTTGAGTTCCACGTGAGGGATAGGTAAGGGTATGGCTGAAAGAGGAGTTGGCTGGGGTCTGAGATAACAGATGAGCTTTCTGCCAGGAAGGTGTGTCATATCGGCAAGTAACACAGGTTTTTAGTAGGTCATCTTAGGGCCTGGAGCATCTGACTGGTCAAAAATGAACCTAGTCTGGCTGGGATCTGGGCAGGAAAGGTAAGAAGACTGCAGGTGAGACCTAGAACAGTGGAGGACAGGGCCTCCTGGAGCCTCAGGACAAAAGGAGGAGGAAGGGAAGCAAGTTTTGCCAGGTTCTGATGACAGAGTCCAGATATGACTAGTTTGTACCAGACGCATGTGTCAGAAAACTGAGCCCATGTAAGAAAAAAGCTGAGTGAATGATACATGGTTCTTAGGAATGTAGCTGTTTTCCCCAAGCCAGCTGAGTCCTACCACGAGACACCAGCGAGCTTCAGGCTCTGTTGTGTTTTCCGGAGATAGAGATAACTTCCTTTAGAAAGGATAAAACAAACCTTGAGAGATGGGGGTGGGAAGGGTGAGAAGAGATAAACCAAAGAATTTATATACATATGTACACATCCAGTGGACACAGACATTAGGTTGGGGAAAGCAAGAGGGGGGTGGGGGTCGGGAGGAGGGGGTCAATGGGGAAAAAGGGAAAAATATCTGTAATACTTTCAACAATAAATAAATAAAGAAAAAAGGATAAAGCTAACACACACTTTTGCAAAATAAATCCATAAGTAACATAGGGAAGCAAGAAGAAAGTAAAAATTCATTTTGATTTTTATTCATCTGATTACCAGTGAAGTAAAACTTTTTGTGAAATAAGCATTTCGAATAGTCTGAATTGCTTACTTTACTCTTATGTTACCCTTTAAAATATTTTTATTTAACTAATAGGTTGCTTGCTTCCTTCCTTACAGATTTATAAAATGCTTTTTTGTAGTAAGGATATGAAATCTTTGTCATATTATTTCCCTTTTCTGGTTTGCCATCTGTCTTTTTGTGGTGTTTTCTCACATGAAGTTTTAAGATTTTACTTTTATTTTATTTCCAGTCAATATCTTCACTGGAATGCCTTATAAAATTCAATGGAGATCCTAAAGATTCAGAATCATGGTGATGGAAATAAGAGGATCAGCGACAACACAGGAATCTAAATATAACTGCCAGAGAACAGACCACAGATGCAGATGCGGCAGGAGGTTGTACCTTCACCAACTTCACCAGAGTCCTGAGAGCATGCCCCCTGGGGTCAGTCTTGCCGCATTTGAATCCTGGCCCTGTCAGTTACACACAGTTTGAAGAGGGAAATTTGCACAAGCTGCCTGTACCTCTGTTTCTTCACTTGCAAAATGCAGGATTTTTGTGGTATACGTAGGAGTATTGCAACGTTTCTGGAGTGGGGTGAACTCTCAATAAATGTGAACTATTCCTAATGTCTGAGTTTTTAGGGCTGGGCCCAGTGAAGAACAGGATAAGAATTAGTCCCAGGATGTGTATGAATGAGGCTAGATGAGGGAGGGGTGAAAATTCAAAGCCAAGGACCCTGAGAATCCTCAGGAGGTCATGATCCACATGACCCCCTGGGGCCACACAAAACTCTAGTGAATGTCTCAGGAGCCACGTGCGGAGGGGCTCTGAGAGGTGGTGTAAGGTGCCTGTAGGAGGGACGAAAGCAACCCTCAGGGAAGATGACAATGGAAAGATGAGATGGGAAGGACTGGAAAGAACTCACCAGATTTCCTATAGGATGGATAATTTTAAGAAGAAACTGAAACAAAAGTATCTCAGCCACTGAGAGAAAGGAAAGGAAATTGGCTAAGCCTCAGTCAAAAAGCAAACAAACAACAAAAAAACCTGCCAACAATTGGTACTGAAATCTAGAGGAAGATGAAGTGTGCCCCAGCCCCACCACAATAGCTAAAATGGAAAAGACTGGTAGTGACCGTGCTGGAACAAAAGGAACTGCTGTTGGTAGAAATGCAAATCGGTACGAACCCTTTAAAACTGCTTGATGATATCCCTTCAAGCTGAACATGTACAAGCACAGCCTAGGGCTCTGCCACTCTACGCCAGGTGCTTACTGAACAGAAATGCACGTATTGGGTCATTCGTGCTAATAGCAGCAGTAATCATAAAAGTTCCCAACTGGAAACTACCCAGATGCCCTTACCCTGAGGATGGACCCCACATTGTGGGAGGCGCTGCCGCTGGGGGCGTGCACAGCAATGGGAATGAAGTCATCGCAGCAACGTGGGTGAAACTCACAAAACTGAAAGAAGCAATGGATACAAAGAGTGCCTGCTGTGATTCCACGTGATTCTAGTTGCATACAGTTCAGAAACAGGCAAAACTAATTTTGGTGTTAAACTTCTAACCATTCCAGCAGCTAAAACAGAATATCAGAGACTGGGTGGCTTATAAAGAAACGAGTGTTGTTTTTCACAGTTCTGGAGACTGGAAAGTCCAAGGTTAAGGCACCAGCGGACTCGGTGTCTGGTGGAAGCCCGCTTCCTAGTTCCTAGCGGCTGTCTTCTGACTGTGTCCTCGCGTGGGGAAGGAGAGGGAGCTCTCCGGGGTCTCTTTCATAAGAACACTAATTCCAAGGTCCAGATACTGTCACATTGGGGATTAGGTTTCAACATATACATTTGAAGGGAACACAAACTTTGAGTCTATAGCAGAAGTCAAGCTATGATTATTCTCAAGGGGTAGGTTATTCATCAAAGGGGCTGGGAGGGGAGCAGGTCTTTGAAGGTGCAGGGAGGGTTTAGTTTCTTTTTTTTTTAATCCTCACCCTAGGACATTTTTTTTTTTTTTTTTTTGCATTTATCTTGAGATAGAGGGGGAGGGAGAGAGGGATGAGGAAGAGAAAGAGAAACATCGATGTGAGAGAGACACATTGAGTGGTTGCCACCCACATACATGACTCCAACTGGGGCTGGGGACAAACTGCAACCGAGGTATGTGCCCTTAGCAGGAACCAAACCCGGGTCTCCCTGGTCCAAGGGAGGAGGCTGTAGCTGCTGAGCCAAACTGGCCAGGGTACTCAAGGACATTTTTATATTAATCTTCAGATAGAGCTGGAGGAAGAGAGGGAGGAAAAGAGAGAGAAAGAAACATCGATGTGAGAGAGACACATCACACAACAGGGGCTGGGGATGAACCGCAGCTGAGGTACCTGCCCTTGGCCGGAATCGAACCTGGGACTCTTTGGTCTGTGGGTGATAGTCTTACCACTGAACCATACTGGCCAGGGCAAGGGTTCAGTTTCTTAATCTGGGGGATGGCAACATGCATTAGTACAATTTGTAAAAATGTATAGAAGTGAATACTTTTTATTTGTGCATTTTCTTTATGTATTTACTTTGCAAATTAAAAATGAGACAAAGATGCCCATATTAAAAATTTATAAAAATTATTGAAAAGCCTTTTATTTCCTTACAGAAAGTATAGCTGCTCAATGTGAGCTTTATGATTGTACAGATAATGATTTTGAACCTCATTTCTCATTATAACCTGCTCCACAGTAGCATGAAACTGCTGGGTCTGGCAAGTGTAGCACGCTCTTCCACCTTCCCCTCTCGGAAGCCCCTCTGTCTGGCACGAAGGGTTACCGAACCGGAGAGAGGGAGAGTACAAACTCCAAGTCTAGACAGATAATAAGTGACAGATACAGAATTTGAACTCATGTCTCTCTGATCACAAAGATCATACCTTAATCCATTCCACTAAATTGCCTGCTTAATCAGTTATGTATTAAACACAAAAGGCCGAATTTTATGATATAGCTAAGAATACAGTAGGAATCCAGGGAGGGAGTGATTCATGCAGGGATGCACTACAGGGGTCAACTCCTACTAAATTCTCTCTGGGCAGACCCCAGGAGCCAGCATGGCTGGAATGAGCTCCGATCTCCTCCAAGGCCCCCCTGGAAGAGGTCTCTGTTTTCGACAAGAACAGCCAGCAGAGTTTAACCCCATTGCTATGGGCTGGGCCCCATTACTTGCCCAATTTCTCCCTTGATTTAGCTACAGTTTGTCATTGATCTCTGTTGATGTTTGCTTTTGAATTCTTCTGGGATTTACCTCGTGAGACATTCTACAGTATGAAATGGGACAGAATGCCTATTTTTAAGTGATTGAAGTCTGAAAATATGCAAAGGTCATGTTAGCAGCATTTCATAGAGGAAGGTCATTTTTTTAATTGAGGCATAATTTATATCCAATAAATTGATCTTAGATGTTCAGTAGGATTTTTTTAACTTTATACGCCCATGCAACCACTAACTAAATAAGATATAAAATATTTTTATCACCCCAGAATCTTGCTGTTTATAATTGCGTGTGTGTGTGTGTTTTCCCGTCAACATTTTTTTTTTTAAGATGTATCCATGGCATTGCATTTATCAGTGGTCTGTTCCTCTTTTTTTTTTTTTATCCTCACCCGAGGACATTTTTTTAATTTATCTTCAGATAGAGCAGGAGGGAGAGAGGGAAGAGAGAATCATCGATGTGAGAGAGACATATCAACTGGTTGCCACCTACACAACCCCAACCCAGGGCCAGGGACAAACTGTAACCAAGGTTACATGCCCTTAGCGGGGACTCAACCCGAGTCTCTCTGGACCGCAGGCCTATGAGCCAAATCAGCCAGGGCAGTAGTCTGTTCCTTTTTATTGCCAAGTAGTATTCCACCGTATAGCTATACTGCTGTTTGTTTATCCACTCTCCTGTTGGCAGACATTTAGGATACTCCAGCTTTTAGCTTTAAGAATAAGGCTGCTATGAACATTCTTGTGAAAATCTTTGGTAACTGTGTTTTCATTGTTCTTAGGTATATACCTATGGATAGAACTGTTAGGTCATAGGTTAAAATGTATGTTTACCATTATAAGAAACTGCCGGGGGGTGGGGTGGGAAGAGGTGGAGAAGAACATGGGAGGGATAAATGGTGATGGAAGGGGACTTGACGTGGGGTGGTGAACACACATTACAGTGTGCAGATGATGTGCTGTGGAATTGTGCACCTGGAACCTATAACATTTTATTAACCAGTGTCACCCCAATAAATTCAATAAAAAGGGGAAAATGTCTTTATCAAATAACATCAACAGAATCAAAATGTAGGTCACACAGTAGAGAAGATAATTGCAATACACATATCCAGCAAAATCTTCTACCAATCCTTAAGGTAAAAGCACACAATCCAATAAAATATGGGCAAACACTTGAGAAGTTTCTCATGAAAGAAAATCCAAATGGCCAATAAACATAGAAAAAGGTGCTCTAGTTTAGTCATCAAGGAAAAGTAAGTTAAAATCACAATGCATTACCCATACACATCTACCAGATTAGCTAAAATGACAGACACAACCCACAGTGCTGGTGAGAATAGGGAGGGGCTGGAGCTCTCATACAGGGCTGGTGAGAGTGCAAACTGGTAAAGACACTGTGGCAAGCGGGCAGTATCTATTAAAGCTGAACATACCCATATCCTCTGACCCAGGTCTCTCCATTGAGAACTTTATCCTCTGGAAATGTTAGGAATGCTCACTCACTGACATGTACAAGAATGTTCCTGGTCATACTATCTGTAACAGGCCAAACTGGCAACAACCCAAAAGCCCATGTACCATAGAAAGGTTAGATAAATGTTTATACAATATATTACACAGCAAAGAAAATGAACAAATTACAACTCATAACAACATAGATTAATTTCTCAAATATAATGTTGAGAGAGACAGAGAGAGAAAATGCCAAACAATTCTCCAAAGGGTTGAACCATTTTACATCCATATCATCGAAGTCGCTCTCTCTGCATCCCAAAGGAATTTTTTTACAAAACCAAACTATGATGACATCTTAGTAAAGAATATTTATCACAGTGCCTAGGGTGGGAAAGATTTCTGTGGGAATCATTTGGAGGAAGGAAAAAACAGCAAACAAAGGGCAGCGGATTGGCACTCACCAAATCATATTCGCCAGGAAGACAGCCTGAGGGGCCCACGTGGGCAGCAGGCACCATAGCTACCAATCACGAGGCGATGTTTGCGTCTGATGACATTCATTCCGCATGCCAGGCCCTCTGTCCGTGATCCAAGCAATCTGGGAAACGTATTGTTTCTGCTCAAGTTGTGCTTCATTGAAATTCCTTTTGGAGTGTCCCTTTCGGTCACAAGTTCTCTTTCTTGTCTGAGAGCCAAGATCAGGGAGCTTAGTACAGCAAGCCTTTTTGAGTTTGTGCTGCTGACTTCATCCTCAGTTGTGGTATCAAAATCTGGCTAACCTGCCCCAGCTCCTGATCAGCTTTCCCCTGGCTTCTCCGAGGTGGAGAGCAAGTTATTGTTCATCTTTTGGCTTCCTCCCCCCAGGTTTCCTTTAGCAAGGTTTCAGTTTGTTTTCTTTATACGATTATATTCAAGGGAGTACATAGCCTTTGACTCTGCTTGATTTCATTTTGAGACAAAACCTCATTCTCCCTCAGGTTTTCTATCAGGTTATGACAGAGGCCAGAAATCGTGTGAAGTGGCTCCCAAAGGAATTAATCTTAAATGTCTTCAGGCTGTATCTTTCTATTGATTCTATCCTCTCAGTAAAAATTCTTGCTAACATAGGTGACCAGCAGTCTTTATTCCTTAGCCAAATTTTGGGTGATAGGCTGGGGCTCCAAATTTGGGCACAGCCAGGTTTCAACTCTTATTACCCTTATTCTGATGCTCTAATTGGCACTTACTGTCAGTGCGTGGTGATAAAAATATAAGCTCCCATTTTCTTCTTCCTTCCCTTACAATGGAGGGTTTGTCCCTTCTCCTATCAAAGGCAAATTCTTCCACATATATTCTAGGTCTCATCCCATTCTGCCTTCTCAGCAACTGTGTTCGTTGGTTATTATCTGCAGCAGAAATGATTGTCCTACATTCAGGCTTCTATCTCCTATAGTATATAGTCGTCCAGCCAGACATTGTGATTTCCAACCTCCCTTGCCTTTAGATGAGATCATGTAACTAATTCTTGTGGCTGGAATGCACTTGGAAGTGGCATGGAACACCTCTTGAACAAGTACCTTAAAAAGCAGGAGTGCACCGGCCGGTATGGCTCACTGGTTGAGCTTAGACCCATGCACCAAGAGGTCATTGGTTCGTTTCCTGGTCAGGGCACATGCCCAGGTTGTAGGCTGATCCCCAGTGGGGGCGTGCAGGAGGCAGCCAGACAATGTTCTCTCTCATCGATGTTTCCATCTCTCTCTCCCTCTCCCTCTAAAAATCGATTTAAAAAAAAGCAGGAGTGCTTCTTTTCCCTTCTGCTCACTTGATACAAAGGACACAGTAAATCTTGAACTCATGCATTGAAGAAGAGGACCCACAGGGGGCTGAGTGTAGGTCTCTGAATCATCAGTTAGAGAGCCTCACCTGCCATTAAGAACTTCTGTTTTGAGCACTTTATGTGTCTGGGAAATAAATTTCTATTGTGTTTGACCTATTATATGTTGCTTGGTCCTTTTTTTTATAGCAGGACCTAACTAGCACATTATTTTTCTTTCCTCTATATCTTGCATACTTCTCTTTACTGGGATCTTTCTGCATTCAGATATGACCAAGCATCTTCCATCTTAAAGAAAAAACACACACACAGAAAAGTGTCCTCTGACTCCACATACCTGCTCAGTTTTCTCATTACTTCATTCATAAGCAATCTCATTAGGAAAGGTGTCTAAACACAGACTTATTGCTTGCTTCTCATTCACCCTGAACCTCAATCCATGTTTGTTTGTTTTTGCCACCACTCCATCAAAGCTGCTCTTCTGAAGTCCTCAACAATGGCCCTGTTTTCAAATCCAGCACACACTTTGGGGTTGTCATTGTAACTCTCAGGGCTTAATAGGGGTGACGACTCTTTCTTTCATGACACATTTTCTTCTCTTGGTTCCTGGAAACCAGTCTCTTGTGTGAATGACTAACAGACATTTTAGATTTATCATATCCAAAACTGATCTCCAGCCTCTAGCCTCCATTTTCTCATCTCAATGAACAGTACTTCTACCCCCCCCCCCCCAGTGCCTCATGCCAGAAACCTGAGGGTAATTTTGGAGATAGCCTTCTTTTTCACCATCCATAGACAATCAATAATTATATCCTCCCAATTTTTTGTAATCCTCAGCTGAAGATGGTTTTCCATTTATTTTCAGACAGAGTGGGAGAGAGATAGAAAGAGAGAGATATATAGAGAGAAATATCGACATGAGAGGGACACATCGACTGGTTGCCTCCTGCATGATCCCAACCTGGGCTGGGACGAACCACAACCAAGGTACGTGCTCTTGACTGAAATTGAACCAGCAACTCTTTGGTCCACGGGCTGATGATCTAACCACAGAGCCAAACCAGCCAGGGCAATATCCTCCCAATTTTGTCTTAATTGTTCTCCATTGTAGACACTTCCTCCATCTCTACTCTTCCCTCCAACCCCTTCTGTTCTCTTTATTTATGATTAAAATACAAATCAGGTAACGTCACTCCCCTCTTAAAATCCTCCTGAAGATTCCCACTGCACTTAGATACATTTCCTAATCCTTAATATAGCAAACTCTTATATGCTTTTACTCATGCCTAGATCTTTGGCCTTATCTAATACCACTTCTCCTTGCTCATTATATTTCAGCTTTTCTTTCAAATCGTTGAAACCAACAAGTTCTTTTCCACTTCACAACCTCTCTAACTGCAAGGCAAACACCAACGCAAACAAACTGAAGGAAAAAAGGGACTAGAGTAGCTCATGTAACTGAGGAGCCTAACAAGGCAGCTGACTTCAGACATGACGATTCCGAGAACTTACATTCCGAGAACTGACTTACACTGGCCTGTTGCTTCACCTTTTAGATCTACTTATCTTTGGTTTGATTTCTTCTCACAATGATTGTCATCACAGAGGCAAGATATCCACTGTGGGAGATGGTTAAGTGTGTAATGCAGAATTAATCTTGCCATTGGATTCTGGGAGGTAATTTTTAAGCTTTTCACATATCATGCTTTATAAGAATGTCTTTGCCTGGGACTACAGGCCAGCCAGATAGTAATAATGTGATTAAGGTGAAGACTTTGAATCACATGTTATCCATTGACTTCTGGAGGGAGTGGAGGCTGAGATCAGCTATAAGGGCCATCAATCATACTTAAGTGATTAAGCTCCAATAAGAAGTCTGGATACTGAAGATCAAATGAGTTTTCTGGCTGGCAACACTCTGTGTGTATTAACACATGGATGCCAAGAAAGTAATGTTATCCTGACTCCACAGAGAGAGGGTAACTGGAAGCTCCAGGTTTAGTCCCCTCCTGGCCAATTTGTATCTTTATCTTCGGCTTATTTTCCTCTGTATCTCTTCCCTGTGATAAACTGTAGCCATGAGTCCAGCAGCTTTAAGTAAGCTCTGTAAGTCCCTCTAGTATATTGTCAAGTTGAGGAAAGTTTTGCAATTGATGTCAGAAATGAGGGTGGTCTTGTGTGAATTGTGCTTCTCTAACCATACAGTTGGCAACTCTCACACTATTACACAATCTTAGCTTAATCACTGCAGCCAATGATTCCGTTTTTCCTGGTTTTCTAAAAAGAAGGCTGTAGGAAACACTTTCGCTGGCTAGCCCGAAATAAATACCCATCCCTGCACCAATCACCGTAGCCTGGAGGAAAGAGTCCTTTGGTCACTCTCGGTCAGATATCTGCCTAAACTACAGGAAACCAGTTCCTCACAGGAAAGAAGGTTTAGATGATCAAAAGAAGGGGGATAGGGATACCGAGTGAATGAAAACAGCAGACATTAAGTATGGGGCACGTGCACCAACATTTCCCTTTGTTTGAAATTCCTGATTCTTATTCATCACCCCGCCATCACCACAATTTTTTAATTACTCATTCTGCTCACCATTCGAGATTCAGATGAAATGTCCCTGCGCCAGAGAGGCTGCCTTCATTCAAAATAAAGTCCCCATTAGAGCGTCTTACAGTTCCTATCAGTTTTTAATTGTGTCTTCATTGGTGTGATTATTAATTTAATATCTTAGTGCCACCTTGACTCTAAGCTCTGTGAATTCAGGACCATGGCTGTCCTTTTCATCACACAACAGGAACTCAAACACATCAGCGGAAGGAAGGCATGAGAATGGAAGGAAATCTATCAGTGGATCGCTGTCAGGTCAGATCTTATGTTGTCTCTTCAAGTGTTCTTTTAAATCCTCACTTGGGTATATGTTCATTGATTTTAGAGAGAGGGGAAGGGAGAGAGAGAAACATCTCTGTGAGAGGGAAACATCGATCAGTTATTTCACGTATGGGATCAAACCCACAACCTAGGTATGTGTCCTGACAGGGAGAGAATCCAACCCACAGCATTTTGGTGCGTGGGACAGCACTCCAATCAACTGAGCCACACGGCCAGGGCTCTTCAAATGTTCTTTATTAGTAAAAGGTCAGTAAAGAAATATCTAGGTAGCCCTGGCCGGTTTGGCTCAGCGGTTGGAGCGTCGGCCTGCGGACCAGAGAGTCCCGGGTTCGGTTCCTGGTAGGGGTACATACCAAAAAAAAGAAATACTAGGTAAACTTTGGACTCAGCTATTGGAACCAGTGAAAGAAACATGCCTCAATTCTGCAGCCAGGAGTTTAAGAACTGTATGACATTTAAGCGCAGAAATCACCGGGTGGATCAACCTAATCACTCTTTATTAAAACAGAATGTGTAATGTCTGTATGGAAACATCCCTTGTGATAAACTAATAAAACGATGTGCCTCACCTAGCATAGTGCTTTTGAGTTCAGCCACACAGTAACCCAGTGAGATAAGTAAGGCAGGCAGATATTTCTTTCATCTGTTTAACAGGTAAAAAAAAAAAAAAAAAAAAAAAAAGCCTGAGAACCAGCAAGATAAGATGCACTACTCAGGTTCACATGGAAAACTTAGTGGTTAAAACAAGATTATTACTCAGCAATTCTGAAACCGCGTTCCAGTGCCTCCATCCTCTCGACCTGTTTGTTAATACACACTGCTGGCTCCTTCGGTGGTGGGATGTATGAAAAGTTACACGATACTTATTGTAGCAGCTTCAAATATGAATACTGTATTGGAAAAGCCTGTGGTTCCCCCTTTTCCTGTGTGTCTCCTTTACTCCTCACAGAAGACTTCACTTCTGACACTCTGGTCACCAAATGTGTGTGGGTTTTCCCCACACCAAGTCATTCTCCACAACATAAGCTGGGTGCCCTGAACGCTAACTCAGCTCTGACTGTGTCTCCCAAACGACTGTGTCAGATCCCACGGGCTAAGGGCTCAGTCCCACCAGACTGCTCCCGCCTTAATTCAGATGCCAGTCACAAGTAGTAAGTAGGTCCTCAGGGAACCCACCGCTTCGTTCTGATTTGGCTACAAATTAGAGGTTCCCATTACCCTTTCCTTGGGTTTGATTAATTTACTGTTTATTCACAGAACCCAGGGAAACACTATGTTTACTAGTTTATTAAAGGAAATGATCAAGGGTACAGATAACTGGGTGAAGAGAGACATAGGGAGAGGTCTGGAAGTCCCCATGGAGCTGGGGAGCATCATCCTCACAGTACAGATGTGTTTGCCAACCTGGAAGTGCCCTGAACCCCATACTAGTGCGATATTATGGAGGCTTCATCACGTAGACATGACTGGTCATTAACTCCATTTCTATCTCGCCTCCTTTCTCTGAAGAATGGGGCAGTTGGGCTGAAAAGTCCAAGCTTCTAATCATGGTTTGGTCTTTCTGGTGACTGGCTCTCATCCAGGAGCACCCAGAGTCACCTCATTAAACATTCCTATCACCTAGGGAATTCCAAGGGATTTAGGAGCCTGGCATATTAGAGCAAACGATGCTCCTGGTACCCTTGTCACTTAGGAAATCTCAAGTGTTTTGGAGCTCTGTACCAGGAACCAGGGGCAGGGACCAATATATATATACATATTTCTATTATTTCACAAATAAACTATAGCTTTTCCCTATTTTGTGGATAATTCTGACTGCTTGGATTTTTAGCATTCTTCATAAAACTCCCCGATTTTCATTTAGGAACTTATCTCACCCCCATTCTCAATCCCCATGGTTCTGGTGATCTTTCTATCCCAACCCCAGTACTTGGGCCAATGAGAGCCTCGCATTCTCTAGGCTGTAGATTTAGTTGAGGAATGACACATGGCCCATAAAGGTCTTTACAATTTCATAAAATCTTTACTAAGGCTTTAGGACAGAGGCAGGCATTTTCCCAGGCTTGATTGAACCTGAGATAATACGAAGCTGTAATATCCGCAGTCATTTGGTGCCACATGAAATCTGAGGCTGAAGGCAATTAGTAGAAGGCAGAGCTGAGAGACGAAGAAAAGCCATGTCCTAATGATGCATGTTGAACCCTGAATGCAGCTGTGCCTAAAGCCCACAATTTCCATGGATGTTTAGTTACACAATCCAATCAATTCCTCCTCTTGAGCAAGTCAGTTTGACTAGGATTTTGGGTCTTTATCATCCAGAGAGATCTTAATGAAAATATCCTATAATAATGTACTCTCAGTCAATTACATTCCTATACTCTTTCTTGAGAGGGGGAGAAAAGAGTGGAGTAACAGCTGCTTCCTGCAAAATTGCATTGCATGTGACAATGGAACCGGCTGCAAAAGAAAACGGAAAAGTCTCTTCGCTGGGACCTAGTTGCACACCCCTTGTCTGTGTTCTACTTGGTGCCCAGCTCTTCCCCGCTAGTGATGACAGGGCATCTGCCTCCAGCCTAGGATGGACTTCCTGCCTATGGCTGGTCTCTCACCTGGCCAGCTGGCAGGACTTCCAGAACTCCCCCGACAAAGTCTGACGCTCTCGGTGGCCTTGAGCAGCTGAAGCTCCCTCGAGCGACTCAGGCCCACATCCTCCTCCTTTCTGTCATATGTCATTGCAAATCTGTCCCGGGAAAAACTTGCTACATGTCTTTCCAGTCTTAAAATAGAATTTCCAGGTACCATCTGTTTGCAAATAATATACCTGTCCAAAAGTTCAGCCTAACGAATGACTCACTTTCTGATTGTTAGACTCACAGAAACAAGAACAGGGGGAAGTGCTATATATAGGAATTCTTTTAAGGTCAGAAGAATCTACTATACAGAACCATTTAGTTAGCAATAATGGGTTCAGCACAAGATGTTTTTAGACTCTGTTTTAAAAATGCGAAGTGTTAGATGTCTGCCAGGACAAGGTGAATGTAATCTATGACCTGGTTAGGGAATCCAGCAATTGCTGTTCATTTGCCAAATGATGAGTGTTTCAACTTTACAGAAAGCTAGCTAACATTCTCTAATTGTATGTCATACTTCCAATAAACAATAAAAGCACAGCGAGTGATAATGATTTGATAAAATTTTTCTATAACCAGTACTTATAGGAATTTATATAACAAGCTGTGAAGTTGTGCTGGTTCTTCTCAACAGATCATATCTTTTAACCGTTGTGGCTCAGCGGATTGAGAGGTCCCAGTTTGATTCCCGCTCAGGGCACAATGCCCACGTTTCGGGCTCGATCCCTAGTAGAGGGCAAGCAGGAGGCAACTGATCTATCTCTCTCTCTAAAAGAAAAGTCAGTAAAAATATATTTAAAAATAAAATAAAATAAAAAGGGAAAAATGACTACAGAACAGACATAAACTAATTCTTTCCATATGTGAAGTTATATAACTCAAGCTACTAATACTTAAACCATATATGACCAAGGATAAAGAGTCATGTCATTTTCTAAGTTCAACAAAAATAAAAGGGAGGATTGCCAACGTTAGTCATTTTTCCCTCTGATATTCCTAGACTATACCTGGCAATAAGAAT
The DNA here is from genome assembly GCF_014108415.1 of Molossus molossus. Classification (NCBI taxonomy): domain Eukaryota; kingdom Metazoa; phylum Chordata; class Mammalia; order Chiroptera; family Molossidae; genus Molossus; species Molossus molossus. The sequence goes on along the minus strand of NW_023425344.1, from coordinate 57,938,435 downwards.
ATTGAAAGAGCCCTGGCCAGTTTGGCTCAGTGGTTAGAGTGTCGGCCTGCGGTTCAGAGAGTCCCGGGTTCGGTTCCTGCTAAGGGCATGTACCTTGGTTGCAGTGTGTCCCCGGCCTTAGTTGGGTCGTGCGGGTGGCAGCCACTCAATGTGTCTCTTTCACGTCGATGTTTCTCTCTCTCTCTGTTTCTTCCTCTCTCTCCCTCCCACACTCTATCTGAACAAAAAATGAAAAAATGTCCTCAAGTGAGGATTAAAAAAACAAACAAAACAATGTTGAAAGAACAGAAGTCACTGTGTTTTATAGCAGCAAATACTCTGGGTTCAGAATTTGGAGACTTAACCTTTGCCCTCGGCAAGTCACTTCTCTTTGGGTCTCTTCTCACATCTATAACGTGGTATTAAATAGCTGTTAAGAAAGCATCTAGCTATGATTTTAGATTACTGAAACAGAAATTGCTCATGTGATTTTCAACTTCAGTTCTGTATATGGTCTAAACACAAAATGTTTATCCCAAAGAACTTTAAAGATGATCACCGTAGGTAAAATAAATTGAGCTGGGAGAAAAGGACAGCCTGAGTGTTAATATTCTTCATTCATTCATTCATTCATTCATTCATTCAGCCTGAGTGTTAATATTCTTCATTCATTCACTCACTCACTCACTCACTCACTCACTCACAGCACTTAAGCACCAGGCACTACTATAGGTGCTAAGGACAGAGCCATGAACAAATCAAAGTCCTTGTCTTCATAGAACGTATTTTCTAGCAGTAAAGATACATTGTAATCAAGTGAATATGTAAAATGGAGGGTGTCAGAAAGTGACAAGTGCTATGCAGGAAGATGGGACAGGGAATGCTCCAATTGCCCTTTTATATAAGGTGCTCTTGAATGAGAGGCATTTGAAGAGAGGCCTAAAGGAGGTGAGGGAGTTAGGAAGAGCAAGTGCAAAGGTCCTGAGGTGGGAGTGAGTTTTAGGAGCATGAAGGAGTCCTGTGTTGCTGCAATACCGCGAGCAAAGGGAAGAGTGGTAGGTGAGATCAGAGGAAAGGAAAAATACCAAAGGCTGGAAGTTACTGTTTACTTGCGTATGAATTGCCCCTATCCTGTTATTTGTGGATCCTTGGCTACTAAAATTAGACAGGGAGAAATATACTCTCTCAGTTCAATTCTAACATCTGTTTGCCGTCACCACCAGCTAGAAACACAAGTTGTTCCTTAGAGAGTAAAGCAGCATTTCTTTCATTTTCAGCAAAGTTTAACTTATTTTTCATAAGGGCCCCATCCTTCCTCTCCTTTGGTGAGAGGCCTCATTGTGCTCCTGCTGAGTAACGTGTGTGGATGAGGTGGGCGGGCGCTCACACCCACCCCACCCCCTCCGAGTGCCTCCTTGCACTGCAGGGGCTGGATCTACACGCCCTGTGTTCCCGCGCCTCTGGGGCTGGAGTCTGGGATGTGGATTCATTTCCACTGACTACATGCACTCGCATCAGTTAGGAAGGTGAAGCGAGGCTTTCGGCTTCTTTCCCTCTCTGTTGCCCAACACGCTTTTTCTGCAGCGTATTGCTGTCCAGGAACTGGTTTCACGGGGGTCACCAGGCGGCACAAAGCTGGCAGCGGCCACGGCTCTCGGCGCTGCATTATGACTTTCGTTGCTCGCAGTCACTCATGCCTTGATGGGTCCCTTCCTCCATGAAAAAATATTAAATTATATCCTACTACTACTTTAGGAACAAGACAAATATATGATCATATGTTCCATTTCCCTTTAAGTCTCTTTGTAACTCTAGCTCACCAACACTGAGAATTTACGGTTCTAGTTTCCTGCTACCCCCAGAGCCTCCACTTTCTTCCCTCAACATCTCTACCTAGTAGCCACAAAAAGCTATACACAGTTATACCACCTACTGAAAATAATCTATTTTAGGATGGGCTCCCCAGAAACAGACCCTGACCCAAGGATCTAGGGACCCTCGATCTCACTGGAAGGTGAGAGCAGACGTGAAACAGAAAAGGAAAAAAGCCAATGCAGGTGTGTTATGAGAGGTTGCGGCTGTGGGGAATCGGGGCTCCGTGCACCGGGGCTCTCTGGGGGGCAGCGTAGACCTTATCTCAGAGCTGTCCGTGTGAGAGGGGTGAGAATTCAGATATTTATCCACTACCTCCCCAGTGTCATTAGTCAAAGACTGACCTGGGAGTGTTCCCCCCAGGTGCTTTTGTTCTGCCCTCGACGTGGGCCCAGCTCTGCCCTCGATGTGGGCCCAGGCCAGCTCTGCCCAGCGCTGCCCTCGACGTGGGCCCAGGCCAGCTCTGCCCAGCTCTGCCCTCGACGTGGGCCCAGGCCAGCTCTGCCCTCGACGTGGGCCCAGGCCAGCTCTGCCCTTGACGTGGGCCCTGGCCAGCTCTGCCCAGCTCTGCCCTCGACGTGGGCCCAGGCCAGCTCTGCCCTTGACGTGGGCCCTGGCCAGCTCTGCCCAGCTCTGCCCTCGACGTGGGCCCAGGCCAGCTCTGCCCTTGACGTGGGCCCTGGCCAGCTCTGCCCAGCTCTGCCCTCGACGTGGGCCCAGGCCAGCTCTGCCTTCGACGTGGGCCCAGGTCTGCCCTCGACGTGGGCCCAGCTCTGCCCTCGACGTGGGCCCAGCTCTGCCCTCGACGTGGGCCCAGCCCAGCTCTGCCCAGCTCTGCCCTCGACGTGGGCCCAGGCCAGCCCCTGCATCTAGAGAAAGGGTGAAGGCAGAGAGCCATGGGCCCCTGCAGGCGGCAAGTACAGAATGCTGAGTGTCAGGGGTATGGCTGGGGCATCGGTCACTCTCCACACATCCTGTCCTCCCAACTTTACTCCAACACGTACCTGTGCCCACCTACTGTGCCACCCTTTCATCCAGTGCGCTGCGCTAGGTACTCTCAGATACATCACGCATTTAATCCTCTTGACCACAGAAGTTGACATTGTCTCAGTTTTACACGAGAAGAAATTAAGAAGTTAAGATTAAGTAACTTCACAAGAATTAGCCGGCTAGTAACTTCTGGGACTGTGATTTAAAGACTCTAAAATCTATGCATTTACTAGTACAGCAGAAACTCAGAGACAGAATCTTGGGGAACACCATCATTAAGAGTACTACCTGGGAGTAAGAAGAGCTGGGTTCAGAGTGGAAATAGAGGGGTTATTTTGGAGTCATGGGGGCTACTCTTTCCCACTTCCCTTTTCTACTGACACAGCTTTCTAAAGTTTTATTCGGCCAGAATTTTACTGTTTTCACCCATGGCCCTAATACAGTTTCTGAAAATAAAAATTAGGTACATTGAATTTTCAGAGTAAGTAATGTCTGGTAATAATGTGATGTAATAAGTGTTCATATTTACACAACAACTATGTATCAGTCACCTTATATGTGCCAGGCACTGGGCTAGATGCTGAAACAATGGCGGACCTCAAATATTCACCGATAGAATGCACGAATCAGTGAAAGACATGGCCTACTTGTAAATACAAAATACAGGCATACACCCTCTTATTGCACTTGACTTTCTTGCACTTTGCAGATACTGCACTTTTTACAAATTGAAGTTAAAACCTTCACTAGCAGAAAATATTAGGACTCTGAAGACTCAGATGATGGTTAGCATTTTTAGGCAACAAAATACTTTTAAATTCAGTTATGTACATTGTTTTTTTTAGACATGTTGTTGCACACTTAATAGTCTACAGTAGACAACAGTATAATGTAAATAACTTTTTAAAAATCCTCACCTGAGGATATTTTTAATTGATTTTAGAGAGAGGGGAAGGGAGAGAGAGAGAGAAATATCAATTGGTTGCCTCTGTGCACGAATAACTCCAGGGACCAAACCCAAAATCTAGGTATGTGCCCTGATCAGGAGTCAAACCTGCAACATTTTAGTGTATAGGACAAGACTCCAACCAACTGAGCCACACCAGTCAGGGCTATAAATAACTCTTATATGCACCGGGAAACCAAACAGATTTGTGTTACTCACTTTACTGTGATATTGACTTCATTGCAGTGGACTAAAACCCAATTTGCAATATCTCTGAGGTATTCTCAAATTGACTTAATTATATAGAGCCATCAGCTCATAATGGCTATTTAACTTTTGCAGTTAAGATGAATATAGTACTTGGTATTTTTCCTTTCAGCCTGGATCTGCCTAGATTTATTTTCAACACTTAATAATGTAGATGATGTTGATGTGAAAAGAACAGTCTTCAGAGGATTGCTGTGAGGATTAAATGAAATGACCGCCAAATGACGAGGACATTATATAACTTATCACACTCACCTTTATCCATAGACCGTAAGTTCCATAAGAATAGACACAAATTTATTCTCTTACAAAGTTTTTTCCAAGTTTTATTGAAATAGAGATAATTGACATATATTATATAACTTTAAGGTGTACAATTTAATGATTTGATACTTGCATATATTGTATAACAATTACTACATGAGTCTAGTTAACATCTATTAAAAAATGTTTTAAATTGATTTTTAGAGAGAAAGGAAGGGAGGGGGGAGAGAGACAGAAACATTGACGAGGGAGAACATTGACTGGCCGCCTCCTGCATGCCCCACTGGGGATTTGCCCCACAACCTGGCATGTGCCCTCTTGGTGCATGGGTCAATGCTCAACCACTGAGCCACACCAGCCAGGCAACACCTATCACCACACTTAGTTACATCTTTCTTCCTTTTGATAACTTTTAAGATTTACTCTTTTAGTAACTTTCAAGGATACAATATATTATTGTCAACTATTGCTGTACATTATGTCCCCAGAACTTATGAAAAATGGATTTATTTTAATTTACCTGTGATCCAGATTTTATAATGCTTAGCATATAATAAGTCTTCACTCAATATCGATGGGCTCAATAAATAATATAGATATTATTATTCCGACTTCATAGCTGAAATAAGCACAGAGAGATTGACTGATCTTCCCAATTTCTCAAACCTCGTTGGTAGAAGAGTCAGGATAAACGAGCTCTTTCTAGCTGCACTGTGCTGCAGGGCCTCCGTGGAGCAAGGAGCAGGAGCCGAGCACACAGTGAGCCATCGATATGTGTTGTGAGGTCAGCGCGGCTTTATTAAAGGTGTCTCAGGTGCAAAGGGCGACTGTGCTGCTTCGCCAGAGCTCTGTGCGATCCTCCCGTCTTCATTCATTTCCTCTCTGGACTCCTACTCCGACCCCTGCTCCAGAAACCGGGTTCCCCTCGGGCTGGGGCCAAGCCCTGCTCACCCTCCGGATGTTTGCCTGCATGTCTGCAATTACTTCAACTCAAACTGCACCGGCCAGTGACACGACCTTTAGAAGCTGCCAAGTCCTCAGCGCTGAATGGTTTTGGTACTACGGCTGCGTGTGGCACAAGGAAAGGAAGACTAAAAAACAGCCCAGTTCCCCCTTGAAAAGTACGGGAAATACCACCAGGGGGATTATGTGGGTAACGGTGAAATTTCACTCGGTGCTCCAGCTCCACCCGTCCTCATGTGCCCGCCTTGCACAGTCTAGAGTCCTCACGTTTGATGGCACAGAACTCAGCCGCGGAAGACGGGCATGGAAGGCATGCCGTCACCACTAACTTCTGAGAGCATCCTGACCCGTCTCATCAGATTGAAAGATAACATCGCTTTCTTTATCAAAATGGCTCTTGTCCTCTACTAGGTAACTTGATCATTATTGATCGGCGAACGTCCGAGGGACTGATTTTGACTTCAGCATGTATGACTGTTAGATGGCAGGGATGTATTGAGAAGTGAAGCCAGAGTGTTCCTGAGACATCCAAGTTTCCAGACCTTTCTCCCCTTGGAAAACGGGCCTGTAAAGTCAAGAGCTTTGCAACTGTTGCTACTACGTTGCATCAGGGCACCGCCAGGGGCTCAGTTGCAAGGACTTTGGAGCCAAAGATATGTTGGTTTGCACTGTGGCTCCAGAATGACATGATTGTGTCATTTAGGGTGGCCCTTAACCTTTCTGAGTCTCAGTTTCTTAAGTAATAAGTATGTGTGTATGGGAGGGGGGATGTTACCTGCCTCCTGGAGTCGCTGTGAGGTTAACTTGACATCACACCTATAATTGCTCATCCTGAGTGTTAAGAACACCGTGCCTGTTATTATTGAAATGGGGACGCCTGAATGGACGATAAAGCTAGTCAACACCTACCGGTCTTCAGGTGTGTTTTCTGAGATGAAAATTGTGAGGTCTTAACACCAAAGTCCAAGAAAAGCTGAATTCTCCCTGCAAGGGAGTTCAGAATGTGATGTCGTTTGTTAAGCTGCATATATTCCCCATGGTTATTATGCAGAATATGCAGTCTTTCGCTGTTTCCCTATAATTATAATTTTTTTTTTATCCTCACCCGAGGACATTTTTCCATTTTTTGTTCAGATAGAGTGGGAGGGAGAGAGAGGAAGAGAGAGAGAGAGAGAGAGAAACATCGATGTGAAGGGACACATCGAGTGGCTGCCACCCGCACGACCAGCCAGGGCCGGGGACAAACTGCAACCGAGGTACGTGCCCTTAGCGGGAACCAAACCCGGGTCTCTCCGGACCGTAGGCCGACGCTCTAACCGCTGAGCCAAACCGGCCAGGGACCCTATAATTATTAATAGTAAAACTTTTGAAACAAAAAGGATCTTTTGCGTGTTCTTGGTATATAGCAAAAGAGAATGGAAAATTGAGGAGAGGTAAATAATATCCAATCATTACTATATTTCAGATGTTGTGTTAGGTGCTCTTTATTAGGTAACTTGTGTTACTTCATTTAATTCTTCACACCTTCCACGACAGATCTGATTATTTTCTCCTTAGGCTCTTCCCGGCACTGTGAACTAGATACATTATTACTTTGATCCTTTTTTAAAATTGAGTTTATCATTGACATTAATATTGCATTCATTTTAGGTGTACAACACAATGATTTGATATATGTACATATTATAAAAATGATTTGCACAATAAGTTTACTTAACATCCATCACCACACATATTTACAATTTTTTTCTTGTGATGAGGACTTTTAAGATTTATTCTCTTAGCAACTTTCAAATATACAATACAGAATTACTAACTATAATCACCGTGCTGTACATCATTTATCCCCAGGACTTATTTATCTCATAACTAAAGTTTGTACCTTTTGACCATCTTCACTCATTTCACACCACCACCCCCACCCCCACCCCACCCCACCTTGGGCAACTACTAATTTATTCTCCGTATCTATGAGTTCACGTTTTTTTCTTTTTAGATTCTACATATAAGTGAGATCACACAGTATTTGTCTTTCTCTGTCTTATTTCACTACTCCCATCTGATAAGCAAAGGAAGCGGAGGATAGCATCGCTGAGTCATTTGCCCAAAGTTGCACAGCAGGCAGATGATATGTGAACCCAGAGTGTGGCTCGAGAGCCTGGAGTCGTTTCTTTATGCCTAGGACAGAAGAAGTCAGGGAAAGACAGGACCCACACAATGAGGAAGCCAGAGCAGGCAGGACAGAGGACACCTGTCTTCAGAGGCATAACCAGAGAAAGATCTGTGGAGTTTCCCTCAGGGATTTTCTCTGGGTGGATTACATATTCTGGGGAACTTTGGACCACCCAAGAAGTTTCTGGCTGCACCTGGCCCGGCCAAACTACATAACCAACATGCAGAAGGAAGAGTGAGGAGAAAATCAAGACTGGACAATTTGTTGCCTGGTGGCCAGGGAAGGTTTCCGTATTGAAATAATTAAAAGTAGACTAAACAATGCAAAGACTTCTCTTTGTCTTGTTAACATTGATGCAGCTGGCCAGACATTGGCGTAGAGGGCTGAGGAGCAGACGGGAGGTGGAGAGAGGAAGGGAGCTGCTGTTCTCTCATCATCAAGTCTTCGCTCCAGAAACATCTGGATAAATTGGAGACAGTCTCCAGTCGTTGCTGTGGAAGGCAGCCTTCCAGAGAAGGTTTAGAAGGTGTGGGCTGGTGCTCAGGAGATCTGAAATGACGGGTAGCGGCCCTGGGCTGCCTGGCCCAGCCTGCAGCACGTACCTCCTTCCAGTCCTGAGGTCTGAGGGAGGTGCAGACACACCAGAGAAGCAGAACCCTTCTCGGCTGGGTCTGTGTCACCCACTGCCACAGAAAGGCTGGCTCTGAGTGTACACCAGGTGGCCTGCCTGGCTCTGATCCACGACAGGGAGGTGTGCGTGGCTCTCACATTACCTGTCAGCTTCCAGAGAGTAGGAAACGTACCTGCATCTATCCTGTGGGTCCTATCACCAGAGGACTTAAACTGGTCTCCAGCTATCGTCAACACACAGCATCCACAATGACATTTCTGACACAGAGAGAGAAAAAGCGAGAGAGAAAGAGGGAAAGAGAAAGGAGCCAAAGTCTCCACCAGCTTCCTCAGAAACAGGCAAACAAGGGAACATGAAGTACAGCGCCTGCTATTCAGCGCGCAGAGGAAGCCTCTCCACGAGATCAACGGCCCCCTGGCCCACATGCCCATCACCCATGATCTTCCAGCATAATCAAGCCTGCAGAACTGAGGCGGATCTTGGCAGCTGGCTCTCATCGCTGTGCCAATCTTTATATCCTCAAAGCCTCTCCCAATTAATTCCTTTGATACCTCGCTCATAGTTTCTATTCCCAGAGAATCCTTCCCTGACAGAGCTAATCAGCACTTTCTTTAAATATCCTATTCGTGAACTCGGGAAATCAGGGGCAGCAGTGTGAGAATCTTGACTGAGGTCAAACAGCTGTGAAGTGGGGCAGCCAGGTCGGCCTGACCCCCAGATCATCCACCACCACCACCACCACCAGCTTCAGCTGAGCTCTAGGCACCTCTTAATGATGAAACTTCCTCATACATCCTATAAAAAGGTTTTAAAATTAGTAAACCAATCATTGTTAAAAATGTATAAAACCCAACTTAGAAAAAAGAAGAAAATGAGCTACCCCTAACCCTAGCACCCCGAGGTAAGTCACCATTGTCATGTATGTTCTTCCAGTCTTTCTGGTTTACCTTTTCCCACTGTTTTGTCAACACGCCCTTTTTGTTTTTCTGTTTAGCAAAATATCATGAGTATCTCTTGTATATGTGTGTTTGTCTATATCTGTAAATTGTAATGGTGCATAGTAGTCTACAACATTTTTAATAGCATTGTAGAACATATCACCTTTTATTACAGTGAATGATGAAAAGTTAGGACTTACAAGGGGTTTCCCGTGTGACGGGCCATTCTAAGTACTTACATGCATGTTCCATTTGAGCTGTGTCTTCCTAGGTGATTCCTTTAATTATTACTATCATTCAAATTTCAGAGGGAAGAAAACTAAGGCACAAAGATTTTAAATAATTTGTCCATCATCATACAGCTAGTATGTTTAGCTGGAATTTGAACCTGAGCTAGCCTGGCTTCAGACTCTTAACCGCTGTCCTATGCAACGTTGACGGCCTTTAACAGAGTACCTGATAGTCAGCAGTTTCTTCAAATATATTATTTGTTAACTCTGGAAATCAGAAACAGCAGGGTGAGAATCTTGCCCGAGGTCAGACAGCTGTGCAGTGGGGTAGCCAGGTGTGCGTGATTCCCAAACGCAGCGGCCTTTACCACCATCTCCACCACCACCACTTCTCCTGCACATTGCTACTTTGGCTTACTTGCCAGGCATCTCTTTATTTCCCCTCCCTCATTCCCTAGAACAGCAACTCCTTGAAATTAGGAAGAGTGTATAGCTTTATTCACCCTGATAACCCAGCCCTGAGCATAGTTTCTGGACCATGGCCACCATGCAATAACCTTGAAGGAATAAAGGACTTGTGGTAGCAAACAAGAAGATATTTTGCAAAAAGAGGTCAGTTAACACCCGTTTACCTAGAATTTGCAGAGCACGATCTGGGTTTTTCGTCGTCGACTTAGCTCTCCAACACAACACAAAACAGAGTTTAAGTTTTCCACGTTGGAGATCTCTAGACCCCACGTGAGAAATGTGCCTGAGCAACACAACACAAAACAGAGTTTAAGTTTTCCACGTTGGAGATCTCTAGACCCCACGTGAGAAATGTGCCTGAGCACCGGCAGAGGCCAGCTGTGCTCTGGCTGCCTCTGTTCTTTCAAGGCAGGTGAGAAGGCGGCTCATTCTCAGCCACCTCCCACCTGGGGAACTTGTTCTCCCCACCTCCCACCCGGGGTGGCCTGCTGCGCTGCGTAGGAGCTGATTTGATCACAATATCCTTTTTCAATGTTCTTTCTGCCTGGTTGTTGATACTGTGTCACTCGTTACTTCTGTGCCCTGCTCAGAGCTCTGCACGTCCTGGCCCTGGGTATTATTTACACCCAGTTCTGCAGAGCTTGTGCCAGAAGAGGACTCGTGTACATTCAGACTGCACATTTCCCCGGATGCATGGCTGTGTTTTAAAACCCATGGGGCTGAGTTGGCTGTTCTGGTGGCTTGGGTTGGTGGTTTGGGATTGCTCTTCACAGTTTACTGCAGTCACCACTAAGTGCGACTCCCGCTCACTTGAAATGCTCTCTCCCACCTTTGCCTGTGAAATCCACGGAAACAGGCAAACTTTGGCCTCAGAGCAGGGCTGACCCTCTGGTAGATGAAACTGGCATGAAGCTGAGTTTGTGGAAACTGGAGGAAACGTCTCACTAGTAAAACGCTTGAGCACAAAGCAACTGGTACTTCTTCCTTTCAGAGTCCCACGGAGGGTGCACGGTGCGTGGGTGGGAAAGACCAGAGCTTTTCAGTTTGCTGGGTGGGGGTGGGAAAAAAAATCAGGGGTACTTTCCGTGGTTCATAAAACACAGCTTTCATAGGCAGGAAACTGCCAAGAGGTCTGTTTTATCTTTTTTCCTAATTACAAACTAGAAGGGTTCACTGTACAACATCCCAACCCCCCCCCCCCCCAAGGGAATCGAGGATGAGCAGTTGTACGTCTCCCATGCTGAGGCCGAAAGAGGCAGCTGACATTGTCTCCCCCTTTACAGGATGGCAGGCCCTTTGCTGAGGGTCTTACTTAAATGGATTTACGGAAGCCTCGCACCTGTCAGAATCTGAACAGTAAATTCTACTGCCGTCCTGGCCTTACACATAAGGAAACTAAGGTACAGGAAGATGAAGCAGGTTGCTCACTCACGTGTGGGCGGGAAGTAAGCCCAGGGAGCCGGTCTTCAGATCCTGTGCACCCGAGCACTGAAGTGCACACGTGTGATTCCCCTTGTCACGGGACACATTTTTTTTTGACAAGATAAAACTGATTTCAGTATTTTCCTTGGAGACTTCCAAGGCCAGTCTTCGAGTTTACTATCACTGTGCAGCGCTAAAATAAGCATCATTTATTTTTTCTGCAAATGCTTGTTGGCACCTACTATTCGCTGTTCGCTGGGAAAGAGTATGCCAATGCCGTGACCAGTAACTACTTTTGATTGAGTTACAGTCTTCATACTTTATTTCATTTAATCCTCACAACTCTTGAAGTAAGAACTGCTATTATTGGGTAAAAAAGTTAAACAGACTTCTGGTCAAGATGGCAATGTAGGCAACCGTGGTACTCGCCTCCTCCCACAACCACATCAAAATTACAACTAAACTACAGAAAAACCATCATTCAGAACTACCTGAAATTGAGCTGAATGGAAAGAATATTAAAGAAGCCACATCAAGCCTGGGAGGAGGGGCGGAGGTGCAGATGGGCTGGTCCTACACTCACAGGAGGGCAGATAAAAATCAGGACACCTCGCCTGTGAAAATCCTCCCTGAGGAGCAAGGTCCCAGTCCCATACCAGATCCTCCCAGCTCAGGGTTCCAGTGCCAGGAAGAGAATCCCCATAACTTCTGGCTGTAAAAACCAGCGGGAACTGAGGCTGAGGGAGGCTGAGGTTTCTAGAGTCCCAGGCAGCTCCTCTTAAAGGGCTCGTGCACAAACTTACTTGGACTCCTTCTGGGCTCCAGCATGGCAGAGTCAGCCTAAAAGGCACCAGAGATATAAGGGGAAGAACTGCGTTGTTTGGCATTGGGGCAAGAGCTGCAGAGGCAGCTTTCTCCTGGACAGACAAGCTGGTGGAGGCTTTTGTTCCTTTGGTGAGCCCTTCCCTCATGGGGCAGGCAGATGGGCGCCATATTTGGGACTCCAGCAACCTGGTTCACTCTGCTTGCCCCACTATGGTGATTCCCCGAGACCCTGCCCAACCCAATTTTCAGGGCCACCCAAGTTGTTTCCCATGGTTTTACCATAGGAATGGCCTGTCTTGGCTCATGCTTCAGATTTTCCTAAAATCTTTCAAACAAGCATCATCTGGCTTCAGTGAGCCCCATACCTCTTGCTAAGTAGCCCCAGGCCCAGAACTAGCAGGAGCTGGCCTTGGTTCACAGCTTGGCTTTGCTTGGGCACCTCCAAGTCCAGCACAAGAAGCAGCTGTTTTCAGATCACTTTGTAACTTATACTGGGTGGCCCGGGGTAGAACACAGGTGGTGGCTGACCTTGCCCCAGAGCCAGCACACCTAGTGGACAGCTTCAGACCACATTGAAGCACCACCACCCAACCACCTCCACAGGGGACACACTTAAAGAATGGACTCAGTGGGTACCAGAGTCCTGCTGAAGTAAGTCTTGCTCTGTGTGGTGGGCCCCTGCGCGGCTGATCCTCCAAGGTGGTCAGAGGTTGGTGGTCAATGGGCACAGCCAGTCCCTGAAGCTGATCAGCCTGAGTAAATTTCTCCCATTGATGTGCCAACAGCAATCAAAACTCAATTACAACAGAAGGGTGTACTGTCCACACTAGGGGTGCACCTCGAGGGCCCAGCTGGGGTGACCAGGGAGGCTGTGCCACTGACCCTACAGGACACCTACTACAAGAGGCCACCCTAGGAAGCCCAGGAAGCAACTCTACCTAATACATAGAAACAATCACAGGGAGGCAGCCAAAATGAGGAGACAAAGAAACATGTCCCAAATGAAAGAAAAGAACAAAACTCCAGAAGAACTAAACAAAATGGAGATGAGCAATCTAACAGATGCAGAGTTCAAAACACTGGTTATAAGGATGCTCATGGAACTTAGTGAGGATCGCAAGAGCATAATAAAGTTCCAGTCAGAAATGAAGGATGCATTAACTGAAATAAAGAACGACTTAAAGGGTATCAATAGTAGAGTAGGTAAGGCCAAGAATCAAACCATCAATTTGGAATATAAGGTAGCAAAAAACACCCAATTAGAACAGCAAAAAGAAAAAAGAATCTGAGGAAGATGGCAGCAGGCAGGACCAGAGGGAGGGTGAGTGTATGAGAGAGCCAGCTAGCATGTGAGAGAGAGTGAGTGGACGTGAAGGTGGATGACCAAACTCGTGCAGTACAGAGAGGCGGAGCAGAGGGTTTCTGTGCTGTGGATGGAGCAGCTGGCTACCATGGTAAGCAGCTCTTCAGGGCACTTCTCCCTGCGCCATAGGGAGGTCCCACCATTTTGGAAGATCCCAGGTCTTCCCTGGGAGGAGGCAGTGGGAGCAGCTAGGGCCCAGCAACCTGAGCCCACCAGCGCACCTGGCACTATCAGTCCAGTGGACACCCTGTGTCAACACAGACCAGTGCACAGTAGCGGAGCTGTCAAAGTGCCTGCTGCGGAAACTGCAAAGGGCCAGGAGCTGAGCACCATCCCCAACAGTAGCAGCCCAATCAGAGTCAAGATATACCCCCAGCAACAGAGGGTGAGGAGCAGACATCCATCCCCAGGCATCAGAAGCACAGATCAGCAGCTGAGACTCATCTCCAAAAACTACAGCAGAGGCTGAGCAGGAGCTGAGCCCCACTGGGCAGCAGCCCTCCCCAGCCACCAGCAGTGGGACCTGGGGCTCCACAGGGACCTGTGCAACCCAGCTGCCCACAAGATAAGCGTGGAGCCGGGTCTCCAGAAAAGACTGTGCGATCCAGCTCCACACAGGACCAGCAGGGATCTGGGGCACCAGAGAAGCCTGTGCAACCCAGCTGCCAACAAGATAGGCTTGGAGCTGGGTCTCTAGGAGGGACTGTGCGATCCAGCTCCACACGGAATCAGCGGGAAGCAGGGGCTCCATCTGGGCCTGTATAACCCAGCTGCCCATAAGATCGGTGGGGAGCCAGGTCTCCAGTGAGTCCTGTGAGACACAGCTGCACACAGTGGGCAGGGAGTGTGGCTCCAGCAGGGCCTGAGCTATACAGCTACAGGGGGCACCAGCGACCAGCTGGGAACACAGCTTCAGAGGGGCCCACATGATCCAGCAGCAGCACCTACCAGGACACATCAATACCAGCCTCCAATAGTCAATCCTCCAGGATCCATAGCAGGCAAGAGGTGACACACAACAGAACAGTCTGGGAGGCACAATAGTCTTATTTGATATACAGTGAGCTGCCTACACATCCAAACATTCCTCACCGGGCCTAGGGCTACCAGATGGCTAAAATGTGGAGACAAAAAAACAACACCCAAAGGAAAGAAAAAGAGGAATCACCAGAAAAGTAACTACAGGAAATGGAAAACAGCAACTTGTCAGATAAAGAATTCAAAGCAATGATTTTAAGGGTGCTCAAACAATTTGGTGAGAGCTATAAGCAACTTAATAAGAATTATGAAGAGCTCGCTGGGAAATACTTCAGCTTTAAAAAAAAGGTAGAAGCTATGCATAAAGAGGTAAAAGCTATGCATAAAAATCAAGAGGAAATAAAGAAAGACATAGATGTTATGAAAAATACCTTAGAAGGGTTCAATAGTAGATTAGAAGAAGCTGAAGACTGAATCAGCGACTTAGAAGACAAGGTAGAGAAAAACACCCAAATAGAGCAGCATATGGAAAAAAACTTTAAAAAGCAGGAGGAGAGTTTAAGGGAGCTATGGGACAATACAAAACGTAACAACATTAGAATTATAGGGGTACCAGGAGGAGAAGAATCAGAGAAAAGAATAGAGAAACTATTTGAGGAAATAATGACAGAAAACTTCCCTTAACTGGTGAAGGAAAAAATCACACAAGTTCAGGAAACACAGAGAGTCCCAAGCAAGATGAACCCCAGAAGACCCAAAGCTAGACACATCATAATAAAAATGGAAAACATTAAAGACAAAGAAAGAATCTTAAAAGAAGCAAGAGAGAGACAGAAACTTACCTACAAGGAAGCTCCCATTAGACTGTCAGCTGATTTCTCAATAGAAACGCTGCAGGCCAAAAAGGAGGGGCATAAAGTATACAAAGTAATGCAAGGCAAGGGTCTGAATCCAAGACTACTCTATCCTGCAAGGCTATCATTCAAAATTAAAGGAGAAATAAAAAGCTTCGTGGATTAAAAAAAGCTAAAGGAATTTACCACCACCAAACCAGCACTGCAAGAAGTGCTGAAGGAACTGTTGTAAGAAGAAGAAGAAACAGAGAGGGAGAGAGAGAGGAACACAGGCATAAAATTAAAATGGCAACTAATAACTATCTGTCAATAATTACCTTAAATGTAAATGGCTTAAATGCTCCAATCAAAAGACATAGGGTAGCTGATTGGATAAGAAAACATGACCCATATATATGCTGTCTACAAGAGACCCACCTAACAACAAAAGACACACAGGATGAAAGTGAAGGGATGGAAAAATTTTCCAAGCAAATGGAAATGAAAAAAAAAAAGCTGGTGTAGCAATACTCACATCTGACAAGATAGACTTCAAAACAAGGGCCATAATAAGAGACAGAGAAGGTCACTACATAATATTAAAAGGATCAATCCAACAAGAGAATATAACCCTGGTAAACATATATGCACCAAAATATATTAAAAAACTTTTGGAGGTCTTCAAGGGAGAGATCAATAGCAACACAATCATAGTGAGTGACTTTAACACGCCACTGATGCCAGTGGATAGATCTTCTAGACAAAAAATTAACAAGGACATAGAGTCCTTACAAGACAAACTAGATCAGTTGGATTTAATTGATATTTACAGAATATTTCACCCCAAAGCTGCAGAATATATATTCTTCTCAAGTGCACATGGGTCATTCCCAAAGATAGACCACATGCTAGGACACAAAGCAAGTCTCTACAAATTCAAGAAAATTGAAATCATATCAAGCATCTTCTCAGATCACAGTGGCATGAAACTAGAACTCAATTACAAGGAAAACACACAAAAACATTCAAACACTTGGAGGCTAAATAGCGTGTTATGAAATAATGAATGGGTTACTAATGAGATCAAAGTAGAAATTAAAAACTTTCTGGAAACCAATGAAAATGAACACACAACAAAACAAAATCTATGTGACACAGCGAATGCAATCCTGAGAGGGAAGTTCATAGCACTACAGGCCTACCTCAAGAAGCAAAAAAAATTCCGAATTGACTTTCTAACCCTACAACTTAAAGAACTAGAAAGTAAACAAAAAGAAAAACCCAGAGCTAGCAGGAGAAAGGAAATAGTAAAGGTCAGAGCAGAAATAAACAACATAGAGACAAAAAAAAAAACAAAAAACATTCAAAAGATCAATGAAACAAAAAGCTGGTTCTTTAAAAAGATAAACAAGATTGATGGAGTTTTAGCCAGACTGACCAAGAAACAAAAAGAGAGAAACCAAATAAACAAAATCAGAAACAAAAGAGGAGAAAGTAACTGACATCACAGAAATACAAAGGATCATCGAAATATACTATGAACAATTATACACCAACCAATTGGACAATCTAGGACAAATGAACAAATTTCTAGAAAAACACAGCCTTCCAAAACTGAACCAGGAAGAGATAGAAAACTTGAACAGACAAATAACAACAACGGAAACTGAAGATGTAATTAAGAAACTCCCAGCAAATGAAAGCCCAGGCAGGCCCAGATGGCTTCACGGGGGAGTTTTACCAAACATTCAAAGAAGATCTAATAACCATTCTCCTCAAACCATTCCAAAAAATCGAAGAAGATGGAACACTTACAAACTTATTTTATGAGGCCAGCATAATCCTAATTTCAAAACTAGATAAAGACACTACAAAGAAAGAAAACTACAGGTCAATATCCCTGATGAACACAGATGCCAAAATCCTTAACAAAATATTAGCAAATTGAATCCAGCAATACATCAAAAAAATTATTCATCATGACCAAGTGGGATTCATCCCAGGGATACAAGGCAGGTATAATATTCTCAAATCAATAAATGTGATACACCACATAAACAAAATGAAAGATAAACATCATATGATCATATCAATAGAGGCTGAAAAAGCATTTGACAAAATCCAGCATCCATTTCTGATAAAAATGCTCAGCAATATGGGAATAGAGAGATCTTATCTCGACATAATAAAGGCCATATATGAAAAACCTACAGCCAACATCATACTCAATGGGCAAAAACTAAAAGCATTCCCCTTAAGAATGGGAACAAAGCAGGAATGCCCACTTTCTCCACTCATTTAACATAGTACTGGAAGTCTTAGTCACAGCAATTAGACATGAAGAAAAAATAAAGTGGATCCAAATTGGAAAGGAGGAAGTGAAATTGTCATTATTTGCAGATGACATGATATTATACATAGAAAACCCTAAAGACTCCATCAAAAATCTACTAGACTTAATAAATGAATTTGGCAAAGTAGCAGGATACAAAATTAACGTCAGGAAATTGAGGGCATTCTTATACACCAATGATGAACTCACAGAAAGAGAAACTAAAACAAAAATCCCATTTACCATCGCAGAAAAATAATTAAGATACCTAGGAATAAACTTAACCAAAGAAGTAAAGGATCTCTTCACAGAAAACAACAGGTCATTGAAAAAAGAAATAGAGGAAGATATAAAAAAAAGTGAAAACATATCTTGTTCATGAAATGGAAGAATTAACATCTTTAAAATGTCCATACTACACAAAGCAATCTATAGATTCAATGCAATCTCCAACAAAATACCAATGACATATTTCACAGAACTAGAAAAAATACTCCAAAAGTTTATATGGAACCAAAAAAGACCCTTAATAGCCACAGCAATCTTGAAAAAGAAGAACAAAGTAGGAGGGACCACATTACCAGATATCAGGTTATACTACAAAGCCACTATAATCAAAACAGCCTGGTACTGGCACAAGAACAGGCAGATAGATCAATGGAATAGAACAGAGAACCCAGAAATTCACCCAAGACAATATCCTCAATTAATATTTGACAAAGGTGGCAAGAGAATACAGTGGAGTCAAGACAGTCTCTTCAATAAATGGTGTTGGGAGAATTGGACAGCTACATGCAAAAATAATGAAACTAGACCACCACTTACACCATACACAAGAATAAACTCAAAATGGATAATAAAAGATTTAAATGTAACTCGTGAATCCGTAAAAAATCTAGAAGAAAATGCAGGCAACAACATTTCAGACATTATACGCAACAGAATTTTCACTGATACACTTAAGGCAAGAAAAACAAAGGAAAAAATGAACACATGGGAGTACATCAAACTAGAAAGCTTCTGCACAGCAAAAGAAACAACCATCAAAAAGGAAAGGGAACCCACTATATGGGAGACCATAATTGCCAATGATGTATCAGATAAGGGGTTAATTTTCAAAATATATAGAGTGCTCATACAACTCAACAAAAGGAAGACAAAGAACCCAATTAAAAGATGGGCAGAGGACCTAAATAGACACCTCTCATAGACACCTACAGATGCCCAAGAGACATATGAAAAAATGCTCAATGTCACTAATCATCAGAGAGATGCAAATTAAAACAACAACGAGGAATCACCTCACCCGTGTCAGAATGGCCGCCGTCAACAAATCATCAAATAACAAGTGTTGGCGAGGGTGTGGAGAAAAGGGGACTCTAGTACACTGCTGGTGGGAATGCAGACTGGTGCAGCCACTATGAAAACACTATGGTGTTACCTCAAAAAGTTAAAAATTGAACTGCCATTTGACCCAGTGATCTCACTTCTAGGAATATACCATAAGAAGCTTGAAACACCAATCAGAAAGAATATATGTACCCCTATTTACAATAACTAAGATCTGGAAATATCTTAGTTACAATAACTTAACTATTTACAATAGCTATGATCTGGAAATAACCCATGTATCCATCAGTAGACGAATGGATAAATAAGCTGTGGTACATGTACACAATGGAATACTATGTAGCTGTAAGAAAGAAAGATCTGTTATTCTTTGAGATGACATGGAGGGACCTGGAGAGTATTATGCTAAGCGAAACAAGCCAAGCAGCGAAAGACAAATATCACATGATCGCACTTATTTGTGAAATATAATGAACTAAACAAACTGATGAACAAAATTGACCCAGAGACATAGAGGTGGGGTATAGACTGACAAAGCTCAGAGGAGGAGGTGTTGAGGGGGGAAGAAATAAACCACAAAACTTATATGCATGTATGCATGACCGATGGACATAGACAACAAAGCTGGGTATGGGGTGAGGGGGGATGGGGAGGAGGGTGTCAATGGGGGGAAAAATGAGAAACATCTGTGACAAAAAGAAATTAATAAAAAAATAACTAAAAAAGAAAAAAGAATCTGAAAAAATGAGGATAAGGAACCTCTGGGACAACTTCAATCGTATCAACATTTGCATAATAGTGGTGCTGGAAGAAGACAGAAAGCAAGAAATTGAAAACCTATTTGAAAAAAATCACAACAGAAAACTTCCCTAATTTGGTGAAGGAAGCAGACATCCAAGTCCAGGAAGCACAGAGAGTCCCAAACAAGATGAACCCCAAGAGGCCCACACCAAGACACATCATAATTAAAATGTAAAATGTTAAATACAAAGAGAGAATCTTAAAAGCAGCAAGAGAAAAGCAGTTAGTTACCTACAATGGAGCTCTCATAAGATTGTCAGCTGATTTCTCAAAATCAGGCCAGAAGGAAGTGGCAAGAAATATTCAGAGTGATGAAAAGCAAGGGCCTATAACCAAGATTACTCAACCCAGCAAAGCTGTCATTTAGAATCGATGGACATATATAGAGCTTCCCAGGCAAGAAAAAAACTAAAGGAGTTTATTACCACTAAAACGGTAGTATATGAAATGTTGAAGGGTCTTCTTGAAGAAGAAAATAAAAAAATATGAACAATAAAATGGCAATAAGTACATATCTATCAACAATTGAATCTACAAACCAAAAGAAACAGACTTAGAGACACAGAGAACCTTTTGATGGTTGCTAGATGGGAGGGGGGTTGGGGGAATGAGTGAAAAGGTGAAAGGATTAAGAAGTACAAATAGATTGTTAGACTGATGAACCTCAGAGGAAAGGGTGGGGCGGGGGGGAGATAAACCAAAGAACATATATGCATTTATGAATAACCAGTGGACAAAGACCATAATGTGGGGAAGGCAGGAGAGGGTGGGAGTGGGGAGGAGGGGGTTAGTGGAGAAAAAGGGGGCAACATCTGTAATACTTTCAACAATAAAGATAAATTAAAAAATAAAATAAAATAAGCCCCCCCCAAAGAAGTCAAGTAGTTGTCAAGTACTTACTACTATAAAACTGCTATAATAGGTAGTGCAGCCAGAATTTAGACCCAGTTTGATTGACCCCAAAACCAATGCTTTAAAGACAAAGAAAAATTATAGAAATGACAGGTTATCAATATGACATAAAATGATGGAAATGGAAGGAAATGATACACAGAAGAAAAGTCTGAATTGTGCTATTCAAAAATTTCCTTCAGTACAGCCATACAAATAGGCCAGAGAATCCCCTATTCAATATCTTCATTTGTCATTTTCGTGCTTCCTAATGACGAGACCAAGCACCCCATCACTCTAGAACGAGGTATGCAAATCTCTTGCCTTTTGCAGTTCACCTGTTACAGCATCCAAGACTCTTTCCAGATTGCTAATGTTCTCCTTCACAGTCTTCAGGGACTAAACTTAGTGCAAAAAGAGGTGACTTACTGAGGCGGGTGATCTATGGAAAAGTTAATAAACATTTCATGTAAGTGCAGATGGTCCTGGGAATGGTGAGAAACAAGAGATTAAATGAAGTGTCCCAGGTGTTCTATTAAGAACGATTTTATGCCAACAGTAAGATGCCTGGACCATAACAAACATTCGATAGACAATATAATGGAGATTTTCCCAAACAGTTCATACTTGGCCCAGTTACTCTGAAGCAAGGAAGTAGGTTTTTGCCTTTGGGACAGTCACGGGGTCCACTTTGAACTCGACCTGCCACCTTGTGGAAATTGGAGGCAATAAAAATCACATCCACTGCAGTAATAATCCGAGCCAGCGGTTTTCAACCTTTTACATCTCATGGCACACATAAACTAATTACTAAAATTCCTCTGCACAACAAAAAATATATTTTTGCCAAAATAACGAAAACAAGAAGTATAATTTTGATTCATTCACACTGGACGACTATTGTGTTGGCTGTTTCTATTTTTTTATTTGACAGTCTATGGGAAAAGAGGTCAGTGCCCCCGACTAAACAGTCAGGTATTGCAGGTTTTTTTTTAAATTCTTGCAGCACACCGGTTGAACATCTCCGATCTAGGCTAATATTTATTAAAGGCTTCCCATACAGTATGCACTATTTTGAATACCTTTTGTCTTCTAATTTAATGATCAAAATACCTTGCCAAAAGCCACAGATCTGGGCAGCATGACCCCAAGGCCCATGCACTTAACCATGGCACTGCCCTGTGCCCTATACTGCCCCGCTCATCCCAGTATTTAAATACTTAAATAAGTATTGTGGTTCTTTCGAAGGATCACTAACAACAACCCTTCATCTCCAGTTAGCTGTGTATCAGAAAAATGTTTTAAACAGTTACTAGCTGGTCCAACACATATGATTCACGAAGAATGAGAATAAAGTTTAAAGGGGGAGAGATTTCCTTGGAGCCTTTTAAAATTATTTCAATGTTGCTTTCTGTTGGGAGGGTCCTCTCAAGGGACCGTCACTGCTTTCGTCCTCACCCTCCTCATACTCAGGCACAAACTGACCTGGATTCTAAACCTTGGCTTTCCTGCTCTACAATCTTGGGCAAGTAACTTAACCTTTCTGAGCCTCATTTTCCTCATCTGTAAAATGGGAATAATATTGACACAGCTGACCACGTTTTGTTTCAAAGCACTTGAGACAGACAAATAATATAACGACTCTTCAAATAAACGCGATCTAAAATAGCTACTACGGTCTCAGTGCATAATAAGTCCTCTGTTCATACATAGAACAAAATTAATTATTCTTGAAAATGGGAACAATAGTAGTTTCTACCTCAAATTTATTTTGACAATTAGAAAACAATTTTAAAAATGTTCAGCGTAGTGCATACCACATGGGAAGCCCTTAATAAATGTTAACCTAGATCATATTACTATTACAATGTATTATTCAAGGGTAATAATCAATTTGGCCTATATCAACTCTATAAATCTATATAACATTTGAAAAATATTCAATATTTTTCAAGGTACCTCTAATTATTCCCTCTGTTCCTTAGAACAACCTGGTACAACTGCCAGGAAAGATCTCCTCCCCCACTACACAAATTATTATTCCTAAAATTTCTGTGTACCTACTATGAATAGGAAACTGGGCTAGACATTTAGAGATACGTAACAAATACATTGACATGAACAACGGTTTAGTGGCTGTCCCTTTATATAAGATTACACAGTGACTCCCTGAGAAAATATGAGATCATTGTTCCTGGCTCAAAACTTCTAAAATTCTTTCAATTTCCTGAGTGACGAGAGCAGTAGGCTCACCTTGTGTTCTAATATTTGGTTTTTACTAAAGAAGAGACTCTGGGTGGGCTCCTGGATGCCTCCAGGATGCGGGCTGGTCACCGGAAAGACCAAACCGTGAGGAGAAGCTTAGAATTTTCAGCCCCAGGCTTCCATTCTCGAGAAGGGAAATGGCTGGAGATGGAGTTAATGATCGATCGGTCATGCCTATGTGATGAAGCTCCCATAAAAATCCCAGTAGTTGCCCTGGCCGGTTTGGCTCAGCGGTTAGAGCATCTGCCTGTGGTCCAGAGAGACCGGGTTCGGTTCCTGCCAAGGGCACGTACCTCGGTTGCAGTTTGTCCCCGGCCCTGGTTGGTCATGCAGGTGGCAGCCACTTGATGTGTCCCTTTCATGTCGATGTTTCTCTCTCTCTCTTCCTCTCTCTCCTCCCACTCTAAAAATGTCCTTGGGTGAGGATAAAAAAAAAAAAACCCCAGTAGCATGGCATTCAGAGAGATTGTGGGTGCTGGGAGAAAGGCACACCAGGACCGGGCATGGACACTCCGTGCCTCTGCCCACATACCTTGCCCTGTGCAGCTCTTCCATCTGATGTTCATCTGTATCCTTTATTATATCCTTTTATAATAAACTGTAAACATAAGTGAACATTTCCCTGAGTTCTGTCAGCCTCTCTAGCAAATTAACTGAAGACCAAAAGGGAATTGTTACAATCTCTGATCTACAGCCAGTAGGTCAGAACACAGGTAACAACCTGGACCTGTGATTGGCATCTGGAGGTGGGAGGGCAGTCTTGACAGATTGCACCCTTGACCTGTGGGGTCTGCTGCTGTCCCCAGGTAGACAGTGTCCGACTGAGTGGAGCAGTCAGACATCAGCCGGTGTCCGAGCACTGCTTGTTGGCGTGGGGACCCTTCTTCCAGCACGCATTGGAAACCGGTGATCAGAACCCGTTAGAGTGAAACAGGCTCTTCTAGTGTTGTGTTCTGACTACTACTTCTGTGGCCGCAGTAAGGCACCCCAGCTTCAAAGCAGCAGAGGGCTATGGAGCCAGATAAAACTGTGCCTTCCCTACGTCCTTCAGGCAATTCTG
The DNA here is from genome assembly GCF_014108415.1 of Molossus molossus. Classification (NCBI taxonomy): domain Eukaryota; kingdom Metazoa; phylum Chordata; class Mammalia; order Chiroptera; family Molossidae; genus Molossus; species Molossus molossus. Next base: position 57,914,594 of record NW_023425344.1, on the reverse strand, counting down.
TGGCCTCCTAGGAATTATTTCTATGATTTACACAATGAAATGATATACAGCGGTCAAAATAAATAAAACGCATGGCATGCAATAATGGGACGATCACTTAGCAAACCAATAAGTGAAAAAAGAAGTCCAAGACATTACATACAATACAAGACTCATTTTATAAAGAAAAAAAATTAAGTGAAAAACGATATAAAAAGAAAGCGAAGGGGAATGAACATGGAGTTTGGGTTGGTGGTTACACAGGGTGGGGAGATGGAAGGGGAGGACCACGTGGTTGTTGGTAGGTTACTGTCAAAGTCTGAGTGTTCGTGTTGAGGGTGGTTTCAAAGCACTTATTATAGAAATATATAAAGACATAGAAGAATGAATGGGGAGGAAGAAAAGAAAAAGGAAGGAAGGGAAAGAGAAAAGGAGGGAAGGAAGGAGGGAGGGAAGGAGAAAAAAATATATGTAGGAGAAGTCTAGTGGAGCAAATCATTTTCCAGAGGAAAAAGAGAACAGTTATCATCAAAATCTAAGTGGGTAGATTCCTTCTCCGTGCCTTTGGAGAATGTGGCCAAGATTAAAATTGTATGATGCCATTTCAGGAGTTTAGCAAAGAACATACATGCACTTGAATGTGTTTCTTCTGCAGAAGTCCCAATGTTATTGCCAGCTTTACAATATAGTTATCTTTATTGTGATGGGTAGCTTCAGAAAAATAATTTACATGTCCGTAAAATTTCTGGACTTTTCTCCAAGGCTGCCCATAGTGCAATAATGTTAGTTTCTTTTCCCAAATCTGGGAAGCTGAGACTCAGGTATATTTTCAAATGTTTAAATAGCCACCCCCAATTCACTTACATAGCTCAAATGTATGGAAGAAAAAGAACTTCACTTATTCAACAAAGATTTATTAAGGACTTTTAATGTGCCAAGCATGTTCTAAGCACCAGGAATACAGCAGTCAATGCAACAGACAAAATTCCCTGCATTCAAACAGCTTTATGTTCTAGGGTTGAAAAGAACAGTGGCCCTGGGGTGGGAGAAATGTTAATGCAAAATAATGGTTAAAAGCTTGAACGCTGAAGTTGGGCTGCTTGGGCTTAAATCCTGGCTCTTCCAATGGCCAAGTTACTTAATTTCTCCAAGCCTCCATTTCTGTATCTGTGATCCGTGCCTACATTGTCCAGTTCCTTGAGGATTAACGATTTAATGTAAACTACAGTTTAACATAGTGCCTGTACACAGTAACCACGCACGTATTAGCAATGATTTACTTCTTGGTGAGACATTCATTCACCAAATCACGAAGCCAAAAGTCACTGGGGCGAATGTGACACCTGACTACCTTGATTTTCTTGTTCTATCAATTTTCTCTCCCAAATATTTCTTAAGTGTGTGTGTATTTCCCCCCCTTTGGTCTCCCTTGCCTTTATCTTAGTTCAGATGGACACCTCTGGTATTGATTACAGAACTAAGTTGCCAAGTAGGCTCCCTGCCTCTAGCTTTCTCCTCCTACACATTCCTCCTTTGATAAAACATCTGAGCACATCATCTCCCTCACTGAAATCCTCCTGGAATGCTCCTCCCACGACTGCCCCTGCTTATAAACCCTTCAGCACGGCACACACGCTGGCCCCTGCCGATCATGGCCACCTGCCCTTGTGCTCCAAGCCTCCAGCACACTAACCTGTGGGTAGAGTTGTGCACACATCATGCTAGTTTGTAACTCTGGCTTTGCAAGTGCTCTTATCCATATGTAGAGCCTTTCTCCTTCTTTCTAACTGGGGTTTATAACCTTCAGGAGGCTGACTTCTTGCTCCCACCACCATACTGCCTGTCTTTTATACAAAGGCATTTCCCTGAATGCACAGGCCATACTGTGTTGTGTTTATCTGCTTATGTGTCTCTTTCTCAAATTTTAAGCTCTTTGGCAATAAGATGTGACTCCTATAGGAAGTGTGGCCAATACTTACTTGGCACTGGGCTTGGCACATGGTGGGTGAAGTGTTGAAGAACAGTTGCAATGCTGTTGTGATCATTTTGATGTTGCTTGGTAATAATAATGGTAACATGCTAATTGATTGCCATTTCCAGGCACAGGGCTAAGTGTTCACAGGTATTATCTCACTTAATCTTTAAGAAACTCTATGAGAAAAACAGATGCTATAATTATCACTCTTTTAGAGATAAAGAAACTTTGGTTCTGCAGGGCTTAGTAGTTGCCAGGGACACAGAGCTTGTACATGGTAGGGCAGGAAGTCAAAACCCTGTGTGCAGGACTCTAAATCCATACACTTGATCCCTGTGTATATTTTGGAAATTCTAGAACAAGAGATAACTTCTCTATCTTTCTAAGAGGTCTCAGGAGGGTTTTCCAGAGGAATGCGTTGATTAAGTCTGAACACCACATCTGTTTCTATCTCTCACACATCTGTCACTTTTATCTAGTCCAGATTGATAACTCCAACTGGAACTGTTTACCTCATATAGTTCATATTAGTCAAGATAGATATTTCATGGTAGGCTCCTTTGAAAGATAACATAAGGGATTTTTTTTTTTTATCTTCACGCATGAATAGGTTTTTGTTTTTTTTAAATTGATTTTTGGAGATGGAAAGAGAGAGAGGCATCAATGTGAGAGAGAAACATCAATCGGCTGCCTCCCATACATGCCCCAAATGGGGATCAAATCCACAACCTAGGTATGGGCCCTGACCGGGAATCAAACCAGCAACCTTTTTGGGATATGGGACAACACTCCAATCAACTAAGCCACCCAGCCAAGGCACATGTGGGATTTTTTAAATGCATAGATTTGCAAGCTTCTTTTAGAGGAAAAGGAAAACTTATAGACTGGATTCTAAATACCCATTCTGGGAAAGCAGTATTTAGCAGAAAACAACTTGCCATCATACAGGAAGTGCTTAGATGAATAGTTCAGCAGATGTGTTCTGAGGGCTAGAATAACTTATCACTCATTGCCACTCCTATAGATTGCTCACAACTAGAAAGTGTAGGCAGGCTTACATCCATCTTCATTTTTATTCCTTTTCTTAAAGACAAACATGATTAATAAGGTAATAGATAGACTGAAGCAGCAACAGATTTTGTAACAAAAACATGTTATAAAATATCATTCGTGGCTGACACCAGGTACCAACAATGTCAGTAGACGCTAAAAACAGACGATTTAATAAAAGCAACAACGTTTATTACTCTGATTTGCATTTAATGTTTTAGAACAGTACAAAGATGCTCACTTCCTAAGTAGAAATGAAATTTAGACAGTATTAGGAGATTCTTCACATTATTTAAAATTTCCATTTATAAACGACTACATTATGATGAGATGCTCTACGATAATCATGTTGTTGCTGTTATGGAACGGTGAAAATATGTTAGGAAAAACAGGGTGCTGTTTACACCTGCCTGTGCTTTGAAACACTGTGAGCAAGAAGGAAGCAGAGCTGATGGAAAGCCCACCGTGGGAGCAGGCGACCTCTGCAGATGATGTTCTGGACTCAGTCATCTCCTCCACAGAGCTTTAAGAGCGCCATCTCATAGTCCCCAGAAGTATCCGACTGTGAAGAACAGGACCGATGGAGAGAAGGATCAAGCATAAATAATGAGGGGACCACGAAGGAATCAAATCCCATAGCACTAGGGGATTCACTGTGGTACAAGACTCACGACCTGTACCATTCAGTAAAACGCACCCTTAATTCCATCACTCATTAACGCCGGAGTATAGTTGTTTTCCAGCCTAGTAACTTCTTCACAATATATAATATTTAAATCCTTCCTGGTATATTTCAATTAAATTTTGATCTGGGTTTAAGAAAATAAGATTTCATCAATTTCACAATATTACATAGTATTAATTTTTTAACAAACCCTTAAAAAATTATAGTTTTAATGTATTATTTACCAAACACTTGCTCTTCTTAGAGTTAATTACTTGAACCCTTAGAAGAAGTTTAAGCAGGAGACACCATAAGTATCTTCATTTAACACATAAATAAAATAAGAAAAAAGATTAGGGAACTTGTGCCAAATCACATAAAAAGTGAAAGAGGCAGGATTTGAACCCAGATCGCCTGGCCCCTTAACACCATATTATACTTAAGAAAGTCAAATGAACTACATCCCCAAAGAGTCTATTTCCCAATTCCTTTCCCCTAGACTAACCAAAAAGATACCATGTGAGTTTGAGGCTTAAAGCACTAAGTTGCCATGTTTACTATGCAAAAGAGGTAAACATTCTTGCACAGCATCAGAGGTAAAACTTGGCTTTGAATCTAAATTGCCTAAAAGCCTCCCATTATTCTCATTTTATTCAAGGCAACTCAAATGGTGAGCATTTCTCACCATTTAAGTTTCACATTGGGGTCAATATTACATAAGTGGCAGTGTAGGGGAACCAATGAAGAAGGGTCATTCAGAAAAGAAGGTAAGCATTATTGTCATAAGACACAACAGGTATTCATATATTCTTTTGTTTTATGCAGTTTTTAGTCCTTCCCCTGTTGGTTTTCCTATGTCTGGCTCTGCCATATGTAATAGTTTCTCAAACTGCTGCCAAGTCCACAATGCTCTAGCTTTGTGTAAGACGGCTCCCTCTAGTCATCAAAGTTATAAAAATGATTAGGGGTTCCTATCGGTTAATTGAGAAAACACATCCAAGTAGCTTAATACATAGCTATATTTAAAATTTGGATCCACGGTAGACGTTAGTCATCCTTTTCTCCTACCTCTGTTCCCTTACATCTTCTATTAAAACAGCTTTTCTATGTATATGGCATTTTAAAAATTTTATCACAAAAAAGGTAGTGTAATTTCAAAACCTTTAAACAGAATTCATGCTTTCCTAATTAGACCATATTAATTGTTCTTAAGAAACTGTTTCTGTTGGCTGTTTTTAACAGTTCTCTCTTCTCCCAACTTGGATCCCATCTTTTATCCTTTACGTTTAATCCAGCTTCCCAATTATTTCTCTGTGGTGTGTTTTCTTTTTAATTTAGTTGTTTTCTTTTTTTCCACTATTTATCTTCTCTATACCCTCTTCCACCCAACCCATCCCTCTCCTCCCCACACTCCCCACACTGTTGTCCAAAGTCCATGAGTTCTATTTTTTTCTTATTTTGCTCAATCCCTCCGCTCCCCCCCCACCCCCACTGTCTGCCTGGTCTCTATCTATGAGTCTGTCTCTGTTTGCTTGGTAGTTCAGTTTGTTCATTAAATTCCACATATAAGTGAAATCATACGGTCCTTGTCTTTCTCTGACTGGCTTATTTGACAGCATAATGTTCTCTAGGTGTTTCCATGTGTGGGGTTTTTAAAGTTATTCTTTTATTTTCGTCTGACCACAACAAATCTACTCTGGGCTCTTATCTCTTGTCACTACTTTCCTTGACTCTATATTCATCAATCTGGTCCTCCAAGTTGCTCATTCCTTTTGCTTTGGAAAAACAGTCCAATCACCACCATATCCATAAGCAAGTAGCCCTTACTTTTCCTGTAAGGGTTCCTGGCTTTTCCTCCCCCTCTCTGGCATCTCCACCTTTGTCTTCTCTGCAGGCTTATCCACTGTTGGTAGTGCTTACATCTCAGTTCTCAGACTTCTTCTCTTGTCAATCTATATTTTCTCCCTAGAGGCTTTTCATCCATGTCCAAGGATTCAGTAACATAATGGACCCTGAAAATATATCTCATAGCACAACTACTGACTTGACATCTCCACTTACATATATCAAACTCAACATGTACAAAACCAAACTCATGTACTTTCTCCTCCACTCCCAGGAAAATCGAACGAAAAAGTCAACAAAACCGCAAACACCTAAAACCTGACCCTCTTGCAGGGGAAGGCACCAGTACCTGTTTCCCAAGTCTGGAACCTGGGACTCATCCCTGATCTCTCTCTTCCTGGCTCCCCACGCAAAGTGTCTTAATTTTAACTCCTAATATCTTTTTATTATTATTATTTATTAATTATTTTTGTTACAGATGTTTCTCCTTTTTCTCCCATGGACACCCTCCTCCCTGCTCCCATCTCCCCTTCATGCTGCCTATGTCCACCAGCTATGCATTTGGTCTATCTCTGCCCACCCCATCCCCTTTCTCTGAGGCTTGTCTGTCTGATCCCTACTTCTATAGTCTCTGGGTTTATTTTGGTCATCAGCTTATTTTGTTCATTATATTCCACAAATAAGTGAGATCATGTGATATTTGTCTTTCTCTGATTGGCTTATTTAGCTTAGCATAATACTCTCCAGATCCCTCCATGTCATCTCAAAGGATAAGAGATCTTTCTTCCTTACAGCTGCATAGTATTCCACTGTGTACATGTACCACAGCTTTTGTATCCATTCATCTATTGATGGACACTTGGGCTATTTCCAGATCTTAGCTATTGTAAATAGTACTGCTATGAACATGGGGATGCATATATTTTTTCTGATTAGTGTTTCAGGCTTCTTAAGATATATTCCTAAAAGTGAAATCACTGAGCCAAATGGCAGTTCAATTTTTAATTTTTTGAGGAAACTCCATTTTGTTTTCCATAGTGGCTGCACCAGTCTGCATTCCCACCAGCAGTGTATTAGAGTCCTCTTTTCTCCCCACCCTCGCCAGCACTTGTTGTTTGATGATTTGTTGATGGCGGCCATTCTGACAGGTGTGAGGTGATAACTCATAGTTGTTTTAATTTGCATCTCTCTGATGATTACTGATGTTGAACATTTTTTCATATGTCTCTTGGTCATTTGTATGTCCTGTTTGCCTGTTTGGAGAGGTGTCTATTTAGATCATCTGCCTATTTTTTTCTTTTTCCTGAGGATATTTTCCCATTGCTTCTCAGAAAGAGTGGAAGGGAGGGAGGGAGGGACAGAGAAACATTGATGTGAGAGAGACACATCAATTAGTTGTCTCCCACATGACCCCAACCAGGGCCGGGGATTGAACCTGCAACCCAGGTAGGTGCCCTTGACTGGGAATCAAACCCATGACCCTTTGGTCCACAGGCTGATGCTCTAACGGCTGAGCCAAACTGGCCAGGGCTTCTGCCCATTTTTAAATTGGGTTCTTTGTCTTCCTTTTGTTGAGTTGTATGAACATTCTATATATTTTGGAAATTAACCCCTTATCTGATGTATCATTGGCAATTATGCTCTTTCATAGAGTGGGTTCCCTTTTCATTTTGATGCTTGATTTTTTTGCTGTTCAGAAGATTTTAGTTTGATGTAATCCATTTATTCATATTTTCCTTTGTTTCTCTTTCCCTAAGCGATGATGTATCAGTGAAAATTCTGCTATGTGTGATGTCTGAGATTTTGCTGCCTACATTTTCTTCTAGGATTTTTATGGTTTCATGAGTGCCATTGAAGTCTTTTATCCATTCTGTGACTCCTAATATCTTTTGAGTCTTTGCTTTTTCTTCTCTTTGCATTGCCAGTAGCTTTGCTCGTTACTTTGCTCTACCCAGTCACAGCTACTCTAATGTGACTAATATAACAACTTATCTTCTGTCCGATTCATTCTCCACAATTTCAGGGATCTTTTCAAAATGTACTTCTAATAATAGCACTATGGGCTTAAAACTAAAATTCTTCAGCTGCTTCCTACTGCTCTTAGGCTAAAGACAAAATCTTTAAACTTTGTCAAAAATGTCCTGTGTGGCCTGGTCCCTCCGGTCTCAGTTTTCATTACTTTCCCTCCACCAACAGGGCTTTCCACTTGCAATTCCTTCTGTTAGATGCTCTACTCTCTCCCGACACCCACGACCGCTGCCCTGATGTTGCCTACTCACTTCCAGATCTGAATCACAACTTCCTAGAGGCCAAATCTCCTATTAGATGATCTTAGAGCGTAATATTTATTTTCTTTACATTTAACATAGTTGTACATACAGATTTTACATGTATTCGTAATTCCGTAAGGACAAGAAACTTTTTTTCTTTGTCTATAATTATAACCCTGAGCTTGGCACATAATTCTCATTCAGTAAATATTTTTAATTGAATACATGAAATACAAATTCCGTGATCTCAGAACTCACTTTCAACTGGATTCATTTTGCCATTTGGATTTTATTTTTCAATACTCCCCAAGGTAGACCTTCTAATCAATCAAGTGACTTATCACTGGTTTCCCTCCTATTCTCACCATACAGATGTTTCTAGAGCAGTCACCTGTGAGACCCCACTGACCAGACAGCAGCTGGCCCATAGGAGGCACTCAACACGTGCTTATTACCCTGAAAAGTAGGCTCAAAACCGTTTCGCTCTCTACTCCTAAACTTCCTTCACTCTCAATCCCTATATTACTATTCTCTATACCCTACAGTCTAGTATTTAATTGTATGTTGTTTCATATTATTATATTTTAATTATATTATTTATGCCTACCTCACTTCACATAGATTATAAATTGAAAGTGACCACTGTGTTTTCCCTTAAAGAGCCTAGAATTGTGCTATTTGTTAAATAGGTACTTAAATAGGTTAAATAGGTACCAAAAATGCAATTACATCCACATATTCTATTAATATCTTATTAATTAATAACAGATACACATTTTTCACCTACATCGGTCTCTCCTCTCCACCGATCACCACCAAACACTGAGAAAGGTGTTTAAGAGCAGAGAAATGTCTAAAAATAGGCAGAAGATATTGCAGGGTTCAGAATGAGTCATCCCAAGACATGCCTCTGTGATACACAGACTCTTTTAAACTAAAGGCAACAGAGACCCTGCAGCTCAAGAGAAACTTCTGCCCCTCTCCACCTTAACTAGCAAGAAGAATCGGAATTAGGGGTCTTGCCCCTAATAAGAGATGATCAGAGATAACCATTTTTGACCTGTGTGTTTGGCAAGGCAAAGTACAAGTTACTGATCATCTGCTCTTCTCATCGTCCTGCAGTGTCCCTGAGCCCGACAGCATCTTGCCTCACGTACGACCAGGAGGCAGGTCACAGACACCTCATTGTACCTGTCTACCCCTCAGCCTCTCATGTATGTGAGGTTTCTGACCCTCTCATGTATGTGGGGTTCCCATGCATGTGTATGCAATTAAATTTGGTTATTCGCTCCTATTAATCTGCCTCATGTAGATTTAATTATTAGAGCAGGTGAAAAAAAACTTGCAGGGGAAGGGTTTGATATACAAAATAGAACTCTAGCTCCTGAAGGACAGAAATTGAACCACCTAGAAGGATCTTGTTCATCAGTGGTGAAAATGTGACAAAACCACTTAATGTACTTTAGGTGGTAGAAACAAAGAAACCTTATATAATTTAAAATGACAAACTGGACTCTTCAGCAACAGATTTTTCTTGGCTATCAGGATTCTCATAGTTTCAACGTTTCCTAATACAATAAGCCTCAACTACCCAGACCACTGGGGGAAGGAGCGCTGCTGGTTAATTTCATTTTCTGGTTTGCTGAGGGTGATCCGGAAGCCCTTTATGTTTCAGTCTTGTTACTGGCAACCTTCATAAAAGGTATGCGTCTGCTTTTCTGCCTTGGTAAGAACAATATGGTTAGTGTTATTGAATCTTCCCCTGTTGACTGAAACTATTGTAATGTGTCAGGATCGATCCAGATTGCATTGAGAGTGAGCAGGTGATGAAATCTGAGCCAAGCCCCAGGCAGTCTCAGAGTTGCCTTTTTGAGTAAGTTCCTGATTTAAACTTAGTCAGGCCTCTCTTTCTGCGTAGGTTTAGTTAAAAAAACAAAAGCTCTGGCTGGGAACAGAGAGAGGTGGGGGGATTTCGGTCTGTGACTCTAGTTGACTGATGTTCACCCACTGTGAAACCATCTGCGGAGCCCGAAGCAGGCAAGTTCTCAAGACGGCTGTCCGAAGGCCCAGGCCAACGCGTACTTGCCCAAGGGTGGCTAGCTGGCCTGGGTAGGGCCACCTCGAAGGCTGGCCCGTGGGCTTCAGCTGCTCATAGTGACGCAGGAATGCAGACTGACGAAGGAGTCCCTGGTGGCCATGGCAGGATGTCGCCTCCCGCACAGGGTGGAACTCCAGCCTTGTAGGGGCTTGGGAGAGGTCAGTCCCCAGGATCAGAATCCACGGGGTGCACAGAATGATCCTGTAGCCGGGGCCCAGATGTCTGGACAACTCAGACTCCACACCCAACTATAGACCACTGGTGCTCCGATCAGATGTGTCCTTCTTCCAGGCTCGGTTTATCCTCCAGGTCACCCCTCTGAGCTCCAGCCACGGTGACATCTAAATCTGCAATGGTTTAGATCTGCTTGTCTTCGCCTCTGGGCCCGAAGGTGTCCAAAGCTGATTTTCTCGAGAGAGCTGTAGGGTGGATGAGGCTGAGGCCTAGAGAGACCTGTGGACGTCTGTGAGCCAGCCCTGGACTCCAGCCTTGGACAGTCCTACGGCTCGCTCTACAACCTGCGCTCCCGTTGGCCTCAGGGGTCCAGCTTGGACTAACACTCTCTACCACTCACTGACCGGAGGCTTGTGTGCCACCTGGGGGGCTGACATAAAAAATTTCAGTGGCGGGCCTCATTTCCAAATTGTTATATTCTTATTGGGACTATGAGTTTTGAACCATTAGCTTAATATATGAAAGTCTCTTGCACATTTTTACAGGTCTTCCTTATTCTAACAATTTGTAATTTATTTGGGGTTTCTATATATATAATATTGACTGAGATCTGAGAATAATGAAAACTGGTTTCATTCTTGAAAACTGAAAGGAAGGCTTGGCCAGCATGGCTCAGGTGGTTGAAACACTGCTCCGCGTACAGAAGGGCTGCATTCACTCCCTGGTCAGGGCACATACCCAGAAGGGCTGCATTCACTCCCTGGTCAGGGCACATACCCAGAAGGGCTGCATTCACTCCCTGGTCAGGGCACATACCCAGAAGGGCTGCGTTCACTCCCTGGTTGGGCACATACCCAGGGCACATACCCAGAAGGGCTGTATTCACTCCCTGGTCAGGGCACATACCCAGAAGGGCTGTATTCACTCCCTGGTCAGGGCACATACCCAGAAGGGCTGCATTCACTCCCTGGTCAGGGCACATACCCAGAAGGGCTGTATTCACTCCCTGGTCAGGGCACATACCCAGAAGGGCTGTATTCACTCCCTGGTCAGGGCACATACCCAGAAGGGTTGCATTCACTCCCTGGTCAGGGCACATACCCAGAAGGGCTGTATTCACTCCCTGGTCAGGGCACATACCCAGAAGGGCTGTATTCACTCCCTGGTCAGGGCACATACCCAGAAGGGCTGCATTCACTCCCTGGTCAGGGCACATACCCAGAAGGGCTGTATTCACTCCCTGGTCAGGGCACATACCCAGAAGGGCTGTATTCACTCCCTGGTCAGGGCACATACCCAAAAGGGCTGTATTCACTCCCTGGTCAGGGCACATACCCAGAAGGGCTGCATTCACTCCCTGGTCAGGGCACATACCCAGAAGGGCTGCATTCACTCCCTGGTTGGGCACATATGGGAGGCAACTGACTGATGTTTCTCTTCCTCACACCCCCCCTCCACCCCTCTCTTCCTCTCTCTCTAAAGAGAAATCAATTCAAAAGAGAACTGAAAGGAAGTTGTATAACACATTTCAGGAGGATTCTCATGCAGAATGATAGACAGTAAGAAATCAATATTTATGTTTAACTCAAGAAACTATTAAAAACTATCACATGACCTCACTTATTTATGGAATGTAATGAACAAAACAAGCTGATGAACAAATAGACCCAGAGACATAGAAGTAGGGATCAGACTGACAAACCTCAGAAGAAGAGGATGGAGGAGAGATAAACCACAGGATTTATATGTATGTATGTGTAACCACGGTCATAGACAATAATGCTGGGGGTGAAGGGGTGGGATTGGGAGGAGGGTGTTCAATGGAGGAAAAAGGAGAAACATCTGTAACAAAAAAAATTACTAGCTATTTTCATCCATTTGTTCTTTTAAAATAACATTTAGACTCAACTTGATATACCCCCCCAAAATCATTTGGGAACTATATCACATTTACCTATCAATTTAAGACAAAAATATTTGCACCTAAGACTTACTAATCATTCAAGCAATATTATATGTCATTTAATAAAGTTTTCTTTAATTCAGAACTGGAAAAATTTTATGTTTATTATTAGGTATTATGAAGTTTCCTTTTTTCTGCTATTGGAAAAAATAATATTATTCCATTATATTTTCTAGTAGGTTGTTTCTAATTTAAGTAATACTAGTCTACAGATATTTAAAAAAATAAAATACTCTTGTATTCAGCTATTAAAAATAAAACACACACACAAAAAGAGCCACACAAACAAAAAAGAAACTATAAAAGAAAAGACTGATAAGTTCAACTGGATGCCAAACAGTATGGGAAAACATCTTCAGCCATGTCAAAGGAAAAATAACAAATTGGGAAAAATATTTATAATTCATAGACAAAAGGTGAATCTAAATTACATGAAAAGAGGTCTTAGACATTGACCCCCCTCCCCCCCAAAATAATTAAAATCCAAAATTTCAATGGAATAATGAACTAAGAACATACAAAAATTACCAAAAGGGAAATGCCAATGGCATTTAAAATATGAAAATATGGCCCTGGCCGGTTTGGTTCAGCGGTTAGAGCGTCGGCCTGCGGTCCTGAGAGACCCGGGTTTGGTTCCCGCTAGGGGCGCGTACCTCGGTTGCAGTTTGTCCCCGGCCCTGGTCGGTTGTGCGGGTGGCAGCCACTCGATGTGTTCCTTTCACATCGATGTTTCTCTCTCTCTCTCTGTTCCTCTCTCTCCCTCCCACTCTACCTGAACAAAAAATGGAAAAATGTCCTCAGGTGAGGATTAAAAAAAAAATATATATATGAAAATATGTTTGGTCTCATTCATATTAAGGAAAATGTATACTAATACTACACTGAGATATAATTTCTCACCCATCAGATCTTAACAACCCAGAGCTTGAAAATACCCTCTGTACCAAAGCTGTGAAGAGACAAGGACTCATATATTCTTCATGGAAGTGCAGATGGAAGTCAATGATAATATTTACCAAAATTACAAATACGGTCACATCTGTCTCAGTGGTCCCACCCGCTTTCTGAGAGTCTACCTCAGAAAAAAACTCTGCTCAAATGTATCCCACAGATGCACCGGCATCTTAGCAAGCGGTGTATGCACCTTGCAGCACTGTTTACAACAGCAAGAGACTGGAAACATCTGATGCTGTGGTGGGTGTACATAAACACATAATGGAATGATATGCAGCTATTTAAAAGAATGAACAGCCCTGGCCTTTTTGGCTCAGCGGTTAGAGTGATGATCTGCGGTCTGGAGAGACCCAGGTTCGGTTCCCGCTAAGGGCACATACCTCTGTTGCAGTTTGTCCCTGGCCCTAATTGGGTCGTGTGGGTGGCGACCATTCGATGTGTCCCTTTCACATCGATGGTGTTTCTCTCTCTCTCTCCCTCCCACTCTATCTGAACAAAATATCAAAAAAATGTCCTCGAGTGAGGATAAAAAAAAAAGAATGAACAGGCTCTGACATACAGCAATGAAAAGAACTCCAAGCTGCAGAACCATGCCATCTATTGTATGAAACAAAGCGGAAATTTTAAATATGTATTTTACTTTCCTGTATTTTTTATAAAGAAACATGGCAATGCCCTAGCCGGTTTGGCTCAGCGGTTAGAGCGTCGGCCTGCGGTCCTGAGAGAACCGGGTTCGGTTCCCGCTAAGGGCACGTACTTCGGTTGCAGTTTGTCCCCGGCCCTGGTTGGTCGTGCGGGTGGCAGCCACTCGATGTGTCCCTTCACGTCGATGTTTCTCACTCTCCCTTCCTCTCTCTCCCTCCCACTCTATCTGTACAAAAAATGGAAAAAATATCCTCGGGTGAGGATAAAAAAAAAAGAAACACGGCAATAAACAAAAACACTGAAATATAAAAAATACGTAAACAACTTGCATAAGCAATTCACAATAGAAGAAAAATTAACCGCTGCTAAACTGGAAAGAGAAAAGAAAGTTGAGTGTCTATCATGTGCCTGAGATTCTAAAGCTGAAAAGCAATCTCTATCTAGGGCTGTTTTGCTATTACTACACATTTACACCTGGCAGAGAGAAATCCAAGTCATCTGTCTCCATGTTCTAAGGACTGAAGGGAAAGAGGATGAGGAGAGAAAGGCAAAGTGTGTTCTGCTATTTTTAGGAGGAGACTTACTTTAATTGCTGAATATAGAGAATAGCCACAACGCTTCTTAAACTCTGCTCGAATGTCCAGAAGGTCAAGTTCTGATCTGGAAACCATTATTCGGTTCAGAGTGAACTCATCGGTTCCAGCGCCCTGTTAAGAAACGCAGGTGTCCACAGTACAAATTAGCCACAAAACAACTTATAGATCTATATTTACAAGAAATACTACACAAAACAGTCAACTACGTGACTCTTCACTCATTTAACATCAAACAAACCTCATCATTCATCTGTTCAAGAAATATTTATTGAGAACTTACTCTGCCACAACCATACCAAATGCTGAAATCAGAGACGGGATACCCTGTTACGCTTCCGAGTTTGTAAAGGATACAGGCAAGAAAACAGGCCATTACAAAATAACATGACATATAAGAAATACTGGGTACTATGGGCACATATATTAGGGGAGCCTACAATAGATAAAGGATTAAGAAACGCCTGTCTGAGAAGGTGGTATTTAAGCTAAGGCCGAAATAACCAGCCAGGAGAAGAAGGGGTGGGGTTCACAGACAGAGGGAAAAAAACGTTCCGGTGGAGAAAACAGCAGGTGTGAAGGTTTGAGGCAGGAAAGAATGCCGCATCCAAGGACACGTAAATACTGAGGAATAGCAAGCGATGTGTCTAGAAAGGCGTGATGTGCCTTGCAAGCCATGACATGAATTCTAACTGTACCCACGAGTGAAGAGCTGGGGCGACCTTTCACACGAGTGTGTGGCGATCGATGGGATTTGGGGTTTCTGGTCTCTCTGACGGCGGTGGGGGAAGGGAGGGCAGGGCAGGATGAGGACAACAGAAGAAGGCTACGCTCTGGGACTCCTCCAGAGGTGAGTGCACCAACATGACAAAGAGATGATGATGACCCGACCTAGAAAAACCGGGGCCATTTAAGAGATGCTTATGAAGGCAGATGCCAAAACCTGATGTATCATTTGAAGAGGACGAAGGAGAGGAAGAAACGTGAAATTCCTGAGCCTTGAAGTGGATATTGACGCAATTCATTGATTTAACAAATGCTTATTGAGCATCTACTATATGCCAGACATTGTTCCATGTACTGTGCATATGGTCGTGAACAACACAGACTATACCTCTGTCCTCATGGGGTTGCCATTCTAATGAATGGAGATGGTCAGGAAAGAAAATTAACAAATTATGTGAATAAACAGTAATGAAAACTATGGGATGGAGCGTAACTAAAAGGGAGCCCACTGACCTCAGTAGTCAGGGAAGAACTTTCTCAGGAGGTGACGTTTGAGCAGAGACCTGACAGAGGAGTAGGAGCCAATCCCAGGTAGCTCAGGAGGTAGGCTTCAGGCGGAGAGGACGCAAGTGCAAAGGCTCTGACATGGGAAGAGACTGGCAAGGGACAGAAAGGCTGCGGGCTGTGGCGCAAGGAACAAGGGTGGGAGGAAGGGTCTCACTGCAGAACCTGGGCAAGGGCAGATCCTGCCGGGCTGTCCAGCGAGCTGCCTGAACACAGGATGGGGAGCAGATGTGGGAGGGAGGTGAAGTGAGGTGAGCGAAATGATGTGTTCACTTTGGACATATCTCAGAAGGCGTGCGGACTTCCACAGAAAGTGTCCAGTAAAGACACCGAGGTCAGCATCTTCTGTGTAGCAGGGTCTGAGATATCCAAAGGAAAAGCAAACTCCTTTACTCGCAGAGTTCACCATCGGGCAGCAGCAACGGGTAAGAAAATGCAGGGCTGCTCTCTCATGAAAGGCTGCTGACTCCGTTTGGCTCAAGTAAGGCAGCTAGAGAGGCCACTGGACCTAATGGGTCGAGGCTGAGGTTTGGAGTTTCAAAACAAGTTCTACTGCCTCCACTTACTGTGAACTGTGGGAAATCACGCAGCCAACACTGCACTGTTTCTATCTCTATAATGATTAAGACACTCATTATCAATCCATGAGACAGATTAGTAGATGAATCAGCTAGAAAAGAGAACTCATCAAAGTGGACAAGAATGAAATTCCATCAGCTGTAACAATATTTTTACATTTTCCTTGAGGGAAGAGAAGAACATGTATAAAATTCCCAGACCAACCTTCAAAGCTTGATGCAGTCTTTCAGCTAAAAAGGCAGGCGTGTTCCTTGCACAACGAGCTGTATAAAAAGTAAAGCATGTCCACTGTCACTTAATAGAAACTGAGTTAATGTCACTTAATAGAAATTGAGTTAATAAATAGTAAGATATTTTTTTAATTGATTCTTTGGGGAACCACATCCATTCTAACCCCCCGCCCCCACTACTGGCTTTCATTTAGAATGAAGGGATGAATGTGTAACCTAAATCTCAAAGCCTTGTAACGTCATATTTGCACAGAACTTTAGCACAGAAATTCTCTTTGGCCATGAAATTACCTGCCAGAGAAACCCCCACAGCACATGACTCAGCTCCAGATGGCGGACACACCGACACCTACGCTGACACCGGTCCCTCCCGAGGGTGGACCTGCTCCATTTCTAACATCTCTGACTACTGATGGGTAACTTCGGTGTAAAGACTGCAGAGATGTTGTTCCAAATAACTTGTTAGGGAAGAAGAGGTACTGGGGTTCATTTAAAAACCAGTTTGTCAAACGGAAATCTTTTCTCTTAAGTGGCTGTGTTAGAATTTATAGGCAGTTAGAGTAATTACGTTAGAACCAACGCCCGTAGTATAAATTCAGTTACTAAAAATTACTGCAATCTTTCAATGCTTATTGTGAAATAACAGGAAAAGCAGAAGTAAAACAAAAAGGAAATTGGCAAAAGCATGAGCAAATTAGTGATCTTTTAAATAAAGTGAAGATCATAAGAACAAGAAAAGTTTGTAGAGAGTAAATCTATTTCTTGCAACACAATTACTATGATAATCCTAAATCTGATCTGCAGGTAGGGCTCTGCCAAAAGTGAATACATTTTATATAGGATGTTGGAGATCAGAGCAAGACTAAGTAGCTTTCTCATAGTGCCTTACAGGCTAGTCTCTCTTAAGGAAAGCAAAAAGGCCTTTAGTTTGTGTAATTGACTTCAGGGGAAATGTCACAGAAACTCAAATATGGAATCTGGGACAAACATGAAAACAGTGTTCGATGTGAAATTGTCTGAGAGTAAACCAACCATTTGGATTGGTTCTACCTATTTTTCTTCTGATATTCATATTAAGCAAGCCTTAATACTTTGATCAAAAGTTATTATGCCTACTTTTATCCTATTAAGCTTTTCAATCATCTCCCTCCCCCTAAATTATATTCCTATAGAATCCTTTCCCCCCATAATCCTTTAACTTGTCCTCAGCTTTATGTTCTTAAGCATCAGGTTTGTTCTTTATGTCTTAAAAACTTGGGAAGTGGTGTTATACACAGCAGGAGGAAGTTTGTTTTAGCACTCAACATCGAAAGTAGGAATACTCAGGAAAATCTCTGAAACTCAGGGAGTCCATTGAAGTTCATCACAATGACCACGAGTCCATGGTGGCCCATTTGTCACCCTTTCTGTTGTCCTGATTAACTTCAGTCTGTCCTGTCTGCTCCCTCAGGGCCCTGAACTCTGGCTTGCCTCCCTGCCTGAACAACCACTAAAACAAAATCCAGGCCCTCCTGTCAGCGTCTCCCAAGAATCAGCTGACAGCAAAACATGTGTCCTGTCAAACCCAATGACCATGCCCCCTTACTTATCCAACTTCCACTTAAAGGAAAAGCCTGTTCTGTTTGATTCTGAGACTCGTGCACCTTTCTGAGATGAACGTGTTCTCCCTACTGCAGTAGTCTTTTTGACTACAGCCTCTCCTATGTAAGTCCAGATTTGACAACTAGAAATGTTTTATTATTTCTAAGGTGATACAGCTCAGGTGGGTTTTCATAGTAAAAACTATGTGTTGATAAATTTAGAATAGGCAGGTCTATCAACATCGAAAGTAGATTAGTTGTTAACAGGGGCTATGGGGTGATTGCTAGTGGTACAGGGTTTCTTTGGAGGCTGATGAAAATATCCTAAATTTAGATTGTGGCGATGGTTGCACAACTCTGTAAATATACGAAAAAACAGTGAATTGTATATTTTGGGTAAATTTTATTGTATGTGAGTTCTATCTCAGTAAAGATGAGAACAACTGTGATGTATCCCAATGGTAAACAAATAGAAAATGGGTGTGATACATCTTGAACTTCAAATTAGTGGAATTATAAGGTCTTTCTCTTACTTGATGAACTAATATACATTATAGTCCACATTTAGTGTATCATTCAATATATATTTCTAAGAATGCTTCTTAGTTTAATGAGTTTGCATTTGCACATCTCAATGAAGTTGTCAAATATTGCAGGCAAAGTAAAAAGCAGCAAAACTGATATAAAGAGTAACAATGTGAAATGGAAAAAAATAAACCAGCTATATCACTACCACTGGGATGTTCTCAGAACTAATTATGGACCCTGATCTCTATTTCATACCTTTTAATAGAAAAATAAGCTTTTTTTTCTTTCTTGGCCTATCTTTTAGCAATTCAGGGTCAACAGTGTTTTCTTTCTTTCTTTCTTTCTTTCTTTCTTTCTTTCTTTCTTTCTTTCTTTCTTTCTTTCTTTCTTTCTTTCTTTCCTTCTTTCTCCTTCCTTCCTTCCCGTTTTTTTTTTTTTTTTAATCCTCACCCGAGGATATTTTTCCATTTTTTGTACAGATAGAGTGGGAGGGAGAGAGAGGAAGGGAGAGAGAGAGAGAAACATTGATGTGAAAGGGACACACCGAGTGGCTGCCACCCGCACGACCAACCAGGGCCGGGGACAAACTGCAACTGAAGTATGTGCCCTTAGCGGGAACCGAACCCGGGTCTCTCCGGACCGCAGGCCGACGCTCTAACCGCTGAGCCAAACTGGCCAGGGCGCTTCCCATTTTTTTTGAGCAGCATTTGGATAAAGAGCCCTATCTTGGCGCTGAAGAGAGGATTAGAAGTTAAGCGAAATAACATGTATAGAAGAAGCCCTGAGACTAGGGTCTAGAACTTCGTGAGTGGGTTGCTGCCTGGTCTATTTTCTGTAATTTACGTTAGAATAGTTCAGGACAGCCCTGGCTGGTTTGGCTCAGCAGTTAGAGCATTGGCTGGCAGACCAAAGAGTCGCAGGTTCAATTCTGGTCAAGGGCATGTACCTCGGTTGCAGTTCAGTCCCTGGCCCTGATCAGGGTCGTGCAGGAGGAAGGCAGCTAATCAATGTGTCTCTCTCACATCAATGTTTCTCTCTCTGTCTCTCTCCCCTTTTCCCTCCCTCCCACTCTATCTGAAGATAAATGGAAAAATATCCCCTGGTGAAGATTTTTTTAAAAAAGAGTTCAGCATAGACCGTGTGATACGTGTGTGTTTTAGATGGTGTCTGAACCGCACACGTCGTGTGGTTGGCTATCGGATTGTAGAGACCGACGGCTGGGTGGAACCTCAGCTTGACCTCACATTTCCTGGGGAACCTGGGGAAGGAATTTAACTTTTTTGTGCCTCAGGTTTCCTAACCCATAGGACTGTTATAAGGATCAAATATGTTGATAGTTGTAAAGAGTTGAGAGCAGTGCTGGGTACACACTAAGTGCCAGATGAGTATTTATTGAAAAATACAATCTGAGGACCTCTATTTGGGAGTTCCCGAGGTAATTAACATCTGAAGATGAATCAGGTTCACTCCAGAGGAAGGTACCTTCAGACATTGGCTATCTTCATCTCACCAGAGGAGCTGTTACTATCATGGTGGAGGACAGAAATGATTTTCATTGATGAGATGACAAGATGTGTGGAATTAACGGAGAACAAGGCTGCAGCAAGCCCAATAACCGCCCTAAATTAGAGTGCTTAGGACTGCTAACATCCTGTGAGTGTACCAGCACATAATAGACTTCGCTGCCTGACGCGGGCTAGAGGGTCACCAAACCCTGTGTTTGAACAGCCTCTCGTCCTTCTGACTGCACCTTTCCTGCAAGGTGCTCTTTGGTGCCTAAAAGGACAGATCTCACTGAGAAGACAGATCAACTTGTTTTGTCTGCTCATTTATCCACGTGTCTCTCTAGGCCCAATTCAATCTGTGACTGACTTGCTCTTTGACACACTCCCACTAGCACAGACACTGACATGAGCTCAACGTGCCGCGGACACCTTCCAAAAATAACCCGAAATGGTAAATTACCACACTGGCTTCGATCTCAGCGTTCAACAAGGCTCAAACAAAATGCCAGGAGGAATTTAATATGTTTACCTCCCAATGGGTTTACAATCCATAAACGTGGTGACAAGCCAAATACAAAGTTAAAAGCAAAGTAAAATGTAAAAAATAACTTTTTCATGCATCCATTTACCAATATCTGTCGAGCACAGTGTGTGTAACGTGGGCTGGACTGGGGTGTGTGGGAGCATGAGGATGGATCAGTGAGGATGGATCAGTGAGGATTCGCACAAGGAGCGAACCAACCCTGATATTGACTAGATCAACTGCCAAGTAACTCGGTGTATAAGCACTCCAGAGCTTACCTATGGCCAGTAGTAGGTCTTCAAAATGCCCAGATACTTCTCCTTTTATGCTGTCCTCAATGTCCTTCTGGCTGATGTTTCTGTATTCATCAAATGCTAAAAAGCAGCACCACAAAAACAGTGAAAGCATCCCAGCTGACCACATGTGACAATATTCCAGTTTTTGACTCAGTATGCAGCAAATCAGGTGGTTAAGTGGCGAGTTCAAATACCCTTCTTTTAAATCATCAAAATTTGAACACGAAGTTTTTGTTTTTCGTATCTTAAAAAAAACAAAACCCATCTACAATAAAACCAGACCTTCATAGGCCATTTTCTTCAATGATCTTTTTCTCTCTCTCCTCTCCCTCTTCCCAGGCTGTTAGCATTTAAAACAGCCTAAAAGTTTAAATAATAAATAATATATCTAGTAAGGTGGGCTATTTTTAAATTATAGTACCACCTGGGAAACAACAATGTGGTCATTAATCAAATGTTTTATCCGCTAACACAATCTTCAGTATGAAGATGTCCTACTGTTGAGCAGATCATTCCCTCAGGGAGCATGGCCTACTTTACACAGACCTGAAGGCGTTCGAATCTCTTGATCACTGTTTGCCCCAAAGCAAAACCTGTACTACATAGCCAAGGATGTGGGCATATTCTGCAAGCTAAGTAAATTTTTTTCCAAGTAAATTTTGAAAAAAATAAATTCTGGAGAGAGATCTAGAATTGTTTGGTTTTTCTTTTTCTTTCTTTTTTTTATCCTCACCAGAGGACATTTTTTTCCATTTTTTGTTCAGATAGAGTGGGAGGGGGAGAGAGAGAGAGAAACATCGATGTGAAAGGAACACATCGAGTGGTTGCCGCCTGCACAACCCAACCAGGGCCGGGGACAAACTGCAACCAAAGTACGTGCCCTTAGCGGGAACCGAATCCGGGTCTCTCTGGACCACAGGCCGATGCTCTAACTGCTGAGCCAAACTGACCAGGGCAGTTTTCATTTTTCAAATAAAGACATTAATAAAGCAACTATGATATACTCTAACCATTGTTTTATAAATAAAATTCTAAGGAAGGGCCACCTCAGAATTTAAAAAATCCTGTTAACATCTTTGTTTCCTCATTTCCCCACGAGCTCGGCATGAGCTGGTCGCGCACCGTGACTGCGGATGTTCTCCAGATGCGCACCTGGAGGCCCCGGCCAGATGCTCAGAGGGAGCAGAGTTCCAGGAGTTCCGGCCTCTGGGTGCTGTTGCTCCCAGAATGGCTCGGGGAGATGCGTGAGTGAGGGGTGGGTGCTTAGCAGTTCCATGTGATGACTGGTCTGACAAAGAGAGCTGTCTCTCATCCCCACGAAATCTAGCTTCGTATCAGAAAGAGCTGAACTTGAATCCATGCTACTACATTAACAGACACTGTAACACCTGGTTCTCCTGGAAAGTGGCGAACTAGGAAAGAGTTGGGGTGGAAGCAACCCAGCCAGGCTCCTCCACCCCACAGGAGCTCTGCTCTCTGCTCTCACCCGAGGGCTGCCCCTTTTCTCCCACATCCCTCCCCCCTCGGTTTCCTGTCACTCACTAGTTATCTATCAGCTTCTAGGGGAACAAGAGTCATGTCAGTTCCGCTCGGCTTCTTGTTTCCTGAACTGTTGTACATAAAAAGGGAACAGCCTCTGCAATGTTTCTCTTCATTTCCCAAACTGTCTGTATTAAACCCAAAAGCATTTGCACAACCACACAAAGCCAAAAGGATTGCACCGAGCGTCCTTACTTCGTTTTAGCTGGGGAAAGCTCCTCAGACACAGGATCTCCGTGAATTTGTCTTCATCCGTGCCCCAGCGGTTCTCACCAGCATTGTAGAGAATCTGGGGGACAGGCGGGAAGACGTCAGTGTTCTATGGACACAGCTCTCTTTCTCTCTCTCTTTTTTTTATCCTCACCTGAGGACATTTTTCCATTTTTTGTACAGATAGAGTGGGAGGGAGAGAGGGGAAGAGAGAGAGAAACATCGACGTGAAAGGGACAATCAAGTGGCTGCCACCCACACGACCAACCAGGGCCGGGGACAAACTGCAACCGAGGTACGTGCCCTTAGCGGGAACCGAACCCGGGTCTCTCTGGACCACAGGCCGATGCTCTAACCGCTGAGCCAAACCGGCCAGGGCTCTTTCTCTCTTTTTGAAGAGGTGGAAAGGGAAGCATGGGAAGTTTCCTCTGTTTCAGAGTTAGTGAGATAATCACTCAAGTCTCTCATGCACGTTTAGCAGACTAGACATCTGAGAGCTGGGGTGGCAGGAGCTAGGGGAACAAGAACCCCGACTGGGGAAGGCAGAGGGCTGGGGCTGGATGCTCCCCGCCTTCAGGCTTCTCCTTCAGACAGGACAGGAGACAACAGCCCCAGCGGTGCCACGGAAATGAGAAGGTAGACTAGGTGGGGAGGTCATAGTTAGAGGAGATGTTTTCTTTGCTCTGTTACTGACCTGGGCATCCTTTTTGGCCAGCTGCTCATCCACTTTTAGACTTTCATCTCTTCTGCCCTAAACAAGGAAGATAAAAGCAAGGTAACCCTTTTAAAGACTGAGGATTCTGACACTCGGTATCCCACCAGCAGGGCAAGTGAGGGTCACCTCCAGCAGAGGTCAAGTAGCACAGAGGACTCAGGCTCCCGGGCTCCAGTTCTGGCCCTGTCACTGAATAGCCATGACATTTGTAGCAAATCACACAACTTTCTGAGCCTCAGTTTCCTACTCTGAAAACGCAAAGATCGTAAGGGAATAAAAAGACAAGCCACAGACTGAGAGAAAATATTGTTGGCAAACATATATCTATCTGATATAGGACTTGTATCCAAAATACATGAAGAATTCTTTTTTTTTAATTCTCACCTGAGAACATTTTTTGATATTTTGTTCAGATAGAGTGGGAGGGAGAGAGAGAGAGAGAGAGAAACATCGACATGAAAGGGACACATCGAGTGGCTGCCACCCGCACGACCCAACCAGGGCCGGGGACAAACTGCAACCGAGGTACGTGCCCTTAGCGGGAACCGAACCCGGGTCTCTCTGGACTGCAGGCTGACACTCTAACTGCTGAGTCAAACTAGCCAGGGCTATACAAAGAATTCTTAACATTCAACAATAAGATAATAAACAACCCAACTGAATAATGGGCAAAAGATCTGAGCACACATCAGTTACTCAGATGATAAGAAATCACATGAAAAGATGCTCAACATTCTCTATCATTAGGGACTTGAGAATCAAAACAGTAAAATACTTATGAGAATAGCTAAAATCCAAAACACTGACACCACCATGTTGCTGGCAAGGATCGCAGCAACAGGAACTCTCATTCATTGCTGGAGGAATGTAAAATGGTACAGCCACACAGTTTGGCAGTTTCTTAACAAAACTAAACATACCTGTACCATACAATCCAGCAATTGCACTCCTTGGTATTTACCCAAAGTAGTTGAAAACTTATATTTACATAAAAACTTGCACATGACTGTTCACTAAAATTTGTATTCATAATTGCCCAAACTTGGAAGCAACCAATATGCCCTTTAACCGGTGAAACATCCTGTAGTGTACTCATATAATGGAAGAGTATTCTGCGATAAAAAGGCAATGAGCTATCAAGTCATGAAAAGATACTTAGCATATTGCCAAGTGAAGAAGCCAATCTGAAATGACTACACACTGTATAATTCCAACTATATGACAGTCTAGAAAAGGCAAAATCATCAAGACAGTACAATGATCAGTTGCGAGGGGTTCAGAAGGAGGAAGAGAGAGAGATGAACAGTTGGAGCACAGAGTATTTTTAAGGCAGTGAAACTATCCTGTATGACACTGTAACAATGGATACATGACATTACACATTTGTCAAAACTCACAGAATGTGTAACACAAAGAGTGAACCCTATTGTACACTATGAACTTTAGTTAAAAATAATAACATAAGAACGTATCAGTATTCATTCAACTGTAACAAATGTACCATTCTAATGCAATATGTTAATAATAGGGGAAATAGTGAGGAGGTTGGAGGAGGGACATATGGGGGCCCTCTGTACTTTCTGCTCAATTTTTCTGTAAACCAAAACTTCTCTAAAAAATAAAGTCTATTAAAAAAAAAAAAAAACCCTCAGCCATGGCTGGTTTGGCTCAGCGGTTAGAGCGTCGGCCTGTGGACCAGAGGGTCCTGGGTTCAGTTCCCGCTAAGGGCATGTACCTGGGTTGCAGTTTGTCCCCAGCCCTGGTTGGGTCGTGTGGGTGGCAACCAGTCGATGTGTCTCTCTCACATTGATGTTTCTCTCTCTCTTGTCCCCCTTCTCTCCCTCCCGCTCTATCTGAAAATAAATGCAAAAATGTCCTCTAGTGAGGATAAAAAAAAATAAAATAAATCACAAACAAAAAAATACCCACTTCAAAGATCCCCACCAGCTCTACTGCTGAAAGCTCTGTGGCTCAGTGTGTGGACTGATTGCCTGAGTTATTTGGAAAATTATAGGTAAATGAAACATTTGACTATAATATTTTAAATGAATTTTAAATTTTTTCAAACATTAGCTCCTTTGCATGATTTATCTGCTTCTTTTCAGTGCTGCTGATTCCCTACTGTTAGTTTGTTTGCCTTCTTATTCTCTCATCATGCACTCTGTTCCAGTCACAAATGCTGATTATCATTGATTTAATAATAATAAGCTGCCAACACCACATACTGATTACTTTCTATGTGCTAAGTACTTCATATCATCTATCTGTCTATCTGTCTATCTATCTATCTATCTATCTATCTATCTATCTATCTATCTATCTATCTTTGCAGCATCCTATGAAGTTAGTACAATTATTACTTCAATTTTACTGATGTGAAAACAAGGGCTTTGAGGTTTAAAGTAACATGTCCAGACACATAAAGCTAGTAGGCAACAGAGGAGCATAAGATTCTAGGTCTGTTTGATTCCCAAACCGTACCCGGCTGCCTCCTGTGCATGTATGTGTGCCGTATGCACACACACAGATGTGCACACACCAAGGACACAAACACAGATGTGCACACACCATATGCACACATGGCTACGCACACACCATGTGCACACACACAGATGTGCACCCACAGATGTGCACGCACCATATGCACACACATAGATGCACACGCACCATATGCACACACACTGACATGCACACTCTGTGTGCACACACACGGATGTGTACTTTTGAATATAAACCTCTGAGGGTATATGTCTGCAGCAGTGCCCCATAAATTGGGTTTGTAGTTTTAATATTCAAAAGGTTTTCACCATTTAAAAACAAATAAAACCAAAATTAGGATAACTTGTTTCCCAGTGGCATATGCCTCACTTTGACAAGTGCTGTTTCAGCCCTCAGACCCAGACCACTGTTGGGGTTCTCTCACCATTACAGGCTGTGTAAATCAGCTGAAAGAGGCAGTGATATGGGGCTTAAATTATTTCCTCTCTTCCTCACATCTGTGATTATAGCTCATCCTTGACCTTGCCACCTTTATTATAAAGTCATGAGCCTCCTAAAAACAGCAAGGTGTGGTCTCATTTAGTCACATGGTGATGAGTGATCTAGCAACTCTTCCAGGTACAAGGACAAAGTTGCAGCAAGTCATTTTTTAAAAATCCCAAGACTGTTATAGCCATCTCGGTAGATGATTTTTTCTGTAGCATGTTTTGTACTTAATTTAAATGCTAACAAAAGAAATATATATTCTTTGGAGTCCAGAGAAAATAAACATGTTCTTAAAATGGAGACACTTATAATGTAAATGAACAGTTATTTTATTTCAGATGAATTATCAGAACATTTCCAATGTATTGTGAAACCTGATCTAAACACTTTTAATCCACATACTGACCATAAAACGATTTTTGTTACATGATTATGTACACTTCTCTGATGATGGCTAAACATTATATTGCTTAGCAGCAATGCAAATGCAAAGTGGGCAAGTCATTTCATAAGGAAAATCGCAAGCTCATTATCTCAGTCTGGTTATGTCTAAGCTGTCTACTAATTATCGCTGAGCATACAGCTTACTGGGGAATTAAAAAATAAACAAATAAACCTTACATCTGCCAAAGTCAACAGAGCTTTCCGGAAGTCCCCAGATGTTTCCGAGCTAATGTCATCTCCAAGACTCTTCTTGTAGACTGAAACCAAATAAGAATGAAATTAAACCTTGACAAACTGAAAAGTATTATTATAAACCAGAGAAAAACTTAAATGTCAATGTTGGCAAGAAATGAGTACCTGACAAAATAAATATTGCCTTTTTTAAAAAGAACTGCCTGGTGTTCTTCTGAGATGGATGCACTGTCATGACTGTTACCAGTGTGTTGTGGTAGGTGGGCAGGAGCAGAGAGAATTGCCATTCTGGATCAAATCGTGGTCCATTTCATCTGACCATGACACCAAGGACCATGCACACAGTGGGACAGCCTGAGTGGGCTAGCTGCTAGTTTTCCTTCCAATTTCTATGATCTCTTTCTTCCATAGTAATAGAACCCTCATCTTGAGCAAAACCCAATGCACACAGCTTAAGGACTACATTCTCAGCTTTCCTCTTAGCTAGGTGCAGCTCCATGACTCCGCTCTCGCCAGTGAAATGCAGGCGCACAAACGTGGCATGGCTGAGAAATCTCTGTCAAGGCTGGCTCGTGCCCATCTCAGTCCCTTCCTCCATCCTCGTGCTGGCCTGTGGATGGATACCTGGAGCTCAGGCAGCCATCTTGGACTCTGAAGATAAGGACTACATTTTTTCAAAAATATGTTTTTATTGATTTTAGAGAGAGAGGAAGGAAGAGGGAGGGCGGGAGAGAGAGAGAGAAATATCAAAACATCAATCGGCTGCCTCCCATACACCCCCTACTGGGGATGGAGCCTGCAACTCGGGCATGTGCCCTGACTAGGAATCGAACCAGCAACCTTTTGGTGCCTGGGACGATGTTGAACCAACTAAGCCACACCAGCCAGGGCAGACCTACATCTTAATGATGGCATAAAAGTAAGCAGGAAGGGGCCTAGATTCCTGAAAGTTCTGAGGAGTTATCATTCCAGTCCTTGAACTGCCTATCTCCAGACCTCTTGTACATATGGGGAAAATACATGTATGCCTTATCTGAGCCATGTAAATGTTTTGTTTTATTGATGCATACAGCTAGATTGCATTATTTGACACCTCTCAAAGGAAAGCTACCATAAAACATACTATTTTTGCATAACAAATGACAACTGTATGCTCACATATTTTAGTGCTGACTAGTTGTAGCTCCTTTTGCATAGCTGGTTCTGTGCAGTGTCCACCGACTTTAAATCCCTGTTCTGTTCCATCCATGTCTCACAGTGACCCTCATGGAGCCACACACCGGGGTGTAGCTGACACCAGGTGGCTGTTTGAACTCTGCCTGCACCATTCTCAAGGGCTCTATAAGTTAGTCATATGAATGCTTGTCCTTCTGAATCAATAAAAGAATTATAGAAAGTGGTAAGAGATTACTTAATAGCAAGAACTGTGTGGAGATCAAAACATGATTTAGTCTCTTTTTTTGAAATCTATAATTTTTCTAGAGCAGTTCAAATAAGCAAAATTCACTATAAATATAAATTATCTAAGTAATAATAACATCAAGTAGGCATCATTTTACCCAATAGTCATGATATTGTTACATCTATCCTTCACTTTAATTAGAAAAACAATTTATTTAAAAATATCAAGCCAAAGAATAAAGTTCTCATTTGTTAGAATTTGGGGAAGAATTTTATATATTAGCGTCATCAACATTAGACCTTATAGTCATCTCATGTAGCTTCCCCGCACCTTCCTTAACCCCAGATGTTTTGCAAGAAATAAGAATATGATACAAAATGCCTAGTTCCTTCCTGAGGGCCAAGCTGATAGCTCCTTGGATGGCTTTCTCACGCATGGGTCGCCCTTTCATGTTGTATGACCCCATCACTCTTGCTACAGCTGACTGCGGCAGGGTCGGCATCTGACTATACTATAGGTGACCTAAGGGGTGACCCGGTGGGAGAATGTTGCCCAACATAATGCTCTCTACTTCCTAAGGCCACTGAATCTTCTCCCTTAGGGAGTGATCTATCAAGAGAAAGAGACAAAGACAAGAGAGTAGCAAAAAAGTGAAAAGACTCCCAGAAATAAGGCACAAAACAAAAGCCAAGAATAACCAGAAACTACGGGCAAATACAAGCTTTGAGCAGACGAACACCCTGTGGTAAGGGAAGAGAAGGTACTCGGCAGTGTCAAAAGCAAAGAAGCAGAGGGAGGAGAAAGAGTTACTGTGATAAAAACGTCAGCACGGGCGCAATGGATGCCTGGTGCTGGGAGAGGGACCAGACAGCTGTGTCCCTGGAGGTGTGCTGCTGTGTCCTGAGTCTCTTCAAGTTTGGTGATACATAATTGGGACTGTTTCCTTCCTTCGCATTTTGTGTATCGTGAATCCCTACTAACCACGGTGACCTGTGTGCAGTTCCATTGCTTCTAGCCTCACAGAGCTGTTTATCACGGCATCCGGTACCTTTGAACTACTGCCACTTGTCATGTTCACAAAATAGTCCTAAATGTTAGAACTTCCGTTGGGTTCCTAAGACCCCAACCTCAATCTTGAGGATATTCATGCAACATTTGAATTTGCCTTCCCTTGTTCTGGGCCCCAGAGCCACCGCCGTGAACAAATCAGACCAGCTTGCTGGGCTCCAGGGGGCCACCCTGTGGCAGGTCAACTCACGGAGCAGTAACTCTCTAAGGACACCAGGAAGTAACAAGGAAGCGTGGTGCAGAGCCCCTGGCTCTGATGCTTTATTATGTGAAAATCTTGTTGAACTGTCAGAACCACAGTTTTTTAAAATATGTTTTTATTGATTTTTTTCTTTTTTAGAGAGAGAGAGAGGAATGAAGGGAGAGAGAAACATCGATGTGAGAGAGAAACATTGATTGGCTGCCTCCTACACTCCCACTACTGGGGATCAAGCCTGCAACGGGGGCAGGTGCCCAGGAATCGAACCGGGACCCCTCAGTCCATGGGATGACACTCAATCCACTGGGCCACACCAGCCAGGCTGATGGAACCAAATTTTTAAAACACCTACAATGTACCCATTTTGCCCATTAAGCAATTATCTTCTCTTCTCCAAATTTACCTCTCTATACCCTGTTTTATGGAGCTGGGTTTGGGACTCTGCAAATTACATGTATCTTCTGTACCCACCCCCAACACTCTGTGAAGTTACCAATGTAGTGGGGTGGGGGTGGGGGCACTAGAGGGAGACTGGGAGGCAGGAGGAAGAAAGAAGAACATGCTATTTGCTTGCTCTTCAGTCCATGTTAACCCAGTGAAGGGCTTTCTCCCTGACAGGAGCAGTTGTCCCCAGGCTTCTAGAAAAAGTCACTTTGCACCCCCATGGGTGCCAGCGCCGGCCAGATGGAAGCCTTTTGCAGAGATCTGAACTCCAGCTCCTTAAGCCTCTCCTCTGAGCTGCTAGTGTCTGAGAACCCAGCCTCTTTCCTGTGCTGTCCCAGCCCTGGGGGTTTACCTCTGTGCTACACCTGTGTGCCCTGTGTGCTTTTTCCATCCTCCAAAAGGTGTTTCAGCAATTCTCTACATCGAATTCTTCTGTTAAAATAGCAAGTGCTATTTCTGTTTTTCTCACTAGGCCCTGATTAACACATCAACAATGAAACAATCACTTACCTATCACTGAGGTATTTACCTTCTAACGAGAATTTCTCAAAGTGGCCTCTCTGAGCCCCACCTGGGGGCCAGTATGTCCCTATTCAGACCTCTCCCACTGCAGATGCTGCCTGGCACACAAACACAGGGACCAGGGCTCCCCTCAGGGACTTGGAGCGTGTTACAGAGGCTGCTCTATAATGCAGCATTGGACTGGCATTTGTCCCTAGTTCCTGGGAAATTACCTCTAAATCTTTAGCATTTCCCAATAATAGACATGTCCTTGCCATTTGTGGCAGGTCTCATGAACCACACCTGGGTTTTTGCTGACAAGGTGACTCAGGATCTGAGTGATCAGGAGCTAGTCACACCAGAAAGACCAACCATGTGATTGGAGGATTCCGGTTTTGAGCCACATGGTATGAGCCTGACCGCTAGGGGGAGAGGGACTGGCGATGGAGTTTAGTTATGTGGCCAGTGGTTCAATTGATCATGCCTGTGTAACGAAACCCCAATAAAAACTCTGACGAGATCGGGCGCGTTCAGGGTGGTATGGCCGTAGACCCAATAAAAACTCTGGAATCCACAGCTCAGGTGAGCATCCCTGGTTGGTGATTATATATCGATGTGCTGGGAGGCTCCTGCATCCTGAGGACACAGAAGCTTTGCATGTGGGACCCTCCCAGACCTCTCCCTATGCAGCTCTTCATTGGACCAGCCCGGATTTGTATTCTCTATAGTAAAACTCTAGTTGTGAGTATAGCACTTTCTTGAGTTCTATCAGTCATTCCAGTGAGCTACCGATCCTGAGGGAATAGCGAGAATCCCTGAATTTGTAGCCATTTGGTTAGAAGTGCATGGAGCTTGGGAACACCTGAATCTGTGGCTGGTTTCTGACGCAGGGGTAGCCTTGTGGGGGCTGTGCTCTAACCTGTGGAGTCAGGCTAACCCTGGGCAGTTAGATCAGAATTGCATTGCAGGGGCTTTCTAGTTTTTACATAGCTGACAGACTATTAGGACTTCAGCTAATTATACTGAATCCACATGCTCAACACATTCTCTAAGTGGGTCATCTAATTTCCCACACCAAAAGTCATGAGGCTGATCTAAGTGGTTTCTAACATATATTAATACACAGTGATTTCAGTCCCTTACATTCATGAAATTAGTTGATTCAATTAAGCAGTGATTGCCGAGAGCAAAAGGCAAAGTATTAAGCCATTGTTATGTAGCAGTTTCTAGCTCAATTGTTTTCAATTTTTCTCTGAAAATCCACAGATTTTAGCCCATTTTAGAATAAAGCCTCCCTTCAATGTCTTGCCTTCTCAAAGGCCTGGTGAAGAAGAGACTGGTGGGCTTCTGGGAAAAGCAGCATTAGCTCATGTGCACATGAATGGCGGCAAAGGTAAGCAGGCTCAGGTATGTGTGAATGGTGGCAAAGGTAAGCAGAATAAGATCACCTGTGTAGTAGGCTTGAGCGATTTCCTTCATCTGCCTGCTTGTCCTGGTGGTTAAGATTTCAATCAATGCATCTTCATTTGTTCCAGCACCCTGAAAAGCAAATCTATTTCAGGAACACTTAAAAAACTTAATTTCATGCATTTCAGTCCTAGTATCTTATTTTATATGGATATAAAGAACAGTTTTGAATAAATGAACATAAGATTCTATATGGATCTAAGGCAGTTTACTAATATTCCATATTTTAGTATTAAATAATATAAATCATGTGGAGTAACTGACATCAAAATTTTCCCCAATTTTTCATATGCTAATATAAAAATCAACTGAATAATTCTAGGAAGAAATAGCATAAAGGGAAAAGCCTACACCACTCAAGATCGGAAGTGAGCACTCAAACACGCCGTTATAGTTAGGAACGGCTCTGCAATTCTTTTCAGCGAGTTCATCCCTATACCAAAGGACTAGGCTGGTCAGCATGTATTGTCCTCTTCATTCAGGGAGATTTTAAAGCCTCAATAATGTACAATGAGCCCACTGGTTTGGGGACCAGTTCCCCCTGAGCTTTGGTCTATATTGAGATCACTGAATCACACTGTGACTCCAAGAGAAGCCATTTACACTAGGACTTGATCAAATAAGACCAATGGAGCATACGAAAGAGGCTGACTTCTGTCCCTCTGTGGCAGATTCCTAGCTGTCCTCCTCTCCCTCCTTTAGAAAGTATTAATTAATTTAAAATTTTAAATACACTATTTTTTTAGAGCAATTTCATGTTCACAGCAAAACTGAGTCGGCTCAATAATCTTTTATCTTCCTTGCTTAGTAATCAAACTCTAATTTTTAACTTAGCACATAGCTACCCAAATAAATACTACATATCTCTGCTTCCCTTAGAGCCAGGTTTATCCATATAACTGGATTCTCATCAATGGAATATAAGTGAAGTACCACATACAGTTCCTGATAGTCCTCAAGGATCAGGGACGCACCTTCTTTGTGCCTTACCCTGTTTAGCTTGGATGAAGACATAGTGTCTGGACTTAAACTGGATCCTTGTTAAACTGGGATGTTTGGAAGAGGGCAAAGGGGAGGTGAGGGTGTGATGGCTTTTTTCTTTTTAATATGTTTTATTGATTTTTTTAGAGAGAGAGGAATGGAGAGAGATCTAAATATTGACATGAGAGAGAAACATCGATCAACTGCCTCCTGCACACCCCCTACTGGGAATCGAGCCTGAAACCCTGGCATGTGCCCTGGTGGGGAATTGAACCAGGACCTCTTAGTCCACGGGATGACACTTAATCCACTGAGTCACACCGGCTGAGCAGGTTGTGATGGTTTCGTGTGTCTTCTTGGCCAGGCCACAGTCTTCAGTTATTTAACCAAATGCTAATTAGGTGTTCGATGAAGGTGTCTTGTAGATACACGTGAAGTCCATTATCAGTTGATTTTAAGTGAGGGAGATTTTCTCGGGTATTTTATGTGGGCCTCGTTTAGTCAGTTGAAAGGCTGTATGAGTAGACCTGAGGTTTCTCTGAAGAAGAAAACATTCTGTCGGTGGACAGCGGTTCTAGCTTGTGCCAAGAGGTCAAGCCTGCCCTTCAGATTTTAGATCTGCCAGCTCCATAATCATGTAACCAATTCCTTGCAGTAAATATTTTAATATATATCTCCTGCCTATTGGTTCTGTCTCTCCGGGGAACTCTGATACAGAGAGAGTTTTTAAAAGTCACGACATAGACAGGAGCCAGACTCTGCTGGAAAATGAAGGTCATGGTAAGGAGTTTAAATTTTAAGTATTCAAATCCATAGGCGATTTATGCAGCTGAATAATATGATCAATTCTAAAAATAACTTTATAAAAATTATTTTGGCTATTCTGTGTGAAAAAATTTGAGATGTACAAAAATGGGGGCAAAGGGACCAATTAGGAGGCCATTGGTATGGTCCAGTCGAGAGATGATGGTGGTTGACCTAGAATATTAGCAATGGATTTTGAGTGATGTGCTCTCATTTTTGATAATGCTTGGAGAAGAGCTAATGGGTCTGCAGATAGGTTTGTAGATTTGGGAGCTCTTAAGAATGAGGGAAATCTAGGTCTTTGGCCTACGCCATGGGGTTGATGATGGTGCAATTCAATCTGAATGACAACAAAATACAGGTCAAGAAACAAACAAAACTAGAATATGACAATACCCTCTCAGCCCAGGATCATGTGGGCTCAAGGTTCTACAACTCCTTCCATTTCAGGGTTGTTCTACCAATTGGAGAGCACAGAATCAAAATGACATCCAAATCTACGACATTTACACCCATATTTCAAGTGTGTAGTGGAGGAAAGTCACTATTTTTGGGACATGGTCAAATCCTGGGCAGAATTGGCTTGTGTAGGGCTCATACCTTCATGGACTTCTTCAGCTGCTTCGCATCAAACATTGCTGGGGGAGTCACGAGGGCCACCATGAGATGCTCGAAGTGGCCAGAGAGATCGCCCTTCAGGTCATCTTTCAGTTCCTACAATAAAAAACCCAAAAAGGTAAGCGACATACTCTTCCTCTTTTTTTTTTTCTTGAAGTAACAATACAGAGGAAAACATGCCCATCCACAGGGAATAAATGGACGTAGTGAAAATATTTCTATGGATAGTAGTCAGCACTGTATGATTGCTTCCAGAATGTTCTTCTATTCTTATAGAAGGTTTTCTGAAGAAAAGCCAGTGGAGAGAGGTCCCATGAGTGCCACAAATGCATATTCAAATGCATTTCCTAGGTCCTTGATACTCTCAATGCTTGGACAGGGTGAGGAAAGAGGAAGAGGAGGAGAAACCCTATAATTCACACCCAGCCTCACTGGTAGAAGTTCTCGTCCCGTTTTGCTTCCCAGTGACTGTCAAAGAGCTTCAAAGGGAAGTGGGAAGGGAAGACAGTGGTTGGTCATTTGCCTCTCGTAAGAGTATAGAACTAGGAAGCATCAAAAGCAGTTTCTGGTAACAGCAGCAGGGGAAACCCTAAAGGTGGCAATGAGGCAGACATTATTTGTTGGTAGAGTCCTCTAATGCTGTTCCCACACATTCCATAAGCATGGTCCATCACCCCTGCCGGAAGGCAAGCAACATGGTTTCTATTTCCAATATTCAGAGAAGTGTTATTGAATATTTTTCCTGCTCTTGATTATTTTCAGCTCTGAAATAGAGGCTGGCAGCTTCCCAGACAGCTGTAACAATGTGGATACAGACCAATGTCTACCATGCCACTGGGGCCAGGGGGCGGGGCCTGCTCCTGCATATAAATTATATGCATATAGATGGGATGGAGCCAAGTGTCACTAGCTCTGCTTTAATTGCCACAGGATGTTTCCTCTCTAAATGCTAAATTCCACCACCATCTGTCCTCATCCCATGACTTCCCAACAGAATCTACTTCACATGCTCTCATTCTATCCTACTGTGAGAAATGGTTGTTGCCCTTCACCGCCATCCTTCCTCTGTATCTTGCAAATGCTGAAAGGCCAATTGATCATTCATGTTCCCTATTCGTGAGTGTGTTGCTTTGCCTAGAAGCTTGGCAATTCATTTAATTCAACAAATGTTGACTGGGACCCTGCTCTGTGCTAGGCATTTAAAGGTCAGTTAGACATTTCCCAGCCAGTGTGGCTCAGTGGTTGAGTGTCAACACATGCACCACGAGGTCACTGGTTCTATTCCTGGTCAGGGCACATACCCAGGTTGTGGGCCTGATCCCCAGTGGGGGGCATGCAGGAGGTGGCCAATCCATGTTCTCTCTCATCGATGTTTCTATCTCTCTCCCTCTCTCTCTAAAATCAATAAAGAAAATAAATAAAGTTCAGTTAGACACAATCTTTACTGCTAGGACATTATGCTCTAATAAAAAAAAAATAGAAATACTAAAAAATAAAATTTCAATATAATATGTTAAGTATCTGATAAAGTGTGCAGGTCAACTATCTCTGAAGGTGTCTCGGTGCAGTCCGGGGGCTTGGAGACCTTTCAGGAGGTGATGTCTGAGCTGCCTTTGCATGGCCACGACACTCCCAATTCTCACCTGGCCCAGTAGCCTGACTGGTCTCTGCTACCATTCCCCCCCAACCACCACACATACAGTTCATTAGCCATGACAGCTAAAATAATCGTTTAAAGCGATAAGTTAGATCATATTATTCCCTTGCTTACAAACCCCCAGTGGTTCTCCATTGTTCTTAGAATAAAATCTAAACTCCGTACCGAGACCCCAAGGCCCGGCATATTCTAAACGTCTCTCCAACCTCATCTCCTGTCCCTTTGACTTTCTGTACTGTTGCCATATGGAAACTCTTCCTGTTTCTTAAATGTTCCCACTTTGACTTTGCCGCAGGGATTTTGAACTTACTGTACCTTCTGCCTGAAATACTCATCTCCCCAGATCAAGCAGAGCAGAATCCTGGGTATTTAGTCTTAGTTGAGGGTAAGGTAAAACCCCTCACTGACATTTCTTCCCACTCCATCTAAAGGGGCCACTTGCCGGTCATTCTCCATCATTCATCCCATTTTGGTTCTTTCATAGCACTCACCAATATCTGAATTAATTTTATTTACTCACTTATCATTTTTCTAATAGAATGTTAGCTCTACAAAAAAAAGAGAGGATCTGCTTTTAATACAGTGAATCTCCAATGTCGATATCTTCTGACTCAGGGTAGTACCCAAGTCCTGAGTAGTTTATTATTGAACAAATAAAGCACGTGAAGAAAAAGACACAAATGTTCTTGTATAGTTCTCAATACAGTTTCTTCTACTTAGTAAGCTTTCATTTGCTGAATGAATTAAACCTATAATTACATACACATGTTAAAGCTGAAAGAGAAATGAAAGCTCACGTAAGCCAGGATTTACCAGGTAATTGGTCAGATGATTCTTTGTTGGGGGAGGCGCTTTCTAGTGCATTGTAGGATGTTTAGCAGCATCCCTGACCTGTACTCACCAGACGCCAGAAACATCT
Source organism: Molossus molossus (assembly GCF_014108415.1). Taxonomy (NCBI): domain Eukaryota; kingdom Metazoa; phylum Chordata; class Mammalia; order Chiroptera; family Molossidae; genus Molossus; species Molossus molossus. The sequence goes on along the minus strand of NW_023425344.1, from coordinate 57,877,708 downwards.
CTCTCTCCCACCAGTGTGAAAATCAAAGTGTCTGGAGATACTGCCAAATATTCCCCGGAGAGCATAATCATTCCCAGTTTAGAGCCACCCATCTAAGGCAACCTTCCTTACTCACCAGGGGAAGGAACTGAGGCCCAGAAAGATGACATGCCCAAGGCTACTCAGCCAGGTAAGGGCAAAACCAGGACTCGTGTTCCAGGCTGTTGACTGGATACAGGGGGGTACTTTCTCTACACTCGCTTCAAACAAAAGACCTGATAATACCATGGGAACATCCCTGGTCCATTAGTGATTAGCTCTTTACTGCCTGTGTTCATCTGTACCTTTCCGTACGCTGCTTGATACTCCTTAACGATCAGCTGCCGCTGTGCGTGTGACCTCTCGGTCAGAATGCCAATGAGCGTTTTCTCGTCAGTCCCTAAAAAAAACGAAAATAATTTTACTCACCCTCAACCCAAAGATGTTTAATATCTGTCATGAACAAGAGAAAAATGATTAATGGTCTGAAACAAATGTAGACAGGAATACATTTTATTTTTTAATTTCCAGGTTATTACCAGGTTGAAATTTTTATTGCTTTGTTTGCTTGCTTTTTGGAAAAGGAAATGAACTTTGTCAGGATAGCTTTGGGGGAAGAAAACAGGCACTGCCTAGATGTTCCTCTGACAGGCAGCAGCACAAGGAACACACTGCTTTTGGACCAGGTGTTCTCACCTGTATGAGGTTCAGTTACTATCTTGTTACCTTTTCTCTTTATCTCCATACTTGATATCAAAATCTTCCTTCCTCCAAAAAAAAAAGGAACTGACATTTTTTGAGAACCTACCATGTGCTAAGGACCTTTTAATTATTGTCATATTTAATATCACAGGGGTATGATTCATTGTCCTAAAGGTGAAGACACTAACATTTAGAAAACTTACTCACTTGCCAAAGTCATCCAGCTTTTAAGTGGTGGAGCAGGAATTTGAACCCAAATCTCTAACTGCAACACATACTCTCTCTGCTCCATACCTTTCTCAGGCATTTCACACCTATATATTAACCACCCGAGTAAAGAATAACATGAGGCCAGGGCTGATGCTGGCCTGCCCAAGAAAGACCTCAAGATCACTAGTTTCTTGAAAATTATAGTATTAAGATAATGTAGGAGTCATGTTAGCCTTCTTAGAAGCAGAGGAATACGCCTGGGTAGGGGAGCCAGGAGCTAACCAGCACGCGTGGGCCTGCGTGACTGGAAGGGTATGAAGATCATTTGGAATGCTAGGCTCGACTTCTCTGTTGAGATGACCCCCACATACCTTGGCTATACACGCCCTTGGCAATCAATGCTACATACTCTACATCACTGATGGGACAAAAGAAACTATGTACTGAGTTAGCTACTAAACCTCCCAGTGCAAGATGCTGCCCCGCTGTCTCTGTGGTCTTGTCTTCTATACAGTTAAGACAACATACACTTACATTCAAGCCTAGTTGCGTCCTGTGAGAATGATGATTAACTTGACCTGTCACGGCATCTGTGTTTCTGGATGACGAGACACTTCCAACTGCACAGATATCTCAAACTCAGCATGGCCCAGGCTGAATTTGTTCTATATCCTCTCTAACTTTTCCTTCATGCTGTTCCCTCATCAATAACACACTATAGATTTAGTTTCCAACCAAAAATCCTGGGACTCACCCTACATTCATTTCTCCTCTTTCCTTCCTACACTGTAGCAATCATCTGCATCTCTTGAATTTGTCCTCTCTTCTGCCACTGTGTGCTCACCATCTATTACCCAGAAACTTCAACATCCTAACTTACCCCCTTATAGTTCATACTCTATATTACTGCCTCACTAAATATTTAAATATGCATCTGATCATATTGATCTCTTGGTGGAAATCATAACGACTTTCTGTAACCTTCAGGATGAAGGTTATGCCCCTTCACTAGTACACCACGTCCTTGGGATCTAGCGCAGATGTTTTATGGAGCCCGCTTTAGCACATACAGGAAGACCTGGCTACCACTCATGGGTCCTGATTTAATGTCATGAGAGGCTGACATGTACCATGAATCTGTTGCTTGTGGGAGAATGCTGGTATAGCAGGAACCTGAACCCAAACCTCGGACTCCAAAACATGTCCATTCCTCTCTGGTCCAGACCTCTCTCGGGCATTTCAGGCCCACATACTTGCAATAAAATTTACTACACCCAATGTCAGAGGAAAACCGCAGAACGAAAGAAGGTATTTCCATGGCCTGTAATGTTTAAACGTTTAATATCTGGTATTTACTTTAAAACTCAATCATGAAGAGGACAATCCAATTAAAAATGGACAAAAGATACGAAGAAGTCAATCATGGAAGAAGCAAATAAACAAGAAATGATGCTTCACCGACTCAGTCGTGGGGATGTGGAGGGGAGAAGAAACACACACACGTGCAGAATGAGGTACAATTTCAATCAATTAGAAAAACTGAATAGTATTGATGAGAATGTGGAACAAGAGGAAACCTCATGTATTCCTCTTAGGAATGCTAATTTGTATATTCATTTCAGAGAGCAGTTTGGCAAAAATTTTAATTTGAAGATAAACATATTCAACCTAGAAATTCCAACTGTTTTATTCTAGAAAAATGCTAGCAAGTGTGCACCCGAGACATAAGCAGAAATATTAAACACAGTATTTTTATATTGTAGTAGAAAAGAATTGTAGGCAACTTCAACATTCCATCAATATTCCCATCTTGCGATGCCGTAATTCAATTGGCTGCTATGCAGTTAAAATTAATGAACTAGAGCTACACATATCAACGTGGATAAATCTCAAAAACATAACGTTCAGGGATAAAAGTTGCAGAAGAATGCATACAGCATGATTTCAATTTATACTGTTTGAGACCGTGCAAAACAACATGTACATACACAGGTAGCTACGACATTACACGTTTCATGGGAATAAACTCTAACTTAGGATAGTGTTTATTTCTAGGGAATGAGATCCTGGAAGAATTGGCAGGAACTGTGTCTGTGATGGTTTATAATAATGATGATTACTACTGTTGTTGGTAGCCATGATGGTGATGGTAGTGTTTAATATTAAGAAAATATGGCAGTCCGGCCAGTGTGGCTCAGTGGTTGAGCATCAACCCATGCACCAAGAGGTCACCGGTTCGATTCCTGGTCAGGGCACATGCCCAGGTTGTGGGCCTGATCCCCAGAGGGGGGCGTGCAGGAGGCAGCCAATCGACATCCTCTCTCATCGATGTTTCCATCTCTCTCTCCCTCTCCCTTCCTCTCTCTCTAAAATCAATAAAGGAAAAGGAAAAAAAAGAAAAGAAAATATGGCAAATTTAAGATGTAATAAAACTGGGTTCCCTATACTTTTCCTTATTGTTTCACAATTTTAAGTCACTTAACAATTTTTCTACTTGAGTAAGCCAACTTGGGCAAACTAAACCATTTCACGTTTAGCCTGTAAAATATAATTTAATTTGCTTCAACATTAAGAAAGGAATTATAAAGCATCGCTCACCAATTCCCCGGATTGCCTTACGAATCACCTCGGCATCCACTGACGGGCTAAAGCCTGGGTAATCGCGCACTGTCCCTCGGTGTCCCACCTGGAAGGAAGTTTTTAAAAATGTATCTTTATTGTTGAATGTATTACAGATGCCCCTCTTTTCCCCTATTGACCCCCTCCTCCCCGTTCCTGTTCCCCTGCCCCTTCACAGTACTGTTGTCTGTGTCCACTGGTTATGCACAAAGGTTCTTTGGTTATCTCTTTCCACCTCCCCTCCTTCCTTTTGAGGTTCCTCAGTCTAACAACCAGTTTATATTTCTTAATCCTTTCATGGAAGAAAATACCTTTAAGTCCCACTAGTTCAAAATGACATTTTTGTTTATAGTACATATGCAGATTCCCATATATATTGGCAACATAACAAACGCAGAATTTGCACACCTTCCTACCCCTTCAGGAGTGGTTCGAGAGAGACACTGGCAATATAACACCTACCACACAGTATTAGGAGGCCTCTCCTTTTCTTCCCTCTTGTGTAACCAATTAGAAATATACATTGTATTAATGCTGGTAACTCTGAAGAATGCTCGCTTCAAAGTGGCATCTGCATGAAAGCAAAGAGAAAGCGGAGATTTCCTCCATCCGCTTTGTTGTCAAGTGGGAATTCCAAGCTCTTCACTGCGTCTCACGCAGAAGTAACTGGCTTGCAGACTTCGAGATGTTTTAGTGAATGTTGCCCACTGTCCCTGGGGAATCCTGCACTAAAGGACCCATAAATGAAAACCTCATTAGCACGGCCGGTTGTTAAGCTTTGTTTAACGGATGTGTAGTTGTGGCTGATCAATTCCCGTCCGAAAGCCTCACTGACAGAGACTTCAGGAAGGGAATGGAAATGAAAACTCATGATGCCAATTTTAAATACAGAAATTAGGAACACGTCAGCACGCTGGGAAAGACCATCCTACAGAAAGAATAAAATGCCTTGAAACTGCTTGAGAGACTGTAGAACAGCCACAAGCCATTGAGAACAATCCAAGTAAACAGGTGCTTAAATGGCACTTTCTAACTCTTTGAACAGAAACCTATCTTTACAGGAACAATAGTTTTTTCTGAGCTGGTGTTCCTACCCTGTTACTGAGCAATAGTGGCTCTGTTATTCTGTGTTAATATGGCTTCATTTAGACTCTCCTGAAGTGTTTAATATTTTCATGGAAAGACATTATCTTGTCACATTAAAACGATGGAAAATTAATGTTTTGGCACTATAACGTGACAGTCTGTTGATTTAATAGATTAGATTAAATAATTTGTTTCAATACAATCAAACATCAATCTTACGAATCCAAAATCAAGAGTTTTGATTCTAAAGCAGTGATTAGAACAGAAGTAACTGGTCGGAAACTAGAGGTGAAGGTGCCTGATCTAAGGGAACGATAAGAAAGCAGTCACCTTGCCCTGGCCGGTTTGGCTCAGCGGTTAGAGCGTCAGCCTGCGGTCCTGAGAGACCCGGGTTCGGTTCCCGCTAAGGGCACGTACCTCGGTTGCAGTTTGTCCCCGGCCCTGGTCGGTTGTGCGGGTGGCAGCCACTCGATGTATTCCTTTCACGTCGATGTTTCTCTCTCTCTCTCTGTTCCTCTCTCTCCCTCCCACTCTACCTGAACAAAAAATGGAAAAATGTCCTCTGGTGAGGATAAAAAAAAAAAAAAAAGAAAGCAGTCACCTTAACATAACCGCTGGAGAATTCTTTCTCCAGGGCCTAATGAATATTTTATGGATTCACAGAGCCAACTGGCTTCATTTTAATTCTATCTGTCTATGAACTCTTGTGTGGGTGTCCACCCTCCACGTGTGGCATTTTAGAGGGAGCACCACGGTGTCACGGCATGTGAGCGCCTCGCGGCCGGCACTGTGCCAGCGCCTATGAACGTGACCTACAACCCGCATCGCTGTCCTGACGGACGAGTAGGGACACGTTCCACATACAAGACACCGAGATTTAAGAAGGTTGGAGAATTTGCTCAAGTCCACGTGACCACCGGAGCAGCAGCATCTGGGCTTGAATTCGGTCATGACCACTGCAGCCCATTCCTAGTCTTCCTTGAAATCTGGCCTCTGGATCACCTGCAGAGCTTCTTCAAAGTGCATCTGACCAGCCCCATCAGCCACACGGAGTCAAACTCCTCAGAACCGAGGCGTTCAGGTAGACATTACACATTTAGGAAGCTCCCCAGCTGATTCTGTGCCACGCATGCCGACATGGTTGCTTCCGAATACAAAAAGGCAAAACTGTGGTCCGATTCGAATTATTTCGTGAATTGTGAAAACACAGGGCTTCCAGTCCAGCCACGACCTCTCCACTGCCCCGTATGACCTACACATCAACATATGCTAAAAATCTGATGTGCAAAATTAGAGAAGAAAGAAATTCTCAATCTGTTATGCAATTTGATACCTAGTAAGAATTAAGTGGGAAGAAACTTCTTGTTTAATTAAAAAACAAAACAAACAACCCTCCCCCCCCCACACACACACACACCAGACTAGAAAAATGGCACAGGCATTCTGAAGGAGACTATTGGTGGTTTCAAACTGCTTCAGTTATTTAAAGAGTAGTGTTGTTTATTTGATGGACTCAGTTGCCCAGAACATTTCAAAATATTTACGTGACTTACAAAAAAAAATCTTATAGTAAAAGAAATAGAATCTTTTAAACTAATATGCCAAGCAGTGAACAAAGTGCTTTATAGACAACTTATTTCACACTACAATGGCCTTAACAATGGGGGGATTGCATATTTCCATTATAAAATGAAAGAAACTGGACCTTGGAGAAATTACTTGCTTAATATAACTCTGCTACTAAGGACAGCCCTAGAATTTGAACCCACCTCCTTGTGCTCTACACCATGTCACAAAGCCCCACAGGAGTCCACAGACTGGTTCTCAAAGTGTGGTTCCGGGATCAGTAAGTGGTGTCAGCATCCACATCACCCGGGAACTTTTTAGCAGTGCAAACTTCAGGCCCCACCCCAGTCTCAGAAATCAACAGCTGTGGGGCTAAGACTCAGGATTTGTGATTTGAACTGATCTCGCCCCCACCCCCACCCCCATCCCCACCCCCAGATGATTCTAATACATGCTAAAGTTTAAAAACCGCTCTATTTAGTCTCAGAGGCCCAGGAAACCAAAGCAAAAAAGAGCAAACAAGTCCTAGATTCCTTAGATTCTTTTATGGGTGTGGAGGAATTTGATGATGAGCTCATTGCTTCAGGAATGTTGGCACTTTTGCTGCCAAACAGAATGTGCCTGCGTGCTTCATTGCAGGCTGCAGTCCCTCACGCTTAGTTACTGACCACGATTTGCCTTAGTTTACTTCTACGAATTCCACTACCCTCACAAAGCGTCAGTGCTAGAGTAGGACACTGCATGAATACTTGTCAAAGTCTTTCTTTTTTAAAAATATCATGTTTAACCAGATTCCCATCCACATCCCTTAACATACTTAGTTGCTTTTTTTTTTTTTTTTTTTCTCAAACTTAACCTTCAGATGCCCCCAAAGGAAAAATGAACCTGAAACTAGTTGGAAAAGAAATTAAAGCAAGCAATGTGTAAATAAAGGGGGAACTAGCAGGAGCTCTTGACATCAATGACAACTGCTGCTACTTACTTGAGCCAAGTACTGTGCTAACCATGTATGTTTCCAGCCTTAGCTCATTCAATCCTCACACCAAACCTGTAAAGCAGATACAATCAATTATACTCACAGATGAGAATAAAACTGTTGAGAAAGTAACTTGCCCAAGGTCACAGCCAGCAACTAATCAGTCTCAGCAATCTTTGCTGCTAATTACTAGGCTAGGCTGCATCTTATTTGAACCGCTGTCTTCATGCCAATATAATTTTCCCTGATGTTCTAACACTGTCCTTTGGAGTCAGATATAGCACAGGAGGCGTTGAAGCCATTGATGTGGCCAAGCTGGGCCTGGGTCTGTTACAACCCCTGAGAGAGGACAGTCTGTTCTTGACTCATGAAAACCAATCAGACCTATTTCTTCCTGCAAAGTGCGCCGGGTTTGCAAAAAGTTAAACTTCACCATTTAGAAAAATGGGTGAAAGGGGAAAACACAAGGTGCCCAGACTACTGAGAAGAAACATATGTAAAGCCCGATGCTCCAGAGCAAGGAGAGCAAGGTGAGGCAGAGCTGAATCACTCCTCTCTTTATAAAGCCCTGTAAAGGTCACATCCCAAAGTTAAGCTTTCCAATCAATGCCTCACGTAAACCTCTAGGACTCAGGAACTCTCCAAGAGCCAGAGAGAAATGACCATTCCTTGCTCAGTGTCAAAACAGTCTGGTGGTGAGGTTTATGATAAAAGAAAAAAAAATGGAGTAGACTAAAAATATAAAGCAATCAAAACTTGGAAAATGTAAGACCTCTTTTTCAATTTTTCAAGTAAAAGGTGATTTCTAAAACCAAAGAACGTTTATCATGAAAGGCCCTGAAATGAAATAGGGTCAAGCTGTTATTGGAGAATTGCATGGACTGCCCTTTTCCGTTGCTAGTGAGAGTGGGGTTCTTGGGGTGCCACTGGAACAAGCATTTCTGGAGCCCCCACAGGAGGATGAGATGTGGTATAAAGCTTTATTTGCATGGAATTACATCCCTAGGTTTGCAAAGTCCCCTTTCCCTTTAACCAGTCCTGGAAGAGGTGTAGCTGGGGATTCAGCAGAGCTAGAAGCAAGGCCAGTGTCCGAAGTTTACTTCCATGTTGGAGCTGGGTCTGCTGCAGCACCAGGCTAGTCCCAGCCCATCAGTCCATTGTGTGGGGGTCCACATGGCTGTGGGGCACAAGGGTGAGCACAGAGCGTGAGAGCCTCACAAGCCAGGAGTCAGGTTTGAGCAGCAAGAGAGCCCCAAAGAGAGGGAGCTCCTTTGTTCGGGAGCTTAAACATCAGATCTTCCCTGCCTTGCAGTGGCAACGCCTATTCTGGCCAATGACCTGTTTTCAGGTGTGACTGACAGGCAAGTATCTTCCCCGTCACCCAGACTTCACTAGGCATGCGTCTATCTGGCCTTCCCTTGGCTCCTTTCCTGTTAATTAGTAACTGGGCTAATTACAAGGATATCAAAGTGAGGCAGGTATTATAGGTTGAACTGTGTCCCCCCAAAAGTGATATGTTGGAACCCTAATCCGCAGGACTTCAGAATGTGGACCATCTGGATATCAGGTCATTGGTGACGTAATTAGTTAAGATGAGGTTATTCCAGAGCAGGAGGTGCCCCTAATCTAACGTAACTGGTACCCTTAGAGGACAGCCATGTGAAGACAGATACATACATGGAGAATGGGGTGTGACGATGAAGGAATGAAGGCAAAGATTGGAGTTGTACCAAGGAACACCAAAAATGGCCAGCAAACCACCAGAAGCCAGGAAGACTTCATGAAGGACTCCCCTGTGGGTTTCAGAGGGAGCACGGCCCCACCAACAATATGATGCTGGACTTTCAGCCTCCAGAACCGTGAGTGACACTTGCTTCCGAGGGGCTAGGTTTCTGCTTACTGAATCGGGTTTCATGGCAAACACAGCAGGAGCTGCGTGTCTGTCTCCATCTTCCTAACGCATCGTGCTTGTCATCGGCTCCAGCCCAATGCTCTCCTGTCACCTGCCGCGCTTCTAAATTTCTGTGGTTTAAGCTCCTCCTGTTTGTGGCACTTTGTTACGACAGCCCAGGAAACCAATACAGAGAAAATGAATGCGAAGCAGAAGGCCCTGCAGGCAAACGCCAGGAGCCCACCTTCTTCCACAGGCTGGCGGGGGTCACTGCTAACAGCGGGCCCCCCACCACGGCAGGCACCCTGTCCACCCAGGGCAGCAGAGAAGCAGGGGGTGGCGGAGAGAGGGGCAGCCTCCGGGGTGCCCCATAGAAGGGAGGCTGACTGGGAGGCTTTGCTATGTTAGCCATGCCTGAGAGGTCCGAGGAGATGCTTGCCTTTCAAGTCTTGCACTCACTCAAAGGGGACAGTGTCACACCTGCCAGCTTTCCCTTCTCTGATTTCACCGGGACAGTCACAGAGCAGCAGTACTGGCAGGTGACAGGGAAAGCCTTGGGCTGCAGCCCGTGACAAATGTGATGTGTTAGGAAGATGGAGGCAGACACGCAACTCCTGCTGTGTTTTCCTGATTCAGTGAGTAGAGACCTAGCCCCTCGGAGGCAAGTGTCACTCACGGTTAACCAGCTGGACCTCTGTCTTTCTTTGGCTTCTGGGCTTCACTCGGAGGGTTTCCTGCCACTCCAGCTTTCATTTATTCTCCCCTAAGCCTGACCTTTATTAAACAGGTTCTTCCAAAATGAAAAGTCTCCTCTTTCCTTTCCCTCTCATCCTGCTGTGGGTTATTTCCACCACTTTCCCTCTGTATGCAAACTCCCCCACTGCTATCTCCAGCCCAGACTTCTCTTTGTTGTTGTTAATCCTCACTGGAGGACATTTTTTCCATTGATTTTTTTTAGAGAGAGTAGAAGGGGCGGGGAAAGAGAGAAAGAGAATGAGAGAGAGAGAGAGAGAGAGAGACATCGATGTGAGAGACATGTCGATTGGTTGCCTCCTGCATGACCCTGACTAGGGCCAGGGACCGAACCGCAAACAAGGTACATGCCCTTGACTGGAATCAAACCCAAGACTCTCTGGTCCATGGGCCGACACTCTCACCGCTGAGCCAAACCGGCCAGGGCGATGTATCTGTTTTTATATCTCACATATCAACTTATAATTTCCTCCCAAGCTGATGTCTTCCTGCATGTAACACTTACATGGTACTTACTTGTGCTTTATAAATACCTGTTCATTTAACTCTCTCCAAACCAACCTATTATGACCCATTTTACAGGGGAGAAGACTTAGGCACAGAGAGGCAAGGGACTTGCTGCTCGTGTGTGGGGCAGAGCCGGGACGCGAACCCAGGCAACCCAATCCCAGCTCGGAGCTCCTCCCCAGTCTGCTCTACCTCTTAGGGTGGCACTACCAGCCTCCAAAACCTGGGAGGCTTCTTTGACTCCTTCATTGCTCTTTCCCTCCAAACACAATCATCGGCAAGACCTGCTGAGCTGACTTCGGTAAGATCGCCTCATGGGCACTCCCGCCCATCCCCCTCGCGGCTGCAACGTCCAGGTGTCCAGGTCACCGGCGCTCCTGGTCGCGGACATCACGCCAGTCTCTCGGCCCACCTTCTGTTGCCCACCTCCCACCACTTCCAGTAGCAGCCAAGGGATGTGTGAGGGGCCTGAGTCAGGTCATGGCATGCCCTACTGACCTCCTTCTCCGACCTCCCACCGGACACCCAATAAAGCCCAAACTCCTCGCACCACCCACATGGCCCGGCAGGGGTGACCCCCTGCCCCGCTGCCCTCCCCTTGCAGATACTCTCCCCTTCCTCCATCTCACCGTGCTCTGGGAGCCCAGCTCATACATGTGGAAGTCTTTCTCATCTCAGCACCGTTGTGTGTGCTGGTCCCTCCATCTGGAATGTTTTGCTACCTACAGTGACCTGCACAAAGGTCATTGTCTCTGCTCTGGCCACTTGACCTGAGTGAGTCCTCTCCTGCTATCCTCCGCCTCAGCAACCTTTCCCCGAGGGCACTCAGCATTGCGTGATCCCTCTCACTGCTTATGTCTGTGCCTGCTCCTAGCCCAGTGCTTACCTTGCAGATTGAGGCTTACCAAGTAACTGGGAACGGGTTTTGCTGTAAGTAGATAGAAACGAACAGGACATCCTAATCTATGAGATTTCTCCAGAATCTATACTAGATAATGGCCTGATGACATTGCTTCTTTCAAATGTCCCTAGTGCAGAGAGCAGAGTGATCCCTGTATCCTGGGAGATTTGGGAGGGAATATTGCAGCGACCCCTTCAGCACCATAGACCACCTTCAGCACCAGGTCTTTCGAAGCGAGTTCCAGAAGCTGGGATGGACCCCAGACTTTCTCAACACGAATTTCTCTCTCAGGATAATTTTCATTACTTGTTTGAAGCAGATTGCAAATAATTTATATCCATCTTCTTGTGAGCTATCTGGCCCCAGTATCTGAAGATTTTATTTGTGTACCACAATCAAAGTCATTCTGGGCTGAAGTCTCCTCTTGGCCAAGGGCCACATCGACAGCTCTGTGCACATCCAGCTTCGTGCCCGGGGGAGACACCTCTACCTCCAGGACCTGCACCCTCACTGTGGAAGGTGCAGGGAACTGGGCTGAGGCGGGAAATCTGGCATCACCGGCACCTTCCTCGGGAGTCCCTGACGGCAGAACGGCGGCGGGCTTGCAGGATTTGGGGAGAGCTGTGCACCCATTTCTCCCCACTTCACTTCTGTGGGACTGGAAATCCACTTGGGAGGGACTGAGATCAGGGACATTTACTGTTTGTCACATTCTGGGAAGAACATTTCTTGTATGGATGCCAAAGTCATTGATGTCCACATGACATGATGGCAAAGGCCGTGTTTTATGGGCTTGGTGTGCTCGTGGCTGGGAAGTAACAATGCTGACAGTAAGCTGCTACAGATGTAAGAGCGCGTCCCCAGGTGAAGCAGACCTGGATAACAGACACTCCTCAAACAGTCCATGCAAAGGCTACTGGGATTCTCTGTGGCCCTCAGAGGATCCTGAAGTAACCAGAGAAGACAACAGTAAAGCCTCTTCAAACCCTCTTGGGTGCCTCTTATCACTTCATGAGAGTTTTCTCGTTGCTCTGCAAACATAGCGAGCCCATCGGTCTCGGGAGCTTCTCACCTTCTGATCCATCTGCCTGTTCGTCCCTACGACCTTCTCCCAGCTCACCCCCTCCCTCCACGTGGACTTCCGCTCACATATCCCATCACTCCCATTATCTACCTCTGCCTTTCTCCTGAGTACTTGAAGCTGACTGTATATGTTATACATTTATTTCTTTATTATCTGTCTTCCATAATAAAATCAGAGGCATGGAAGCTCTGTGCTCTTTTATTTTATTTCTCTTTCTTTGCTGTATCCCCAGAGCCTAAAACAGCGTCTCGCACATACAGGATGTTTAGTAGATAGTTGTTAAATGAATGAGTGAGTAAAACTGCTTTCTTGTTCTGGATCCTGATTTCTTTGATAATTCTCAAACGCCATGCAGACTTCTCAAAGCTCCACGCTGCAATGTCCAACATCTGACAAATGCGTTCTCCGCCTTTTCTCAATCCTGTTCGAGTGGGGCTGTCAGTGCTCCTGTGTAAATGCCTCCAGAACCTGGGGGAGGTATTTAATCAAACACAGATAGTTGAAAACGAAAGGAGCACAGATATGATAACAGAGGAAGGGGCAGACTTTAAGAATCATTGCTCTCGTTGTTATCGGTGTGGTGCCGGCGGAGGTGGGCTTCTGGGGTGCCATAGGGAAAAGAATTCTCTGAAGCCACTGCAGGAGGATGAGGTATTGTGGAAAACTTCATTTCTGTGGCATTAAACCCCTGAGATTCCAAGGTCCCATCTCCCTCTGTCCCACCAAGGAAAAAGTCCCATTTTGTCTTCAGCAGAGCTAGGATCAAAGCCACTGCCCAGAGCCTCGTTCCCTATTTGCACAGTCCAGTCCAGCATCAGGCTAGCTTAGCCTGTGCTCCCAGCTGCAGTCCTTTCTGTGTGGGTCCATGTTGCCATGAGCCATGCGGCTTCTTGGCCCTATGGCTATGGAGGGAACACAGGCTAGTACAAGGAAGCAGGAGCAAAGCAAGAGGAATAAGAGCAAGACAATTTCTTTGTCTGGGGATTATGTGTTCCCAGATTTTTTCAAAGGTTTGCACTGGGGTCCACCCTCCTAGCCAGTGATCTTTCTTAAACCGACAGGCAAGCATCTTCCCTACGTTACCCCAACTTCACTGCGCATGCATCCACTTCTCCCTTTGTTGGACCCCTTCCCCTAGTGATTTGCCAGTAGTGGACCTGTGGTTCCCTGGGGAACAAGAAGTTGCAGCTTCCTGGTGAAGCTGTCCAGATAACCATGCTTACATCTGGACTTCCCTTTGCTCTTGTCCTATTATTAACATTAGCTAGCTAGTTACGATGGTAGCATTTTAACTTATTCTTTTAATTCATGTGAGACTTCTGTATCACTTTTTAAAAAAGATTTTCTTTATTGATTTGAGAAAGAGAGACATCAATGAGAGAGAACATCGATTGGCTGCCTCCTGCATGCTCCCCACTGGGGATTGCACCCACAATCTGCGCATGTGCCCTGACCAGTAATTGAACGGGCGACCTCTTGGTGCATAGGCTGATGCTCAACCACTGAGCCACACCAGCTGGGCTTCTGTATCACTCTTATTGTTCAGGACTCTCAAATATTTTTCTAACTGCTTTGCATCCACCAAAAAAGAGACTTTCAAGAGAATCATATCACACCTTTTCCCCTTTATGTTCCTTGCCCTGACTGTAAAACTTTTTCTTTTCCTCTTTGCCTCTGATTGACCAGGCTTCTTCAAAGGCTACCCATTAGATGGGCAAATTATACTTTTTATTATGATGAAATATGAAAGAGGGACCCTCGCTCCTTGGTGGTCAAGCCTGGGCCAGAGAGGAGCAAAGAACTCTTCTTTAACATTAATTCCATTCATTCCCAGGAAGCCTCTCCCCTCCTACTCAGCTGAGCCAGGATTTCTCTCCAGGCTTTGTCCTGGGACAAAGCTCTCATGTTTTGATGTGAACTCCAGGTCTAACCTGTTTTTCATTAACTTCCTGTGGAGAGCCGTTTATGTAACTGAGTGCCAAAGTTTATCTAAAGAAGCCTGAAGGAACGCAGTTTAAAACACACCAGACAGGAAGTTACAATTTTGTGGAAGAGTATTTCATCAGCATATACCACCAATTTTCAGCCTTTTTCATTCCACGGTGCACACAAACTAATTACTAAACTTCCACAGCACATCAAAGAATATTACATTTTTTGCCAATCTGACAAAAAAAATAGGTATACTTTTGATTCATTCACACCAGAGGCTATTGTTGTGTCTTTTCATTTGACGAGCTAAGGGCAAAGCGGTCAGGGTCCCTGACTACCTAGTCAGGTATTGCATGTTTCACAAATTCTTGTGGCATACCGGTTGAAAATCGCTGGTATTTATTGCTCTGCTTGAGATGGGAAAAGTCTATTTCAATTCAAGCAGTTAGGAAACCATATCTTGCAGCTCTTGAGATGTGGCAGCCAGGAAGGAGACCAGAGGAGAAATTCAGTGCACCCACATGGGTATGGCACAGGTGTTCTCTCCACACAGACTATATGCACATGGTCAGGAAAAGCAAATACACCAGGAAATTAAGGTCTAATGGGATGATGCCACCAAAGCAAGAAATATGAACCTGGACAAGGCTTTCACAGACTCCTTGTCCCAGGACCAGCATCAGCCAAGTGCCCAGGGCTGGTGTCATCCATGGGACAGAATTTGAAAGGCACTACCTTCCTACAATCCTCTCTCATATGAGCACATTGCACCTGTCTGGTAGCCTCACCTGGTGTCATTCCTCTGGGCTACAAAGCAGATGGGAGCATGTGTCTTCAGGTCATAGGGCACCAATCCTGTTCCCAGGAAAGAGAGGCAGGGTCCGGTGGGGTCTATAATTCTCACCATGAATACATTATCATGGGTCAGCTTTTCCGATTAGCAAGTTTCTGCTTCAGATTCACCTTCCCCAACTTTTCCATCAGGAATCCCTTTTATTATTTCTTCTCTATGGACCCCATGTTTTGAATTATTCTGCCTGCCACTCTGTATTTATTACAAAACGCTGACTCATTTTCCCATTACTTACTATGAAAAATGTAACTTCCAGTCAGAGCTTCTGATCAGCGTAAGATAATCAGTTCCTGTGTTGATATAATTTCAGTAAAAAAATAAAGAAATATGATGTTTTGGAAACTCTGTAGACCCTGATGTGAGTTATATATGTGAGGTATAATGAAGAACATATCTGGTCTTTGTCCTGGGTTCCAGGCACAGAGGTTCAAAGACTCCAGGAAGTTCCTGAGTGATTAAAGGTGTCTTTATTATGCTAATGAGGCGACTCATTGTGAACCCCTAAATAACTTTAGCATCAAGGCCAGCCTCAAAAAAGGCCAGCCTTGACTTGATTATCAGGTTGGCACTTTGAGAAGGGAAGGGGGCTGGAGATTCAGCTCAATCACTGGCCAGTGATTTCATCAACCGCACCTGAGTGAAGCCCAGTGCCCGGCAGCCTGCAGGAGCCTCCTGGCTGGTGAACACAGATGAGCAGGGAGGGTGTCGTGACTCCATGGGGAGACGATGAGGAAGCTCTGCACCCAGGGCCCTTCCAGACCTCACCCTATGTGTAGCCTTTGTAATAAACTACAATGGTAAGTACAGCACTTTCAGCGAGTTCTGTGAGTTGTTCTGGAGAATTACCAAACCTCAGAGGGTGGTGGAAATCCCCAAATTTATAGCTAATTAGTCAGACGTGCAGGGGCTCCAAGGCTTGTAGCTAACATCTGAAGTGAGGACAGAGTCCTTAAACCTGCGAGTCCAACAGGCACTCCTGGTAGTGTGAGAATTGTGTTGTAGCATGCCTACCTGGAGTGGGGATGGGGCAGCATATGTCTTTAAAAATATACAAATGTCTAAGCCCATAGAATGTTCAACACCAAGAGTGAACTGCAATATCACTATGGACTCTGGGTGATAATGATGTGTCAAAGTCAGTTCATCAATTCTAACAAATGGACAACTCTGGTGGGCGATGTTGATATTGGTTAGGGGAGGCTGTTCATGCGTGGGGTCACGGGGTATATGGGAAACCTCTGTACTTCCCTCTCAATTTTGCTGTGAATCTAAAATTGCTCTTAAAAATTAAAGTTTTAAATATATACATATACATACATATATACTAGAAAATGCCACAGGAGTGGTCAGAAGATTCTACTTGGGGAAATTCCATCTGTTTCAGGCAGCTCAGAGAAATCCCTCCAACGGAGGGGGATGCTGCTGATGTGCCCAGGACACAGGCAGACTCTCCTTTACTAAAACAGTTGCAGGGATATCATTAGCAAGGAAAATGTTTTTTAGAAAAAAATTAATATAGTGAAACGATAATGATAATGATATTTACCGAATGCACACCACACGCCAGGCACCTTCCGTGCCGGGAGGATCAGCACACCCAGACGCGGAGACCCACAGTGAGAGATGAAGAAATTTGCTCAGCGTTATACTGCAGGGTGGGGAACCTTTTATCTGCCAAGGGCCATTGGGATATTTATAACATCATCTGAGGGCCATACAAAATTATCAACTTAAAAATTAGCCTGGTCAAGCTAATTTGGTGAGGCATGTGATGTTAAGTGGTATGGATTTCTTGGGCCCCGTGTGGCCCGTGGGCCGGGAGTCCCGCCCTGAATTGAGTTCTGAGGACTGGGCTGTGGCTCTGCTGTCTTCAGTCTGCTCTCGGCGGAGCCCGCTGCACCAGGCTCTCGCTGCTTCAGCTGTTTAACTGCCCTATGAACATGCTCTTTCCAAAGTCAGTAGGCAGCCTATTTATGGCAAGTTATATTTTTGTGAAACTGCTTTTATCCCTTGGGTCCAAAGTGGCTCTATGTTCTCCTTCATTTTGCAAATTATAATCTGAAATGGGGAAGGGAGACGCTATAACAAGTTAGGATGTTATAAGGTTTCGTGATGATTGCAATGATTATGAGTTAATTTAGAAATGTTTTAGTTCCATAATAAAATTACTAATGTGTGGTTTCAAACAAAGAGTAATTGCATTCATTATTATTCTGCAAAAGTAAGTTAACACTTGACCAAGGAGGATAGAGCTCAGAATATTTGCATGAGAATGCCGGCATTGTAGAAGGTGCATATTAAAAAAAACGAAACAAAAAAACAACAACCCACTACTACATAACTTATTAAAAAGTCACGTTCCAAGACATTCTTATTTGTAGGTTGCCTAAGTGCTTGCTATGGACCTAAAGCGTTATATGACCAAGGACCCGGAATCAAAGAGTGCAAACCACTAAGCTCTCAGGTCCTTGCACCAGCGTCAAGTAGTAGAACAGGTGCCTGAACAGTCAACATTTACAAAGGAAACAGTAATGCAACCTACTTTGTTCACTCATCTGAAACAATGGGAGGTTGCAACACTCCTAGAGTGAACATACAGACCTCGCAAATCACCCATTCTTTCATCTTCAACCCTAAATACTGAAATTGCAGCTGAAGCCTTCCCCCTTGATCAGATTACTCCAGTAAACTCACCATACACTGGTAACCACAAACCCATCTACAGTTTGTAGAAAAACACTGACTTGATTGCTCATTTGTGTTTTTGTGCATAAGGAACAAGAGAACAGATAAAACTTAGTGATAAGAATATTTATACAAATCTGAGTGGTTTTTTTTTTTAATTGCGGTAAAAATGCATAGCATAAAATGTACCACATTAACCCTTTCTGAGTGCCCAGTTCAGTAGTGCTGAAAGTGTTCAGTGTTGTGACCAGGTCTCCAGACTTTTTCATGTTGCAGAACAGAAACCCTGTATCCACAAAGCAACGACTGCCCTTTTCCCCTTCCCAACCCCTGGCAACCACAGTTCTATTTTGTCTCTACGAATTTGACTGCTTTAGATACCTCATATAAATGTACCATGGAGTAGTTTGTCTTTTTATGACTGGCTTACTTCACTTACTAGAATGTCTTCAAGGCTCATCTGTGTTGTAACATGTGTCGGAATTTCCTTCCTTTTAAAAACTGAATAATATTTCATTTTATATATAGACCACATTTTGTTTATCCACTTACCAGTCGATGGACATTTGAGGCGTGTCCGCATCTGGCTGTTGTGAACATGGGAGAGCAAACAGCGCTTTGAGACCCTGCTTTCCATTCTTTCGGATGTTTATCCTGAAGTCGAACTTCCGGATCATAGGGTAGTTCTATTTTTTATGTATTTATTTATTTTTTGAGAAACTGCCAGCCTGTTTTCCATAGTAGTTCTAGTTGTTTTTAATATTCGTTCTCAGCTCTCACTCAGAGATGACAGTTCTTGGGAGAAGAGGGAGACAACAGGGAGAAACAGAAGAGGCAGCAGGAGCCAGGGGATCCTTCACTCAAGGGGATCTCTCCCCTCGCTCACAGCTTCCCTTCTGGTCTGCTCTGTCCTTTCCTTCCTGCTCCCAAAGGTGGATGTGACCCCCGCAAGGCCGCCACACTCCTAGCCCGCCGCGGTAGGCAGAGCGCGAGCCCCCTTCTAAATGCCCGCACCGTGATCCTTGGACCCTGGGAAAGCGTTACGTCGCGGGACAAAGGGACTTGGCCAAAGTGATGAAGGCTCCAGACCCTGGAATCAGGAAATGATCCTGGATTGTCTGGGTGGGCCCAGCCTAGCCACAGGTGCTTTCAGAAGCAGAGAGCTGCCTCCAACTGACTGGAGAAAAGGCGGGCAGAAGAGAGAGGCCCCAGAGGGAAAACCAAAGAAATGCATATGTGAGCACTCAGTGCACAGTTGCTGTCTGAGCTGTAGGGGCCACAGACAAGGACTGGCTGAAGCCTCTGGGGGTAGGACAGTCCCTGGTGACAACCAGCAAGAAAATAGGGACCTCGGTCTTACAACGGCAAGGACCTAGATTTGGCCAACAACCACAGTCAGCTCAGAGATGAAGCCTTCCCCAGGTTTTCAGAAAGAAACACAGCCCTTCCCACTGCTCATGTTTGGGCCACGTGACCCACTTTGGGTTTCTAACATATAAAACTGTGAGATAATAAGTGGGTGTTGTTTTCAGCAGCTAAATTCGTGGTGCTTGGTCATGGTGGCAACAGGAAATTAATACACCCTCTCACTCCCTTGGGTCTGTCCCAGCTGATCAGGACTGAGCCACGGCGTTGGGAGAGCCACTGGCCAGCCTGGCCGGCTCACTCCACGTCTACTACTAATGGGCAAGGGCGACAGGGAGAATATTATTATTTCTTTTAATACCGTGTTTTGGAGAGATGTTTTTTTTTTTTCATCTGACTCTACTAGATATCCATAATAGTAGCAGGAATTTCAGACCTAAAAATATATAAATGTATGTATGTTTACATATTCTCAAAGTAGAACATGCAAGTGACACTTTAAAAAAGGCTTTGGAATGATCAGCCTCCTGGCCAGTGATAAGGAAATAATCTTGGGGTCCCAGCAAAGCCTTGTAACAGCATCCCTGCCCCCAACACTGCTCACATCAAGGGCTGGTCAGTTCCATATGAGCTCTTCTTAAAGCCTCCTCTCCCCTTAGTTATAAAATATAACACATGTTCATTATCAAATAACAATCAAAGCACAGAATGTGATGAGGTGATGCATCAGAAAATAAAAGTACCCTTGTTCACAGTTCCACCTTTCCAGAAAGTTTTCATGTGATACAGAATATGTATGTATATATAAACATATATATGTCTATGTAAACAGAATTACTCTATACATATTATTCTATAACTTGCTTGTATTCATTGACTAATATATCTTTGGACATTTTCTTATGTCAGTATATATAAAGCTGATCCATTTCCCCCCCACCCCACCCCCATTCTTTTTAATGATCACATAAAAATGGCTGTGAATTACAAACGAGTAATTTACTAATTTTATACCCGATGGGTGGCCATTTATGCTGTCTGCATATTTTCATTAATACAAATGAATATCCTCAGGCCCCTATTTTTTCAACCTTATATTAGTATATCTATATGATAAATACCCAGAAGTGAAATTACTGAGTTAAAGGATGTGTATATTTAAACATTGATAGATACTGACAAAAATCATACTCAAAAGCATGCCAAGTTTATTCTCCCAGAAACAGAGGATGAGCACCTGTCTTGTCCAAATCCTCTGCAACAGTGGTCTTACTACGTTTTTTTTGTTTTTCACCTTTACCAATTTCTTAGGTAGAAAATGAGTTCTTATTGTGTTATTTACATTTCTTTCACTTTCAGTGAGGTGCATCATGTTTTCATATGTTTGCTGAACACTTACAATTCTTTTCATGCCCTACTCATGTCCCTTGCAAATTTTTCCATCGAATTCATCTTTCCTATTGATTTATTCAAGTTATTTGTATGTTAAGGAAATAACTCTTTTGTCTGATGTGCTGTAAATATTTCCCCCCTGTGGGTTGTCTGACTCTACTGATAGTATTGTTTGCTATCATGAATTATAAATTTATACATAGTTAAGTAGATCGATATTTTTCTTTTAGGCTTTTGATTTGTGCCACGGTTTTAAGTGCCTCCCCCACTCCAAGATTATATTTAAATGGTACCCACATCCCATCTCTTTCATTTCAGTCTTTTCATCCATTTGAAATTTAATTAAGAAGGGAGAAGAAATACTGATTTACTTTTTTTCCCCAGTGGTTGGAAGTTTTCCTAACATGATTTATTGAAAAAGCCATTTTTTCTCTCTCTGCTATGAAATATCATCTTTATCGTATAATAAATTCCTAAATCATATACTAAATAAATTCTCTGTTATTGACCTCTCTCCTTTGGTGTCATCATAAATTATTTTAATTATGTACTACTAAAATACATTATTTTGGGACATCTGTGAGCTTTTTTGGCAAGTTAATTTTTTTTCAGGTGAACTTTTTATCAACTTCCAAAATACTTTTCTTTGTAATTTGACTGGACTCAGATAAGTTACTGTGTTAGGAAGGCTTAATTTTTACTCACCCAGAGAGATGCCATGCTGTCCCACCTTTGCCTTGAGTTCAGATCACACTAACCTATTAAAAGGGGGAAAAAATTAGCAAAGGGAACAAGTCTAAGATTCCAAACACAGTAAATTCACCAACTCTTAATCTTTAATCCAGAAAACAGAACCAACATTCAAAGAGAAACCCCTCCCAGAAGAGGATGTGTTTTTAACATCAAGTAGCCCATTTGCTAAACAAACATTTACTGAGAGCCTACCGTATATAAGAGAAGGGCTCAAAAGAGAGAAAAATTTTCTGACTTAAGGGCCTTATAAATATGTTTCCAGGAAAGCCAATTATGACTCATTTAAAATCCAGTGGAACTACTTTGATTGTTGACTTCTTTTAATCAGGACAGACCACCGTGGTAGAGAACAACAAAAACACAGGAAATTGCCCCCCTCCTGCCCTCCATCAACGTACAAGGAATCAACTTGATTCCTTGTGCTTGACAGTGAAATCTTTATTTACATTTTACAAGGATCCAAGCCTACAGACTTTTACAGACAGACATGCCTGCCCTTGGACAGACGTCTAGTCCTCGGGTAGAATGCAGAGGGCGGCTCTTCCATGGAGCCTCAGTTGGGAACCCATAAGTCAACGTTACTCAAACATGCTGATCTATCTCCAGGGTTGATTTAGAAATGCAAGTTGCTCCCACCCATCCTGGGAACAAAATAGTCTAAAAATACAATGATAGCCCTAAAACAAAGTTCAACAGGAAATTACACCATTGGTCACTGAAAATATTTAGCCCTGATTTTCTCAGGCTCTCTGTAGCAGAGGGCAGTGGGCTCTCTAGTTACAGGGTCTAACACCATATATGTTCCTCTCTATAGGTAGTGGATACAAGGTATCACTAGTTTTTTTGTTTTTTTTTTAAATCCTTACCTGAGGACATTTTGCATTTATCTTCAGATGGGGGGAGGGGGGAGAAAAGAGAGAGAAACATTTATGTGAGAAAGACACATCGACTGGTTGCCACCCACACGGCCCCAACAGGGGCTGGGGCCAGGCCTAAACTGCAACCGAAGTATGTGTCATTAGCGGGAACCGAACCTGGGACTCTCTGGTCCATGGGCCAATGCTCTAACTGCTGAGCCAAACTGGCCAGGGCACTAGTTCTTGTTTTGCCTTTTAAAGCTAGACACAATGTTTCTGCCCCTCAGTTTTCTTACCTGGTAAAAGGAGGAGGGCTGTTGCTGGCATTGAATAAAATAATATGTATCATCATATCAGCTAGTTTTTCGAGCCCTTACTATGTGCCAGGTAATATAAAAAGCTCTAAAAGATTAATTTTGTAAAGCTAGACTTTTAATTTTTTTTATGTTTGCTCACTGGGGCACATAAGGCAATAATAATAAAAAAAAAAAGCTCATAGAATGAATGAATGATTTAATATAAGCCTCAGAGCTCAGCCAGTGTGACTCTGTGGATTGAGAGTTAGCCCATGGACTGAGAGGTTCTGGTTCGATTCCCGGTCAGGGCACATGCCTGGGTTTCAGGCTTGATCCCCAGTAGGGAACGTGCAGGAGGCAGCCAATCGATGTTTCTCTCTCACACTGATGTTTCAATTTCTCTCTCCCTTTCTCTCTCTTAAAAAAAAATCAATAAAAAATATATTTAATATAAGCCTCACATATCCAGGGTGTTAAGTATCACTAATAACATCTCCACTTTGCACATGAAGAAGGTGGGGCACAGAGAGGTCAAATAACAGTCCAGTCACACAGCTAGTGAGTAGGGACTGAAAGTAGGCAGCCATTCTCCAATAAGCCTCTACCTTACCCAAGTGGCTGCTCCATACACAGTCAAGCTGATATTCAGTATGTGTTGGTACAGTATAATTTCTAAATTATTACTGATGTAAGTTTTTTTTTTTTTTTATACTCACCTGAGGACATTTTCCCATTTTTTGTTCAGATAGAGTGGGAGGGAGAGAGAGGGGAGGAGAGAGAGAGAGAGAGAGAGAAAGAGAGAGAGAGAGAAACATCGATGTGAAAGGGACACATCGAGTAGCTGCCACCCACACGACCCAACCAGGGCCGGGGACAAACTGCAACCAAGGTACATGCCCTTAGTGGGAACCGAACCCGGGTCTCTCTGGACCGCAGGCCGACGCTCTAACCACTGAACAAAACCGGCCAGGGATAAGGTTTAAGAAATAAAGAATTACTCCTCAGTGGAGGCCAAATGACCTAACAAGACAACCTGAAGCATCCTTTCCTGACAGGGATTAGAGGGGTTACATCATTTCCTTTCACTTCCTCCTGCATCCCTGTTTCTAAACAGATTCTCTACACAACCACATGGTTCTGGGAACAAGATTCTGGTTTTCTTGACATCTTTAAATTCCCTTTCTTGTCAGTTTGAAGTGTTCTGCCTTCATGAAAGTGGATGGTAACATCTTTACAAAGTAACTTTTAATGAGTTACATTTATTATGATAATGATTTTAAAGAGTTGTAAATGAGGGCAAAATCTTGCTGTCTGTGATAAGAAATCCTTGGAAAGAATTTAGCTCTGGTGGTGCAACTTAGCAGCAGCCAAAAGCCCTCCAGCCCCAGGCCCCAGCCCCCTAACCACAATTTCCTATAAAAGTGTGTCCATCTGCAATCAAGGACTCATATCCCCCACCTGCTGACTCCAAAGCCAAATGCCAGGGGAATGATTCATGCTGCAGGCAAAGAAAACAGTGAGCCCGGTTAAGAAAACGCAAACTTATCAGATTCCCAACGCTCAGTATCTAAACACACTTTTCTTCTACCTCCTTAAAAAAAAAAAAAAAGTAAAACAAAATAAACTGTCCACGTGAAGAGGACAGCGTGCTCACTAGGATGGGTGGGGTTCCTAGTAAGCAGAACAAAGCTTGGAGCCTGCCCCACCCCTCCCGGGACCGCTGGACCCAGAGGACCCTTCTGACGCCCTGCTTTTCTAGAAGATTCCCAAGACCTTCAGAATTGGGAAGAGAGAGATGGCCAGCTGGATCCCTACTCTGCTAGCTGGACAAAATGTGAAGAATCCAGGGAGCCGGGACTGCTGAGTGTCAGCTTGCACCAGGGGGTGACCATAGCTGAGTGGCCCTCCCAGAGCAGGGTTCTTTTGCTCCCCTGGGCGTGTTTCCTCGATTCTGAAATGTGGGACATGAACTCCGTGCCCGCCGAGGCCCCCCCCCCCCCGGACTCTGCCCCTGTGCTGCCCGGTTGGTTTGCCAACTCAGCCTGGCCCGGGACCCCGCGGGGAATTGGGCAAGTCACGCGGCTGCGCGCGGGGGGGGCCGGACTTACTCTGAAGCCGGCCGGTGTGCTGGAGCCCCGCGAGCCAAGTGTGCCGGAGCCCCGCGAGCCAGGTGTGCCGGAGCCCCGCGAGCCAGGTGTGCCGGAGCCCCGCGAGCCAGGTGTGCCGGAGCCCCGCGAGCCAGGTGTGCGTCCGCGCGCCGCTGCTCCACTGCTGGTCCTCAGCCGGCCAGCGAAGGCGACCGCTACTGCGACCGCACCCGCGACCGCACCCCTTCCTGCTGCCCCTCCTCCGGCCAGGGCTCCACCTGACCGCCGCGAGCCCGGGAAGGGAAGCCGCGCCCCTCCCCGCTGGGCTCCGATTCTGCACTCACGCCCTGCTCCCTGCTCCCGTCGCCCCCCTTTCCCACCACCCTCATATTGAAACCCATTTCCTCGGTTTTCACGTGCATTAAGTTCTTGTTCAGATTTATTGCAACGCTGACTTTGTTCTAGGCACCGTGGATTCAGAGATGAGACAGCCTCACTCCCAACGAGCTCATTGCTGGTGCAGATGGTGGACAGCGAACACTAACAGCAGCCTGTAACACTTACCTAGCACTTGACACTGTTGCAAATTGCAAATAATCTTACAAAACTGTAAAACAGGTACTATTATTACCCCCATTTCATAAATAAGGAAACCCCCAGGACACGGAGAGATTCCATAACTTAAGCAAAGTCAGGTGGGGAGAGCTACATTTTCGAACCCAGGTAGTTCTGTAGTCCCTCAGCTAAGCGCCTAGGCTTTCTAGTATGAGGCTTAGAACCGAAGACTGGAGGGGATGAGGTGGAAGGACATACTAGGCATCTGGCACAACAGAAGAAAAGGAGGCTAAAAATTAAAGCCCTGCTTGTACTGGGAAAATTATGAACAGGTGTGTGTTGAAGGATGGCATGAAAGATCCTAATCGCTACCATTTATTTGGTGTCAGGCCTCGAAATAAAGTGCTAGATTCCATCACCATTTATCTTTAAGGTAACCCCGGGAGGTGCTATTTTTATTAGAATTTGCAGCAGAGAAAACTTCAGTTTTCCCCAAGGAAACATAAGTAAAAAGTATTTAGTTGACTGCACACTTCCTGGAAGGCATTTGCTAAGTGCTCTGCAAGATGAAAAGGAAATGATCAGAGGTAGCTGGGATAGCAATGATTTCACAATCCAACTGAGGTCAAGACAACTCACCTGAAACTAAAGTTAGTAATGCTTGGTGTTTCGTAATTTTTGTATATAATGCTAAATTCTGAGGAAAGGACTTGAAACATTGTACCTTTAGGAGCAGAGAAACATCAAGAAGATTGGGACAGTCAATGAAGGCAATGAAATTGGAAAGATTTGAAAACTGTCATTTGAAAAAATCCTTAGTTTCTTTTAATGTTGCATTAGTGTGCCCCATATTTCTCAGCCATGGTGTAAGATTGCCTGACTGCCATTACTGTTATTCTGAGAAAAGTTTTACTGAAAATATTACCTTGAAGAAAAGGATTAGGACTAATGAATTGTCATTTAGATGTTTGTAAATTTTTGGTTTGGTTTATCTACATAAGCTATCAGAATGTATTCTTTCCCTTGTCTTTCAGCAGAATACATGATGCCTTTAGCCAACAGAGGGTACTGGACCTGGGAACCTGTTAGAAGCACAAAATCTGTTGGATTCTACCCCAAACCTACTTGCTTAATAAGCCCTCCGGGTGATTCTGATGGACCCTAGAGCTTAAGAACCGCTGGTTTAAGAAGACATTCTTCTTTAAGGGAAGATTAGTTGCGATGGAGAAAGTGGAAACAGTCTTGCTTAAAAAGCTGGTGGGACCAGCTTTGCACCAGGTTTATACTTCGAGAGAGATGAGCTTTGTGCTGAGAGAGATCTGATGGTGTTCTTGCATCTGTTCTGCATCCTAATTCCCACTCCCATTCAGAGGTTGCCGCAGGATGTGGAGTCCCACCTCATCCTGGAAAATTCTGGGCTTGCCTGGGTGCAGACGGGGTAGTTTTTGAGGGCCTGTTATTTACGCAGACACTGAGTAATGCGCTTACTTCATGCCCACTCACTGACTGATTGGTAACAGGTTGTGTGCCACAGCCAGGGAGCAGCAAGCCTGGATATCCAGAAGGAAATGAGTAATAGTTGGTATTCATAATTGTTCCGGGCTCAGAGTTCAATCTCATTGGTTTCAGGACAGCAACTTTAAAATAAAATGCACCTTAACCACTTTTTAAATGTTTCTAGTTGTAACAACTGACGGTTACCACCATTTAGACTAGATACATACCGTAGTATGATTATAAAAGTAATATGTTTCCCTCAAAGGATGAATTCTCTCATAAGGAAATGTTAGATGATAATAATGGTAATCATGATAAATGTTATGATCCTGGAGACCAGGTTTATAGTCATCTAAAAAAAAAATCCAGAAAATATTATTTGATAAACATTTTCACCACTCTGAATGCATAGAACTAGCTTATAGTTTTATAAGGACCTATTTCTTATATATCACTTTTTTCTCTGTTTACTGGAATAACTTGAGTCAAATATAAGATTTTTAGAACAAAGTTATCAAGGTGTATTTAAAATATATGGTAAAATGTGAGGGAAAGCTAAAAGAGCAGATTTAATTGACCAAGTGGTTGTGGATATAGATCTGTTTGCTCTTCCAGTGGCTGAGCAACTTGGCAAGTGATGCACCTTCACGTTTGCAACCAGGTGCTAAGCGTGGCCATTGTTAAAGTGAACATATATAAACATAACTGAATGAATTATGTTAGGAACAAAAGTAATCAAAATCAATCACTTCCTACTTATTTTACTATATTTTACTCTTACAGATACTCGAGGTTATTTTTGCCTATTATATCTAGGTGGTAGAAATACTATATAAAGTGTGTTCCTGTGCCTCTCTTCCCGGCCCCATGTCCAGGGAAGTCATGCTGGTGGGTTTATTTGGCCCTGGTGGGGCAGACACACAGGAAAACCATCCAGTGCTACCAAGCAGACCTCTCCAGACTCCACAGGCAGTGTGACACATTTGTCAGCACTTCACTGGTTATAATAATGGGCAACTTTAAAATGGAGACATGATTTGAATTCAAGTGTTCAATTGTTTCTGAGATATGTTAGAAAACTACACCAAATGGCACTGAATTTAAGGACTGTATGAGTCCTGGCAGAAGAGAAACAGCATACTCAAAGGACTTGAATAAGAAGTTTTAAAAGGGACTATTTATAGATGGTCGGGCAGGGTTAAGTTGAGGAATACACAGGGGCGTGAAGCCCGGAGGACTGGGAACAGGTTGAAATCATTACCACCTCTAGGTCTGCGTGGACAAGGGAGGGCCGGTGTTGCCAGAGCCTTGAGACCTGGCCTGTAGGAGGGGGGCTGTCCACAGGACCCGTGTCCTGGGCGGGCTGCAGGCATCATCAGAACCACAGCTAAGCAGTGGGGAAGGATGGACACCCCCAGCTTCTCTCCCATCATTTGGCCAATGATCTCAAATAGAAGCCAAGGGGCAAAGGAGCCTTGGAGAAGCAGTTTGGAAAATCAGTTTCCTGGAGCATAAACAGGGCAGAGAATCTGGGAGGGAACAAACAGAATAAGCAGCACCAGGACTTTTGTGGGTCACTATTATCAAACGTTTGTTCATTTTGAATACATTCCTTAGTGGGACATTTAAAGGAGACATCTTGAAACTGGTTTCTAACAATTTATGGAAATTCTTCCTGAGTCTGGGATTCTAGTAAAGTTTTGTACTGGTCTTGGAACGTAATGGCCTTAAACGAAGTAACCCCAGGAATAACACACTGCTAGTTTTTTAGAGAGTTGCAACATGGGTCTATTTTGTTGTAGTGATCAAGTGACCAAATTTTTCACGACAAGCATTAAATCCAAGCGACAGGAGCTTTGGGCTATTTTTAAGCAACACCTGTTTGTGCTTGTGAAGGCCTCTGGCAAAGAGGAAATCCTGGGATTCAATGGAACTTCCCAAGAAAATTTTGCAGGACAGTCACCTAGAACCATGTCACAGGGTTGTTACAAACTGAATGGGGTAGCGAATGTAAGGGAGTGATTGCTCTTCATGGCCAGATGTGCCCACTGTGTTACTTGACATTGTCCCTCGTAGTGTGCCATTCTAAAGGGCTCCTTTGGGACCCTGGCCGGTTTGGATCAGTGGTTAGAGCATTGGCCTGCGGTCCAGAGAGACCTGGGTTTGGTTCCCGCTAAGGGCGCGTACCTCTGTTGCAATTTGTCCCCGGCCCTGGTTGGTCGTGCGGGTGGCAGCCACTCGATGTGTCCCTGTAAGGAATCGAGGGCACCACCAAATAAAACAGAGAAGAGACTGGAGAGCCAATCAGCCGAATAAACAGGGATCAGGCTTTATTGGGTGCACTCCGGGCGGGTTCACAGACTCCGGGGGTCGAGTCCTAGAAGCCGCGCTTAATGTAGGGGCTCGTGTCTTTTATATCTGCCTGTTGCAGCTGGGATTTGTCCCTTAGGGTTTGGCCCTGCGGGGGCTATGCATGGAGCCTCTGGAATGTGAATCTATCAGAGCAAGATGGGAGTTAATCTACAAGCTCCAGGCAGGCCGTTCAGGGTGGGAGGCAAGGCTGAGCAAGCGAGACAATGGTCGAGCACTTTGCCTGGTGCCAGTCCCCAGGCCATCGGACAGTCCCTTTCACGTCGATGTTTCTCTCTCTCTCCCTCCCACTCTATCTGAACAAAAAATGGAAAAATTGTCGTTGGGTGAGGATAAAAAAATAAAAATAATAATAAAATAAAGGGCTCCTTTGGGGACAGAATCCCTGTTATACACGATGGTGTGAATGACAAGGTGGTACACAGACCTGACAAGCTGAGAAAGCTGCATGGCAGGTCTGACAAGCTCAGTGACCAGAAGTAACCGCACAGGATGGTCTGAACACTAACCCTAAGTGGGCAGGTCACCTGGGTGCTCATATCTCAGACCTACAGATTCTTGAGTGAAAGGCTCACCTTTACCTTAAAGGAACTCTGACTGTCCCTCTAGTGTATCTGGGAAATATACCTTTGATAATTTCACTCCAGATCCTTCAAAAACAGACACACTGGCAGCAGAGGACGAAGACATTGAAATTCTCCGTCTTCCTGCTCACACACCCCCTCTATTCGCTGTCACTGTGAAATGCTCACTGTCCTGTGCCCCAATGTAAAGGAAGTCCCAGAGATTGCCCAGCTTTTTCTCCTACCTCCTCCTCTACCACCAATAGATTTCATGTACCTTTTTTACTTTTTCTCCTGTGATTCTAAATGTATTAAAAAAAACTATACAACTGTCTGGGCATGTCTTCAAAATTTGGGCTCAAATAAATTCATACTAATGTTTTCTACAGGTTTGGATGTTTCTTTCTTTCTTTTTTTTATTCTCACCCAAGGACATTTTTGCATTCATCTTCAGATAGAGTGGGAGGGAGAGAGAGAGAAAGAAAGAGAGAGAGTAACATCAATATGAAAGAGACATACTGACTGGTTGCCACCCACACTACCCCAACTGGGGCTGGCGACAAACTGCAACTGAGGTACATGCCCTTAGCAGGAACCAAACCCGGGTCTCTCTCTTCCGCGGGCCAGCGCTCTAACTGCTGAGCCAAACCGGCCAGAGCTGGATGTTTCTTTTGTCGACATTTACTGGCACCTTAATATTAGGTTAAAACATATAAAACTACTAATATAGGACTATTTTTAACCTATAAAACCAACCATTTTATGGGGTTGAATCTAATGAGGTATTCTCAATACAGGCTCCCTTTTCTGCTCCCAGTATTTCTTCAAAACCCTCGTCTGTGAGATATTGCAAAATCTATGTGAGAACTCATTTTCTGCCACTTACTCCCAAGTTTCCTAAATATGATAGCTATAAAATTTCAGGTTTTAGGGAGCCTCTTCATAGCCAGCCCTAACAATTCAGATTGGTGTCTCATTCCGCTTCTCCACGGGCCCAAGAGAAATGCGCACCAGGGCGTAAAGCCTGCGGTGCGCCGAGGGGCAGTCCTAGCAAAGTGTGAGGAACTGAAGCTCCTGCTAAGTCCCAGCGGCATCTGAGGAAGTCCTAGGCTTGGCTGTGGCACCCTTTCCCAGATCTTATGGAAACATGCTTTCTCAAGTCTTGCTGAGTTTGCTACTGTACCATGAAAAGGCACTAACAGAGCCCTGCTGGTCACCATCCTTGGCAATATTTCTGTTTTTTTTTTTCATATAAACCAATCGCACTGAGGGGGAGGGCACATGAACGCACAGACCTGCAGAAGGCAGACACCGCCTGTCAGCCCCATTCCGACTCAGCCATTTCCCTCGCCAGCCAGTACCCTCTCACTTGGTGCTCTGGTCATCTCCAGGGTGTATGGGTACCAACGAACCTTTGCGTGTGTATAAAAGCACATGGCCATTCTCACACTAGATCAAGTATCCCGAGAAAGTCTGAGGGCGACATGGTGAAAATAATCATCTTGTTGGATTGCACATGGAGATTTTAATTATGCCTCTTTGTTCTGGGATTCAACTGATTGCAAGGAAAGAGCTATGATTGTCCGGAGATGTGTAATTTATTCTGAGACACAGTTAGTATGTGTCTCAGATTCAATCCCTTCAGAGGGGCTTTCTTCAAAAAATATTGCCGCAAAACAGCGAAACGATTTTTCCCTCTCCAGTCTCATGAGATGAATAATCTAAAAAGAACACAGAAAAAAAAAATGCAACCAGACTGTCATTTATTAATACAAATTTATATAGTGGCATATGCTATTGGAGAAATCAGAAATTCATAACACACAAATCGGTATTGAAAATACAAAAATCATCTGAGAGTCAAGAAATCAGGTTGACAGCACCACAAATGTTTTACTCAGTCTGAGCAGGTGTGTAGTACCCAAGAATAACAAAAATTCCTACAGGATGCTGAGACTGAATGTCAGAAGACTGTGCAAACATATTCCAACACTATTTCCCATCCACCAGTGAGAATCTGCAGTCCTCCCAGAGGCCTGGGGGATGATAAAAGGCAGAACAATGATGCAGACTCTCCTTTCTTTTAACCTTCACCGCCAGCCAGCGTTTGATAGCAAATAGCAACCCCTGAGGGGTTTTGTTCCTTCTTACCTAAAGGCATGGTATAAAAGGTTAGTAAAAACACACACAAGGCTTTAGTGAGCAAGTCAGAGAAACTGAAAGCAGTTTTGACTGAAATATAATCCCACAGCAGTCACCAAATTATCTGATCCCTAAATGAAGTATAAAACATAAGCGAAATGAAAAATTCTGTATCAAAGGAGTCAGTCTCAAGTGCACATCTCGTCACACCTTCTGTGCAATGTCCTCCACTAGAGAAGCACCGTATTCAGTCCTGTGTATGTAGTGGGGGGAAGGGCAGAGAGGAGGGCAGGCATACTCCAAGGGCTTTCCTTTCACACAGATAGTTCACTATTGCAAGGTCATCCCAGGGAGCTGCCCTGGTCATGCAAGACCACCTATGTGGGGGCCACTAGGAGCACGTGGAGATGTGTCTCCATCGCTCCCCGACTAGCTTCATTCTGCCACCTGTCTGCACTCTTCCCATTTTGTAGCAATGGAAGGGACATGCAAGAAGGATATCTGAGCAAATGGAAAAGTGCTGCTTTAATGTGTGTGCATCTGGCACGAGGAGCAGTTATAAATAATGGGCCAAATCAAAGTTGCTCTCTAAATGACTGGCTGTCCTTGTAGAATTAGCATTAACCCTCCAGATTGTTAGAAGAGTCTGCGCCCCTCTAGTGAGCTCTCCAGCCATGAGACACCAATTCTGGATGTGCACGAGGCAGGTACGTAAGTTCTGCCCCGAACTGCCTGAGCTGGTCTCAAGTAGCACCTGACCAGTCAGGCGTGTCTGGTCCTGGGCCCCCTCAGTTCATCCTACCTGGAAAAAGTTACACTCATCTCAGAAGGCTGTCAGACATCCCTCTAAATGGCCTGCTCTGAAGACCAAGTCACAGTCTCACCTGCTCATACACTATTATGACTTGTCTGTCCACTCTTAAGACCATGGCCAGATTCACGTCTGTGTACGTTGTTTCTTCTTTGTTCCAGTGAAAAGATTATTTCATAATCCAAGTGGAAGCAAGTGTTTGGTTTTCTCTACTTGCCCTTGTAATATTGCCACCATACCCTCTCACCTCCCGCTCCTATATTTATTCCTCTACAACTCACCCATGACACCAGTCGTTTGTTCACTCAACAAATATTTCTGGAGTGCTTGTTATGTGAAGGCACTGCTGAATATCCAAAGGTACGGCTCACGCAGGTCCTACGCTCAAGGAGCTTGGAGTCTGGTACAGATGCCTAAAACCTTTCAGAGTTCATTCTTTCTAGCTTTTAGTACCAGCGTGTTCCCAGTTTGGAATGTTCCAAAGAGCTTGGGTCATTCTAATTCAAATATTAAGCAGTGCGAACGCTCTGTTGTTTGCTCAGTGATTATGGTAAGCCATGCATCAGGAAGAGACCGTGTCTCACTCCTGAATAATGAAATGGGGTCTCCAGTTCAAAACAACATGATGTGCATGCTTATGTTTTTGCCAGTAAGGCAGGAACCAAAAAAGAAACACAAAAGCAAGCCATGTGCGCACAACGTGCAAAATCATTAAGCTATTTGAACACTAAATCACTTTAAAGCCATGTGTTTATGGCCTTGTCATGTGCTGATATGGTAAAATAAGTGCCTGAGCTACCAGAAAAGAACCCTCCCAAAAGAGAAATCCCTGAAATGTGATACCAGGAATGGTGCTTTTATCTGCTGTGAGTATTAGCAGGCTTCTATTAACTGATTTCACCCTGGCCCGGGCTGTTTCCTAATTTGCTTTATTCAAATGAGTCACATACTTTCCTGAAACCCTACAGAATAAAAACCCTACAGCTAGCAAAGGACACCAGCTTGTCGATTATTGGACTGGGCAAAGCCTGGGGTAGCAGGAAGCATCCATGGCGATGCAGGAAAAGGCCATGGCGCACTGATCTTGTTTTGCAGCATCCTTCAACAGCGAGGCTGTGTTGGCATGTGCTTGGGGCAGCATAAACTACTTGGGCACAAGGACATCTCCCTGGGCCTGGGGTGCAGCGCATCACTAATGTGCTCTGAGATGTTGGCCAGGCCCTTCCTTTCCAAAGGTTTCAGTCTCCCCCTCTGTAAGGGGGTTCTGCCATGCCCGATGTCTGACAACTGACAGGAAAGGCCCCAGGTTTCTCCTGGGACTTAGAGAGACTAGAGCACTTTGAACCCCCCAGTGAAAAGGGCTCTGGAAATGCAAAGTGCAATTAGAGGCCATGGAGTGAGCGCCAGCCAGCGGTCAAGTGGATACAATGAGCAAACACATGGCTGCGCTGATTAGCAGAGTTATGGATGGAATCCGGGTGTCAGCAGTTTGAACTCTGCTGTTCAGGGGCCCAAGCGGAAGAAAGCTGACAGTGGGGGAGGGAACCAAAGGCCCCGAACTGCTGCCTGCGGTCTGCTGCTGTGCATTCCCGTCCTCCGAGCTGCGTGCACTAACCTGTCTGCCTCCCGTCCTCGCTCTCACTTGCTTTCCGAGACGGGCCTTCCATAGGAGCAACTGCAGCGACCGCTAAAGGGAGCCGCGGAGAGACGGGCTCCAGGACTCGGGGGCTCGGTGGTTCTTTGCTGAATGAGGTAGCTCAGTTGTGAGTTGATGCAAGTGATGTGTGCCTTCTGCCGCTCAAAGCTATAGTTTTCCCTTTTTAATCTGCAAGATTATAAAAAATACCAGTATTTCCCCCCTTTTATAAAAACGATTTTAGAAAAGAAAAAAAAATACACATGGGTCTCCTCCGTTAAACTTCCGTTCCGTCTTGTAAATTGTTGTGAACTCGGACTTCCAGATTCAGTTTTTTCACTTGCGCGCCTTTGAAGGCGTAGGCGCCGTCGGCGTCCTTCAGGATGTTGACGTTCCGCACGGTGCAGTACTGTCTGCTCACGTTCTTCTCCACCCTGTCGGGGCTCCGCTTGGGCACGTCTACCTTGGTATTCAGAGGGTATTCCTCCAAAGCGTCCTCTGCGGGTGGTTTCTTCCTCTGTTTCCGGCACCTCCTGGTGATGAAACAGGCCACCAGGAACAGCAGCAGCAGCAGCATGATCGCGGCCAGCGCGCTGCCGATGGACGCCCCAGTTTGGGACAGAGAGGCCGCTACCACCGGCTCTTGCATCTCCAGATTCAGGGACTTCATATTGGTGCCGTTCTTGACCTGGTCCCCTTCGTTGTCATAGATGAGGGAATCGGCAAGGGTCAGCCGGCCGCTAGGGTCCACCAGGTCCCTTCGGTTGCGCCTCAGTTGGGCCGGGAGCGAGCGCTGGACCCGGGGCCCTGAGATGGTGTCAGGGCCAATGATGTAGATGACCTGCAGGTACCACTGGTGTCCTGCTTCCACCTGCAGGAGGGGGAAAACCAGAGACAAACCCGGCGTGTCATTGTTGCCCCAGACAGCCTCTGATGGAAGGACATGGAAAGACAGTCGCTACCACAAGCCTTGATGGATAAATGGTTTCATAGAAGCATTAGCAATGGTTGCTGTTTACCATTAGGGAATTCGGCCAAATACTATGGATTCCATTTTATTTTTAAATTGGGGTGATCTTGGTCCAGCTATTCACATCCTTTTCTCTTTCTCTATCTGGGTATGGAACAGTCCTAAGAATTTGCGTCTCTTTAGATGGTAAACACCTATGATTTGTCCGTCTTCCTTGATTGCAGAGAAGCAACAGTATTAGTAATCACATTTACTCCCAGTGACCTTTAATGGTTATGCTAATTTACTGTTTGTTGCTGAACTTCAGCTAAAATAGAGTCATTCTACAAAGTTTCACTAAACACTTACTCTATGCACAATAAGCAGATACTTGCAACAATCTGCTAAATCTGAATGTTCCCTGGATCATCCCCTGGGCAGTTACATCAGGGAATATTTTACTGCCATGTCATCTGCCCCCACTGAAACCCTCCATGGTTTTCAACTAACTTTCTGAATGTAGTTCTGAAATCTAAGGTCATAGATTACTATTTGGAGATGGAAAAAAGTGGAATTTGATCTTGGAAGTTCTTGCTTATCACTGGGACTTAGACTATTTTTGCTTATCATATACTAGTACTCCTTGCCCTTCTAAATTATTGTTTATGATTTTATGAAATGTTTTCCACATGCTTATGAAAAGAAAGCCACAAAGGCAGGCGATATAAAAAATAAATAAACTTAGGAAAAACTAGTCGTAGGCAGCTGGACGCACACAATGACAAGAGACTGAAAGCAAATTAAAGAGCTGTACCATCGCTTGGCTGTATTGGCAAGAGGTAGGGGATGAGGGTGAATGATGGGCTCAACAGTGGTAAACAGGACGTGCCGGCGGGATGCGGCGTAAAGACTCTGGCACCAGGTGATGTGCCTTCCTTCTGGGACCTTTGGAGTGGCCGGTCCTACGCTTCTATCCTTCACACCACACTCACCTTATAGAGTGCATCTACTTTCAGAGTGAATCCGTCCACACCTGGCATGCTACTGACCACGTGGAAATCAGGCAACTCGGAAGCAAAGTGGGCCTCAAAGGGTACATCATGGAAGTACTTATCAGTTACCTCTGGCTGACTGCGGTCCTGGGTTTTAAGGGAAAAAAAAATTGCATAAAGATGTAGCCATGGGACTGACAAGGAGCAGTCACTGGGAGGAGAACATACTCCCCCTCTGCCCGGGTGGGTCGGCAGAGTACCTCAGCAGGAGCCCTCTCCGAGGCGGCCGCTGCCTCTCGCACCCACTGCCCTCTTCAGGGAGGACACTGGGTGGCCTCTGTGATCTCGAAACGCAGAGGGGGGTGTCCTGAGGAATAGCCTGTACAAGTAAGTCTCAAGCTATTTGCTCTCAGGACCCTTTACATTTGAAAATCAAGGACCCCAAAAGTCTTTTGTTTATGTGGTTTATATCTGTATTATTACTGTATTAAAATTAACACTGAAAATTTTGAAAAAATACTTATTTATGAATTTATTTTAAAATGGCAATGAAAAACCCATTGCATGTTAACATAAGTAACACATATTTTTTAGAGAAAATACTTATATTCACCCCAGCTTCCCAAGAGAGAGCTGGCATTGCTTGACAGTTTTGCAAATCTCTGGAAAAGAACTTGATTCTCATATTTTCCATATTCAATCAGTTGTGATATGTTGTTTTGGCTGAAGTAGCTGAAGAAAATGACCTCACACAGCTATGCAGTTTAAAGGGGAGAATGCTTTAGTCGTTTTTATCAATAACTTTTATTAATAAAGTGATAAGTGATATTTGTAAAAGATTAGTTACAATGTGAAATCTGAAACCGTATCAATAAACCTTGCGTGCTCTCTACACTCATGAGGGAATGAGTGTGCAAAAAGCAAGCGTCCTCATATTGTTATGAAAGTAGTTCTCACCTCGTGGACTCCCTGAAGGAGTATTGATGTCAGGGGTCTCAGGACCACACTTTGAGAAACACTGGGCTAGACTTTCCTTTTCCTAAGACAGTATAATAGTCTGTCTTGTTACCCAGCATAACCATCAGATTTGGTAATATGTACTAGAATTCAGCTGATCAGAGAGACATAACAATAACAATACATAGATATACATACATACAGACAGACATGCAAACATCCAGAGTGGGGTTCTATCAGCTTTAGACAGAATTCAGAGCTGAGAGAATCTACTCAAGTGTCAGCTTTTTCGCATCCACAGTTACGTACCAGCAGCAAGAACCTGTGTTTTAGGTGTTTGTTTGGCTGAATGCACCCATACTGTGGCCCTTCATTGTAGATGGTCCCCGTGGGATCAAAGAAAGGCACATAGCCGTCCTTGCCAGTACAAAGATAGACCTTTTCCAGCTGGAGTTTGTAAGCAGAATTAAGGTTTTGTTCTGGATTCCAAAGTACTCGGCCGTAAAGGGTTTGACCTGGAAAGATTGAGAGGCATTAACTAGGTCAGACTTTAACGAGAAAGAAATGTCAGGGGTAAAAAGGACTTAACACACTCTCTTGGAGTCAAAAGCACCTCTATGTGAAGAGCTCTATGAATCCACGTCCCTCTAAAATACTCATTCATTCATTCATTGCTTCTTTTATTCAACACATCTTAATTAAGCATTAAGGTGTGCCAAGCACTCTGTTATGTTCAGGGGACACAAAGGTGAGTGAGATGAACATAACAAACATAACAGCTAAGAAACTGCTAAAATAGCTAACATTTATCAAGCGCACACTATTTGCTGGGTACTGCACTAAGTCCTTCCCATGTAAGAATTCCTGCAGTACCGACAATTTCACAAATGAGGAAATCGAGGCACTGAGTGGTTAAGTGACTTGTTGAGGGTCACAAAGCTAGTAAGTGGCGAGGGTGGGATTCAAAGTCAAGGTACGCTGGCTCTAAAACCACACTATTAACCATCCCAACACTATGCTGTTATCAACCACCATTGAGGAAGGTACATAGTGCTAAATGAGCATATAACTGAGCACAGAAATCTGCCTGGGGAGAGGTATGGAAGGGTTTAACAAGGAGATGCTGTTTGAGCAGAATCCTGAAATATGAGTAGGGTTTGTCAGAGAGAGCACCGTAGGCCAAAGAAACTCCAGTACCAATACAGGATGCTGGGAAGGCATGAGTCCCGGGCACTGTGTCCTTAGGGCCCGCTATGGCAACAAGTTCTTCACCTACATTATCTTATTTAATCCTCTCGTGAGCCCAAAGAGATAGGTTCAATTATTGTCCCCATTTAAAATACCTTGTCCCCATGCCCAGCTGGTGTGGCTCAGTGGACTGAGTGTCGTCCCATGGACTGAGAGGTCCCAGTTTGATTTCCGGTCAGGAAACATGTCCGGGTTGCGGGCTCAACCCCAGTAGGGGGCGTGCAGGAGGCAGCCAGTGGATGTTTCTCTCTCATCGATGTTTCTTTCTCTCTCTCCCTTTCTCTCTCTAAAGAATCAATAAAACATATACAAATAATAAAATAACTTGTCCAAGTTTTCCCATCTGTGACCTGAGGGGCAGGAGCTGAGCAGGATCTGCCCAGCTCCAAACGCTAGTCCAGAACGTTTGCTCTGCAGTAGGTCAGTGTGACTGGCCTGGAGGAGGCGCAGCAGCTGCAGCAGGACGGATTCCTGTGAAGACAGACTCAGGTGCTGAGGATCCTGGACTTGAGTAAGGGGCACACTGGAAGGCTTTAAGGAGGGGCGTACTATCGACACACCTGGCCTTCAGAAAACAGAGAATGGAGGAAAGACAAAGATGAAGAGCCACAGAGATCAGATAGGGGCTATTTTAGCTCTCTAGTGATAGACATTGAAGAAGTGTCTGGGAGTCGGAGTCCATGCATGTTAATGACAGATGGGATGTGGGAGGGGAAGAGGAGGATGAGCCTGACGTCCTCCTGCGGCACCTGGAACGTGGGCAGCGGACGGGAGGAGCACATGGGAGGGAGTCAGGCCCAGCCCTAGACATCTCTAGGTGCCTAGACACCCACGCAGAGGCCTGGGGGCTCCAGGCTGCATGTGGACATGAGGGGATGAAGCTCAGGCGAGGTCAGGGATACGGTCCACTTTCACAGAATGGCTGTGGAGCAGTAGGACTCTGGAGGTTCCAAGTAAATGGACGGGACGAGCCATGGGAATAGCCAGAGGTCACTCCGAGGTGAGAACAGAAGGTGCCAAGCATGGAACCTGCGGACATGAACACACGCAGGGCAGAGAACAGAGCCCCAGGGCAGAGGGAGGAGCGGTCAGGGAGGCAGGACGGTGGTCGGTGAGGTGGGTGCAAAGGACACTAAGCAGGAAAAACATACTGAATCCAGGGCAGTGGTGTCAGAGACAAGAGGGCGCGCTGGGCTGTGGGGGACGGAGCCGGGCTGCGATGGGCGGCCAGGCAGTCACTGTGGAGACGGGGACACCGTGTAAGCTCACCGCTCCTTTCGAAAGTGCCTCAAGGAAAAGGCGGGGAGAAAATGGGCTGAAGTTTGAAGTAGAGGTAGGGTTGAGAATATTTATTTTTGATTTTTCTGTTAAGGGCAGGACTTCAATGGGTTTTTAAGATGAGAGAAAAAACTCAGATATGAGGAGAAGATTAAAAGGATGAAAAAGGCAGAAGAGGTAATTAAGAGAAGAAGAGCAATTCTTGAATTAATTTAGTCATTCAGCAAATACTTATTGAGCGCCCAGGCAATGGCGGTATGGTGTGCAATTTGTTTTTATCCTTACACAAGGACATTTTTTTTGCATTTATCTTCAGATAGAACAGGAGAGACAGAGGGAGGAACAGAGAGAGAGAAACATCGATCGATGTGAGACACATCGACTGGTTGCCACCCACACGACCCCAACCAGGGCCGGGGACAAACCGCAACCGAGGTACATGCCCTTAGCGGGAACCAAACCCAGGTCTCTCTGGACTGCAGGCCTACACTCTAACTGCCGAGCCAAACTAGCCCACGCTGGTGTGCAGATTTTTTTTTTTTAATTTTTTTATTTATTGATTTTTGAGAGAGAGGAAGGGAGAGGGAGAGATAGAAAGAAACATCAATGAGCAAGAACATTGACTGGCCGCCTCCTGCATGCCCCCCACTGGGGATCTGGCCCACAACCTGGGCATGTGTCCTGACCAGGAATCAAACCAGCGACCTCTTGGTGCATGGGTCCACGCTCAACCACTGAGCCACATGGGTCGAGCTGCAAATTTTTTATCACAATCTCTGTTCTCAGGAAAGTTATGGTCTGCTGATAGGAACAGGCAATAAATAAGTAAAGAATATATAATGTATAAAATATTAAAAATGTGATCAGTACTATAAAAATGAATAGTGTTCTGTGAAAGTGAAAAGTAACGCTAGACTGTCTGGTGTGGTCAGGGAAAGCTCTCTAGGAGAGGACAGTAAGCAGAGAGCTGAAGGAGAGGGCAGAGCTAGGCGTCTGGAAGGTCAAGGGACGCGTGTGTGGGGCGAGGCGGCAGAGGAGCCCGTTCAGTGGAGAAGGCACGAGGAGAGTACTGCACGTCTGGCACACCTCAGAGGCTGGCAGGCAGCGGGGTCTCTGAGGACCGGAGAGATAAAGCAACGTATCCAAAGTCAGTGTGTTAGAATCTGGCTGGAAACTCCAGTCCTCTGACCACTCAGACCAGTGCGACACTGCCGGTAATTACAAGCCAAGTACGTGATCTCATTGCAAAACGACATGAAAGAGGGCGGCGCGTTGGTTTCTTGACTGCCCGTTGGCTTCCCGGGCATCGACCCCAGGGAAATCTTCAGTTGCAAGTTGACTGAAAGCTGACGGGCAGAAACGCTAGTCCAGGGGCTTACCTGAAAACTTCTCAAATCCAACCACAGCCTCTTTGATCAGGCCAAGGACACAACTCACCTTTCGAGAAGGCTCCCTTGTAATCCATTTCTGCCAGTGACATATCAGATGTGTTGGGATCCATTAGAAACACTTTCTCGTTGTTGCAGAGCTGAAACTCAGTGTTGAGAGAATACACCACTGGCACGGGGCGGTTGGTCTGCTGGAACGCAATGGGTATCAGGAACCTGACCGGGGAAGGAACAAGAGCTCCCTGAGTGCAGGCCAACCTTGCCGATGTCGTCAAGCCGCCCTCCCCTTCCTGCCCTTCTCAGGACTGTGAACAGCGCTTTGTTGCAGGTACTAAATATGTACTGAATAAAGAGATGTGTATAGGACAGGAACTTTATCAGTTTGGGTCATCTGAAGTTATTATCCTTTTTTGAACGGGAATAATCTAATTCATCTTCAGCACTCCTTGCTTTTCCCAGCCCTTTCATTCTGTAGGTCCCCCAAACTGCTCTTCGATTGCTAACGGCATCACTGCCAGGGTGCCTGCCCTGACCCCTCCTTCCCAGAGCCGCATGACTCTTGCAACCTGATCAAAACTTCTTTATCCTACGTCCACTCTTCACGGGGTCGCTAGACAACGCTCTTGCCTCCCTGGTACTCCCCCTCCCCGGACTCCTCAGTCCTCGAACTGCTCTTCCTTCTCCGCCTCTGGCAGGTAAGGGCTCCTCCAGCCAGACTAGCTTTCTTCCAGCTCAGCATCGCATACCCTCTACTGCCGTGGGGTCTCTACTCAACACACATTCACCGGGCTTTGGTTCTGTGATAGACACTGTTCTCCTCTCGGCCATTCATCTGTGGGCCAGTCCTCAGGGAGGTTACATTCTAAGAGGGAGATATAATTAATAAACAAAATCAGCTCCCAAGTAATACAGTACACTAGAAGGTCACAGGTCATTGGGAGGGAAATTATGCTAGGAAGTGGAGCTGGAAGTTTTAAGCATGGAAGTCACGGAAAGCCTCAGTGAGAGGACAGTCAGCAAAGGCTTGACGGCGGCAAGGGAGTCAGTCACACAGCTGTGGGGGCAGAGGACGCAGTAGGAGCAAAGGTTTGGGGTAACACCTGCGCCGATACACTAGTGGAACAGCCAAGCAGCTAGAATGGCTGAAATGAAGCGCGTGAGGGCGCTGGGACCAGAGAGGTCCCCAGAGGCCACATCGGCCTTACCCCACACGGTGAGGACGTCAGGTTTACTTAAACTGTTGGGGGGTTCGAGAAAGTGAGTGGGTCTGCTGCGTTGAGAACAGCCTGGAGGGTGGGAGCAGGGCGGCCTGTCGAGGTGCCTGCGGTGATCCAGGTAAGTGCTGACAGTGGTTCAGACCAGGGCAGTTGCCCAATGGCCGTGAAAGTGATTTGATTAATATATTTTATAGGGGAGGCCCACAAGCTTGGTGGACAGATTCCATGTGGGGTGTAAGAGTCCCAGAGTAAGAGAGGCATCACGGATGTCCTTGAGAATTTGGGTGAAAACACCTAGACAAGGTGTTGGCAAAGTTTTTCTGTAAGTGACCAAATAGCAAGTATTTTAGACTTTGTGGCCCTGTGGTCTCTGTGACAACGACTCCACCCTCTGTTTTTGTAGCATTTAAGCAACCACAGGTGTTATGTAAATGAGTGAATGTGAATGTGTCCCAAAATAAAACTTGACCTACTAAATCAGGCAATGGCATGGAGTTGGCCTATGGGTGTAGTTTGCCAACCCCGGTCTGCAGGTGGGAGCTGCTCTTCCCTGGGATGGGAAATGGCAGGAGGAATAGATTTGCTGGAGGAACGTGAGGGATTCAGTGACAGGCATGCTCAACCTGAGAGGCCTATCAGAGAGCCAAGTGGAGATGCTGAGTCATTAACCTGATGCTTGAATTTCAGAGGTAAGCTTTCACTGGGCTGGAAGTGCTCCTTTGATGTAAAACTGTGCGAATGAATGATGAATAAGATCACCAAGTGATGAGAGAGAGAAGAGAGACCGTTTACACGCATGAGACAGGGCACTCTAAATTCAGACCCGAGAAGGAACCCGCAGAGCCAACCGTGAAGAAAAGCTGGTGGGCTAGGGAAAAAACCCTCCAGGGCACGACACTCTAGATTATTGAAGAAAGTGCTTCAAGGAGGAGAAGGAACAGCCATTAACTGTTGCTATGGTATCACAAGAATGAAGACTGAGACTTGGCCCCTGATCTCTAGTAAGACCAGTCACGGATGACCTTGATAAGAGCAAGCTGGGTAGAAGGTTGTGAGCAGAAGTCTGATGGAAGTGTGCTCAAGAGATGATGGAAGGAGAAAAATTGGAAACTGTAAATCTAGGCAATCCTTTAGGGACATCTTGAAGGAAAAGGAAGGGTATAGAGGGAGACATAGAGTCAAGAAAGGATTTGTTTTGAAAGATGGAAGAATTTGCACGTTTTTATGCTGGTTGGAGTGACTTATAGAGGGAAGAATCGCCCGTGAGATGTTCTTTGTAAAGTGGACAAGAGGGTGGCGTTCCAGTGCGTGATCGGAGCAGCTGGCCTTGGATCAGGGCTAGGACTGTTCACGCCCACTGACAGGTGCATATGCACAGACCCATGAAGGTATGTGTGAGTTATCTTCTGATTTCTTCTGTTTCCCTGGTGAAATAGGACACAAGGTAATCAGCTGAGGGTGAGGACAGGAGATGTAGCAAGTTTGAGTGGGAAGGAGAAGAAATAAAGTACTTGAGAAGAATGAAATCATGGATTAGAGGACCATCGTACTTTGTTGGGAAGCTCTGGGGGCTGACTTGAGATTAGTAGAAATGCATTAAGTTTCCTGACTTCGGGCTTGCTGAACATTCTGCTGGAATATTCTTCCCTCCTCTATCCATCCTCCTTTGCCTAGTTAACTCTTAGTTATCCTCCAGAGCTCCACGTAAGCATTCCTTTCTCTACAAAGCTATCCCCTTTCTTTTCCCTTCCAGGCTCAGTCAGACCTCTTATCAGGTTTTTATTACACTGTGCACTTTTCTTTTCTAATACTTATCATGGTTTGACATTTCGCTGAGTCACTATGCTGCGTCACTCATTACAGGTTCCATAGCCATGGCCCATATCTGTTTGCTCACCATTGTAACTTCAATGCTAGCCAAGATCTGGACACATGTATTTGTTAAAGAATAACGCATGAGTGATAATTTCAATGCTTTACTCTTCCAACAGAGTTCATCTGACCATTCCTTACTTTTAGTCAAAGTTGCTCCCGTGAGTAGATTTGAGAGGTTTGGAGAAGGAACATGGGGTGTAAGAGAAACCTACATAAGCCAGGGCTGACCCTGCTTCAACGGTGTCGATATAACCATTTGTTATATTTGACTCAGGGAAAACATTTTTTCTTGTAAATATTGGCATTACCAGAATCCACAAAGTGCCTAGCACACAGGACAGTGAATATATATTGATTAAATAGAATGAATAACGGGCTTGAGACAGTCATGATGACAATGATTTATAAGGTTAGAATGTTGACAGACCTCACAAAATTAGGCATAATATGAAACACTGTTCTGTGAATTAAGTCTGAATTCCCTGAATCTGTCTTGATGG
This sequence comes from Molossus molossus, assembly GCF_014108415.1. Lineage (NCBI taxonomy): Eukaryota > Metazoa > Chordata > Mammalia > Chiroptera > Molossidae > Molossus > Molossus molossus. Next base: position 57,833,197 of record NW_023425344.1, on the reverse strand, counting down.
CTTTTTGTGTTATACTTCTATTGCATCCATATACAGCCATACAGATGATCAACAGAAAGGTTAGGCCCCAGGGAGAAAGTCACTCTGGGAATAATGGGGAAGGATTTCCAAGCCTGAAGCCTCGTACACTCAACAACACCTGTGCCCTGCAGCTGCCCTCAGCCACACAGCTCTGGCCTGCAGAGGGGCTGCTCCTTTTGCCATGTTCACACCATTGTTTCTGTCTTGTCTTTAAACAAACAAACAAACAAACAAACAAACAAACAAACAAACATCTGGCCCCTACCCTGGAGAAACTCTTCTTTCACATATACCTTAAAAGACACATGTGATATTCTTTGCAATAGAGGGAATCTGGAATTATAAGCTAAATAGAGTGGTCAAATAAATTGTGGGATATTCTACAATGAGTACCTTAACTTAGTGAAAACCAAACCACAGCTACATGAACCAACACAAATGTAGATTCACCTATGAACCAACATATGATTCATTGAGTAAAATTAAAAAAAAAAAAAAAGCTGCAGAGTGAATTTATGCCATCTGAATCTTTTTATTTTTTAATCCTCACCCGAGGGCATTTTTCCATTTTTTGTTCAGATAGAGTGGGAAGGAGAGAGAGGAAGAGAGAGAAAGAGAGAAACATCCATGTGAAAGGGACACATTGAGTGGCTGCCTCCTGCATGCATGACCCAACCAGGGGCCGGGGACAAACCACAACTGAGGTACGTGCCCTTAGTGGGAACCGAACCCGGGTCTCTCTGGACCGCAGACCGACGCTCTAACCGCTGGGCCAAACCAGCCAGGGCGCCATCTGAATCTTTTATATAGAGTTCAAAATCATGAAAAGCCATGTAGAGGTCAATGAGGTGAACCGCAAACCCAAACAAGGGAAGATGGATACAGACACCAGGCTCGCGTTCCCGTCGTGGCAGCTAGGGGGCAGTGCCATCAGAGGGGCACTGAGAGTACCTAAAAGGTACTGGGAATGTACTACATTTATTTTTCTGTGAACCCTTTGTTATAAAATGGAAATAACAGTGCCGACCTTGTGGGGGATCACGGTAGTGAGAATTAAATGTTATGAGCTTAGTACAGAGCCCACCACCTAGTCTGCGCTGCACACAGAGTCGTTCATATCACTGGTAGTTGTTATTATTCACTCTGTCATCAGTAGCGCAGCCCAGGGGATATTCAATTCAATGCCATTGCAATTCACAGTAAGTAATGTTCTGTTTCTTAAGGGTTTATATATGCACCAGATATGGTGTTCTGAATATCTAAACCATTTCATAAGTTAAGAACCTTAATATATGAATAAAACTCCCCAGCATATTTTATCAGATTTTTGCCCTTTATTCTTTCTTCTTGCAGCCAACCACCATCTTCATGGTCCCCTTCCGACCGTGTGCTCCCCAGCATCACTCCTGCCACTCCTCTTGGAGACTGCAGCTTCCATCCGGATGGCCCCTGGTACCCCAGCCTCCCAGTTCCCTGTTGGCCTCTCCCCCCAAAGAGTTGTTCTTTGGAGACACCTATGCTCTATAGTCCTACTAGGCACCACCTCAAAACCTCATTTTTAAACCCCTCACTTCTCAAACTAGCCCCTCCTCTCTTTCCAGCTCTCCTCTGCTTTGACACCCACCCATTTAGTCACATCAGGACCTCTCTGACCACTTTTACCAGGATGCAGAGGAACTGAAACTCTGACACACGATGGGAATGTACACACCTTGTTACAAATTTGCAAACACTTCAGAAAACAATGTGGCAGGTTCCTAAAATATTAAACATAGATGATCCAGTCATTCCATTCCCAGGTATTTACACAAGAAAATAAAAAGCATATGTCCATATGAAGGCATATATATAAATATCCATAGCAGCTTTATTTATCATTGCCATCACTTGGAAACAACTCAAATGCCCATCAACCCATAAATCCACAAATTGTGGCATATCCACGCCACAGAGTACAATCCAGCAATAACAGGAACAAAATACTGATATACAACAACATGATGGACCAAAATAATCATGCTGAGTGAAAGAAGCCAGAGAGGAAGAATGTGCACTGCCTGATCCCATTAATATAACTTTCTAGAAACACAAACTAATCTGGGGTAACAGAAAGCAGGTCAGTGGGTACATGGGGTAAGGGGTCACTGTGGGAGGATGAGAGGGAGGGAGTATGGAGAAACTTTGGGAGAAAATAGATGTATTTACTATATTAACTGAGGTTAAACTTTACAAGTGTATGTACAGTTGACCCTTGCAAAATGTGGGGGGCGCTGACCCCCATGCAGTTGAAAATCTGTATGTAACTTTTGAGTCCCCCAAAACTTTACCAATAGCTCACTGTTGACTAGAAGCCTTACCGATAACATAAAGTCAATCTACACATGTTTTGCATGTTTTATATATTATATACTCTATTCTTATAATAAAGTCAGGTTGAGAAAAGAAAATGTTATTGAGAAAGTCCTAAGAAAGAGAAAATGCATTTATAGTATTTATCGGAAAAAATCCACATATAAGTGGACCTACTCAGTTCAAATGTGTGTTGTTGAAGGGTCAACCGTATAATGTCAAATTGTAGACACTATAAATATGTGCCGTTTACGTCAGTAATATGGTAATTAAAAAACAACCCACTTGGGCCCTTCGCACTGCTGATTGCTGCTGCTGGTCCCTCAGTGTCCCCTCTCTGAGACGACCACCATCCCCTCCTTCTCCAACCTTGGAGTTCCTCACTTCCAGCTGACGCTTGGCTTCTCCTTTCATGGAGAAAATAGATTCAACCCAGACTCTACTTTGTCGTACTTACCACCTCCATCTGCTAATTCCCTGTCCTCCGTTTCCACAGACTCTGCCTGCCTGCCCCTGGCAGTGATGAGCTCTCTGCTTCTAGCTAAGGCCAGCCCTGTCCTGGGTCTGTCCCCTGCCCTACTCAAGGGCTCGGCTCTGCAGATTTCCCCTTTCTTGTGCATTAGTCAGTTTCCCGTCATGGACTAACAGGGTTATTCCCAGCAGCATACAAGCATCCTGAAATATTTTTCAACCTAAATACAAACAAATAAAACCTTCTTTGACACCTCATGTTTCCAGCTACTGCCTCCATCCTCCGACATCCTTTACAATAACACTCTTATGCACTGTTTTTCCCTGTTGACCCCACTTTCTTGCCTCTCCCTCAAGCCCACTCCAATCAGGCTTTGTCTCCCTCAGTCCACTGAACCTGCCCTCTGTCACGATCATCAGTGACTTCTGTATCACCAAATCCAATGGCCAACTCATTCTCTTAGTTTGAAAGCCATTCCAAGTTGTCTTCTCTCTGTAGGAATATCAAATTCTGTCCTCAGCATCTTTTCTCAGAAATGTTTTCAATTCCCTTTGCTTTGCTCCTAGAAAGGGGACATTAGACTACAAACTGCCAGAGAGCAGAGGTTGCTTTTAGCCTCTGCTAGAATGTCCATGTCTAGGCCAGAGCAAAGCACAGAATAAGAGCTGACTCAATACTGGTTGAATGACTGAACACTGGTGCAGCTCAGTCTCAGGTCTGAGCTGGGCACGAGCTGATGCATAGTTGGTTCTCTGTATCTGTGAGAGTCACAGTCTGTAAAGTCACAACGAACACTGAACACTGGGGGAAATGAAGAGTAGAGTTCCTGCAGCCTCTGGTCCCAACATTGTCATCAAGTGATCAACACCTGACCTTGTCTCGTGCACGTTTCTGTTGAAAGACATCTTATTTAATATATATTGTTGATTCATTAACACAGAATTCACGGCGACAGCCCTGAAGTCCATGCCTGCCTCTCCGTGAGGTACATCTCAGCCTTCCTGTCCTTAGGAGCACGGGACAGCACCTCAGCACTCTACCTGGAAGCCACTTCACACGAGGGAATCACTGACGAAAAGCACAAAACCCCAGACCACATGGCTCTAAGCAGACCGAAAAGGACACAGGTCTCCAGTATGAGCTGAACACACCGGCAGAGCGCGGCCTCACTCACCTGCGTGGGGGTGTGTGTCTGGGTCCTCAATATTTTGCCACTGTGCACTGGTTTGGGGGTTACAAACAGGTGTTAGCCAGCAGGCGAACTCATACGTAATGAGGATCAACGCTCTTCCTACCTTTCCGGGGCGTGCGCAGTGCAGGCCAAAGGCTTCTCTCCCGGGTCCACCCAGGGCTGCGTGGGCTGCACGGTGCAAGGGACCAGGTAGATGGTGTACTCGCCCGAGTAGTCCTTCCTGGAACACGCGGAGCAGACGGGAGTCAGAGGGAACAGTGACCCGGCGACTCCCTCACCCAGAAACACCGAGTTCGATGAACTGTTCTCAGATGGCACGTGTGCCCCGCCTCTAAGAACTTTACGAGTCGCAAACACAATTTTCAGGAATTCATCACCAGTTATTCTAATCTCCAGAGTGTTAGCCAGGTGTTAAACAGAGCGTCTTTCATTGATTCAAGTCCTGTTCAAAGGAAAGCTGAAAACGACACACTGTTTATCAAAACCTACAAGGCTCAGGCGAAGACAAAAGCGAACTGGCCATGTCCATAGACTTGCTGCGCAGGGTTTTTTTTTTAGTATTTTTTTTGTTGACTGACACCCTGTTCAATGCATTCTCAACTGCAAAAGCTGTATTTATTAACGTGACCATGTCAGAGGCCGCTCTCACAGGACAGCAGCACGTGCCCAGCCCAGGGAAGGGCCCTCCCCAACCCCATTGGCATCCAGTTTTCAGGCCCCTCTGCCCAGCTGCAGCCTCCGCCCTTTCCGAAGCCGGAGAACATCACTCCTCACAGGAGCCGACTCGCCGGGGACTCCCCTGGTTACGGCGGGGTGAGGACGCCGCAGGCCACCACACCAAGAGCACGGAGCCTTTGTATCCTCACCGACTTCATTTCCCACACTTGTCATCGAGTAGCAGTGCGGCCCTGGCAGGCTGCCCGGAAGGCTGACATCCAGGAGCTTTGGGGAGATTCTTCAAGGGCCTTGGGAGGCTGCCATCCATTGCAAGAGGAGCACAGGGCTGTGAATCTTAATTACAACTGCCGTGAGCCGTCTGTGCACAGTCCTCACGCCCACGTGTTTATTCTTTGACCATTTTCTGTGTATTACTTATGTCTATTTATGACTAAAGTGATAGCACAGATTTAGTAGAGAATATAATTAAATACAACTTTCGTGGGACATCCTGGGGTCAGCCTAGTGGAATGGCACAGGGTGGAAGCTGGGAGACAGTCTGACCCGGGCTTGGCTTTGCCTGTGCTTCACTGTATGATTTCAGACAAACCATGCGAACTCTCAGGGCTGAGTCTCAGCCCCTTTGTGCGCTGCTCTCAAAGTCTGTCTGTCTTTCTGTCTGTCTGCAGTTTCCCCATCTTCCTGTCAAGGCTGGAGCAGCAGAAAATAAAATGTTGTACACCATATTTGAACTGCATGCAAAGGGACACGTATAATGTGAATAGTAACCAACCCTTAATTAATAGAAAGACTTAATTAGGCAGAACTGTCCTTGCCTGACCCTGGCTTTCAAAAAGTCAGGCCAGATTATGTTGCTCCTTTGCTCAAGCCCTGCGAGGGCTCCCACTGCACTAGAGTAAAAGCCGCAGTCCCCACACTGGCCTACAGGGCCCACACGATGGCCCTCCCCCACCTCCTTACTCCTTTATGGCCCGTGACCCTCCTCAGGCTCACTCACTCCGGCCACTCCGGCCTCCCTGCCGTTTCCTGAGCAGGTAGAAATGCTGCCCCTCAGGCACGTTGTCAGAAACCTCTTCCCCAGATAATCTGCAGAGCAAACTCTTCCACCTCCTTCAAGTTTGTTCAAATATACCTTCCTGATGAGGTCCACTGTGAACATCCTCATTAAAATGACACTGTCCCCCTCTCCTGAGTCCCCTTACCTGCTCATCCTGTTTATGCCCCACAGCACTCCCCACCTCCTAAGTGACACCGTGCCTGTTTGTTACACCCACTCTGTGTCCTCTCACTCTAAGTGCTGCATGCAGGGATATTTATTTTGTTCACTGACACACAGCAAAGCTCAATACATATTTGTTAGACCAACGAATGCAAGACAAATTGCATGTGTCTCAAGCTCACAGTCCCACCTTCCCATCCTTAAAAACAGATTAGGTTAATTTTCTTACTATCCCTGCAAATATTCCGAACACTGTCCTAGAGGCAGGTCTTTAGTCCTATAGTTCTTTCCCCTTCCTTTGTAAACACTGGACATTTCCAAAATCAGAACATGGAGCCCCAGGTGCCCCAGCACCCCCAGGAAGCCTGGCACAGCTACCCAGCCTATCCTGGGCGTTCCATCCCTTGGACAGCTATGGTCTTGGGGTTCAGTGTCTCTCACTGAGTACAGAGCACAGAATTTGTGGCGTTGTTCTTCACTTTGCCATTTATCTATAGATTTTATCTCCTTATCTGTAATGTAAGCTCCTAATGGATATTTATTCAGGACCTACCATGTGCTAAAACCTGCAGTTCTTGGGGGTCAAGAGAAACCAAGCATGTCTTTTACGCTGGGGAAGCTCACAATCTATGGGGATGAGAGTCTACTTAGAGCATTAGACTAATGAGCTGTGTCACAGTAGTCGCTGGACCAAAGTGGGAACCAGAAAGAGCTTCTAGCACCGAAGGGCAGTCAGGGAAGGTGTCCTGGAGGGTCAGCATCTGAGCTGTGGCTCAGAGGAGTTCGAATTTTGCAAAAGGAAAGAAGTGGGAAAGGCAGAAGGAACTGTGGAGGTGGTGGTACAGGTGGGCTGGCGAGCTCAGGGCTTGGCCAGATATTAATGTGGCAAGGAGGCTGGATCAGAGATGAGGCTAGAAGGGAGGGGATGGGCTGTGTACAAAGAATTGGACTTCAGTAGATGGTGGGGAGCCAGCAGAGGATTTAAAGAGGACAGTTTCTCTGCCTAAAAATTGGGACAAAGTACATGCATAATCTCATGAGCTTTTAGGAAGCATAGCCCTTAAGGGTTATTATTTATCAATTTTAAAGGAATCATTACACAAAAAAATACCTGCTATAAGACCAAAAGTTTGTGGCCCTGGCCAGGTAGCTCAGTTGGTTAGAGCATCATCCTAATATGCCAAGGTTTTGGGTTCTATTCCTGGTCAGAGCACATACAAGAATCAACCAATGAATGCATGAATAAATAGAACAACAAATTCCTCTCTCTCTCTCAAATCAATTTTTAAAAAGACCAAAAGTTTATAATTAAAGAAATCTTTTTGAAAATAATTCTTAGGGAAATCTGCCACTTCTTAACTATACAGCTAGAATAACATGTTCATGATAAATATACATCTTACTTTCATGATCTATAACAAGGGGGTGATATTTATGACAGCCTCCTGGTTCCCCATTATTTGTTTCATGGTAATAGTTGTCGTTTTGTCTTTCCTAGTCTTCCCTTTTACAAATGGGATCGTTTGCTATATTTATTCAATTCCTATTCTACCTCTATATTGGGTGTGGGAAGAAATACATACTGTTATTTATTTTCTGGGACACTGGACCATCAGGAGTGACATCTGGACCTAATAATCAGAGATCCTGGGTTTTCCCCAGTGTGTGGCCCTTGGAATGAAAAGTCTTTATTACACTAAAGCAGTGGTTCTCAACCTTCCTTTAATACAGTTCCTCATGTTGTGGTGACCCCCAACCATAAAATTATTTTCGTTGCTACTTCATAACTGTAATTTTGCTGCTGTTACGTCTTAGGCGACCCATGTGAAAGGGTCGTTAGACCCCCAAAGGGGTCGCGACCCACAGGCTGAGTCACTGCGAAGGCTTCAGGTGGCCACAGCTTCCCTGGCGGGTGGAAGTGCCGCAGGGGTGAGGTCTGGCCAATGCAGTGGGAACACAGTGATGTGCGCCCTGCCTGGCCCACCCTCAGAACAGGGGTGAGAGCTCCCTGCTTTTTTGGTCAGAAGCTGATCTGAGCTCCATTTGTTTCCTTTTTTATTTACCAGAGTGTTGTTTCTATCTATCCTTTCAAAACAGAAACTAGATGAATGGCTAAAGAAGAGGTGGTACATGTATAACATGGAACACTGCCCGGCCAGTATAGCTCAGTGGCTGAGCATTGACCCATGCACCAAGAGGTGTGATGCCCAGTCAGGGCACATGCCCAGGTTGTGGGCCTGATCCCCAGTGGGGGGTGTGCGGGGGTGGAGGATGGCTGGTCTATGTTCTCTCTCATCGATGTTTCTCTCTCTCTCCTTTCCTCTATCTAAAAATCAATAAAGAAAAAATATTAAGAAAAAAAAAAAAAGATGAAATACTGCCATTTGTGACAACATGGATGGACCTTGAGAATACTGTGCTAAGTGAAATAAGTCAGTCAGAAAAAACTGAGAACCATATGATTTCGCTCATATGTGGGATATAAAACTGAAAGCAACAAATAAACAAATAAGAAAGACAAACAAACAAAAACTCACAGACACAGACAACAGTATGGTGGTTACCAGAAGGAAGGGGAGTGGGGGGGGGCAGTAGTAAAGGGTAAAAGGAGCCAAACATATGGTGACGGAAGATGATTTGACTTTGGGTGGTGGGCACGCAATGCAATATATAGATCATGTATCAGAGAAATGTACCTTGAAACCTATATAATTTTATTAACCAACGTCGCCCCAATACATTTAATTAAAAAAAGAAATCCAGTGTTTAGAAAAAACCCTGTTTCCCAAGCCCCTAAAAGAATCTAAACCTGTCAGATCTTCCCCAGGGCATCTCCACCCTGTGCTCACCTGTTATAGGAGCTCGTGGCTCTCCAGAGCTGGTACGGAGAATCAAAGGTCTGTGCGCTCCACAGTAGCTGCAGGCCAAATTCGATTCCTCCCAGGTGGTCTGGCGTCATGATGAAAGACTTCACCTCAGGCAGGGTGTGGTGCTCCATCACAAACTGTCCTGTTTTAGAGGGAAACACACACATTTACTCGTGAGCCTTACTGTACATGTGGTGATGCCCTACAAGTCTTAGAACAAAATTAATATTCTTCAATCAAACAACTAAGGTTATACCTACCATCACATCCTTAGAATATATTCTACACTGGTCGGGACAGATCAGTACCTCATCTCAGCCCATCATCCTACTTGTGATGGTTGTCATGCTCCCAGAGATTTGTAAACAGTATGTATGCGCCTTGTGGAAATGGTGCTGAGTATATTAATAATAACAGGGGTCCTTATCAGACAATCAACATCGAATAAACTTAGCACTGGATTCTCAACATGTTTCTTACATGTAGAAAGGTCTCAGTAGTTTATAAATAGAAATACCAAATTTGGATTAAAAAAAAATCTCATTTAGCACCACTCAAGTCCTTGATGGAGGGATAAAATTATAAACATGATTAAAAAGGTAAAGGCACCTCTATTCTTTTTTTTTTATCCTCACCCGAGGACATTTTTGCATTTTTTGTTCAGACAGAGCGGGAGGGAGAGAGAGGAAGAGAGAGAGAGAGAAACATCGATGTGAAGGGACACATCGAGTGGTTGCCAGCCACACGACCAACCAGGGCCGGGGACAAACTGCAACCGAGGTACGTGCCCTTAGCGGGAACCGAACCCGGGTCTCTCTGTACCGCAGGCTGACGCTCCAACCGCTGAGCCAAACCGGCCAGGGCGGCACCTCTATTCTTTAAAACTGCAGTCATATAGTGTCATGAATAATCAAAGTAGGGAGACTCTTCTGGATTGAAAGAGACTAAACAGATATAACAACTGAAAGGTAGTATGAACCTTGATAGGAGTCTTCCTTTTATATAAACAGACATAAAATAGATATAAACTAATATAAGACAAGTAGAAAAGACACTTCGGGACAATAGAGAAATTGTGAACAGCGCCTTGATGTTATTGGATCGAGGCAAGCATCGTGGATGCGGCAGTGTTCCTGTGACGTGTGGGAATGTCCTTGTTTTCAGGAGACGGATACTGAAGCACTCAGGGTAACGTGACGTGCGGCCTGCACTGTGTTTCCAAATGGTGTGACAAGAAATGGGTGTGCACAGCGTATGTGCACACACATAGCGACATGCTAACCATCGTTGACTTTGCTTGTACTTGTTCTGGTCTTTCAACTTTTCTCTCTGTTTGAAATGTTTCTTAATAAAAGGTTGAGGACAGCCTGGCCGGTGTGGCTCAGCTGGTTGGGTGTCACCCTGTGCACTGAAAGGTCACCAGTTCAATTCCCAGTCAGGACACATGCCAGGTTGTGGGCTCCATCCCTGGTAGGGGGAGCATGCAGAAATTAGCTGATCAATGTTTCACTCTCCATCAATGTTTCTCTTTCTCTCCCTCTCCTACTCCCTTCCCCTCTCTCTAAAAATCAATTAAAATCTTAATTAATAAATAAATACTAAAAAAAAAAAAGTTGAGGAGAAAAACAGCCCCGACATTACCTCTGAACTTGGCATGAGTCTTGAATTCAATGACGAGGCGGCCATCCTCTCGAATATAGATTCTTAATATCTGAAGCCTTGCAGAGAGCACACTGTCTGTCTGGATTCCTGAGCAGGCAACCATACACAAACATCCAAGTTAGGGCATGGAGAAGACCTCCCAGACTGTAACCTACATGGACGTTATCCCAGTAACACCTCGAAGTACACATACACATTTCTTTGAGTGCAGCATAAGAAAAAAATGTATATATCCATGTGAACATAGAGTGTATTTAGAGACATTTGCCAATTAAAACTGCAGGACAGTTGATTCCACTCTGTTCTTTCCCACAGTTCCCGTCACCTGGACAGAGGCTCTTTATACCTGCAAGTGCCATTGGCCCAGATGCAGCCCAGAGCTCAGAAAAAAACTGGTTCTGAAAACTTGTATCAGCGTTGCTCCAGGATGTGGTTACAGCACAGCTGCTTCATACCATGTTTTCTGTCCCCACCAGGACACCTTTTAGGACTTAACAGAACCCCAAACCCAGTCCTGGGGCCTGCATTCAGCAGTCAAAGCAGTGAAGAATTAAAGGTGAGCTTAAAGGCCAGCTATCATGGCGCGGCGGGAGGGAACCGTAGCGTCAGGAAGGGTGATTGCAATCGTGACAACAATGAGTTCAGTTCGGCTAAAAATTAAAGGGTAACCAGAGGAAGGGGAGAAGAAGTTAAAACTAACAAATAAACAAAAATCTCAAGGACTTATCTGACCCAAAGTATGAATACTTCCTGAAGTTATTTTTCCTCTGAGAAATAGACAGCAAATACATAACTTGAGCTTAAATGGTGTCCCAGAAGGAAGGACGCTGCTGTCCATGGCGGGAAGCAGGCCTCGCTAAGGAACCAGCTCCTGCAGCCTTTCCTCACCCCTGCCTCAGATCAAGTAAACCACCCCTGGGGAGGGCTGGGGGCAAAGAGAGCAGCAGAGATAAGGGAAATGGGCTGTTTAAGTTCAGGACACTGAAAATGGGAGAAAGAACTGAGCCCCACTGGTGTGAAGGAGGAGAGTCAGGCAGGCAAGGGGCATTCACGTGGCGGCAGGGGGAGGGAGTGGGGAGAGGGCACAGAGCAGGTGTGAGCTCCCAGCTGAGGGGCTGTCACTAATCCAAGACAAGCCTGAGATGAAGGCCACCTAAAACACCCGGAACTGAAATCCTTGAAGTAGTAGTAGGGTTAAAGTGCCTCCCTCCCCCGCCCCTTTTTTTTAACTTTCAAGAGTGCAACGAAAGAGCGAACTCTAAGCCAAATGAATAAAATGAGCTAAGCTGCTTTTGATATATTTGTCTATTTCCATGTATCTAATTTGAAGACACTTTTTCTCCTGAAACATGAAACACACCATTTTTAGCTAAGAGAAAATGAACACTGATTATGCTTTGAAAGAACACACACTCCGTGGAACCCCTGCTGGGCAGTGCAGGGCCTTCTGTCAGTCTGTCACTTGCCATCCCCTACTCTGGGCCCGCCCCCACTCTCTGGCCGGATTCCTCATCCCTGGAGGTCTTCCAGCATCAACGTCAACATACACGGACCTCATTCTCCTTGAGGACCCACAGACCTGCACGGTGTCCAGACCCCAGCAGCCCTCCCTGGGCCGTACACAGAGCAACAGGATGAATGCAGCTACTACGAGAAGTCACTGCTTATTCTTTCTCTTTTCGTCTTGCTGGAGCATAAAACAGGGACAGTTAAGATGCCAGTGGGCGTACCTGTTCTCCAGAGAACAGTGTCATAGAAGAAGGAAAACTCCATCTCCGTGTGGTGCTCCAGGGAGGCCCAGCCCCTGGGGGCGGTCACGTAGATGTAGGACACAAAGAGAGGCACGTGCACCGTCAGGAAGGACTGGGCGGAGTCCCTCACCTGCCAAGCAAACGGTGCACACAGGGAGGCTTATTTCTTCCCTGAATGAAAAGGCCTCCAATCATCACATCTCAGTTCAGTCTTCATTCAGTTAGTCACTCGCTCATGAATAATTATTAACCAAGTGCCCATGATTTCGACAGGTACCAGGGTCCTCAGCAGTGAAAAAACCCAAATCACTGCCCTTATGGAACCTGCAGTCTAGTAAGGAAGATTTGTCCATTTAAAACATAAAGTAAATAAAAGGATGAGAAGTGAGTGGCCAGGGTGCTTCTCAGGTAGGGTGATCTGGGAAGGCTTTTCTGAGGAGGTGACACTTGAACAAAGAATGAGGAAGAACTTTGTCTCCACTGTTTCATTGCTGAAAGCCTTGGCTGAGACTTGACGATTTCAGTTATTCCTAAAGGACTGACCAGACAGAGCCGGCATGTACTGTCAGTACACAGTCCCCCGCTGACCCTACTTTCCGGTGACCTGTAGGAGAGCCTGAATGAACCCTAGTCGGAAAGATGCCCAAGTCTGGATCCTAGGGATGAATGTGTGGCTGACTCGGATGTTTCAGTGAGTACTCCAAGCTCCTGCTCAGGAACACAGGCCGTGGGATGTGGATGTCATGTCTAGGAAACTTACCCATAGTTCAGAGCTGCTCATGCTTGGACACTTCCCCATCTCATTCAGTGATGTGTTGAAATAACTTTGAAAAGGCAGAATGTCGTACTTCCAAAAGAACACCCCTTCTAAGGGGGTTCCTGTTACTGCTTTTAATTTGGCTCAATAATTTTTATGTTATATGCAGTGAACAAACCCAGATGCGAAGATAATACATGAACAGAAGGCTTCGTGGGGAAGCTAACTGTGTACATGTGTGTGTGAGTGGGGGAGTGGGTTTGTTCATTTTAAAATGTGTTTTATATTTTTCTTCATAAATATATTTTTATTTTATAACAAAAAAGCTTAGTTTAAAACAATTTTATTTTTTCACTGGTCAAATATACTATGGAACTTATATTTTTTTGTTTGAAAATATAAATATAAAGTATTTCCATGGGAAATAAGGGAAAGAGCCAAATGCTTTATTAATATTTAGGACATCAAAGTTTTATTTTTCTAAAGTATTTTTTTCATATTCAAAGTTGTCAGGGACTTAAAGTTTGATTCCAATTTTTTTCAAAAGCCTCTACTAACTCCATATTCATTTAAAAATCTCTTTTGAAATGCTTTATTCTGTTTTCTTTAGAAAATTCCCAGATTTTACCTGGATCTCACAACATGTTCTGTCCCCTTAACATATAGGTTTTGCTAACTACACTTGCCCTTATCTCACAATGGCTGACATTAGAGCTCCCATAACTTCTCGAGTTGACTGGCAAAATTAATTTTCCCTCCACTGTTTCTGTATATTCGCCTTTAAACTTCACATTACTTACTAATTTTAAAAAAGAAAGACATCTCTGACAAATATTACTATATACCTATTTTGTGCCAGATGCTGTTAGATGCCTTAGATTGTTAGTGACTATTTCCGACGAGGTTCAAGAGAGCGTATGTCTCGTCCAAGTCTGTTGATATTTGATGAAGGTATGAACTAGGGCTTGGTTCTAGGTTCTATATTCTGTCTACCATATAGCAGCTGTTTCAACTTTTTTTTTTTTTTTTGGTATGTGCCCCTAGCCGATAGGGCCTAGCGGGAACTGAACCCAGGACTCTATGGTCCGTAGGCTGACGCTCCAACCGCTGAGCCAAACCGGCCAGAGCTCAACTATTTTTAAAGAAACAGGCAACAATCAAGTATTTCTGTGTATATATATTCTTTCAGTGTTGGTTTAAGAAGTCGGACATATATAATAAGATCTTTGCCTTTGCGGTTTTCAAGCATATTCTAATTTTTAAAAAAATGCAAAAATATAACCAAAGTAAAATCATGGAGAATAAAAAACACTAATGTTTGAGGGGCCAGGGAGGAGCCAATCATTCAGTTTTGCATTTTCAAAAGTGAATGTAGGACCTAGAGCCACAGAGATGGAAAGAAAAACCTAATGCCTTAAAATTCTACTCAGTAGAGGGCAGTAGTGTATACCAAATGAAAGGTATCACAAAGAAACAAAATACTTTCCATTAAAAGACACTTTTCCAAAACGATTACCCTAAGTCCCTCCACACATTCCCTCTTTCAGTGTGGTTAAACCTGATTTGAAATGAAGACCAAACATATAATTTTTAGTTCACTGAGATAATTACTCAAAATTGGGTAGAACTTTAGAATTATTTTCCCCATGTGGATGCATTAGCCAAGTCCCTTTGCTATAACTGCTCTCCCAGGATTGTGGCTTCTTGTTATAAAATTTTTTTTTGTTACCAATCTTAAATGAATATTCAAAAGGGTCTATTTTTGCAAGGGTTGCCAGTTTGGAATAGATATAAAATCAAGGTGTTTTAAACAATGATTTCTCCATAAGGCTTAAGACAATAGTGTCCTATGTACCTGTCATTTTGACTCATTTCCCCAGGTGGGAAAGAGAACACTCTACCATAAAATATAAATCTTTTTGGCTTTTCAAAATATACCCAGAGGGGGAAAAAAAATCTCTACTCAGAAAGTAAACATTAGATTTTTATAGAAATGGCTGTGCCAGACAGTTAATTTTCCCCACATTAATTTGAATATTTTCCACATCCCTTTTTCAGTGGTTGCTTTAGAGGATTCTGGGAGGCCCTCTCTAGCCGCAATGCCAAGGTCTCACTTGAGGGACTCATAAAGAAGACTCCCTTAGTTGGCTGGCCCAGTTCCGGGGGCCACCGGATGCAGAGTGTTAACTGGAGTGCTTCAGAAGCACACGTGTCTCAGGGCACCGGGCGTGCCGCCTTGGGAGGAGCCCCGAGCACTCACCTGGAAGTCTGCGGTTACAGACCCCCCACAGACATCGATCAACTCGGTCATGTCGTAATAGGCATCAAAGGTCCAGACGCAGCTCTTGAGGTTGAGGTGTTTGTAGAGCTGGGTGGTCTTGGGTTCCCGGACACTGGGGTCAAACTGGAAGGGGCGGTCATAGCCAGGCCCCATGGCCGTGCTGTCGTAGACCTTGTCGTCCAGGAACCCGGTCTCTGTGGGAGATGGGGACAGAAACCGTAGCTCAGTGTGCAGACTTGCCCCTTGCCAGCTGCCCAGAAGCTGGGCGGGGAGGATCTGACACTGAGAGAGCACTCCCTCCAGCAGAGACTAATAATGGAGCAACGCAGGGCTCCCAGCATGCACCTGGAGAAGGCCAGGGGCTGCTTAGCCGCCTGCTGGCACAGTTAGAGGGACTGGGTCCGCAGACTCCGCCAAGGAACCCGGGGAGAAAGGGTGAATGAATGACACCATAATGAAGAAGTCCGCTAGGTGGCCCTGCCTGTCTCAGCGAAGAACACACGCAGAAGCTTTGCTGTCACGCCTGGCAAGTCTGGTTCTGTGCTTCACAATCAATCCTTGGGGAAATGGGTTTACATATGTGGACAATTTGTTGATGAGTTAACTCTTTTTCTAAGACTGATTTTTAGAAAACAGCTTTTATGAAAAGCCAACAATCACATATCTGACTATGCTCCCCCCTTCAAAGTTCCTGAACTCTTGGGAAAAAGTCTTAATTTTGTGTTAATGAGTAAACAGCTCGCTAATGATGCTTGACTGAAACCTTCCCTGCCACAGGCAAAAATTATTGGATCAAATGCTGCCAAGCAACTGAACTCTTTTAAATTAAGGAAGGCCTTTCTGCAGCAGAGAGCTAGCACAGATACCATTCTAAAATTTTAGGGCGGAGGTTTTCAGAGAACCAGAAGCAGCTACAGTATTCTGAACCAGCTGATGCATTTCTTTGAATGTTGACAGCAGCACCCAACCCTCTGCCCCATGAGGACGAGGCTCTCAATTCACATGTGTTGAATTTAACTGTTTAAGTATGAAGAGGTGCAAACCTTCAGCCTGTAAACATGGTACATTTCTTTCACTAGCTGCATATGTGAGCCAATGAAACTTTCATGTGTAGCTCAGCGGCTCAGGAAATTTACACTCAGCTAATTTCTCCGATATAAAGACCGTCACTACCCAAAGTGATGCTTAATGAATATGGAAGAGCATATGACTGCTTTTCTGTCTTCAAAAACACTGTTAAATGATTCATCAGTTGTAAAGGCAGGAAGAGCGCATTTAATGAGCACTTGCTAAGGTAAATGGGAACTGACAGGGTTCTCTGTAAAGTAACGTGTCTGCCTGGGAGAGGCACCACCTCAGCCATCAGCTCCTCAGCCTGAGGCCATGCCCTGGCTGCGGGGCCAGCATCCAGTGACTGAGCGAGGCGGGTAGAAAGGTCTGTCCCTTGGGGCTGGCAGTAGGACAAATCTGCCTGGTGGGCTCTCTCCAGAGCTCCCTGAAGAGTTGGTCCAGGCTTTCTCGGGCTGCATTGCAGTTCGACCTCACCCTCCACCCAATCCTGCTTCCTCTCCTTCCCTTTCGTCTCCATCTCTGCTCCCGGAGAACCCATCCTATAACATGTAGCATCTGCACTTGAGCTTCCTGAAGATGCTACGATAATGGGATTTTCAGGCACAGATCCAAACATGCTCACTAGAGGGGAAGGAAAGAATGAAAATTTACCCTGGTTGGTGCTTTAAACATGCCAATGCATTTAAGTCAGTCAGAGAAAGACAAATAGCAAATGATTTCACACATGTGTGGAATCTTGAAAACAATATAAGTGAACAAACAAAACAGAAACAGACTCACAGACGCAGAGTTCAGACTGATGGTTGCCAGAGGGGAGGCGGTTGGGGACTGGGTGAAAGAAGTGAAGGGATTGAGAAGTAGATTGGTAGTTACAAAATAGTCATGGGGATGTAAAGTACAGCACAGGGAATATAGTCAATAATAGTGTAATAACTATGCATGGTGCCAGGTGGCTACTGGAAATATCAGGGAGAACCCTTTGTCAAGTATGTGATTATCTAACCGCTGTACTGTACACCTGAAATAACATTGCATATAAACTGATTGGAAATATTTTTAAATTAAAAAAAAAAAGATAAAAATGTGAATGCATTTCATCCTCACCTTCATTGGTAGCAACTGTTCCCTCATGTTATAGATGAGAAAAGAATGGCTCAGGGAGGTCCAGCTTTTTTGTTTAGATGTTTAGGTAGTGGACTAAGGATGTGAACCTAAGTCAGTTTGATTCCAAAATCCTTGTTTTTCCCATTCATGTCATTGTATGCACTGCTTAGGTTTGGTGCCTGCTAAGAAGGAAATCCCTTGGGGCTGGGAAAACCTGAGGAGCAGGGCTCACTCAGTCATACCCTGAGGGCCACGGTGCCCGTGGAGTGATCAGCCCGCATGGAGCACATCCTCACCTGAGATGCCTCTCATATCGCGGGTGGTGACCAGGTTGGAGCAGACGTGCTGGTGTCTGTAGATGGACTCAGATAACAGGAAATGCAGGTTGTGCAAGGGCATGGTGGACACGAGGGGCAGCATGCCGTCCTGGTGTGGGATCTGCACTGAGATGTGGATCCTACGGGGGACAAGGCAGAAGCAAATGTTTAGGTTCATGCTATAAACAGTTCACATGGTACAGTTCTTCCTCAAAACCCACTTTGTCTTCACCAGTGAATTCCCCAATTTTTTGGTTCCCTGAAGCTTTCCATGTTACAAGATTTCTCTCTGAACATGCGGGTATGATGTCCACTTAAGGTAGTTTTTTTCTGCCAAGAGATCCTTAAGACTCAGGACTGATAGCAATCAAGAATCATAGATTTTTTTTTGCTCAATACAAGAAAAGATAACATCACAACCACAAATTACTTCAAAGCTTTCTTCTGCTTTAAATGGAAGCTCTGTTTCCTCCTGAGCAAAGCTGAGTGCCGGGTACAGGTGTCGCTCCTCTTCTCTGCTACAGTGAGTGTGTGGAGGCTGCGAGGGTCCACACTCACATGTCTTTAAAAAATGTCTTTAAAAATAAAGGACACCACTGAGCTCTTAAACACTAGGGGCCAATATCCCTATCCAGGAAAATACCCTAGAAATAGTGATACCCCGCTCCTCACACGGTCCGTCCCCAGCAGGAAGAACCTTCTCTCTCCTCACTGGCCTCAGGGTGCAGGGTGCTCTCCCTTTGTACCTGAAAACCCGAAACTCACACTGGCGGCCATTTCTTGTGTGTTTTCAGACTGTTTTTCTTGCCTCCCCCCTCTGAGGACCAGAACATTCCTTCACTTCTTTTGTTTCTCTAGAGCACGTAATTTACAATTCTAAATAAAATATAAGCTTAGTAAATACTGGTTGAGACGGCACCACAGTGGACCTATACTCATAGGCTGCATTTTTTCCACTGTACAAGTTTAAATTTTCAGAATGTTTATGGAGGTGCATTTTGAATTTTTACGGTGTATCTCTCAGAGCAAAGACCCCCGTTTGCGAGGAGTTAAAGTTTGGGGATATGAACAATCCGGCTCTTAGTCAGTAGTGCCCTGGGTACTTCTGTTACTGTTCTTTTAACAAAGACAAATTTTATTTGCATATTCTTAGCTATATATTCAAATCTGCCTTTGCCATGCAAATGAACCCCTTTCCCTGAACTTCGTGGCTCATAAAGGCACACATAAATACTATACAGTTTAATGAATATGTACAAACAGATGCAAAAAGGAAAGTATTCAACTTCCACCCACAGGAAAATATAAAAGCCCATCTGTCCTCTGGGCGCCAAGGAGCACTGTCCTAGGCACAGGGGATGCAGACTAAGTAACCAAGGTCCCTGCCCTCACCATCTGCTGCGGGACACAGAGAGAACGAAGGATGACGATGCTCTGAAAGAGGCACACGGGTGCCAGCAGAGCTGGAAGGGGGCGCTTCCAAATTACACTGGAGGCAATGATGGAAACGTTCCTAGAAGAGAGGCGGGAGCCAGGGATAGCAGAACCACCACGGCCAGGGGAGGGCGCAGAGAGTTGGAATTGGGGCAGCAGCTTGGCAGGGCACACCACCTAAGAGAGCTTGAAGTCCAGGTGAAGTTACAGTGATTCTCTGTGGGTGGCTGACAGGTAAAATGACAAAGCGAGAGAAAGGAGTCTAGGACAGGCAAGGGACCAGGCCGAAGTCGAAGGAGTTAAACTTTTTCCGAACCATGCCTCGCCACCACCCCTGCTTTGCGGAAGCATCCCTCTTACACCTGCCCTGCCTGGAAAACCCCGCAGAGGAGCGAGACGACTCCGCCCTTTCACCGTGGAAGGCACCGCCCGCCTGACCTGTTCGGATGCTCCTTGTGTTTGACGTCCAGGTACTTCAAGGTTGCGATGAAGGACTGAGCCTGGAAGCCTCTCGCTGTCCCAGCCACCACTGGGGTGTGGCAGATAGCGCTGTCTGTTCCAATGGTAACAATGTTGCTCCTTAAGGGGGTCCCCACATGACCCACTTTGTCTACAGCCTTTGCCACACAACGCACGTGGAACCTCCGGCTGAAGTAAATGCTATCCAGGACCTGCGGGGGAGAATGAAAGCCCTCAGAATGTGTACACGACTTAAACAGCTCCTTAAATTGTATCTTCTGGATGATAGGACACAACCAGTTCCTGGTACAAGATACTCTGTGAAGACAATCCATCATCCATCATCCATCATCCATCCACCCACCCACCACATAAATATTGACTTTCTATCAGGAGCCGGCACTACGGACAGAACGGTGAGTACTTACAGCCTCCGTCAGTAAGGCAGACAGTGAGCAAGTAGGTAGATGTGAAACAACAGCCAGAGATGACTGGTCACCAGTGACATTACTGTTCTGTTTACATGTTACATTCTGTGTAAGGACTGCTCAACCGGGTTTCAGCCCTTCTAGGAGGAGTCATTGCCTCCAAGTCAATTTGTTCAGGGCGCCGTGTCAGGATACAGAGGAGAGAGGTCCCTTCCCAGGCATTCTTAGTTTTCTTTGCTTCCTTCGGCTTTCCCTCCTCCAACCCCCCACACATCAGGGGATACAATCACATGCAGGCTTGACGGTGAGAACTTGGCTTCTGACACCTACCGGCCTTTGAAGGTCTTCCTACAGAATCTTTTATGCTCCCAGACATACAGAAGCCGTAAGAGTGCTTAACTGAGTCTATGTAGAGGCAACGTAGGTCACCAGAACGCTTAGGGTATGTGTGTATACAGATAGAGAAGCAAATAATTAAGTAGCAGTTCTGTGTGCCATAAACCTCCCACAAAGCAAACATACAAACTTGTAAATTCTACCCATGAAAACAAGTTTCATTGAAGTCTATTAAAAATTAAAGAAGGTTTTTCCATTAAAATTTTTAATTAGCTGCCAACACCCTCTTTATTTATACATGGACTTAGTTCAGAAGGGATTTGAAGCAGCTCACAAAAATGCATAAAATACAATGATATTAAATAAATAATTGAAGAAATAAAGATGGAGCAAAGGAAACTGGGGTAAAAGGATTAGTCACCGATTCATTGCCAGAAGAAAAACTGAACTATAAAATAAAATTATGAATGTGGTGCCTGTTAAAAATGTATATTTGGCTCAGATCAGGCCAAACTCCCTTCATGGTCCTGTTGAATGGAGAATTAGATACTTATGAAACAACACTGTTAAATACAGAAGATATTTTAAATTTGAGCTAGATTATGTTGCAAAAGGCTTAACCTTCTAGTTCTTCTCAATAAACTGTGCCAAAAACTGGGTATCAGTCACATCACTTTATCCACAGCCTCCCATCTATGTCTGATGACTTCCTCCACTATTACCCCATTGAAGTGATGCACTTATTATAGTGAGAGCTGTGGGTTGAATAGAAAAAAATTGGGAGATATTCAGTCTGAAAGAAATCTCTAATTTCCAAAATTATTAAGTGTACCAATTTCAGTAGAAAATCACTGAGTGTTTACTGTATGCCAGCATTGGGATGGGCCGCACCTCTACTGCTTTCTGCTCCCTCTGATGAGAATGAGCGGTCCCTGGGTGCATCCCAAGCCTGGGCAACTGTCCCCACTCTGCTCTCTGGTGGTGGCAGAGGTGCTGGTCTGGCTCCCCAACTCTCTGAGGACAGCAACTGCACTGTGAACTTCCTTTCACATTCTCCCACATGGTTTACGTGCTGATCATTCAATAAGAATTTTATCTTTCTGGTTCATAACTGGTCCCCACTATATGCCATGAATGTGCTGGCCACTTTGAGATATATGAATGTGGTAGAACCCTTGGTCCATGTCCTGACAGAGTTTATAGCCCATGACTCATTGAACGATAGAAGAGATGTGAACAAGAAGTAATTATTTATTGTACCTACCTGGAACCTTTGACTTACTATACCATTTACATGTCACTTTTATATCTGATTTGTCAATGACCTTGTCAAGTGGCTAAGTGGACTAGGTATGATTTTGCAGATCAGGAAACTGAGACTCAGAGAGTAACCTCTGAGTAACCTCTTAACATTGCTTAATTAAAAGCAGGCAGAATTAAGATTTGTAAACAGGTTGTCTGAGTACTAGCTGAGTTCTTTCTACTACACCTTATGACCTTCCTTATATATAGGAATAAGAAGACTGTGTGTATCTGCTCATTTGTTGATTTTATTCCAAATCTAAACACACATGGAATTTAGAAAGTTTGACACAGTCAGAGGAACAAAGAGAAACACCAGTTCTTTCTCTACGCCACCAGGCCCAGCCCCCAGACCTACCATGTGGTTGACACTGGTGAACGGTGTGTTGTCGGTGATGGTCTCAAAGGGAGACCGGGCCCCATTGCCATCGGTGGGGGCGGCCACTTCCCAGCTGAACTGTATGGATGTCTGGTTGATGCCAGCCTCCCTGCAGCGTTCCCTCATGATGGCATACTTGGGGAAGTGAGGGTCGCAAGGGGTGACACAGATCAGCGGGTAGCCTGGGGAAGGAGATTTCTTGACTCCTTCCTTAGTAACCTCTTCCACGTGGTCATAGTCTGCAAGTGTGACAACCTGCAAAGGAGCAACAGAACTTCAGCCAGGGCAGGGTCAGAGAACGAAGTCTCCACAGGATCCATAAGATCACTGAACTTTCGAGGGATTCTCGAAAACCTAACAGGAGTTTTCAGCGCTTTACAGAACATCCCTAAAAGAGGCTGCAGACCTTGGGCACTGGAGAAGAGACTCCTACTCTACCCAGCTAAAAACCTGATTATCTTATTAGTGTGGTTCCTAAAGTAGAGCTCTATCACTCATGTGGAAACTGCTTTTATTTTCTGTAACTGAAGCTATATCATGAATGACAGTTACTAGTATAAAGTTGCATTGAATTTTTAATGGTATACAGTAGCTCATTTGGCAAAATAAGAGTAAATCAAAGTAGGGTATTTCTTCCATGGTCAATCAAGAGACACATTTTTTTTTTTTTTTTTATCCTCACCTGAGGACATTTTTTGCATTTATCTTGACACAGAGTGGGAGAGACAGAGGGAGGAAGAGAGAGAGAGAAACATTGATGTGAGAGAGACACATTGAGTGGTCACCACCCACACCACCCTAACTGGGGCTGGGGACACACTGCAACCGAGGCACGTGCCCTTAGCAGGAACCAAACCCGGGCCTCTCTGGTCCGCAGGCTGACGCTGCAACTGCTGAGCCAAACCGGCCAGGGCAAGAGACACGTTTTGAAATAAACCTTCTAGTATGAGACTAGTCAGGGGAGGTTAGAAGACTTATTCTGACTGCCTCGTTATTATGGGTTGAAAGCCCCTTGGCAGCCTCTGGGCATTTTCCTCCAAATTGTAATGCCAGTGAATTCATTCTATACAGCCCCAAATTGGGAGTCACGGTACTACATTTCTACAGATACTTAATCCTATGTATGGTCAATATGTAGGATAATAGATATGGGGCAGTATTACTTTTCTTTTTTTACTCTTTTAGGTCCCACCAAAGAGGTGAGAAGATCAGTGGCATTGTACTTTCTGCCTTTATCAGACCAAGGTATGGGCATGGTTTGGTCCTACTCTTATGTTGGAACAGGATTTCTCACCCTCTGCACTCTTGACATTTGTGCCAACTAATTCTTTGTCATTGGAGCTGTCCTGTGCATTATAGGATGTTTAGTAGCATCTCTGGCTTCTACCCACTAGATGCCGGTAGCACCTAGTATGATAGTCATAACAACTAACAATGTCACCAGGGATTGCCAAATGCCCCATGGAGGTGGTGGCGGCGGGTGGGGGTGTTGCAGAGGAGGGGACAGGATTCCTCCCGATTGACAACCATCGTGTTAGAGGAATGCAGAAACATACAGCACTGGAAGTCCTACGTATGGCACGTTCTCATCTGCGCCTTCCTAAGACGTAAAAGCAACCCTTTCCGTCAAGCAACTCACGATGGGTGGTGCTGGCAGTATGAGGCTTCCTGCTGCCTCCTGGTCTAGAATTGTCACCGTGGCAGTGGTCACTTCGCCAAGAACTGCTTCCACTGGGTCATCTGGGCCAAGGACCAGGGAGAAAGATTCATGCCATTCCCGGTCTTCATTGGACAGGATCTCGACTTTAAAAAAGATATGATCCACTCCTACGCCAAGAACAGAGCCCAAGGACAGAGAGGTCCTGGTTAGGTGAGCAACCGACTGCAAGGCTTCATGTTTAAATGCGCCCTTTCCTTTTAGGGGTTTTCTATCAATGCAGTGGCTGCCGATCACGTTGGCCCCATCTCAAATGGGGGATCTGTTTTATAGACCCAATCCCACCCGTGGTAGAGGCTCAGTGTCGCAGATTTACTGTTCAACACCATATGAGGATTAATGGCCCTTGCCTGACACTAGCTGACAGTAATAAAAATCTATGATCCAAAATATACTCCACCCTGGCTACGAGATTTTTTGCTTACTTTTTCTTTCCCCTTTCCCCATAGGCATGAGCGCTTGTGTGTCTGGGTGCCTGCACCCAGACACCCTTCCAAACTCCCCTGAGAAGCAGTTGCTCAAAGGCTACCTACCAGGCCAGTCTCTGCAAAGTCGAGAATGTGGTTTGTTGGCCATAAAGGGGGAGGGGGAGACTCTAAAAACGCCTTCCTTTTCCTAAAAGATTATCTGTAGGTGCAAATACCCCTGTCCGTCAAGTGCCCTTCTTCGTCTCCTACAGACATCTGGGCTTGGTTACTTCTAAGACCTATATTTTCCCCAGATCCTTATGCAGAAAATAAAAAAGTAAAGACACTCAGAAGAGAGGTCCTTGTGCAGATGTGGAGAAAGGGCCCCTACCTTCCCAGCAAACACCGCCCAGACACACAAAGGACAGAGCCGAAAGCCCTTAAATCTCCAAGGGCTTCCAAGAGGCCCAGAGACCCCCAAACTCACTTCTGAGGGGGTCATTTTCTCCCTCCCCTTGCCAAGACATCTCTGAAAAGACCTTCTGACACTGTTGCCACTGCTGACCATGTTACAAATGAGGCCATCGTCTACACCAGCCTCTCACCTTACGCTGTTCTAGAAAGTTCAGTGAAAAAACCTAGCATGTAATTCAACTCCCTCCCACCAAGTTAATACATCAGACAGTTAAACAGCTAATTGTGACTTCAATTCCATTTTTCTCTTTTCCCTGACTTGTCTCCTTAGCTCTCTCTAGGATAACCCTTTTGTGGGAACACCCCAACAGGAGGTGCTGCTTCCTAGCAGATGTTAGCGCTGGAGCTCAGACTGTGCCTTCTGGGTCTGAGTGACCCGGCCGAAAGGGCCCAGCACCGTGGTTTATACCAATGTTTGCTGAGTCATGCATACTTTTTAAAAATCAAGTGCTCCTGTAACTCAACCAAATCACAGGCCAACAACAACAAAAATCCTTTCAAAAGAAGCAAAATGCTGAAATCGGTGGCCTATTTTTTTCCATGTCATCTTTACTAATTAAAACATTTAAAGACTCCTGCAATCTCAAATATGTGCTTAAAAAAATACTTTATACTCTTAGAATGACTGTTTTCCTTTTCCTGCTCATTCCTTCCTTCGAATACGAGATATTTGGTTCTCTGGTAAGAAGACCCACAGATGGGGATCGGCGTTCAATTACCGGGACTGAACTTCAGGACTCGGCTCTTGGGGTAGTAATCCACACCCGACTGGGCCGACCCGTCCCGCGTGCTACAGCGGATCTTGGACGTCCTGTTCTGGTCCCCTTTGCGGATCACCTTGATGTTCAGAATGGCCGTGTCATCGGGCCCCGAGGGTTCCCGGACTTGGTACGCAGCTTCTTCAAACTCAATGGTGGGGGCTGAAGAAACCCGTTAGGGAAACAAGAGCGAGTTAGGAAAGCACAAAAGATTCCGACTCCCATGAAAACACTTGCTAATGACAGGAGGGAGTTTTTCGCAGTTAACGACACAAAGACAAAATGCCTTACAGTTATGAAAATCAATCAGTATTCACCCCTAAGCAATGAATTTATTTGTGATTTTGTAGAAGTCATTTCTCATATGTTTCTTATTAAAAACAATATAAGGAAGGAAATATTTTTAAGGACTTTGGAAGGCATGATGTCCAAGTTTCTATGTAGGTATGACAACTCATAGAATGTTTTAAACTGTGCACAATTTATCCAGGGACTGAGCCCTAGTAAGTAACTCATGAATATCTATCAACTGACTGCATGAAGCAACTGCTTTTCATTGATGACACGTGAATTTCTAAGGTTAATAATTTATCTCATTTATATACGACTTAAATTTACCAAATGCATCGCTCATCTCTGGTCCTTGGAAACCTCCCTCCTGGTGCTCTCCCCTCACCCCACCCTTAGCTTTTCCTAACTTCTCACAAGTTATTTAGATAAGAATGGGTACTACCGTAATCATTCAGGGACATAAGACTTCCCAGCACATTCTGGATTAAGGTACTATTGTTATTGCTAGGGTATAGTTAATAATATAATGCAAATTTTAAAAAAATAAAATTATACCTTTTTTTTCTACTATATTCTTATGGGGAAGGACAAAGTAGTTATTGGCAGAGAGAATAAGATAAAAAATTCAGAGCAATGACAAATTTTATATCATTTTGAAAGTATATAATTTTGCAGACATTTCTAGAGTCTCTATGTTCGTTTTCCCCTCAGAAAATCAATTCTTTCTGATTGTAGAAGATAAGCCTCATTTGAGGCTGCATTTCTTTTTTTTTTTTAAGAATGTTCTTTGACACTTAGGCGTGTCTCTGTGACACACGGTGACTGTGCTGCTCCCTGGGCTTCGGTCATGGGGTCCCTGGGAGGCAGGGAGGGTCGCTGCAGGAGCTGAGCCTACGTTTCCCTGGCTAAAGGAGTAATTCAACTTCCAGGCTGGCTTTTCTTATTTTACCCAAATGTCCAAATTAGTCTCTGATTTTATATTATGCAGAGGATGATTCTTGGCATACAGTCAATGTTCATTAAAATTGCTATTACTATTTGTAATATTGTTATCCATTCACTCATTAAAATATCTGTTTTAATAAAACAAGTATGTCCCAATGTGGAAGAGATGTTGTTTTCCTTGGTGCCTGGGTCGCTCTTTACTACCACCTGACCAAATAATTTGTTTTGTTGTTTTTAGGTTAGTAGGCCAAATCAATGACAGGAGAGAAAACCGGGAAATTAGACTTTTCTAGGAAGGTGCAGTGTTTAAATCAGTTCATTGGATCCAGCTGATTCTGATTGTATTTCCGATTCTGTTCCTGAACTGCAGTGACTTAATAGTTTTATTCTCTGTCTGTCTTAGCGTCTCTCTCCTAGCTTTTAATCATACTCATTCCTTATCTCTTGGCAGTGTGGTAGGGAATAAAGAGATTAAAGATACCTATAAACTTATTGGAGCTTTGTAGACGACGATCATTTGCTGCCAACATCTTATATAAATACTGCAAGACTGTTATCAGTAGGCACTTTTGTAGCCCTTTCATTTTTCAAAACACTTATAATTACATGATGAGTAAATGTAATGTATAGTAGGTGCACATTAGAATAACTATTACCATCTTCATCATTGGATATGGTGATGGTGGCCATGTTATTCTTCCCAACTCTGGCTCCACTCCAGTGGTTTCCAAGGGGGGTGCCGAGGTGGACCCTGAACTGCTCCTCAGGCTCGAACATGGAGTCGTCATGGATAGAGACAGTGCAGTTCTTCACCTAGAGTCAACGGCACCAGATAAATTAACATTTGCAGTGATTAACAACTTGCTCGGTTACCCTAAAAAATTATTGTTCTTTGCAGCATCAAAGAGTCAACACAATTCAAAAGGATCCGAACAGTTTCATTTATAAAATAGAACGTTTATAGCTAAGAGTCCGTACCTATGTGGGATCTACCTACATGTGGAACCTTGTATGAGAACATTCCAAACCATTTTGAATTATTGATGATGAGTTATGAAAAAGAACCCACTCATGAGCACATGGAGAACCATGTACATGCTTCCCCACATTTTGCCTGGGCTGACCGATAGACTTACATGTTACAATCAGTAGATTTCTGATGTGGGGGTTTCACAAATGGATTAGACTTTCTGGAGAGCTGAATAATGTTCCCTTTCCATTGTAAAAAATGAATAGTCTTATAAAGACCTTAGAAAGGTTCAGTTAGGCTGAAGACACTTTTAAATGCGTCAGAATTCTCAAATGTGCTGCCAAATGTTCTCATCTGAAACTGCTCAGTATTGATTGAGTCTTAGAACATAACCTAAATCCCTGTTTGATGCAAAGAAATCGTGTTTCTCAAACTGATTATACTCTACTGAGAATTGTGTCCTTGAGAAATGTTAAATAAGGTCACAACATTTTAGATAATGGAGCAGCCTCAATAGTAGCGTCATGGGATAAGTGGGATTATTTTTAGTTGAACCATTTAAAATCCACTAAACTACCGTATTGCATAGGCTATGTGGGTATAGAGAAGTTCTATTCTCATATTTCCTAATTATACTACATGGTAGGAGAACACATATATGTGATTTGCTAACCTGGTTTTAAATCCCTGAAGAATGTTCCTTTTTTTTTCCTTTCCTACCAGATCTTTCTTATAATAACAATTTCTTTATAGAAAGTATGCATTTAGTAGTGACTCTTCAAGATATCCTTAAAAGCAGACATTCTAGTGAATGACAAGTTCCAAAGACATATTGCTTAGCAAGCCAAGAAAATGGAGATTCCAAAATGTACTTATGAATAATGATAGATGGACTGTCATGTGGGTAACATTTAGATGATCAGGCTGTATTTCTTTATAATTTTATTAAATGACAAACTGTCTCTTGGATAGGTAGAGAATCCTTTATTGAACTAAAAACAAATACAGACATGTAGACTCAAAGATTAAGATTGCATCTATAGGATTTGTGTGTATTTTTAAACACGTTTCAACCTGCTACCAGTAAAATTCTTATAAAATACAGAGATGAGACAGAACTTTTATGAGTCATAAATGTGTAAAAGACTGAGAGTCCCAAAGAAGAAAGCTATAATCTATTGTTATTAAATATGAACAGAAAAAGCATTTGGGGTGAACTGGGATGGGTAAGGTCTTCCTACACTAAACTTCAAAAGGACCAATCATAACACCGAAATTTCATGCATTGGATTATATCAAAATCAAAGACTTCTGTTCAACTAAGAACACCATGGTCAAAGGTAGTAGATAAGTGACAGAAAGGGAAAGTATGTTTATAATATCTGAATGTCTAACTGGTAAGGAATTAATATTTAGAATATTTAGGAAAGTACAGTAGACCAATAAGAAAAAAGACAGCGCCCTGGCTGGTTTGGCTCAGCAGTTAGAGCGTCGGCATGCGGACCAGAGAGTCCTGGGTTTGGTTCCTGCTAAGGGCACATACCTCGGTTGCAGTTTGTCCCCAGCCCTGGTTGGGGTCGTGTGGGTGGCAACCAGTCGATGTGTCTCTCTCACATCAATGTTTCTCTCTCTCTCTTCCTCCCTCTCTCCCTCCTGCTCTATATGAAGATAAATGCAAAAATGTCCTTGGATAAGGATAAAAAAAAAAAAAAAAAAAGCAAAGAAAGAAGACAGCAATATGATAAAATGATAAAATAAGGAACAAAGGATAAAGATAATAAACTTCCATAAAAGAAAGCTCAGTAAGTTAACAAGTATAGAAAACATCATTAATTAGAAAAATGCATATTAAAGCAAGATGTAAGTTTACACATATTAGATTAGCAAAACATCAAAAGATAAGTAATGCTAAGTGTTGAAGAGGATGTTGGGTTATAACAATCCTCATGTACTGCTAGTGAGATTCTGGAAAGTATTTGGACACTATTTTTTATTTTTTTATTAAGCACATGCACGCCCTATGGTACAGCAATTTGGCTGCTGGGCATGTATCCAAAGACATTCCCACTCACGTCTGTGAATGGACATGTATGAGGATGTGCACTGCAGCATTATTAGTGGTGGCAGATTGTCAGGAGGTGACTGGAGGCTGTCACTGTGGCTCCTCACTGTCTATTGCTGAGAGCAGGTGGGTAGAAGTTAGTAGAGGTACATCATGAAATACTATGCAACTGTTTGAAGCAGCAGGTTAGTTTGCAGCAGCAGGTTAGATGTGCACATAAATGACATGGATAAAATGTTGCCAAGTAATCACAGTAAAAGTCTGAAGAAGATACAACACAACAGCAATGTTATAAAATAAAAATTATGTACACAAAATAAGCATTTTTTTAAAGAACAAATGCAAATTAAAGGAGACACATTAAACACAACAGATTGATGAGCTCTGAGGTGGGGAAGGAAATGTAGCTGGAGAAGAGGCATAAAATAAACAATATAAATAAACAAAATAAAAGAAGGGTCTTGAACTAACCGATGAGGACTTGTGCCTTGAACCAAGGGGTACAATTGACTCAGCCATCTGCAACTGAGATCCCAAAATGGAAAAATGTGAGTCTCATTCAGTATATATACTTAGCATACACCAAGCTGCAGGCTTGGAGTCTGAAGTCTCCATACATAGGGATGGGAGGTTTTCAGGAGTTCCCATGCACTATGCATTGCTATTTAGGTACTTTGCCAAGAGAATATTCTACCGACTTGAATCTGCTCGATGTCTGCCTGTTTGATTCTATACTATTGGTCCTATTAGGATATGTGTTACCCTGGAACAGGGGCTCAGGTATTAGAGAATTGTCTATTCCTCCTTTAGGTAACACTGGTGAAATCTCTTTATCTCTAACATTGTTTCAAATTAAGAGGAGCCTGTTAATTCGATTCTGTTAAATTCCCCAAATATTACACATTATCTAAATTTCCCTACTCAACCAATGATATATGTCTTTGGCTTTAAGTGGGAGAACAAGAAGATAGCCACATAGAATGTATGATATTACTAAAAATATTATCAATTAGTAAGAAATGTCCTAGGATGTTCAGAATTTGTCTAAATCACTTCACTATGGACAAATAAAGGCATCAAGGAAGAAGAGAATCTCATCTTTGAGCATCCATGAATCCACTTACTTTCTCCCCTTTCAGAAATGTAATCCGTGAGGAATCTGCATTTCTTCTCTCCTCGAAGTCCTCTGAGACCTGAGCTGAATGGCCCTGGGTATAGCACCTCACTGACGACTCATAGCTCAGGTCTCCACTCCGAATGATAGGCACGTGCAGAACACCCTCCTTCTCCTTCACTAGGAGCAAATCCTTGGCAAACTGCATGCTGGGCACTGGGGGAGCAGAAGGAAAGATGGAAGCATCGTCAGAGGGAGACAGAGGCAGGTGGCCACAGTCCTCATCAGCCCTTGGCAGCCACGTGGAAGGGCCCCAGGAAGGGCCACCCTAGGCTGGAAATCACAGGCGGTTAGCAGATTTCAAGGCACGGTTGCTGCTCTCAGGAAAAGGGAACTGTTTCCACTGTGAGTGTGGTTCCAATAAAACAGAATAAATGAATTTTGCACTTGATTTTGCCCAGCTTCTGGGTACAGTCCCCATCTCAAATGCAGACAAGTAATGCAAGTAAAGAAATGGGCCAGGTGTGAGAAAAATTTTGACAGAGACTTGAGTACTCAGAAAAGTTCACTTTCCTTCTAAGGCTACTGTAAGAAAAACAGTAGCCTGCTGATAAATGGCCACTCACACTGGCCCTGGGGCCAGGAAGACACTAGGGAGGAGTTGGGACATTGGTCAAGAGGAAGAGCCGGCCTTGTTTAAAGGAGGCTGAGTTTCAGCTCTGGTCTTTTGTTGACAGATTTTCCTATTTTTATTTTTATTTAATTTAATTTAATTTATTTATTTATTTGTCTCAAATCTTTATTTTTGGATGTAAAATGTATTACAGATGTTCCACATTTTTCCCCCATTGACCCCCTCCTCCCCAGATCTTCCTATTTTTAAACAACACAAGATCTCTTATCTGGATTTTTATGTCATACCTCCTGCATTTTAAAATAGCAGCCCACTGAAATAGGAAGAAATTCCATACAGGTTAAAACTATTTGGACCAAACAAAACACATCCACGTGCTGACCTGTCCAGGGGGTCCCCAGTCTGTGAACACTGCTGGAGGGTTACCTGCTGCCTTACAACTCCCAAGGCCTCATTTGACCCCAGGGAGGAACAGTAGCCAAATCGTGGTTAAAAACAAAGGATTTGGCCCTGGCCAGTTTGGCTCAGTGTTGAGCATCAGCCTGCGGACCAGAGAGTCCTGGGTTTGGTTCCCTCTAGGGGCACGTACCACAAAAAAACAAACAAACAATAAACCAACCAAACAAAAACAGTCAAAGGATTTGGAATAAATGGGCCTGAATTTCCATTCTAGCCCTCCTACTTTATTACCTGTATAATATAAAGCAATCTACAGATTTTGTGAGGCTTGGGTTTCTTTGATATGTACACTGTAAATATTAGTATCTAACTCATAGTATTATCAGGAGTATTGAATTTCACAAGATGATGTGCACATGGTGCTCAGTGAAGTATCTGGCACATAGCAAGCACTCAACTTTTGGTAGGAATTATTATCATATGGTTTATATCGCCCCCTGTTCCGGGCTTCTCAATATGAAGGGTCATTTTTTCCTTCTTATTTCCTACAATGCCCATAGTAATGCTCTGCATTAAGGCATGGTCTCTTTGGAGAGCAATTTGTTGAATGCTGGTTATTAATTTCTTAATGAACACTGTAAAGAGGTAGTCCCTCCAGTCATATGTCAAATTGGTCTTTGGGGCTGCAGGAAGCTGACCTTCCAGCTGTAGACACCTACTTCCTGGCTGTGTCCTGGATATGCCCTGCCAAACCTGAAAGGAGGGGACAGAAAAAGTAACCGCCCAAGCACTCTGCAAGTTAACATGCAGAAAGCTCTGCTTGCCTCCAACGTGCCCACTGCCCAGAACTGTTGGCATTAGCCAAATAAAACAAACCCGTGATCTGAGCTAAGCCTAATAGTTACCTTTTATTACTAAGAAAAACCCAGAACACCACACCTAAAGGAAAATTAACATCTTTTGCATTAGGCCCTGAACAATTACCATTTAGGGCTCTGTCATCCAGTAAAATGGTCTGTGCTGTTAAAAAGTGGGTAGCAATGACATGACCTAGCACAGCACAGGAGGACAAGAGGAAGCTTGTTGCCTTGTAAAAAGCAACATAAGCAAGAAAGCTTTTCTGCTTATGGCAGATTATCTAATGCTTTGGATTGATTTTTCTTGCTGGGCTGACAGGTATGAAGTCAGATGAGAGTTAAAAGGCAGAGGGGTTGTCTTTTCATTTTGTTGATGGTTTCCTTTGCTGTGCAAAAACTTTATAGTAGCCCCATTTGTTTATTTTTTCTTTTGTTTCCCTTGCCCAAGGAGAACTATCAGAAAAAATATTATTGTGAAAAATGTCTGAGATTTTACTGCCTATATTTTCTTCTAGGATTTTTATGGTTTTGAGTCTTACATTTAAGTCTTTAATACACTTTGAGATTATTCTTGTCTATGGTGTAAGAAAGTGGTCTAATTTCATTTTTTTGCATGTATCTGTCCAATTTCCCCAACACCGTTTATTGAATAAACTATCTTTACTCCATCAAATGTTCTTCCTTCCTTTGTCAAATATTCGTTGACCATAAAGGCGTAGTTTTATTTCTGGGCTCTCTATTCTGTTCCACTGATCCATATGCCTGTTTTTATGCCAGTACCATGCTGTTTTGATTACTATGGCCTTGTGGTATAGTTTGATAGCAAGTAGTGTGATTCCTCTAACTTGGTTCTTCTTTCTCAAGATTATTGTGTCAGTTTGGGGTCTTTTGTGATTCCATATCAGTTTTTAAAATATTTTTTCTAGTTCTGTGAAATATGCCATTGGTATTTTGACAGAAATTCCATTCATCTATAGATTGCTTTGGGTAGTATGGACATTTTAAATATGTCAATTCTTCCTATCCATGAACGTGGTATATGTTTTCACTTATTTGTATCTTCTTCAGTTTCTTTCTTCAGTGTCTTACAATGTTCCAAGTACAGGTCTTTACATCCTTGGTTAAATTTATTCCTAGGTATTTTATTTTATTTATTTTTTTGATATAATTGTAAATGGGATTGTTTTCTTAGTTTTCCTTTCTCATAGCTCATTACTGGTGTATACAAATGAAACTGATTAATTGGTATTTATTTTTTCTCCTGCTATTCCATTGAATTCAATGATCAATTCTAGTTTTGTTTTTGTTTTTTGTAGAATCTTTAGGATTCTCTATATAAAGTATCATGTCCTCTGCAAATAATGACAGTTTTACTTCTTCCTTTCCAATATGATGCCTTTTATTTCTTCTTCTTGTCACATTGCTGAGGCTAGGACTTCCAGTTCTATGTTGAGTAAGAGTGGTGAAAGCAGACATTCCAGTCTTGTTCCTAATCTTAAGGGAAACACTCGTAGTTTTTGCCCACTGAGAATGATGTTGGCTGTGTGTTTGTCATATATAGCCTTTATTATGTTGAGGTTTGTTTCCTCTATTCCCACTGAATGGGAGAACATATTCACCACTGATATATCTGATAAGGGGTTAATATAAAAAATTTATAAAGAACTTATAAAAACATAAAAAAAAAACAAAAAACAACAAAACAAAAAACAACCCATACACACACAAAAAACCCCCCAAAACAACAACAATCCAATTAAAAATAGGCAAAGGACCTGAATAGACATTTCTCTGAAGAGGACATACTCATGGCCAATAGACATTTGAAAAGGTGCTCAACATCACTAATTATCAAAGAAATGCAAATTAAAACCACAATGAAATAACACCTTATACCTGTGAGAATGACTATCATCAATAAATCAACAAAAAGCAAGTGCTGGTGAGAATGTGAAGAAAAGGGAACCCCATGTGCACTGTTGGTGGAAATACAGACTAGTGCAACCACTGTGGAAAACAGTATGGCGTTTCCTCAAAAATTTTAAAGTGGAACTGCCTCATGACCCAGTGATTCCACTATGGGAATATATCCAAAGAAACCAAAACACTGATTTGAAAGACTATATGCACCCCTATGTTCATTACTGCATTATTTACAATACCCAAGATTTGAAAGCAAGAGTCCATAAGTAGGTAAGTGGATTTAAAAAGCTGTGGTTCATTTACACAATGGAACACTACTCAGCTATAAAAAAGAAAATCTGACTTTTTGCTACAGCATGGATATAGCTACAGAGTATTATGCTAACTGAAATAAGCCAATCAAAAAAGATAAATACCATATCATTTCACTTATACTATATGTAGAATCCAATGAACAAAATAATCAAACAAAATAGAAACAGACTCATAGATAGAGAAAACAGACAGCTCTTAGAGGGGAGGGTGGTTTTGAGGCTGGGTGAGAAAGGTGAAGGGATTAAAAAAACAAAAACAAAATAAAAAAACCCAAGTGAGCTCAAAGACACAGACAACAGTACGGTGATTACTAGAGAGAAAAGGGGGTGGGGAAGGTGGAAGAGGGTAAAGGAGAGATAAATGGTGATGGAAAGAGACTTGACTTTGGGTGGTGAACACAGAATACAATATACAGATGACATATTATAGAATTGTACACCTGAAACCTATATAATTTTATTAACCAAGGTCATCTTAATAAATTCAATAAAAATTACGAAAAAAGCTAGAGTGTTAATGTTTGGGTTTTACTTTCAATTAATTAATTAATTAATCATTATTGTTGAAAGTATTTCAGATGTCCCTCCTTTTTTCCCACCATTGACACCCTCCTCCCCACTCCCGTACTCCCCTCCCCACACCTTCACTACACTATTGTCTGTGTTCACTGGTTATGCACATATGCATATTAAGTTCTTTGGTTTATTTCTTCTCCACCTCCACCCCCACCTCCCTTCCCTCTGAAGTTTGTCAGTCTGCTCCCTACTTCCATGTCTCTGGATCTGTTTTGATTGACAGCTTATTTTGTTCATAATATTCCATAAATAAGTGAGACCATGTGGTACTTGTCTTTCTCTGACTGGATTATTTCGCTCAGCATAATACTTTCCAGGTCCCTCCATGTAGTCTCAAAGGGTAAGAGATCTTTTCTTCTTACAGCTGCATAGTATTCCATTGTGTAAATGTACCACAGCTTTTTAACCTAATCATCTACTGGTCATTTTTATTCTTTATGCCTGTGTTTCCCCCCCCCCCCCCCATTTCTTCTTCTTCCAACAGTCCCTTTAGCACTACTTGCAATGCTGGTTTGGTGGTAGCAAACTCCTTTAGCCTTTTTTTTTTTTTTTTTTGTCTGTGAAGCTCTTTATTTCCCCTTCAATTTTGAATGATAGCCTTGCTGAATAGAGTACTCTTGGATTCAGTCCCTTGCTTCTCATTACTTCATGCCACTCCCTTCTGGCTTGTAGTGTTTCTATTAAGAAAGCTGACTGTCTAATAGGGGCTCCCTTGCAAGTAACTTTTTGTCTCTTGCTTGTTGACTTTAAGATTCTTTCTTTGGCCTGGCCAGTGTGGCTCAGTGGTTGAGCGTCAACCCATGCACCAAGAGGCCGCCAGTTTGATTCCTGGTCAGGGCACATGCCCAGGTTATGGGCCTGATCCCCAGTTGGGGGCATGTGGGAGGCAGCCAATCCATGTTCTCTCTCATCAATGTTTCTCTCTCCTTCTCCCTTCCTCTCTCTCTCAAATTAATCAAGAAAAAATAAAAAGATTCTTTCTTTGTCTTTAATATTTGCCATTTTAATTATGATGTGTCTGGATATGGGTCTTTTTGGGTTCATCTTGATTGAGACTCTGTGTTTCCTAGACTTGTGTGACTTTTTCCTTTACCAGGTTAGGGAATTTTTCTATCATTATTTCTTCAAACATGTTCTCTATTCCTTTCCCGGATTCTTCTCCTTCTGGTCCCCCAATAATGCAAATATTGTTACATTTTGTATTGTCCCAAAGCTCTTTTTAACTCTCCTCCTGTTTTTTAATTTTTTTTCCCATTTGCTGCTCTAATTGGGTGTTTTTTTCTATCTTATCTTCTAAGTTGCTAATTCAGTCTTCTGCTTCTCCTAATCTACTATTGAACCCTTCCAGGGTATTTTTTATTTCAGCTATATCATTCTTCAT
The DNA here is from genome assembly GCF_014108415.1 of Molossus molossus. NCBI lineage: Eukaryota > Metazoa > Chordata > Mammalia > Chiroptera > Molossidae > Molossus > Molossus molossus. The sequence continues at coordinate 57,796,296 of NW_023425344.1, read as the reverse complement.
TTCCACTTGACTTTTATTCATAGTTTCTACCTCTTTTTTCATGCTGATGTAGTTCCCACTGAGTTCTTTATAATTCTCATTGACTCACTTGTACTTTTCACTAAGTTGTTTGAGCACCCTTATAAGTATTACTTTGAATTCTTTATCTGATAAATTGCTCGCCTCCCTTTCATTTTAGTTCCCTTTCTGGTGATTCCTCCTTTTCTTTCATTTGGGGACTGTGTTTTGACTCACTATTATGTCGGTCGGGGCCAGGAGGGGTGGATGGGTTGAGGGAACAGGTCGGTGCATCCAGGGGTGTGGGGTCATGGCAGGTGGTACGTGCCAGATTTTGGATCCGGTCTTGTCCAGTTGTCTGGGAACCATAGTGGCTCTCAGCAGTGGCAGTGAGCCCTCAGTCTTTGCTGCATGGGGCTGGTGGGACAGTGTCTCTCTGCTGTGGGGCATCCTGCAGTGCTGGCAGCTCATGGCTGCAAGAAGCTGGCCAGTCCTCTGCTGTGGGCAGGTCCTGTGAGGGCGGCAGGCCCCTCTGCTTCTGGTGGGTCCTGCAGGGGTGGCAGGGCCCTCTGCTGCCAGAGGAGAGGTGGTGGGGCTGGACATGTCTATCTGTGGCCTAGGGCACTGGGTTCCTGCTGTTCCCTGCAGCATCCTCCCAAGGAAGACCCTATGGATCCTCCAAAGTGGCGCATTCTCCGATCCTGAGTGGGGAGAAATGCCTGGCAGGGGAGCACGCTTCTATTGCTGGCAGCTCCCTCTGCCCCGAGCACCCAAAGGGCCCACCCTGGGTTCCTCCACCGACAGGAAGCTGCCCACTCACACTCACACCCACGCACACTCTGTCACATGCTCACTCTCTCTCACACACTCACCCACTCACACCCTCACTCTGGTCCTGCTAGCCTCTATGTTGGGGTTTTGTTTTTCAAAGACACTGCTTTTTTTCTTGAACAAGCTAGTAACCCTCCTATCTGCAAAAAATAAATGAAAGAAGAAAGAAAGAGGAAGGAAGGAAAAAGTGGATGAATGCATCTCGACTCGTGATTGTCTGCTGGAATAGTCCCTGCTTTTAAGGAGCCCCTAGTCCTGCAGCGAATGAGGCAAGAGGCAATGAAAAGACAACAGGAAAGGGTTCAGGAATAAATTTATGCATAGGGGTCACGGCATAGGGCCCAGCCCTGGTCAGGCCTTGTGTTAAGGGCTTCAATACATGCCATTTCCCGTCATTCTCTCAATAACCCTAAAAGGCACGATGATCACTACAGGAAGTAGGATCACTGGCCCTGGGTTCAATTCTACCAACATGGCACATGAATATGAAATGGAAATCACTCTCTGAAAGCTTAGGGGCTCACACGAGATATATACCTACTGTCAACACCTTTCTGAAAATATTCATCACGCATGACCCAATTTGTAGTTATCTTATCTGTGTAAGTTGTGTGTTCTAGAATAAACTGTGGGACTCTGCTCTCCACTCCTCTGTAACCCACACAAGAGCTGAGCTCCAGACTTAGGCATGGGAAATTCACCACATGCTGTTACATGCTAATCTGCTTAGTAACTGGCAAAGGGAGTGCAAATACCACTGCCTGGGATATGATGGCCTCTTTATGGGCAATGGTTAAGTCCGGGATTTAGGAGAAATCCTGCCTCTGGTTCATTCGAGTTAATGGGTAGGTAGGACAGCTCTATACACAGGTGTGTGGTGTCGTAGCAGCCCTTCTTGCCTTGCTCGGCGTTCCTCAGGCCCACACCAAATTCTGATTCCAGGCTCCAGAGCAGAAGGGGAAGATGAGAACAGGAAAATGTTCTGAGATGAGCTGCTTAGATGGTTTAAGGGACTGAAATCAGCCTGGTGGAAAAAGATGAAAGAAGCTAAGATTGCTTCAGAAGGCTAAAAGTTGACTTTATAAGCATCTTGAGGGACATTAAGCATTGTTAGTAGAGGGCAGTGGCCAGCTAAGACTGCACTGTGGAAAGTGAGCATGGTAGGGTATAAAACCAGAAGACTGGACATGGACAGAATGTACCTGAGTTTTAACTCTGGCTCCATTACCTCTTCTCTGTGTGATCTTAAATTATTCAACCTTAGTTTCGCAATTTGAAGAACCAGTGAGATGTTTCTGCCATAGAATGTGCACATTGAAGGGACTCAACAAAAGTTAGTACTCACTAGGAAGAAGGATAACCGACAGCAGTGATTGCTGAATACTACAGTGGGTCACTGAAGTAGGTTTGGGAATGTCCTTCTTTGGGATAAATTCTGACCTGAAGATATATTACTGTAGTCTTCCTGAAAAATAATATTTTATTTAACATATTCATTTTCGAAGTTTGCAACCCTGATGCCCAGCAATAAAATATGAAAACAATCTAAGTGGAATCTTCTCTGTTGATCAGAGTACAATGAAGTTTATATGATATTGGAGCCCCACTGGAAAGTGTAATAAATTACAGATGTGTCAGGAAGAAAAGAAGTTAACATGTAATAATCTCTACTATGCACCAGATACTATGGTAGGTATTTTCACATATTTTATCTAATTTATTCCTTACAACAATCTTATTAGGTGGGTATTTAAATTTTTTATAGATGAACAAAATAAGGTTCAATAATCTTAAGGCTGAAAGAGCAAAAAAGTAGAAGGGCTGGGATTAAATTTTAGAACTTCTGATTTTGCATTCATTTTCCACTTCATTAGAGGGAAATTAACTATATTTCCATGCAAAAGAATAGGAAGCCTTTACAATAATAAAAAGAATAACTGAATTCCCTTTTTCTTCCTTTTTAACTTCACTAAGGAATGAAATCCCACAGATTCTACTATTGTACAAGTAGGACCATTTAGTGTCATGTAAAGACTACAGATTTGAAGCCAAAAGTCCTAGAATGTATGCTGGTTCTGCCACATGCTAGACTTGTTAAATGTTTTTCTCTGATTGCAGTCTCCTTATCTATAAAACTGAAACAAAAATGAAACTATGGGATTATGAGCAAATGAGATAATGTTTAATAGATCACTCTATAAACTCTGAAGTAACATGCAATATAAAATAATTGTTATAATCTTGTTAATGGTTTAAAAGTTACCATTTTGTGAATTACAAATCTAAATGCAAAACTTAAAACTATAAAATTTCCAGAATAAAACATAGGAGAAAAATCTTTGAAGGTTTTGGTTTAGGCAAAGATTTCTTAGATACAACACTAAAAGTGTGATCTGTAATAGAAATATCAATAAATGGGACTACTTCAAGATGGAAACCTGCTGCTCTTTAAAAGAGATTGTGAGAAGAAAAAAGAAGCAATAAATTCAGATAAAACATTTGCAAAACACAAATTTTTGTCGAGAGTCTATAACAATACAATAATAGAGGGAAAAAGAATCCAATTTAAAAATGGGAGTTTTCAACAATGCTTTGCCAAAGAAGATGTGCGTGGTAAGTAAGTACCTGAAAACATCTCAGTGTTATCACTCATTCATTACACATCGGCTGGGTAACTAAAACACCTCACAAAAAACTGACAGCACCACATGTTGGTGTGGATGTGGAGCAACTGGAATTCTCACACGCTTTGGGAAACAAGCTGGTAGTTTGTTAGAATGTTAGACACTGACAACAGGACCCAACAACTCCACTTCTAACTATTTACCCCAGAAAAATGAAAACTTATATTCACACAAAAACCTATGTGCAAATGTTATAGCCACTCCCATCATAATTGCCCAAACCCAGAAACAACCCAAATGTCATTCAACGGGTGAATGGATAAACAAATGGTGGTTCCTCCATGCAATGGGAGAGTACTCAGCAATGAAAGGAGTGAACCATTCATATGTGCATCGACGTGGACGACCCTCAAAGGCAGTATTCTAATAGAAAGAAGCCAGACTCCAGGTACTCATGTACAGGATTCCATTTATGTGACATTCTGGAAATGGCATATCTTTATGGATAGAAAACAGATCAGTGGTTGCCAGGATTTGGGATGGGTAAGAGGTTGACTACAAAGGGGCATGAGAGAACTTCATAGGATGTTGGAACCGTTCAGCATCCTGATTACCGTGGTGGGCACAATACTGTCCAATTGTCAAAATTCATAGACCAGAAAGGATACATTTTAATTTATGTAAACTAGACCTCCATAAACTTAGCTCTAAAACAAGATATCACCCTGGACATATGCATATATTTGTTTTCTTTCTTGAAGGCTACACACAACAAAAAAAAGTGGTTAAAATGATTGTCTCTACGGAGTGGAACTGGAGAATTGGGAGATAGAAGTAGAAAGAAGACATAACTTTCATAGTATACCTGTTTTTGTTATTTGATTTTTTTACTATATAAATGAATAAATTGTTAAAAATAAATAAAAATATTAAAGATCGCTCTGCTGGGCTGCCAGTTCCTTTTCTGATGCCTTTTCATTCACTGTAAGAGGTTAATCATGGACTCTGTTGTCAACCATTCATGCGGATTAGGGTCCTTTTCCTTGAGATGGAAGGTTGCCTTGATCTTCTCCATCCAACTCTAGAATCTGACTTACTTTCATCATTTCTTCCTAAGAAGCGACTGTCCTTTCCTGTTCATCCTCATGTTACTTAGGTTAGGTCTTTAGCACGACTGAATTTTGTTCATATACTCATCTCCTCTTTCCTACACATCGTCTACAGGATGGCCGGTCTGAGTGTCCTAAGACAAAATCACACCACTCCTCTGCTAATGAATTCCTTAAGCTAGAACTTAAGACCTCTTAGAATTTGACTCCAACCTGTCTTTCCATTTCATTTCCTTCTATTCACCTCCTAAAAGGCTCAAAGCCAAAGTAAGCATCTCACTGTTTTCTAAATATGTGTCTTTTAAAATTTTATACCTTATATACATCATATCTCTTCATTTGACAAAGCTTTACTTTACTATCCATTAGGTCAGTGGTTCTCACCCTTCCTAATGCCGCTACCCTTTAATACAGTTCCTCATGCTGTGGTGACCCCCCAACCATAAAATTATTTTTGTTGCTACTTCATAACTAATTTTGCTGCTGTTATGAATTGCCATCGGAAATATGTGTTTTCCAATGGTCTTAGGCGACCCCTGCGAAAGGGTCGTTTGACCCCCAAAGGGGTCGTGACCCACAGGTTGAGAACCGCTGCATTAGGTAAACTACTATAATACCTGAAGACTCAGCTTAAATATCAACTCCTTTCTGAAATCTATGATTCTTCCACAACAAAGTTACTGTTTGCTCCCGTCTGTTCCAACAGTACTGAATTTATAGCATTGTTAGGTCATTTATCATACTATATCCTAATTTTTCAGTTTAAGGGTTTAATCCCACAACTAGATGTTAAACTTCCTGAGGACATGGCCCAACCGAGACTTTTACATTTTTTTGTGCATCTAGCAGAGTGCCAGAAACATGAACAATGATTTCTTTCCCATATTTCTCTGTAAAAGCGTGTGCATGCATGTGCTTGTACACACAGACACATACACATGAAACCACACATGCACTCACACACACATTTCTTGAATAAAATGTGAATGAGTTCCAATGTGATATACATGGAAGTTAAGGAAAAAACGGAGCTGTAGTGTGAGCCCCCAGCTGGCATGCACGATCTCTTACCATCCTGGAATGTATCATTAATTGCAATGACAGCCTGGAAGGGTTTGGTCAGTTCGGCCCCTTGTGCTGAGCTGAGGAAAACCACAAATGTCTCCAGCCCTTCAATTACTGGATACTGGGTGTCATCCAAGATCGTCAAGGTGCAATACTAGGAAGAAAACCGGGATGTTTACAAGATTTACTGTGGTGATCGTTTTGCCATATATACAAATATTGATTCATTATGTTGTATACCTGAAACTAATATAATGTCATATATCAATGACATCTCAATTAAAAAAATTTTTAATTATAAAAAGAAAAATTCAAGCAAATCTTACAGAATGCCATTCACATGACACCCATTTGTTTTGGGAGATTTGGACAAAGACAACAAGTTGCCTTTTTTTTGGTGGTCTTCAATTAAATTTTTTTTAATCCATAAAATTATACTTTTTTTTTTTATTACATACCTTAGGTGTTTCATATCTCAATATTTAGATCAAACAAGTGTGGTTTCTATCTTAAATCCGTGGTGCTGGATACCAGGTGGTGCAAATGTCACTTGGACAGTTTTTAGACGAGCCCTATAAATTTGTTCTCTTGTTTGTATGTTTGTGTTTTTAAAGAAAGGGAAGACAGTAATATTGCAAGGGGAGTTTAGCGTCCTCCAGTGAGTCTGGAGAGCAGACTAGATACAGCATTGACAGGCTCACCCATTTCACCACGGTATGCTCACCTGCTCGGTGACACCTGGCCCGAATTCCACCTTCCTAGAGCTGGGAACGTAGTCAACGCCTGGAGTGGCGGAAGCTGGGTCTGAGGGACGCGTGGCACACCACACAGACGTGACGGTAGAAAGGTCAGTCCCATGGCGGATCACTGGAATCTTCACTGTGCCTGAAGAAAAATTCATGGAGATTTCCAAGGTCAACCTTGAGCCGGAAAATCAGTGGTGCTTTCCCCACACATTCCCCTTCACAGCAGCAGCAGCCTCGTCCTGCTAGCCTGTCCGGTCCAGCTCCGCCAGGCTCCGCGCTCCCTCCGAGGAAGGCCCAGGGCATCGCTGTCCTTCTCTTACTGCCCCTGGGATGAAGAGCAGACCCGGGGGAGGTCTCGGCCGGCGCTTCTGGGGAGATGGCCTTAGGGAAAAGTGGTCTGTGGCTTCAAAAAGGAGACTGTCCACAGAAGAACAATGCATTAAGGGTGGATGGTCCACTGAAAAACATCTCAAGCCTATTTAGGGAGAAGAAACTCAGACCAGTGCCTCAGGGATGAGCTAGAAAATATTCAATTAAGGAAGAACCATCTAAGGGACTCTATGGGGCCTGAAGCCGAATGTTCCTAATTAAATGTTCCTAACTGGTTTGATTCCCCCATTTTATCTGAGTGGTGCACACATCATTACTTAAACCATATGTGCTTATTGCTTATCTTAGGAATGAAACTCATCTTCTGGTCCACTGTGATATCATACTTCACAGGGTCCTCATGATATTCATGTAGATTTTTAGCTGTTTTCACAATCAAGGTCAGAGCAAAGCTACCTGAAACCCCCCCCCCCCCCCCATCAATTGCAAGTTTAATCCCAGCTTTAATCAAGCATATTAACTGCTTGATCTGTGATGCTTTGTTGAACTTTTCTGGGTCTCTATTTGCTCTCCTCTACAACGTTATTTTCTCTACAGAAGACTGAGTGAGATGCATGAAATGCACATTGCACGGTACCTGGCATTCTGTAAGTACTCAAAAATACCAGTTCCCACTATTTCTCGGAATACCACCTTCAAAGAAAGGCCGTGGTCAGTGGCTCCGATCAGTGGACACTCCTCACAGCTGCTGCCCCATCTGGGCATGCAGAGGACCCTGAGCAGCCAGGAGAGGGAAGGAGCCTGGGTGGAAGAAATCTGCCCACAGACTGCTTTCAGTTGTTACTTTAAGTTGAGAAAGTTCCATTTGTGAAGACACTGACATTTCAGAATGTATTTGTGTTAGCAGCTAGGTGTGTACTAAATAATTTACCTCCATTCTCAGTTGATCACAGTCCCCTCCTTTGCAAGCCAAAGGCTTAGCACCATGCCTTCCCTCTGGACCGCAGAGGTCAGCCAGTGGAGCTGTTAGCCAGATCCCTCCCTGCCATCAGTCAGCAGAGCAAGAAAAGTAAATGAAACTCCCTATTCTTCACTACCTTCCATTCTTGGTTGTAACGCCTAGCACTGTGTAATGTCTCGGACCAACAGTGGTGTCACTGAGGAACGGCATTCTCAATGTCTTAAGGACATTCTCACACCTGAGAGGAAATCTTTCAAGAAAGGGATCCAGAGATGGGTGGTGGAACCCCGGAGATGCTCTCCATTACCTGCATCCTCACTGATAGTGAACGCGGTGTTGCCCAGGGACACAGTGGAGGCATCATTGGGACCATTGATGAGCACCTGGGCTGATGCCACCCTTCCAATGCGGGCATTGTCAGAAGCACCTGCCAGGGCAATCTCAAACTCTTCTTCCTCTTCATACTCGCTGTCATCGATGAGCATGACGTCACAGGTGGACATGGTAACACCAGGCCCGAATATCACATGACTCTCAGCAGACATCCCTCTAGATTTAAAATCAGAGCCCGATTCCAGAGCATAGAGGCTACTTCCCATCGCTGACTTAGGGATGGTATAGCAGATCACAGACACAATGCTGCTCAAATCCCCTGAAACACAAAATGGCGAGACAACCAAAGCAACTGAATGAGTGCTTCTCAAATGTAAAAATCTCTGATAAATTAGTGAGCTTGGTTCCTGCTGACCTATTCCATCACCATTTGTGTTCACACTCTGACACGAAACCTTCCTGCATTTCAGTCTCTTTTAAGTTTATGAAATGAACCACTTGAGGATTTAACATACCCCAGCTACTTCACCAAACAACTTAAAATGGATTTCCTATTCTGTGAATTTTGTGCTCTGTTAATTCACAAGACTCATTGCCCACCACCCAAGACCACAGCGGGTGGAAAGATAAGAGACATATTTGGTGCTTTAAGTAGCAAAGTAATTGTGTCCTGAAGGTAGTGCTACGCGCACAGTTCACCGCTTTTCCGAATACACTTCAGCACTTTAACTCCCAGGGAAAAACAAGCTGGTTTAAAAAAAGAAAGAAAAAACAAAATAAAACCCGCCTCTTTGTACAAATGACTTTACTTATTAGTGCTGCCACTGCCCTGGGTACAGCCTGTTCTGGGCCCAGCTTGCTGGCCCAGAGCAATCAATGGGGCTTGCTTGTTTTCCAAGTGGCCCCTCTAAGGGTTTGCATTGCCTACAGTACTTGTTACACTAATACCCAGTCAGCAGATTCAATAAAAACCTGACATCATCACTTACAGTCATTGTGTGGCTTTGAATGAAGATTTAATTCCCATGAGCTTTCAAGTCTCAATATTGCACAATCATAAAACCATACAATCTTTGGTTTGATTTTCAGCCCTTGAGGAACCGGCCTTTAATTCTTACACACAGTTTATTTCTCATCTGAGCTCTATACGTGACACTCACGTAAGGAAATCTTTCACACTTTCTGTCTTTCAAGAACTAAGATGGGAACCAAGTAACTGTAACTTCCCTCCTTGACCAAGGCTAATAAGTATTTTATGGATTGGGTGATTGATTGAGAATCCCAAGTACAAGAATATTTGCAAGGCCAAATATAAAGTCTTCTAGTCTCATTAAGAATAAATGGGTGTGCTAACAGCCTGAACTAACAAGAGAAGCCTTCTAACCGTACTCACCAGGTAGGATCTTTATTAGGGCTGTGCTGGGGACTTAAATGAGTTAATGCATGTAAAGTACTTCCACACATGAGCTAATATGGTACATGAGCACTCGGAACATAAAAGGCACTCAATAAACATTCGCTATCCCATAGCTCCTCGTCCCCTTCGGCGCCAACAGACCTTTTCTTTCAATAGGTGCAAATAGAAAACCAGAGCTCTCGTTGACACGGTAGGTCTTCTTATCAAACTCTAATGTGGGTTCGTCTTCAGTGTCATTGATAATGACCTTCGCCTGGGTGAACTCCCCTAGCAGGGCGTATGCTGGCATGCTGAGCTCCACGGTGAAACTCTCAATGTTCTCAAACACGTCATCATCGTTGATGACAATGGTGCAGGATTTGGTGTCCTCTCGCTCCTCAAACTGCACCTGTCAGAAAGGAAACAATGAGCAGTTAAGCTGTGCCTCAGCTTCCCCTGCTGTGCTCCCCCAGGATGGCATGGGAAAAGGGGGCCCAAGCTGAGTGAGTACTGAATGAAGTAGCTGGTTCATCTAGCCCCAACTTTCTGCTGTATCATCTGGAACACTTGGCTACCTCTTCCCGTGAATCATCCACAATTGAGACTGATTTACTGCATAGGGACATGGAGGGTGAAGACTTCCCCTACCATTGGGTGACTGTAGGAAAACATATAGGTAACTGTTAGTGTCCTGTTTTATCAGCTCACTTGGGACAGCAAGAGTCATTGGATTACTTAGTCCCCTTCTATTTGTGGCAAGTTTCACTGGAAAGATCTTTGAACTTGGAGTCTAAATTTCTAGCTGTAGTCCTAGTATTTTTTAGTTATAAGCTAGGTCAGGCTTTGAAACTTTACAAACATCAGCTAATTCCTCATCAGCTAAATAACAATAATAATGCTCCAATTTCACATACTTATTGGGAGAACTAAAAGAGACAATGTATAATGAAAGCACTAAGCTTCTATTAAAGCAAGATATGATCCTATTACCATCATCATATTATTGTACAATCAAAACTGACATAGAATCTCAGCGTACTGAAGAATGAAGTTTGAATTCAGGAAAAATTACACATGAATAAGCCAGACTGAATTTTAACTTTATATTTGACTAGATCCTTTGCCAATAAAATCTATAATGTGAATACATTTAGCCTGGTACAAAAGAAATTATTTTATACGCATATAATGGTGAACTTACTGGGATATATTGTGGTTTTACTTTGTCTCAAAATAAAAGAGGAAGATAAAACCTTCACATAGAAACAGGTCTACGGATTTGTTCAAAATGGAAAGGGCAGGGAATGGGCCCAGAATGCCCTTTGTGTAAACTGAGACAAGTGAAACATGTAAAAATAGTCATAAACCTCTAAACACCACACAATTCCCATCAACAGAAAATTACTAGAACTATCTCATCAGCTAATCAAATTTTTACTGAGCTCCACATTTCAAAACACTCCACAGATGTCTAAGATGTAGAACACACTTCCTTTCATCTTCCCTTGTAAACAGGAGTACCTGCCTCTTTTTATCATTTTGTTAAAAGACTCCTTAGCTTATCTCTTCTTTTCTAATTCCTCATTTAAATTTGACATAAGAGCCCATAGCTTGATCCAGCTGGAAGGACTCCAGCAGAGATGTTGCCATAAGAATAATAAAATTATTTTGAAAAAACACTGACTAAATACCTGGAAGTGCCAGGCACTGTGCCATACGTAAGCGGTGGCAGACAAGGCTTGCTGCCTAAAGGGATGCACTAGTTAGGTCCCCTCCTTTCTGCTTTCGTTCTCTCCCCTCTCACTACACCCTGGTACTCGGCACTCCCACTGCTACACAGACTTACACATGGATCGCCCCACCCCAGAACTCCTCTCTGGACTCCCTACCAACGTACAGAGCTGTCCCCTGATGTCTCTAAGGCAGCTCACACTCAACATGTTCAAAGCAAAGTCAAGATCACCCCCTTGTCTAACCTGCTCCTCACGGTGTCCCCTCCTAGGAAGGGACATCATCGTCCACTTTTCCCTTCTGCTCCACTATCTAATCCACTGCTAAGTCCTATCCACTGATGGCTTACTCCTCACTGAATCCGTCCACTTCTCTCCACCTCCACTTTGTAATTGCAGCTTAAGCTCCCATCCTCTCTCACTCAGCCCATGCAAGAGCTTCCTGACAGGTCTCCCCGCATTCTCTCTTCCCTGCCTTCAGGTACAGAAGGTGCAGAGAAAAGGTTAGGATTCCAAAGGCCAAGTGTAGAACATGATGTCTTGGATTTTTTTTTTTTTCCAGTCGTGAAGCAAAATGTAAAGGCTGAGAAGCTAGACAACAACTTAGGCTTTGGCAGTTAGACTGTCAACGGGCTTTAGGCAGACTGTGAAGAACAAAACACTGTGGGAACGAACACAGACAAAACTTGAGGAAAGATGCCAAGGGAAAGGGAGGATAAGAAGACGTGGGAAGGTGCCACAGTCGCCCACAACCTCGCCACAGCCCGTGCAGGCGGTTCAGGACTCAGAGCCCCCTCGCCCACCTACCTGGCCAGCATACTCCACGTAGTCCTGCTGCCCAGGCTGGGAGCTGCCCCTGGAGCTGGAGCTGGCGGTGCCTTGCTCCGTGTGACACAGGACGATGGCGTATTGGTTCAGGTTCCCAGTCCTCTGCACAGTGACGCTGACAGACCCTGCCTTCTCACTGACATTGTAGCTACAAACACACAAAAAAGGTAGTCTCTGAACCTGGGCCCTTGGGCTGGGAAGAATCTGCTCATTGAATGCCAGTTTCTTCTGGTTGGTTTATGGTGTGAGGCATTTCAGAGAAGAGGGAGTTTCGTGGCTTTAAGAAGCTGGGTTGTAAATTGAGAGACGGTGTCTGCCTGGGACAGTGGCCAAGGAAGCTGGGGGAGCAGAATGGTATCTGCCTCGTCGCGAGAGAGTGGGAGGTCATTCCGAAGATGGGCAGCACAGAGGAGCTCTGAAGTCCACACGTCCGAGCTGGGAGAAATGGCACGCCTTTCCCAGAGTGGCAGAGTAGTTGGAATGGGCCAGTGGGTCCTTAGGGAAAAGGCTGTCTGACAGCAAGGACGTCGCCCAGGTAGGGATGACTGGATCAGAGCTCCGGGAGCTTACAGTGCGCGTGGAGCCGGGGCACTTGCCGGGTGTGAAAAGAGAGTTGGCCAGGTAACAAAGGCTTTCAGACAAATGGAGCTTTATGACAATGGGGGAGGGGACTGGGTGCTATCGTCCGAATGTGGACGCCCCTCCGATTCTTATGTTGAAATCCTAATCCCCAATGGGATTATAGTAGGAAGTGAGGCGGTGATTAGGTCATAAGGGTGGAGCCCTCATAAATGGGATTAGTGCCCCTATGAAAGAGATTCCAGAGGGGTCTCTCCTCCTTCTGCCACATAAGGTTACAGAGGGAAGACAAAGTCTATGGACCAGAAAACGAGCTGTCCCAGACACTGAGGCCACCAGCACCCTGATCCTGGACTTTCCAGCCTCCTGACTGTGGGACCTAGATTCCTGTTGTCTCTAAGCCACCCAGGCCGTGGGACTCTGTTACAGCAACCTGAATGGACTAAGACACTGAGCTAGCTTAGCTTGCTATTAGGAATTTACGCTTCTTTTGAAAAATAGGAGGCAAACTATCCATGTACTATTCACAAGAAGTTTCTAGTGAGTGGTACCTCAGCTGGGCTCTTTTTGCATCACTGGGGATGGGCACTGGGACCGGGGCTTGTGTCTTGTCGCTGTGAGGGTGGCAGGCACAGTGGCTCAAGGGTTAGTCATTGCTAGCTTTGGGGGTCCTCTATGTGCCTTAGTCCACTAAACAGAAGAGGGGTTCCAAAACACCTGATCAGCTTCATTCAATTAATTTTGAAGAAGATAAAAAAAGAGGTAAATAACAGCAAAACATTACATATATAAAAGTTGACTCTGATTTTCCACTAATTCTACAATGTGTGTAAAAGTGGACTAGCCTACATCTGGGGACATGAAATCAACTTTGAACGTTTTCTCCCCAGCTCCCCTGTTCCTCAACTTCAGTTTTCATATCACTTATCATGAAGTCAATTTCTTAGAATAGCAAGTCTCTGAAATGTAGATTTAAAGAGTTCTTCCCACAAAAATTATAATCCCAGTTATAATTTAACCTTTACCAGTTGGTGCCCCTGTTTGCCTCTCAACTTCCCAACTATGAAAGCATCTTAAAGAGCTGTCTGCATTCAGCTATGAATTTGTCCCTAAAGATATATGATCCTATGAACACCAAAGGAGTTAGGTGGAGAACAGAGAGAATGCAGATGGAAAGCAAAGATGTTCTTGCAGGCCAGTGATTATTCGCAGAATTTGAACGTGCATTTCCCCCTATCAGTTCTCCTGGATTATCTTCTAAAGCTGGCAGACAAAAGCAAGAATACTCGTAGGAGAGGCAGTAAAGCACAATGATTAAGGCCACTGGGCTTATATCCTGCTTTTGCTGCTGATTAGCTATGTGACTTGGGCAAGTTACCCTCTTTCTGTCTTTATTGCTTGGTTGTTGCAGGGGCAACAATAGTATTCATCTATAATCGCAAGTATCAAACAAGGTGAGGTAGGTCAAGTAACTAGTTCAGTGCCTGGTACATATAGTATTCAAGAAACATTTGGTACAATTATTATTATTTTTCTTATTGTTATCACCACCACCACCATCATCAGATGACTACAGCTGACCCACTGGGTGCTTGATCCTGAATTCTCTGCTTGCCCGACTTATTTCTCAAGGATGAACACACAATGACACTCGTACCTGGTATATTTAAAACTGATGAGGGACCACTGGATGTGGAAAACATTGTCTCTGACCACATTGGGTTTACTGTCCTTCACCAGAAACTGAAAACTATCCATCATCTCATGGACCTTCTCCTCATGCAACACGTAACACACCAACCCCAAGTTCACATCCTCTGTGAGAAAAAAGATGCAGTGCATTAACCCAGAGTTGTAAGAACAGCCCCATAGATTCCCACACTGACATGCCCAGTTTATTCTTCTAATAGGTCATAGACAGAACTTGTGTTCCCAAGAACAAAAAGGGATAATAGTCTTAAAAAAATAAATGTTTCCGCCAGATGTCAAAATAAGACCCTATAGCTCTGTGTACAAAAGGCCTTCTTTGTGTACAGGAAATACCCTATGCTATTGTAAAGTGAGAATTCCAGGGTCTCAGCAAAAAAGCAGTTCAATAAATGTCTATGGAATGTTAGCGGCAAATCTGAGAGCTGATGGAGAAAATTCTTCCACCCATCCTCTGTAAATACATGCTCATATCCACACTACTCCCTTCTGAATAAGGTTCTTTGGAAGGTGTGTGCCACTAAGAAAAGCTCAGGTTGGATTAAAACAGCCCCCAAACAAGGCACAGATAAAATGGGCTAGGAGAGCGCACAGCCTGAGGAGAGCGAGAAAAAGGGAAACCGGCCCGTGAATCGGAACAGGCAGTTTCTCAGTGACGGCTCCCGATCAGGTCCATCCTCAGAAGAAGTCTAGAAGACTCCAAAAAGCTTCTGAGAAACCAAAATACAAGATGGGCCCCTTGATATGATTCAAAACAGAAAAACATTTCAACTGAGGGATCTACCCATGTTGGTTTTCATTTCTTTGCTCCAGACTTAAAAATATACATATACCTCCAGAACCCTTAGAGAACAAAAAATAAACCACACAGGATCACAGATCTTTTGTAAAGTCTGGTGGCTGTGTTTTGTTTTTAAAGGAAACTAAGTGGTATCATGTGATTCCTTCCAGAAAACCTGGCCAAAACCTAAAGCAATTTGGGAGCTGAGGAAGCATGGTAAAGATGAATTTTTTTTTTTTTTTCCCCCACAATTTGAGTAACAGGAAAAAAAAATCAGAGAGGTAAAATTCCAAAGTTGGATGATTAGACACTAAAAGATCTATTTGTTTGCAAATAGGTTACTCAGGAGTAAGAAGCCAGCTGAGGTTGTAAGTTCAGAGAGGCAGGGAGAGAGGCCTTAGAATAGATTCCTCCCATCTCCCAGGAGGCCCCACCCTGCGTGAAAGTCCCGGCCGCTCTGCCAGGCTGCAGCTTGTTCTCCACGCGGCCGTGCTTGGGGCCCGTGGTGATCTCGTAGACGAGCTGCAGGTCCTCTGTGTCCGGGTCCAGGGTCAGCAGTTCCTTCTTGGTGATCAAGTTGGTTGCCTGGAATAGAAACCCATTAAGTTTAATTCCTGACGTGGGAATAAAGCAAGAACAAGACCCTGTGACTCAGATTAAATTCAGCTCAACAATGATTGACTTGAGTGCCTTTACAGCATGGAAAACTCTGTCAGTACTGGAGAGGCTACGAGGGTGGACACCAGCCAGCCTCTGCTCTTGATGGGCTCACACTTTGTTGGAAAGAAAGGCTGATAAGCCAGGTAGCTGTGGCGAGAGCTAAATCGGGAAATACAAGAAAAGTGCTGGATGCTTTTTGGGAGTGGGAGAGATGAATTCCATCTGTACTGGGCAAGGAGGGATTTGAGAAGGTGGAATTTGAATGTGGCCTTTAAAGAAGGTTGGGATGTTGAAAGAATCATACTGTACAGGACAGATGGCCGCTTTATACCTTAGAGGAGTCCATTGCAATGCTTGCAATTAAGATAAGTATGATACTCTAATTTTGCCCAAATGCACTGCCTCTATTTTAACGTACTCAACAAATATTTAATGAGAGCAAAGGTTTGAGAGAAAGACGGGGTGGTCAGTGATATTAAATGTCACTAGTTCTAGTAAAGTAAGGGCATGTAAGTGACCTTTGGATTTGACAAAATAGAGGTTGTTGGTGACTTTGACGAGAGTCCCTGCAGTAAGGTAGGGGTGGGAAGTGAAAAACCAATCGCAGGGTGTTGAGAAGAGAATGAGATGGTTCTGATATGGAAAGAAATAAAACAGGGCAAAAGAAATTTGCCCTAATTTTGTTTCATATATTTAAAAAATCCCAATTGGTTTAGTGGAAAGCAGTAGAATGACACCTACACATACAGGAATACCTTGTTTTATTGTGCTTCACAGATGCTGTGTGTTTTAAAAATTGAAGGCCAGACCCTCCACCAACAGAAAAGATGACGAGATACTGGCTTTATCGCAGTGGTCTGGAACTGAGCCCACACTGTCTCCGAGGTATGCCTGTACAACCAAGTAATCGCTCCAGGAGACGAGAGAATCCATGTCTCAGAGGGAAAACCACACACAAAAGAAAGGAACCGGTTCCCAAACTGAACTGAAGAACTGTGTGTGTTTGGGTGGGCACAGGAGTTTAATGCTATTTAATGTCACCAGGGGAGAATTAGGGCATGTCTTAAAATGACCAAATTGGGTCTTTGAAGAAGGAGAAATACATTTCTAAAGTATTCTTCTGAGGGCATTCACCTACAAAAATACTTCCTTCCCATTAATGGCATATTCCAGGTATTTCCAAAATCCATCCTTCCCTTCTTTAGTTAACAAATTTTTACCTGTGTACCTAGCTGCCCAGCTAGAGACTCTATTTCCCAGCCTCCCATGCAAGAGATGGGCCCACATGACCAATGTCTTGCCAAAATAATATGAGTGCAAGAGATGTGTTTAATTTCTGTATCACTTGCTTAAAATACATTCCCTGCTCTCCACCTTTCTGTTTTCCTCTTCACGTGGACGGGAATACTGATGACGAGCTGAAGCGGTCTGGCTACGCTCAGCAGCAACAAGCCAGTGGGAGCAGAACAGTCAGAGAGACGGAATCTGCATCTCTGAATGTCACACGGAGCCCTAGACTTCCACCCCAGATGTGAGGGAAAAAATAACTATTTTGTTTCAGCAACTATATCTTGGGAGTCATTTTATAAGAAAATGTTAAACTGTACACCGTCCACATCAAACCCATGATGCTCTCCAGCCGTAGGGGCATCAGCTCACTTAGGGAGAAATAACGTGACTTGAGCTGCAGTTCTGTTCACGTTATCATCATGACCCAGGCTAGAGCGGGTCAGTGTGCGTGTGGCCGAAGGAAGGGCCTTACCTTGCCATCCACACGCTCCAGCCACTGGAGCCCCAGGTTGGTAACAATTCTAGGGGTGCCATTGTCCACTGGGAGGATGTCTACTCGGAACTGCTGAGGTGCTGCTGTCATAATCTGAGAAGGAAGGAGTAAAAAAAAAACCCTCATCATTCACAGACATCTGAACTCGTCAGGTCCAGGACCCCTGGAATCAGTTGACACTTCAGGGTGGGCCTGAGCCGGTTCCCATCTCTTACCACCACGGCCTGAGACTGGCAAGGGAACCCTCTGAGAAGGCAGGCCAGAAACCGGGCACTGCCGCAGGGATGCACCTGCTGTGGAAGTCCCAGCGCACACCTCGGCCTTCTCCAGTGAGTTCCGCATTACCCCGAGGTGAGACAATAAACAAAACATTCTCCTTTCAATAACTCTTGTTACTATTTTCCCAAGAGGCGGAGGAAAACCATCATTAGACTGTTAAGGTCGAAATCTCCAGGTGGAACACTCTGCCAGGCGTAAAAAGAGGTTTCATGGGAAGAGATTTTCTTTTGTTATCCCCCCCCCTTTTTTTGAGAGAGAGAGAACTATCCAAAGGGGCAGAAGAAATTAAGAATAAAATATTTGTGGAAATAGAAGAAACTGTGGTTTATAATTTCATTCTTGCACAGACAGACACACACACACACACACACACACACACACGGTGAGTCGCGCGGGGCAGCAGACGCTGGCTTTGCCACTTTCTACCACCCTTCTTCTAAGTAATTTCCATTTTTAAAATAACACGGTCCCTCTGGAGACAGGCTGTGACCTTCGATGTTTATCAGAGAGGGAGCCCTCTGGCTGATGTATCCTGAAATTTTTTTTCTCTTCTGAAAGTCAAACTAACTGAGGAGCAGCTACGGTTTGGGAGAGAGAACATAAAAGCGATGAGCTTCCAGGTGGTGATGCTGTGCAGACACTGCAATGGCAGGGACGCCCCGAGCGCCATCCCCCGGCTCTTCGACCACCTTCTCACCGACTGTCTGTCTCTCAACGATGCAGGAAGATCTTTCTTCCACAAAGAGGAAAGAGTCTCTACCTGCTTCACACACTGGTCCTAAATGATGACACGGATGATGATCCCAGCCACAGCTGATTGGATGTTCCTGTGCGTGGTACCGGGCTAAGTGCTTTATGTATATCAGGAAGGTAGGTATCATCCCCACTTTACAGACAGGGCAGCTGAAGCTTAGAAGGGCTAAATGACTTACAAAGTCACTCAGCCAGCAATCGACAGAGCTAGAATTTAGATCAGTGCCTTTCAGAGGCAAAAGCCATACTCTTAACGACTGTTATTCTTCAGGAGACTGAGAAATGTTGGCTGACTGATGGGACATATGAAAAAGAAAGACAATCTAGAACCATACGATATTAGTAAAAAAAAATTGATGAAATAAAAATTAAAGGAGTAGGGGTGGGATAAAGGAAAGGAGGGATAACAGCAGAATGATAACAATAACTATCAACTTCTATGAAAAGTGCTCATGTTTTGCCAATGGTGGTAAGTATTTCATGTGTATTACCTCGCTGATGGAAGCTGGTGACTATTATTGTACCCATTTTATAGATAAAAAGCAGAGGCTTAGAGAAGTTAAGTAATTTGCTCAAGGTCAATTGATAGTGACAGAACAAGAACTCAACAAGGCCATCCTTGGTCTTCAATGCCATGCTTGCCTCTGGACAACCTCTGGCAGACATGGCTGTGCCTCCCTCTCTGCTTCGCCTCACCTCTTTCCCTCCTTCCTCAATAATAAAGAAGGCGTTCGTCCCGTCAGAAACAGTGAAGGTGAACCGGTCTCGGAGGGAGTTGCTGCCGTCGTGGCTGTAGCGGACCCTGTTCTGGTAGACGTCGTCCATGGTGAAGGTGGAGGTGTGCTGGAAATGCTGCCCGTCGGTAGTTCGCTCGATGCTGCCGTGGCGTGGGGGCTGCAGGATGGTGAACGTGACGGACGCGGCCTGTCGAGAAGGAAAAAGGCCAGTGGGGAAGGGACATTCTTAAGAGAAGCCAGATGTGTCAGTGATGGCCAGCAGGTGGGCCAGTGGGGCCAAACCTAAAGACATTTATAAAATGAGGACTGTACTTCCTTTGTGGATATCAAAAATAAAGCTAAGGAGAGAAATTATATTGATTACTGTAATTGCACTTATATTCTGGTGTCTTCAGTTGTAAGACTAAGATATTTAAATTTGTCCTTTGTGGGTCAGAAGGGGAAAACCCGAATCCTTAATCTCTCCCAGGATCATAGGAACTAAACCTTTTAAAATTATTCATTTCCTTTCCAGCCTCCCCCCAGCCATAGTTTTCCCAAAGCTCTTATATACAGAATCTCATTTGCATCAGAATGGAAGTTTATTTCCCATTTTTAATCGCTGCTTCTAGGGTGACGCATAGAAGCAAAAATAAAGAGGTAGAAAACCCCACTCAAGACTTTCCAATGATTTCCCACCAACCTAGAATAAAATGAAAAGGCCTGACCTGGGCCAACAAGACCTTTTGTGACCTGGTCCCAGGTCTCCTCTCTGGGCCCCCTCTTGACCACAGGGCTTTAGCACTTCCAGTTCTTCTGCCCAGAGAGTGATGCTCCCAAATGACTGCGTATTTCCTATTTCTGCTCCTCAGAGAAGCCTTCCCTAACCACTCCGTCTAAAACGGCACCACCTCCATCGTCTTTAGCTTGCTTTAGTTTTATTCATAGCACTTATAATATCCAACATGGTATTATATGTTCTTTCTTTATTGTCTGTCTTCCTAACCAAAGGTTGAACACTCCCTAAGGCTGCGACTTTATGTGTTTGGCTCGCAGCTCTGTCCTTTGTATCTAGAGCGGAGGCCGGCCCTGGAGGCAGCCCGTATTTGTTGAAAGAGCAAACCGATGAGTGAGTGAGCGCTGCACAGGGGAGAGTGCACACGGAACAGATTAACAAACGCTGTGGTCCGCTCCTAAGAGAGCTCAATCACACCAGAAGGTTACACGCTGCTATCCGAAAGCGTCCTGAGAATGAGAGTTCTGTCTCTACAGGCCCTGTTTTACTGTATAAAGCCTAGTTCTCTGAGGATGCTTACATTTAATCATTAGTTGTCATCCAGAGAATAAAGGAGATAAAAAGAAGGGAAAGAGGTATAGGTGCCGGAAATCCTTGTTCACGAAAATAAGGAATAATAAAAATATCAGGTAAAATATCATCTACCTAATTTTCTTTTTTTTTTTTTTTTTTTTTTTTGTATCCTCACCCGAGGACATTTTTCCATTTTTTGTTTAGGCAGAGTGGGAGGGAGAGAGAGGAACAGAGAGAAACATCGATGTGAAAGGACACATCGAGTGGCTGCCACCCGCACGACTGACCAGAGCCGGGGACAAACTGCAACCGAGGTACGTGCCCTTAGCGGGAACCGAACCCGAGTCTCTCAGGACCGCAGGCCGACGCTTTAACCGCTGAGCCAAACCGGCCAGGGCTCATCTACCTAATTTTCTATAAATCATGATAAACACTCAGCATGTTAAAAGGATTGTGACATGTAATGAGGGGAGAGAGTGAGTGTACTTAGGGTTTCAGAAAGGGTTTCTGAAAGCAGTTTGATTGCAAATGTATTTGTTTTCTTTTCTGCAGAAGGCTGGGGTCTCTTCAAGGATACTTGTACTAATCCCATCCCTCTGTCCTCCCCGCAGGGTGGATAGTCACAAAGCAACTGCTGGAGTCGCCAGATCAGCCTCTAGTTCAACCAGAGCCCCCAGGGGAATGCTCTTACCTCTGTGTCTGCATCCACCGCCTGAAGCTCAAATTCCGTGATGGTCTTCCTCACTCCCTCCTGCACCCGCATCCCCAAGTTCTGCACAATGGGCAGCGAATCATCCACGGGGCGAAGGGTGATATGGAAAGTCTGAGTCACCTAGCATGGCAGAGACGTGCAGGTTGGAGGAACACAGTCCCCATTCCCACCCACGTGGAAGGTGGGTGCCCTGTCCTATCCCTTCCCTACCATTCCTCACAGGCTGTCTGACCAGGAATCCAAATTGAGTTCTCCTGGGCAAGAGCCCCAGGAGCTGTCAGAAGCTGCCTCTGTCCTTGGCTGAGAGCCGAGGACAGTGAAGCTCTGATGGCACCAGTAGCTCTGCAGACTGCTCTGTGATTCACCCATTCAGGAAGGGAATCGAGTTTCTCACCTACCTCATTGACTCCATCCGACAGCGTAAAGCTGAAGGCATCTGAGTGCTTCTCGGACTCACTGGAATGGATGTACTGAACGTTTCGTGAAGCCAGGTCAGCCTGAGTAAAGGAGCTAATCTGGACACCTAGAAAAAGGGGAGAAGAGATACAGGATGTGGAAATGCCAGCCACACTTCTAAGGCTAGGGCAACGTCATGCTCTCATTAGATAGAGTCCTTTGTATTGTTCTCATAGCATTTATGTGCTTCTTCCCAAGACCTTGTGTTCGAGTTGTTTGCATACTTTTTATCTACAATAGCATATGTTCTGTGGGAGCACATGTTAGCTAATTATGTAGGCTTCTACTATGTGCCAAGTCAACAGCAGGTGCTCAATAAATGTTACTCTTCTTTCTCTTGGAGTTTATGTATGCAGGTCAGATCTATGAAAGGTAGAGCCATTGCCTTGTTCTCCAAACTCCTCTTTCTTAAGTTTTATATTCCCCCATAGCCTCATAGCCCTTTTTGAAAACCTGCCCTAATTTTTAATATTGTGCAATGGGAACACTGGACTAATAGGGCTTGGCTAAACATAGCCTTATTTCTGTGATTGGTGAGGCTTCCCCACCCTCCATAGTTGCACTGGATATTTTTTAAGGTCCCTTTCCAGGCCTGTGATTCTGGCTTCTCATACACCACTTTAGCCGGGCTGACAGTGGACTTACTGTGTGACTCTGAACTTTGGGCCATCCTTCTATATCAACTCGAAAACAACCTAGAAAACCACTCTCCTTTAACAATGTAGTAGAAAACATGTTAAATTTTTTTCTGAGTCATTTTAAAAGTATAAAAATCTAAAGTGATTTTGAATAATGCCAAAGTATCCCACAAGTGAATAACATCTCTATGTTTTTAAATGTCAAACAACATTTAGCGTAGAATTCTTGCTTCCATCTTCGGGTTCTGGGACTTCTTCTCTGGTGCCAGCCAGGACTGAAACAAAATCGCATCTCGTTGACCCTCAGCACCAACTCCCTCTGTCTGATATGGGTGTTGAGGTATTAATCCATTTAATCTAATCCTTCCATTTCGTCCTGTGATTCATTTGGTGTTGCCTGGGATTTATTATTTGTCATTGTAAATCCTGGCAAAACCAGTTTAGCTTATATATATATATTTATATATATATATATTTATACATATGTATATGTATATATGTAAAAGTACAGAAATTGTACTTTGACTGGGACATCAGTATCACTGCTACCTTAAAAAATAATGAACCCGCATGGTTTACATTTGCATCTCTCTTTATCATCTGAAATTTGTTGCCCAGATACAATAGCTTCCTGATACTGGACATTAATTTTTTGATGAGGCATTTTATATTTCTGTGCTTGCTACATCAGATCTTGACAGGCAAAAAAATGTAGCCCCCCGTCATATAGCTTTGTCTTGTGGTCTGGACAGAAATCCATACCATTCTTTAAAAATTTAATAACTTCAGACGAGTTGCTCTGAGAAATTTAAATCTCTTTCCCTGCTGCGACTCCATCCTCATAGCTCATGGGGAAATACTTGTCTGGATTCTCACAACCCACTGGCCACCTAATTCACTGTTCTCTTTATGAGAGGCTAAGACGGACTGAGGAAGGTGATAGAATTTTCCTTTCTCTTGGGAAGGAAGCACTGGGATTGATTTTTAAAACATTTTTGAGAGGAAATGGACATGCAACAAATCGCACATATTTACAGTGTACAATTTCATAAGCTTTGGTGCACCCATAAAACCATCACCTCCATCAAAACAGTGAACATATCCCTCACCCCAAAGTTTCCAGCTGACACTTCGTAGTTCTTCCATCCTTGCCATCCTCTATCCTATCCCAGAGCAATACCTAAATTGCTTTCTGTCACTCTAGATTAGTTGGCATTTTCCCTGATTTTTCATAAATAGATTCATACAGAGTATGCTATTTTTTTTAATCCTCACCTGAGGATATTTTTCCATTTCTCCTCAGATAGAGTAGAAGGGAGAGAGGGAGAGAGAGAGAAACATCAATCACATGGACTGGTTGCCTCCTGTATGACCCCAACCAGGGCCAGGGACCGAACTGCAACTGAGGTACGTGCCCTTCACCGGAATCAAACCCATGATTCTGGTCCGTGGGGTGATGCTCTAACCGCTGAGCCAAACCAGCCAGGGCTACAGTGTGTACCATTTTATGCATGGTTTTTTCATTTAGTATAATTATTTTACAATTCATCTATATTGTACCATTATTAACAGTTCATTCTTTTTATGGCTAGGTAGTATTCCATTGTGCGAATATGTCATAGTTTGTTTATCCATTTACCTGTTGATGGACATTTAGGTTATTTCCAGTTTGAGGCTATTCCAGATAAAGCTGCCATGGTCATTTGTGTACAAGTCTTTGTACAGACATAAGTTTTCATTCTTCTTGGGTAAATCTCTAAGAGTGAAATGACTGGATTACATGTTGGGTACATGTTTAGCTTTTTAGGGAACTGAAAAACGATTTTCCAGAGTAGGCAGCCCATGTTCCATTCCCACCGGCAGTGCAGAGCGCTGGGCTCGACCGCAGGGGGCCTTCCCATCCTGTCCAGGAAACACCGCACACCTACCCTGTGCAGAACACGATTTCCAGCCTGCTTATATATTTTAGGTTTTATCTTTTAACAACTCTGGGAGGTCAAGGTTGGCACATCACCTCTTTTTTATAGATCAGGACACTGTAATGCAATTAGAAGAGCAACATGACCTATACTAGGTCACACAGCTAACCCAAGGACAGAGCTGGGCCTGGAACTCAAGGTCGTCTAGTCCCAAGTTGATGCCTGCTAGGAGTACATTTTTGTAGAACTCATCTAGCCTTTTCAGGCTAGACAAGGAGCCTCTTGGATATCACCCTTATCCTTCCTCTTTTTTCAATACAAAAGTAATACATACCTATAAAAGAAAATGTGAAAAGCACAGAAAAGTAGTGGAGAATCCCAAACACCACTCAGACATCTACCACTGAAATATCACCATTGTAATACTTGTGAATTAAACTGTTTCTTATACTTGACTGGTTAGAACCTTTTTCTTATCTGAAATATTGATTTTGATGGGGTACTTAATATTATCATTGAAATGATATCAATAATGAAGTGCCAGAGGGTCATGAATTGAGCCTAAAATGTAAGCTTCAAGGGGACAAGTGTTTTGGTGGTTTTTTCACCAACGTGTACCTAGACTACTGCCTGGCACACAGTAGGTACTTAAAACATATTTGGTGAATGAATTTAGCTCACCCACTATAATCGATATCTAAGAGGCCCTACCTATTGAGCACAGATTTTCAATCTCTATATAATATATTTTTTTCAATTTTACCTTTGCTAATTGGGCATTAGAAGACTTCAGCTACTCACTTGCTGGCAAGATGTTGTTTCTAATAACAGATTCTCCTTGCTGGCTGTCACAGCAGGTGGTTACTGTTTGACATATGTTGAAGGCTTTTAACCCCACAAAGGCATCTGCAGTCACCCACCTGCTGGCTAACCCAGGTCTCTGGCAGCAGGGCAGAGACCCATGTTAATTAACCCCGTCAGTTTTTCCAATTCCCCTGGAAGGCCAGCACATTACAGAGAATATTCGTCCAGGTCAGGGAAATGGCGTGGGAGAAAAGCATCTTTGAAGAGACTGCCTTCCTAAGAGGAGGTCAGGTGGGTACATCGGCTCCTGCCTTCAGCACGGCTGGGCCCTGTGCCTGCCGTCCTCGTCCTACTGCGAGCTCCCGCTATGGGAGATTCAGCTTTCTGCTTCAGATTTTCTTCAAAGCCTCCGGTTATGGGCTAAACTGTGTACCTCCCCCTCCCCTTCCCCATTCATATGTTGAAATCCTAATGCTCAGTACCTTGTGGGACCTAATCCACTATGACCATTGTCCTTATAAAAGGGGAGACTTTGACACAAAGAGGGAGAACACCACGTGAACAGGAAGATGGCACCTGTAAGCCAAGGAGAGAAGCCTGGAACAGGTCCTTCTCTCAGAAGGAACCAACCCCACCGACACCGTCACCTTGGACCTCCAGCCCCCAGATCTGTGAGACAGCACATCTCTGTTTAGGCTGCACAGTCTGTGGTGCTGTGTGCGGCAGCCCTAGCAGGCTGGTACAGCTCTGCTCTCAGGGAGCACCCACACCAAGACAACGGGTGCAGTCTATCTGGGTTGGGTCATAATATGAAGAGAGGCTGAGATCAAGAGAAAACCAAAGAATACCTTTGCTCAAGATCACTTCTGGGAAGTCTCTCCTGACTCACTGCACCCGTCTCCTAGGTAGAACTAGTTGTCCTTGGCACCCACTGTCCCCTGTCATGTTGCTGTCACCGCTGCTAAAACACACCTGCACCTGTCCATTTGCACGTCTACGACTTTTGAAACGTAAGTTTTCCTTGGCAGCAGCTACTCAGTAAATAAAGGTGGGAATCAATGCTGCCCCCGAGATTGCTAGATTCCAATATTACTCTTCCCCCACTTCAAAAGTACAACTCCTGACCACTAGCTGAGCAACCAAATCCCCAGGTAGGTCTGCACTTCCCAGCTACCCAGCCCACAGCTCTGTGTGACGGCGTTCTTGCCACTAGCTGACCGAAACTGATGTGTGCTCGTCGAGTAATGCTCCTGGGAGGAAAGGGGTGTGGGCTGCCCTGGCCTTTCTCACCTACTGCTGGCTGGGGGTGGCAACGAGTTGTTAGACCAGAAATGGGAGCCTCATGTGGGGGGATCACTGAGCCGCCCGGGCCACCTGCCTCTCACTGTGCTGCCAGGGAAGAGAAAACTTCTTTCTCTCAGGCACTGTATTTTGAAGTCTCTTTATTCCAGCAGCTTAGTTCCTGTCCTAGTAATTTAATTCCTTCCTCTGATTTCCCAAGAAAAAGAGACTCTTTTGGGTCCCTGATGGGAGGGTATGGCCGCTTCAACCTCGAAAGGACTAGACTCTCAGCTCCTCGGTGGAGGGGCCCTGTCTGTCTTCCGCAGGGTGCGCAGGCAGACGGCCCGCTGCACGCACCCACCCCGGGAGGACAACAGCTGTGCACAGCGTTCCCGTCTATCTAAGGAGAACAAGCCACTACCATCGGCTGGCCAGGGAAGGCGGCGTGAGTGTAAGTCCACTTCACGGTGCACCAGCAAGAGGGCGTCTGCGAACATGGTGCAAGTGAGCCTTGCACGAGGCATTGCCCCCAAACAGCTCCGCACCTGCACTGCAGACACAGGCCGAGGAGCTGCTCTGCTCTTGTCAGGAAGATCAGATTCAGCCCAGCCCCAGCTCCCGGGACAGACATCCTCACCCACCACAACAAATGAGGTGAGGTGCTGCTCCTATTTTTTTAAAAATTTATTTAGAAAAAAATTCTGACTTGAGGATATATTTTCATGGAGTTTGAGAGAGAGAGAGAGAGAGAGAGAGAGAGAGAGAGAAACATCGACTGTTTGCCTCCTATACGCATCCCAACCAGGGATGAAACCTGCAGTCTAGGTGTGTGCCCTGACCAGGAATCGAACTCGTAACCTTCTGGTGTACAGGATGACACTCCAACCAACTGAGCCACCTGGCCAGGGCAGGTGCTGCTGGTCTTTGAGCTGTAGCCAGCTGCCTTTAGAGAGGACAATAAGTCATCAACATGGACTCCCTCTGAAGGGAGACCTTTGACATTTAAAAAGAATCAAATGCATGAAATTATTCTCACTTCAGGGAGACAGGGAAGGAGAAGACAGATGCTGACAAACTGCCTCAGGACTGAGTGTGGGGCTCGTCATGGGGGAGGGCCAGGCAGTCCTGCCCTATGAGCAGAGGGGAGGAGCCCCAAGAATAGCAGGGAGGGGGCTGCATTCTGTATCTGGTCTGTTTAAGAGTTACTAAAAACAGGTGAATTGAGAAAAACTGGTAGGGGCAGGAGACTAGAGGATTAGGAAGTCACCCCTGGAGGTGAAGGGCAGGTGAAGGAAGAGTCCAGGTAGAGAGAGCCATCCCCCGGTTTTGGGAGGGTATTTCCCAAGGGGGGAAATGGGGGATCACCTGTGGGTGGCTCCCTGAGCTGTGCTGGCTTGGTCTTGGCAGACAGAATTGAAGCCCAGCGACGGTGAGACTGTAAAACTGAACAGGGGAATTGGGAGCAGCACCGCAGCACTCAGCACAGCCTGGGGGCAGGGAAGGGGCTGTGACCTACCGGCCTGTGGCGCCGGCAGCCTCTCGCACTAAGCGCAGAGCCCCTCAAAGCCCTGCGTGGTGCGTGCTGCTGCCCCACACGACAGCCAAGAGTCCTGTCCTTTCATCTTTGGAGAGAAACAATCAGCAACCTGACAGAATTCTGGCAGAAGCAATTAGCTCATGAATTAGTTATCAAATATCTCATGCAGCCAAGGTCTTGGAAGTGCTGATCTACATATGTTCCCTGGGAACTGGGGGACAAAGGGTAGGCCACCTGCTTTAATTTGCATTAGGGTTTTGGCCAATCTGTCCATCCCTCCCCATGTCCTCCCACCATATGCACACCACCGAGGACCCCGACACGGTCTGTCTTCCTCACCTCCTCCACCCTGTCACCTCCACCTCTGGAAACTCATCTCCCACCGCCCTCTCCCTAATTCACTGCTGCAGGCACACAGGTCTCCGTGCTGCGTCTCTGGATGCTCACACTCACTGATCCCCCTCTCTGGAATGCTCTTTCCTCACCTACCAGCTTGGCTAGCTCTTCACTTTCTTTAGAGCTACTCAAACGTCATCTTATTATTAGGGAGGCCCTCCCTCACCCCTTGCTGCCTGTGCACCCCGGTGATGCCCTTATTTCTCCCCAACACTCATCACCAGTGGTACGTGAGGTATTCGCTTGCCTGCCTGCTTACCATCCGATTCCCTGCATTAGATGGTGGGCACCATCAGGGCAAGTACTTCCCCCGATCTGCTATTGCCCTGGTTGAATGAAGACTCTGTAGCCTAAAAAAAGCAATGAAGATCTAAATCTCCTGCAAGCTGCCACAGCCTGTACGATATATGAAATAAAGACAATTCTACCTTCTGATTGTCTACTCGGCGAGTATCGCATCCTTCGCCTTCCTCCACCGCCAGTTCCGTGGGTTCTCTTGCTGAAACTCCTTCCTGCCTGCCCTCATCCTTCACCAGCTATTGTTCATCGAACACTCACTAGGTACCAGGTGTTATCTCGTACGTTATTCTCATTTTACCTGTTCCCACTACTGCCCCCCTGGGTGAAGCCTCACTAGCTCTTATCTGTCACCGCCGGTTTTTCCTTCTTTTCGTCCATCCTGTTGGCCACTAGATCCATTTCACTTCCTTTCCTGCCCCAGCATTCTGCAGTGACTTGCTGTTGCCTATTGAATTCATTAGGGATTGCTTATCTCAGACTTGAAGACCCTCCATTAAACGTCAATTTGCCGTGAGCCTCATCCATTTCTATTTCCAGAATATATGCTTTAGCTAAAGTAGCCCAGTCACTTCTTTTTAATATGCCCACATGCGGTTCCCATTTCTGGAAATAACACAGTTTCTGTCTGCCCACACTCTGGCTTCCAAGTGCACTCTCAAATGCCACCCCGGGCACCCTCCCACCCGATGTGGCCTCTCCTGCTTTTGAACTCGTGACAACAGGTTTATACAGTTCTTAACACACCTGCCATGGTCTCCCCTGTGTTATGGTATCTGCAGGAAAGAAGTTTCTTATCTCACCCAATAGAAAACTCTGGAAGGGGAGAATTGTATTTTATCTATCTTTTTTTTCTTTCTCCAGCAGCAGCTAAACTGGAATCTTGTGCAATACACAGGCTCACTTGCTCTTTGCGGAATTAAAATTGTAAGCACGGCGCATCGCACCACGCCAGGTGCTCAGCACGTCGAAAGAACAGGCTGCAGTGTTCGCCTTGAAGAAACCGGCAGTCTAGTTATGAAGATAAGACTGCTTATATAAAATTGCAATTTTTTTATTCAACTTTCAGTGAGTAATTATTGAGCATCTACTGTGTGCTAAGTATAACGCAAGGCAGTGTACACTGGTCAGGACGAGTGATGCAGAAAATAAATGTCAGTAGATTCTAGGGGTACATGTTCACACGCCGTGGCTGTCCCAGGGCTTCCTAAATGCCAGCTTTTGGTGAGGAAACAGCAGCAGGCTTACCCGGTGAGGCCGCGTGCTCCAGGCGGCCCAGCTGGGGCTGTCTGGTGATGCGGTAGGTTAATTCTGCGGGCTCCGTCTCCTGGTCAGTGGCAGAGAGTTGCAGAGTGGTGATTTTCTTTGCTGAGTTTTCATCCAAGATCAGCCCTTTATTGGTGGTGATGACTGGTGGGGATTTGTCTTCTGAAAATATCAAAAACAGTGATTTGAAATGGGATTTTCAACCTCCTTTCTTAAATTCTGGACCTGGTGCCCAGGGGTAAACTCAGAATAGCCCTTAGGCCTGTCCCTCAGAACAGAGAGCACCCCAAGGAGCCAGAGCTTACACGGCAGAGGAACGGGATCCCAGATTTCCTTACCACTTAGATAAAGCAAAGGCTCAGCCTCAAGGTAGTCACAGCATAGACTATTTAACCTCAGAACTGCTGATGCATTTTTAGAAACCCAAAGCCCCCTTACCCAAAACAATGATGGAAAATGACTGGCTGATCAGTTTGTTGCCTTCTCCATCAACCACATCAAACTTAAAATCAAAGCTCCCACCAGCTTCTCCTTTTCTGTGACTGTATTCTACTTGGCCTGTAAAAACAACAATAGCAACAACCATCAAGAGAATGCTTTCTGCCCTTATTTCTGAGGTGTGAGGTGGGAATTCAATTGGTATCCACACCAAGGAATCAATGAACACCTTCCTCACTTTGACATTATTTTTGACATTTTAATCTAAAGATTTCATTTCCTCCTTTCCTCTCCCATTATGGACTTCCTCGTAAAGACCCCTCATATTAAAGTCACCCCAAATAGCTTATTGCTGAGGCTCAGCTTTTGGGACAGAGTCTCAGGAAGTCTCAAGAATAACCACATCAGCAAAACTGCCCGTGCGGAAAATGTGCGCTGACCGCACCCACGTCACGGGTGTGACCCCGTTACATGCTCGTGTCCTGGGACCAGAGGACAGAGCTGCAGCACATTCTCCCAGAAGGCATCACTTCCCATTCCCAGTGCAGCCTTAAATCATTTTTGGAACAACATGAAATATAACCAACCAACAAATAAACAGAACAAATAAACCACATAGAAGTTCAAAGGCTCCAAAGGGAGAAGTGCAACGTGTTACACTGTGTGAATCCACAACATCACTTCCAAGTACCCGGCAATGTCAGTATCACCAGGTCTCTGGGAAGAGGGATCTGGTCTCATTTTTAAAAAGAAGATATTGATGCAAAGAATGATTAAGGAATGACTATCCCTTTGCCTATTCTGCTCCCCCTCATTAAAGTACAGACAGGTCCAATGAGAATGAGGCTGCTACCAATTTTACCTGTTGGTGCATGGACAGGACCCTTACTTTCTGCTCCTTGGGGGCGAATTTCCACCTCTGAATGGAATTGCACATCATCGCCCGATGTTGGATTACTTTCCCCCACAATATGTAACTTTCCCCCCTTTTCTATCCTGAAAGCACTGTACAGTAACTACGTAGCATTTAACATTTATGCTTTTACATTACATCAGCATTTCCTGGAGGAGGGATGAGCTATGTAATCTCCCCCAGGCAGCTCCGATTTATGCCCTTCCATTTTGCTTAGTTCATTAACTTGCGCTCTTTGGGGAGCTGAAAAGAGATATAAATTGTTCACCTAAGGCAGGCATAATTTTCACCTAAATCCATCCCAATTCACTTCTTTTTCTTTTCCCTCTCTCACATACTCGTTTTAGCATCACAGCAAGTCAAATGATTTTTTTCCCTTCACAACAGCCCCAAATGTCATCAACGCTATGTCAAAGGATGAACACATTTTAGCCAAAATGGACAATTTTTTAAAAAACAAAAAAATTGAGGAGACAAGAAGAATCAATGAAGCTATATAATTCAGCTCTTATTCAAAACAGAGCGTGTACCGTGTACTGCCATAGGCTACCAGGCGCTTAGCTCCCACGCCACTATCGTGGGTGGGTCCGAGGCAGTCTGGGTAGGTAGAGAACCGGCTGACCTTGGCTAATGTCGGTCTGTGTGAAGCTTCGGACGGGGCCTCTAGCGGAGATCGGCTCCAGGCTGCCACGCTTCACTGTCTGCAGGCGCCCGGCACCCGGGTCTTCCTTCATGATGTACATCACCTGACTGTCATCTGAGTCAGTGTCTGTCGCTCTCAGGTGCTGCTCTGTGATGCGTGCCACAGACCCTGGGAGAGAATGGGAGACGGAGGTCACTCCCTGCCATTGCCTTGGAATAGGATGTGAAATGATGTCAGGAGACTGGAGAGTAAACTGTCACACATTCTCTGGATCTAAGCAAGTACTAGGCGCCCGCCCTTCTGTTTCCATCTGAATAAACGTTAATTTCCCAGCCTTCCAATGTGCTAATCATCCCTTGAGTTTAGATCTGAGACCCTTTTCTCTTCCGATCCATTCTTCCTCCTTCGTTATGCTTGGTCTAGTCCCACAGCCTACCAGTTAGTCCTAGATATAATAATTCCTTGTTCTGTGACGTAAATCACTCCTAGCCCTATGATAAAACCTGCTTGGACCTAATGTCTTGAGGGTCACCAAATCATAAAAAAAACAAAAACAAAAACTGCCTTAAATAAACTCAAAACATAGCTGGTTGCCATCTCAGACCAAATAGTCAAAATCACTGTTGCTTAGACAGAGGATACGGTGAGGATGATCGAGCGGGGGAGCTGAGCACCGGCCCTGTGAGGCCGCATGACTGTTGGGGACGGAGGCAAGGCATTAGCTACTGGCAAACACCTCTTCTCGGGCCTCTCCCCTCGCTTTTGTGTCCAGCCATTTTCTCATATTGAAAATAGTAAATTCTGGTAGATACTAGTCATCCTGGTGCTTGGAGAGACAATCCACCGTGGGTCCTCAGTGGCCCTGCCTGGTCTTGCTGGGTAATGCAAGAATGCAAGGCTGACGACTCGTTACCCAGGCCGTTCTCAGGGACGAGGTGATGTCTTCCTCTGGGACAAAGGTCAGGCTGCTTACTGCTTGTTATCACACAGAGAGTCCCCTGAGCTCAGTGATCCTCTCCTGTAGTGCATCCCCTGCCCATGCAGGCGTCCACCTGGGCCCTCTGCACCGCCACCGCGAGACGTGGAGGCAGAGAAACCAACACACACCTGCTGCCGGTAATGCTGCCTGCTGTGCTGTCACAGAGCACTTTGTCTCGGACCCAGGGACCTTGTGTCTTCCACCAGCATCCATGAAACAGTAGCCGGCCAACTTAATTGCTTGTAAATAGGGTCAAGTTAAATCCCAGACCTAATACTTGGGAAATCTGAAAATCTCCAAATTTTCAAATACCATTATTTTTACTACAAAATACATATGAAATTAAGAAGAGACAAATGAACAGCATTCCAGTGGGTTGTAGTTGTTCTGCAGGCAAAGGCCCACTCTCTAATTAACATCTTACTGCAAACTGAGCCCAGGACTGGCTGTGTCGCAGGCTCTTCAGTGCTGTTTATACAGAGCCGTG
The DNA here is from genome assembly GCF_014108415.1 of Molossus molossus. NCBI lineage: Eukaryota > Metazoa > Chordata > Mammalia > Chiroptera > Molossidae > Molossus > Molossus molossus. The sequence goes on along the minus strand of NW_023425344.1, from coordinate 57,763,013 downwards.
GTGAACGGCAGGCCCTAGAACACCATATCAAATGATGCTCGATGAATGCACAATCTCTTCTAGTGCATGACAGCTTCCCAACTGCCCCACCATGAAAAAAATTTAAAAACAAGCATGTTGCAAATGCTGCTGGATTTCTTTAGTCATTTCCACGTGGGGTTGGTTGGGCAGTAGCAATGTTTGACCTTGGAAATACTACACGTTTTTCTTAGTCTTTTCTCAAATTCACAGATCCAGGCATCTGGCCCCAAGAGTTTCAGAGATTCACATTCGTCACTCACAACCTTTAGTGTCTCTGAAACAACAGTTGCCCCGACTCCAGCCTCCCTGAGCCCTGACGCTTAGCGCATGTCCTCCCACAGAGCTCAGGAGGCGCTGTACACCGACAGAGAACCACGGCCGCTCTCCTCCGTCCCTCTGGTACCTGCTGAGAGCTGTAGGCCTCGGTTAACAGCCAAGTGGGGGGCGTCACCCGTAGGCAGCTCTATGGATATCTCCATCCTCCCTGTGTCCATGTGGCGTCCATCAGTGAGCGAGAACCAGAACTCATCCATTTCTACACCAGGACCACCGGGCATGTACCCTACCAGCCCACCCAGGATGTCCTCATAGGTGAAGGAGGAACCCTGGTCTAAAATCCTCCCGTTCTCCAGAAGTTCAGAAGCAGTGTGCCTCTGGCGTAGATGACCTGAGGAAGGAAGTGAAGAAAAACAAAGGAGAAATGGTAGAATATATGTGGCACCAAAACACTGTCTGACTTTTCAACTAGTATGAGCCTGGGTAGAAAGTCAGGCACCTCAGAGGCGCTTGGTGACACACACATAAATGACCAACAACTTAGCATCTTATAAATAAGCACAGAGTGCTTCCCTGTGGCCTCATCTACAAACAAACAAACAAGATAAAGTCCCACCTCTCCTGGTTAATAATCTCTTCAGGAGACACAGATGGATGTAGTAATATAATGGCTTAGAAATCTAATCCCACTCCATGAATTCAAACTCATTTCATTATCTCAACCTACTTTTCCCTGCTGCAGAGTGAAAATGGAACTCTCACTTCCTGCCCTCCTCCTAGGGCACGTGGGATAGGAGATAAGGATATGTTTTGAATTCCTTGTAAATTCAGAAAGACACTGAGCATCTTTGGGTTGAGACGTCATTTCTGTTTTCAAGGGTCATGTGCACCACGATGAAACAGTTAATGTGCTTTGTTAAAGAAAGTGAAAAAGAATGAAGGCCAGCTAAAACGCAGGGACCAACAGCCTCATCAATGAGCCCTCCATCAACGACAACGGTTTCATCTTTCAGAGACCAACGGGTGTTAGCACGGACCCTTGGGAGAGGAAAATTCCAGCCTTAGCTAGTACCAGGGGATGGCACTTAGAATAAAAGTAGGTAGAAGATGCCCATGGTGGCTTTTACCTCTGGTTTAATCAGGAAAAGTGATTTTTTTTTTTTTTTTTTGGAAAAGGAATAATCTCATAAAGACATCGACCATGCCTCTAACCTGAAGTGAACACCTTTTGCAATTAATAACAAGGCTGTTCCTGCCGTAAGATGGCCCTGACCAGGTGATGGTGCTTTTTCTGAGAAGGGAAATATGCCGACTCTGAAATATGTTTTGCCTGAGGTTACATAGGAAAGTGAGAAAACAGCTGAAATTGAATTTTAGAAACACCAATTACCTAGGATTTAGGCTTTTGAAGTACCCGGTGTCTACTGCAAGCCCAGAGAATATCAGCTGGCGGTGAATTGGTTTGTACTTTGATGCAAAGAATGAATGATATAGAGACAAGGCAGAGGAATAATCTACTGAAATCTATGTGTTTATTCTAATAACCCATCGGGCACCTCAACGAAAGAACTTTATATAGGGGTTGTGTCCTACCGTGGGCAGGCTTTTTTGTCAGTACAAAAACCAGCTCATTGTCTGGAGTGTCCAGGTCCTGCAGACTCAAAGAAAAATTGCTTATCACCGCTCCCGAGCTCCGCTGCACGTGGAGGGGCTGCACGGTCATCCTGGGAGGCTCGTCATTCTTCCTCTGATTAGAGCATAAAATATTAGGTCTCACACAGGTACCGATTTAAGAAAGAGAAATGCACAGTATTCAGGGAAAGTAATATTGGTGCACCAACGTTCACTGTGAAAATAGCATTGAACGTGTCACCATCTTTAATTCCCAATCAAAATGATTAGTCTCAAAGAAGAGCAAGTCACACAAACAAAATGTTCCCTTGAAAAGAAAAGGATGGATATTCTACACAAATCTTCTCAGATCTTTTCCATCGGTACAATGATCAGAGTTTCCAGACCAAAGAGATGGGCATGTGGTTCGGCACGTAGAAGTAGATTTGGGGGTAAAAGGGCACAGTATTTGAAATTGAAACTGTCCTAGAATACCCTGAGCATATCACAGTGTGAGGAGATCACCTTTGAACGTGGGGGTTTTTAAAGTTGCCTCGCTGCCCTGTGCTAGCACCAACCCCATCACTGTCCCTGAAGGGTGTGAAGGGAGCATAGGTTTTATTTGCTCAAGGCCCAAGGTATTCCATTCTGAGTTTTATCTTTAAAACTCCCTGGGGTGGTAGAGCAAGCTTATGTAGTTGCTCTAGTGAGAATAAATACACTATCAAGGAACCCAGTTCTTTGATGCTATAATTTGATGAATAAATAGATTAAAATTTTAAGAAAAGACAATTATGAACATAGAACCACATACAATCATTTCAGGGGAAAATCGGAATATGTTAGTTTTCATCTAAATATGAGATTGGTAAGGTTTCTCTGTCTGGCCCTCCCAAACTGTTTTCACACAGAAAGAGTAGATTTTTACCCTAAAATGGAAGTTTAGGTTTCCAGGTCAGACCAAGCCCAAATGCCAGCCTTAATTCTACAAATTTCCCATAGGTTAGGGTTCTTTTTTCAAATTAACCCCTAAAACTGAAGGTCAAATTCAATCTTCTTTGCTTTTGACTTTACATAAAGCTATTTCATGGTGGGATATTATGGTCAAAGGTCCAAGTTCTCCAACTTCCAAAGTCTTTACCTCAATGGTGATATTGATGCTGTGGACTTCTGAGTGACTACTTCCATCAATCACATAAAAACTAAAAATATCATGGGTTGGCTCAATGCTCTCATGAACACTCTGGAAGTAGTAGATGTAGTTTTCCAGGACATCTTGAACCGGGAACGATGCCTCTGGGTCACTGGTAGTTCCAGGGCCAAAACGATCACCTGCATCAACATCAAGAGAGAAATTTTACCCTGGTCCATCGATCCCTGCTTATGAGGCTGACCTGGAAAACAGGAGAGCGTGGTCAACATAAGATGACAGCCTGTGTGAGGATCCGGCGGGGAGTGGATGAAGCATGGGATGAGGAGTTGGAAGACTTGGGGTTGGATCTCAGTTGCCCCACTGTTTCTCGTCTCTAAATGGATGTACTTGCCCTGCTATTTCCACAGGGTATCAAATGAGATAATATGCATGAAAGCACTCAGCATGTCACTGTTTTATAAAGCACAGAATCTGTGGTTGTTTTGTTAGAAATCTTTGATAAAGTAAGTGCTGGGGCAAGTAACGACACAATAGCAAAGGCTCTACCTTAAACGTTAGTCAACTTTAAGACCACTCTATTTGGCGTATCCCACAAGAGGAAGCCTCTTTCTCACATAAGAGGTTAACTGTATATCTTTTTATGTAAGAAATATCTCCTTGAGCATGTTTTCATCTGACCTCCCAGTACCTTCAGGAAACCTCAGCATGGGTCAGAGCTCAGCTCCTGGATGGTCCACCAGGGCTACTGTGATGGACCATCCAGAGCTCAGGTGCCATTCAGGTACTGAGATGCCCAAGGGCCATCCAGAGCTCCATAGGAAGTGCTGGCTCTAGTTAACTCTTCCTTTCATCCCAACCCCACAGACTGTAAAAGACCAAGGGAAGGAGTAAGCACCGTCTACACGACGGATGACTTGCCTCTTACCTGGTCTGAGTCTCTCTAAATGATGGATTTCAAATTGTTATCACATTTTCTTCTTTGAAAAAAGGGAGAATAAAGAAACCCCTGTGTCTTCACAGACTCCCTGGACATACCAGAGGAAAGTATAGACAGAAGACCTGAGATCAGCTTTCTCTCTCCCTCTCCCATGGTCCTTTGCTAAGATCAGGTCATATATTAAAAGGCCATTACTTCCTGAATTGTACACAGTGTCATTTTTGTCGACCTCCCAACAGAAAGACTAGGAATTAAAAAGTTTTATTTATAATTTGCTTGAATTAACAACTTAAGACAAATACTATTTTTCTTCAATGGCATAAATTTCCTTAAATTTTACCCCTCAAATTTGGTATCTCTTGTCATCAGGAGCACAGAGGAGTCTAATCCCTTGGACATACAGCTCCGGGTTTCCAGAAGAAACTGTTATAATTCCTCCAAGTTCTTATGTTCTCTTTCATTGATTTCCATTAAATGTGAGAAATATAGCTTCTTTATTTGGGTCAGAAATAGCAAAAATAAAGTAAACAATGCCTAAAAATATATTTAAACAGAATAATTACCTATTTTCTGTCACTGGAAAACAAGCTGTTCAAGTGAATCTGTCACTGAAGCTTTTAACATCAACCCTTTCAATTTCTAAAACAGCACTTTTTATTTTTTTTCACGAAAATCATTCTTATGGGCTTCCTTTCCTTCTTAAACAAAATAGACCATATGTAAATTAAACAGTCTCAACACGTGCAGGCTGTCACTATGGACATCGATCACCGCATTGCGCCGTAACACAGCGGAGCCCTACAGGTAATCAAGGTGGGTCCTGTCCTGTTTGTGCTGCCACTGCGTGAATGTAGACTCCATGCTGTTAGAGTTTATACTTAACAATATAATTATTCCATTCCTTCCGGTCTTGCTGATGAGACATTTCAGCTGCTCCTTTTAATGTTTTTAAAAAGACACTCTTCTCATCAGCAGGATTCTACATCTAGGTAACTAGTTTCATATGTATCAAACAGACTTGTTTTTTAATACCCACGGAGCAAAATGCAGGGTCCTTAAACGATGTGCCTTAGGACAATAATCTGTCCCCCTGATCATCTCTTCCTTACTGCCAGGCTCGCACTGACGTAGATCAGCCGTTTCCAGGGGTGGCCTTGGCCCAGCATCAGGGGCCTTGCCTGTGAACTGGTGAGAAATGCAAACACTTGGGCCTCGCTGACCTCATCCCCGGGGAGCTGTGTGCTCCCCGGACACTGTGCTTCCACAGCCCCCCCGTGAGTCTCATGGAGCTGAAAGTTTGAGGACCATTTTTAGAGAGGCTGAGGCTTGCCAGAAATTTGACTTCTGGACCAGGGGAAAACGCGCTCCAGGTTAACGTAAAACCACGCTAGGAAGGCTTAATAAGAAACCATCTGGAGAGGAGCGAAGGCCAGGGGCAACCATCCTCGGCTGAACCCCCACCCTTGGCCCATACTCTTCCCTCCGGGAGGAATACCATTTCCCCTCTGCCCACAGCGACTCCCACCAACCCTTCAAGTTCCAACTCAAATGTCACTTCCTTAGACTTTTCCCTGCCTCCCCAGGCAAAAGTCATTTTGTCCTATGTACTTTCTCAGTGCTTTGCTCCTTTCCATGTCCTGGCATTTTATGTGTTGTGTAATTTATCAGTCTTCATATCTGTCTCCCACTCGGGGCAGGGGCTGAGTCGCGGTCATCTTTCCATCCACTGTATCGAGCATAGGCATCCGTGGAGATAAATCTGATTCAGCATAAACAAGTTGAAGTGCATACACAGAAAGATAAGATGGGGAAAAGGCCCAGGATTTTCTTTCTTTTTTTTCCCCTTCTTTATTAATTTTAGAGAGAGAGGAAGGGAGAGGGAGAGAGAGATAGAAATACCAATGAGAGAGAACATCAGTTGGCTGCCTTCCGCATGCCCCGCACTGGGGATTTGGCCCACAACCTGGGCATGTGCCCTGGCCGGGAATCGAACTGACCATCTCTTGGTGCATGGGTCGACGCTCAACCACTAAGCTACACCAACCGGACAGGCCAGGATTTTCTATAGGGAAGTGTGGTCACTGCTAAAGGAGTTCTGGTAACCAGGCTCAAATCCCAGGCAGCATGCTGGCCACAGACACCTGCAGTCTATGGCTTCTCTGTGGGAGCTGCTAGCTACATGCCAATTACAGCCCAGCGCTGGCATTCCAGAATCTCCCTGCAGAGGAGGCAGCACGGGAACCTGCCAGGAGCTGTCTCAACTGCCAGTCACTGCGGTCCCAGGCGGCTTGTGCATGGTGCACACCTCACTTCTCCGTCTCTGTGACATCCACCAAGGGTAGTGGGTTCAGGGTAGAAGGCAGGCGGGGGAGGGGTGTTGAGAAGAGGGTCACAAATAGACAAGCATGCATTTCAATTCATGTCATATCTTCAGAAGCTGAGACAGAAGCTATGGTTTGGCTGAACTGCAGCTGCCTCACAATAAAAGGACAAATTTTATTTCCTTGACACTCAATTCTGGGTGTAATCCACAAGGCCCTCCATCTCCACTGCTGGTACCTGTTCTATTTTTTCCCCCATAGCACTGATTTACCTCCTGACATCTTACACAATTTTCTCATTTGTTAGGTTTCTTATCTGACTGCCCCCAGGATCTAAGGCACCACGAAGGTAGTGGTTTCTGTCTGTTTTGTTTACTGATGTATCCCTAGTGTTTAAAAAAGTGCCTGGCACACAGAATACGCTCAGTAAATTTCTGTTGAGTGGATGAAAGCTTCCTTCCTTCCATTTCTTGGAAATGGTTCCATTCCTCTTTAGTTCTCCATGTCCAGGTGTAATTGGAGGTGATTACCCCCCTCCGCCCTCCCTTCTTTTCCGGTCTGACAGATTCCACAGCAAAGCTCCTGCTGGTACCTGTTCCTGTGTTCTCAATGCAGCCGTACTTGGGCAGAGCACTTAGTCTAATGACGGCGTCTCCCGGGAGGTTGTCCTGATCATCGGCAGCAAAGAAATGGTGAAATGAGAGTGGGGTTCTCCCTCCCTCGTCAACCTGAGAAAGAAAAGAGAGCAGAGGGTTCGTGGGCAGTCGCACATAACTGTGGTGAAAAGAACTGAATTGCCAAGTGCTGCCTGGGTGACCTCCTGGCACCCCTTTCACGTCCTGGAGGAGGCAGGTCCTCCACAGACGAGAGGAGGCACGTGCACGCTGCTGAAGCCAGGCCATCTCTCCGCACCTCTCAGAGCGGCGCTTGGGCGCAATGCCTTGCGTGTCTCCCTTCAAAGCCGTGCTCCCTTTAATGATGGAGCTGGTTATAAAGCAGCTCTGGCCCTCTCTAATTACCCACCCCGGCACCCCACATGACAGGATGGCTGCCTTCCTTCCACACCAACATTCAAAAGCCCGCAGCTACAGAACGATCGTCCAGTCCTCCCTCGGACACTCTGAGGGCGACTGTCTCATAGGTGTTCCCACGCAGAATAAAGTCCTGTTTATTCCTTTACAGTGCATATGTATAGGTGTGCAGAAAGAAAGGGCTCAACATACCTGAAAGCTACTGCTTATCTCGATGGCAAGGAGAACAATAAATCAGCGTGAGCAAAGGCAGTTGCTCGCACCAGGTTTCTCCTTTGGGGCCTGGTTTGCATGCTAAGTCTGCAGCCCGAGCCTGGGGTTTCTCGCTAGCCTGCTGGATAGGACCCAGGACCTGCACTCTGAACAACTATTGGCTAAATGTAGGAAGATCGACAAGTTACAAAGTGGAAGGTCACCCTGACTCTGGGAATGGGGAAGGTCCAAATGGCCACCCCAAGGCGTGGAAATGAGAAAATGGGTGGAATATCAGAATCATTTAGAAACAACTCAGTTTGATCAATTTCCCGGTGCTTGACAAAACCAGAAACTCTTCTGAGCTTTTGACCTTTCAGTGTGTACAGAGAGCAAGATGAGAAAAGTGAATGAACATCTAATGAATTCCTACAATGTGCCAGTACTGTATTTTCATTGTTGTTTGTTTTTTTAATGCTATTCTGTTAATCATCTTCTAGAATTATTAATATTTTAAAGAGTAGGAAATTGAGGCTAAAAAGGATTACATAACTGGTCCAAGGTCACTCACCTAGTAAGTAACAGAACTGCCAGCTGAACTTAGGTGTGTGTAACTTCATGATTAGGGTTTATTATCTACCGCACCCTACCCCAAGGAACTGTCAACATTGTTTATAGTGATAAGTATCAACTTGATTGAAGGAGTAACTTGGGGGACATTGTCCATATCCCCATGTTTTAGTTGCCACCAATATTAGATTATAAACTCCTCAAAGATATATTTCAGTTCCAGTTTTCCTCCCACCACTATATACATCTGGCATTTAAATCTGGCACACAAATACTTGTTACTAATGAAACAATGTGGATATAATGATTTGATTTTCTGCATATAATTATTTTCTTACTTTTTGAAAAATTCTTAATTGAAAAGAATGCATATCTTGATATTATTGCCTCGATACTTTGGGGGAAGAACTTGGCAGCCAATTTAGAAAGAGATCCTTTCTTTACATGGCTACAGATTCCAGTTCTCTGAGGAACTCGATGTTTATTGATCTGAGAATTGTTTACCGTGATAAGGTCAGCAAAAGCAATGACTGGAGGTGGATTCTTGACAGGAGTGATCATGATGGTAAACATCTGATTTTCCAGACGGTTGTGGTCCATATCAGACACAGAGAAATGGAAGCTATCAGTAACCAGCTGACCATCAGTTTCAAACACAGCTGAGTACCTACAGAGGCCAGGAGAAGAATCAAATGAATGAGCTACACTGAAAAGCCAAATAAGATGATTGAATCTTTGTTTGAAAATGGGGCCAGAAGCACTATAATCTTTCAAGGGAGCTACTGATTAGTTGTTAACTTTTAGAAAAATTTTGTTCCACATTTTTTAAAACTTTAATTTATTGGGGGTGACAGTGGTTAGTAAAATTATATGGGTTTCCAGTATATAGTTCTATAACACATCATCTGTGTATTGCATTGTGTGTTCACCACACAAAGTCAAGGTTAACTATTTTAATACAATGTTAGAAAATTCTATCAATACAAAGTGGTTGCATACCTAATTTTCTTGTTGTTGATGTCTTCCATTGTGAAATTGGCAACCTCTGAGATTTCTTCCACGTCAGGTCCTGAGGTTCTTAAAAGAGTACCATACATGGGCAGGGAACTTAACTGAATCCAGATCTCTGAGTCGGGGGAAGAATCATCCTATCAGGCGAACATGAGGTAAGACATGAATGCATATTTGCAGAAATAAGTACTTCAGTAGTTAAAGATCACGGGTGCTTCCTTCTCTGCTAATTGGAAAAGTCTCTTTCCCTTTGTGACAAAACACACCATTTCAAACTGCATGAAAATCTCAGTGCGTATTCCTCCTAAAAAGCCTCTTTGATAATCTCTTTGTTTTTAAGAGTAGCTCAAGATAACAGTGGGAAAATGCATGTGAGGTGTGGGGCATAAGACGGAGACACCCTATTGTTACTACAAGCGCCCCACAAGGTTTTGCTTTTTTACAGGGATCCAGTGAAGAACAAAACAGAGTCAGAGATATAAGTCCTCTTTCTAATGACACCGTTGTAGGCTTCTTCCAGAGTTTCTAAGGATGATTTACTTTTTAGAAACAGGTAAAATTCCCTTATAACATATAATACAGTGATAAAGAAAATTCTGCAAAGCAGAGAGAATGGAAGTTACTTAGCTCAGCCAATGACTCACTTTAATGTTCAACATGATAAAAATTTTTAGTCTAATAGAATTTAGGGGATATTATGAATTTCATTCTATCAGGACTGAAAAGACCATTCCCTCTCCTTCTGAATTGCTTATTGGGAAATAAAATTGGCCTTCCGTGTTTCTATGTGGAAACAACGGAATGTCTTGCCCTGGCCAGTGTTGCCCAGTGGTTAGAGCACTGGCCTGAGCACCAAAGGGTCAAGGGTTTGATTCCTGGTCAAGGGCACGTACCTGGGTGGCAGGTTTGATTCCCAGCCCCAGTCAGGGCACATATAGGAAGGAAACCAACTGATGTGTCTCTCTCATACCGATGTTTCACTCTCTTCCTTTCCCTCCCCCTCACTCCCTTCCACTCTCTCTAAAAATCAGTGGAAACAATATACTCGGGTGAGGATGAACAACAAAAAATGGAATGTCTTGAACAGTTTCCTCTTTCTTCAAGGATATTTTTGGAAACCTCTAGAAGGAAGGCAACATCTTGGAAAGTTTTCCTGGGTCATTCATCTTTCAGAACAGTTGATGTGAACACTGGGGACAGGCACTTCATACCCTCCCAGGCAACCGTGAAGGTCAACACTGCCTAGTGCGGTGTCCTCTCAAATGCAGATGTTGACAGCGATGCTGTACACTGAGCCGAGGGGTCGGGTCAGAGCTTGGAGCTCGGGAATGTGGTGATCCGGCAGCAGCAAGTTTGAATCAGTTCTCATTTCCAGCCCCAGAGGCCCTTTAGAGTTGGCTGCTCAGGGCCCCAAGGCAAGATCACAGAACTTCGCACATTTCCTCACATCACTTGACTGTGGCAAGGAAGGAAACTCAAGTTCACTGAAGCTGCAAAACTTCAAAAAAGCTCCCCTAAATTTATACTTCAAAAGTTTCCCTATTTCTCCACATGGGTTGTCAAATATAATATGCAGGCTTCCAAAGACAACCTCCTACTCTTCCTGTGAGTACCCCCTGAAAGAGAGTTTTAAGAAAACAGCTGAGGGTTCTAAGTACTGTCTTCCAGAATGGTGATGAACTACAAGGGCAGAGCTCCTGACTCTTGATTAGGAGTATCCTCTAAATTCCTTATTGGCAAATCTGGCAAAAAAAATACTTTTTTCATGCCAGGTACATCCTATAATGTTTCAAGTCTCAAATGACTGCTGGGTTTGAAAAAGTGTGAAGTCAGATTTTTTTTCCCCCTGAAAATGCTGTCATAATTTAAAGAAATAACTATTTTGGGATAGCCGAGATACTGTGGGTGCAAAAGTTTATAATAACATAGAGCTTGTTCTCATGTAACTTTCCTACTTAAAGACCTTCTTAATCCCTTTTGTATTAATTCATTTCTTTTCATTTTCCTTTTATTATTTATAAATCTATTGTCTCACCGGTTCCACATGAAGACTAGGATTTTGGTAATTAATAGTTGTTTATGTGTTTCTCCTTTATCCTGCCCTTGGGTCTACCAATATCCTAGATCTTATTTCTCATTGCCTTGAATTTTGTGATATACTTTGGTAAATTATTACAAAGTGCTTTAGGTTATTTCATACTTAGGAAAAGGGAGTTAGACTCTCCTCATGTGGGATATATTTTTCTTTTACTCAATAGTGGACTAAGAGCCATCAATATTGTTTTGTGTAGCAACAGTTCATCTGTTTTGAGTGTTCCCTAATATTCTATAGAGCATGTATTTTGCAAGTTATCTGTTATCCTGGTGATGGGCATTGGGCTTGTTAAAAATAATACTGCTGTGAACATCCTTCTGTATATCCTTTGGTATAAATGTGTAAGTTTCCCTTGGATAGGAATCTAGGAGTGAAATGGTTAAGGTATATTACATTCATCATCACCAAAAAAATGCCAAATTCTTTCCCAAAGTGATCATTCCAGTTTATACTTCCATCGACAAAGTTAAAAAACTTCCAGGAGACCTAGTTCCTCTCCAACATTGGGTAGTGTCAGATTTTCAAATCCCTGCCAATTGAATTGGTATAAAATACGTAGTCTTAATTTTCTTTTCAAGTGACAAAAAGGTGAATGTCTCTTCATAGATTTATGCATCCATCTTCTGAAATTCCTATTAATGTCTCTTGTTCACTTTTCTATTAGATTATCTTTTTCTTTTTGATTTGTAGGCATTTTTCATCTTTTTTTGTTATTTTTGGTTACATGTGTTGCAGATATCTTTTTTCCATTTTTAACTTGTCTGCTTTCTGTATTTATGGTAGTTTTTTGGGAAACATAAATTTAATTTTAATATAGTCAAATGTATCCATCTATTCTCTAGAGTTAGCACTTTTTGCTTCAAGTTTGACAAATTCTTTCCTTTCCCAAGATTATAAAAATATTCACTTATATCTTTAAAAGAATGATAAAATTTTGGTTATGACATGTAAGTACTTGATTTACCTGGAGTTCATATCTGTGTAGGGTCTGAGATAGGGGTTCAAGTTCTTTTATTTTTCTCTATGAATACTCTTGGTTGAAGATCCATGTCTTAATTAGTTCCTCCTGTTTCTATGGGTCTGGCTTGTTATATCCATTACATACTATGGTCCCATGTGTGGGTCTGTTTCTGGACTCTCCAGCCTATTCCTGGACACTGCTTTACGTAGTGCCGCTTTATAATGAACCCTGGTGTCTGATAGGGCAAGTGCCTGCCCTCCTAGCACCGTTTTTTGGAATGTTGGCCCTTTGTTCTCCCTTAGATAATGTAGAGTCAGCTTATCAAGAGCCATAAAATGTCCACTGGGCTTCTGATCGGATCTCAGTTAAAGAGAAAGATCACTTTGTGAGAGAATTGATATCTTTTTGATAGTGAATCTTATTCATGACTATGGCAAACACATCATTTATTTAGTGCTTTTTAAAATATCTGTCCGTGAAGTGATAAATTTTCCCTATAGAAGGACTGCCTGGGTTTTGTTAGACTTTGTCCAATGGACATGATTTTTGTAATGCTATTTATAAGTGATGTTGTGCCTGGTCGGTGTGGCTCAGTGGTGGAGTGATGACCCATGCACCACGAGGTCACTGGTACAGTTCCTGGTCAGGGCACATGCCCAGGTTGTGGGCCAAATCCCCAGGGCGGGGGGCATGCAGGAGGTGGCCAATGTTCTCTCTCATCAATGTTTCTCCCTCTCCCTTCCTCTCTCTCTCTCTAAAATCAATCAATAAAAAAAGATATATTTAAGTGATGTCGTCTTTTTAGTTACATTTACAGGCTATCTTTTACTTATGTATAGCAATGCTGGTGCTTGGTTGGTCTTCTTTGTGGCCTCTTGGTAAAGTCTCCTTTTATTTCTAATACTTTGTCAAGAGATTCTTTTGGATTTTTCTTTACAATCAGTCATAGCATTAATTATCCCTAGAATTTACACATCTTTGTTACCTTTATTCCTAGATATGTGTTATGCAATATTATTATAGATGATACAGTATTTTGAATTATTGTAGTTTGGCTAGCACGCATAAACACTATTAATACTGTAAGATCAATCTTATATCATTCTCCCCATAGTACAGATGAAAAAACCCGAACCCTAGAGAGTTAAGTAATTTGCTAAGGGTTAGTAAGTGGTAAGCTTGGGTTAAAACCCATCTATTCTAACCATGAAACCCACAGAATCCCTCCCCCACTTGTTTACTTGCAATGGAGAGCAAACCGTGTAAAAGAAACCACCATTAATAAGCAAATCACACAGAATCCCATTTCTACCTTTTGTCTCTCCTGACATCTAATTAATAAACTCCAATTAAGAACAGGCTCACCTGCCCCTATCCCTTCATGTTCTGTTTCAATTATGACCAGATTTCATAAGGCGTTTCTAACCTTCCTGGATGTTTGCTGCAAACTCACTAACCATGCATATCCGGAAAGATTTTTCCCATTACACCAGGTATAAAATTCTTTTACCAGCCCTCAGTGAAAGTTAGTATAAGCCTTAGCTTTAAAATATGCCATGCTTTCAGCAGACTAGGACAGTTCTTTAGGAGCCTTTCTGCTCTAGTGGGTAAATTCATATTCAATCAATTTCTGAAAATACATGTTCAGTTGCCAATGGGCTTGCACTTTGATATGCAGCTTATAATACACAGTTAATAGGCAGGAACTGCTCCTGGAGTGCAATTTTGTTCTGTCAAGCATTCTTCAAGCCTTGGTGATCTATTGATTAAATCTGTATTCTTACATTTTTATGAATTCATGAGTTTCATAAAATTCAAGACCATAACCTATGGTAAAAATCACCTGTCAATTAAAAAAACAACAAAAAAACCCCCAAACAAAACAAAATCAAAGCTGTTCTGAAACTGTACTAGACCCATGAGAAGAATCAGGGTGGAATACAGTTTCCCATAATTTAAGAAAAGACAATCTGAGGGGAAAATCTGTGCAAAAGCAATTGAAGAAATTGTTCCCAGGCCAATGCTTAGTCTTTCATGCCACTACTCAGGACTAGGTTTTATAGCCAGCCTCTCCAGCCCAGTCAAGGATTACTTAAAACTACACAGTGTTTTTGTTTTCTTAAAGGCCAGGTTGCCCTAGCCAGGTGGCTCAGTGGATTGGAGCATCATTCCATACACCAGAAGGTGGTGGGTTCGATTCTCAGTCAGGGTGTGTGTGTGAGGTAATTGTTTGATGATTCATTCTCTCTCTCTCTCTCTCTCTCTCTCTCTCTCTTTCTCTCTCTCTCTCTCTCTCTCTCTCTCTCTCTCTCTCTCTCTCTCTCTCTCTCCTCTTTCTCTTCCTCTCTATAAAAAATAAAATAAAAAAAGGCCAGGTCATTGGTTGGAATTTTAAGATTAGTAGAGGGAAAATTCAATACTGAGAATGATAACCGTTCAGATAATCATTCTTATTTTCAAGACATGTGTCAAAACTTCTCATTACTATGTTTATATAGAGAGTTCATAACTGTGTACAACATACATAACTGAAAAGTAAAATAAATTATCCTAATTATCCTTAGCACCAGAAATAAAACCAGAGAAAGAAGATGAGTCTAATGAATGAAGATCACTTATCAGGCTAAGGCCAGGTTAACACCTAGCGTTCCCAAGCGTGCCATGGCCCCCGACCGCCTGCTTCTCCTGGGGCACGGGACGGAGGCTGAGTCTGGAAGCTTGCCTAGGCGGTCTGACAGAGGGGCACTGCCAGGGGGTGTACCAGTGTTCTGTCTAGAGCTGGGCCTGAGACAAAGGCTGGTGAGAAGTAGTGGGCTTTCTCTCAGAAAAGTGGGCCATGAAATACCATTAAACTAGTCACTGACCAGCTAAGTTCTTCCAACATGCTCTTTCCATGACAGTCTCATTTGAAACATTATGGATGGAGCTTAAAATACGGGGAGCTGGGTTTTTGGCTGTTGGCACTGTCTCCTGTTGACAATCACCCATCCCTACACATAGCCATTGTGTTTTCATCAGGGTTCGCCCATTCACTTGTCTGCTCATGAGACACTGTGAGCAGGTGGAATAAAGAGTGTCACTGTTCTGGCCCTGGCCAGTTTGGCTCAGCGGTTAGAGTGTTGGCCTGCGGTCCGGAGAGACCCGGGTTCGGTTCCCGCTAAGGGCACGTACTTCGGTTGCAGTTTGTCCCCGGCCCTGGTTGGTCGTGTGGGTGGCAGCCACTCGATGTGTACCTTTCATGTCAATGTTTCTCTCTCTCTCTCCCTTCCTCTCTCTCTCTCCCTCCCACTCTATCTGTACAAAAAATGGAAAAATATCCTCGGGTGAGGATAAAAAAAAAAAGAGTGTCACTGTTCCGAAGAGTAGGACTATAGGAAAGTTGAGAAAAAAGTTCTTCACGTGGCCATCTACCTGAAGCCTCTTACTCAGACATGGCCTGTGCGCTAGTCCGCCCGCTCAGAGGGTGCAGCGGAGCAAGAGGACAAGTGTGAGCACTTACGACGTAAGCCAGGTGTGACCTAGTGATCGCAGCTGTGCTCTCGGTAGCAATGGCCATGCTCAGCGAGGCACCGGCGGCCAGCCGAGGCCTGCGGGCCCCAGACTGTGACACCTCCACTCGCACGTCCACGGTTGTCACGGAGAGGCCGTCTGTGACCGAGATCTCCAGGCTGTCTTCGCGCGCAGAGGAGCCATCGTGTAGATACTGCAGAACGTTTTTCTCCATATCTTCATATGTGAAAGTGTCACCTTTGAAGAATAAAACAAATTACAAAGCCAATTACTTCTGGGAATGACGCTTTTCATTTATATAACACCTTTGATCTCAGGATTTCAAAGTATATATAGAATCATAAAGTGGGAGATGTAAGCTAGTTAGTCCAGCCACCCACCCAATATAGAATTCCCTTTACACTACTCTTGAAAAGGGTACTTAGCCTGTCCTTCAACACTTCTCAAGGTGAAAGGCTCGCTGTTTTACAAGGTAGCTCATTCCATGGGAGCAGCTCTATTGTTTTTTTCTTAAATCTGCCTCTATAAGACCTATTCATCACTCTTAGTTCCAGAGAAGAAAGGACAAGCCTCTATTCTTTTTTTTTTTAATTTATTTTTTATTTATTAATGTTTTTATTACAGATGTTTTTCATTTTTTCCCCCATTGACACCCCCCCCCCCCGCCCATCCCCAGCTTTGTTGTCTATGTTCATTGGTCATGCATACATGCATGTAAGTTCTGTGGTTTATCTCTCCCCCTAACCCCCAACTCTCAGGCAAGCCTCTATTCTTTATGACAGTTCTTTGAGTATCTAGTCTTGATACTGATAACTTTCTGAAAAAAATTAATTATGCTTAATGAACCTGTAAGAGATCTCTGTTTTCACTAAGAGCATACAAATTTTTTTTCAATTAGGAAATATCTAAAAATTTAAAAATAGACTTGAATTTAGAAAGTCAAACTAAGTCTAGAGGACGAATTCATGATAGATTTGATATGTGTTGTGTGAAAAAATGTTAAGGTCATATTAGTTTAGGAAAAATAGGTTTAAACAAAATTTAAAACTAAAAACTTGTAAATGGCAGGATTTATTAGATTTTCAGAATCTTTATTATGTGATATTAAAGCTTCTCAAAATTGTTTGGTCAAGGAGCCCTTTTTATGAGAAATGAATGCCACTTAGTGTCACAGGTCCCAGCAATTACACAGAGCACAGCTGAGGTATTAGTCTTCTTGGATGTTACATTCAACTCTATTTCCGGATAAATTACTGACTCTCATAACTGGTATTATGTAATTAAATTAAATAATTTATTCATTCTCTGTGTTAGTCTTCTAAGTCTTCTCTTTTAACACTGTGTTACTGTGATTTACTAGTGCTAGTGCTTTGTGCTTTTAAAAGTAATAAAACTGATACGTTTAGTATAATACATTAAAAAGACTATTTTACAAACATCTCTGGATCTCATATGTTAATTACACATATAGAGGTGAAACATAATGATCACAAAACTGGGCTATGACTATTATGCTCCTAAAGTAGTTCCCTTAGGATACTAGAAATCTATTCTAATAACCCTTCTTATGTTCAGTAAATTTGTAAAAATCTGCCTTTGTGACTCCCAAATGCCTACTGGTTGTTCTCACAAATTCAATCTACCTTCAAGGTCAAAGTCTTGCCCTCCTACCTCTGCAGGGATATTCAGAATAATGTATTTTTACATAACAACTAGGAATTATATAAAGGGTTTGAGAAAGTACAGACTGTTAGAATAAGTATATAGCATCCCAAGGTGACTACTTTGTATTTTTAAAATATATTTTTATTGATTTTTTTAGAGAAAGAGGAAGGGAGAGAGAGATAGAAATATCAGTGTGAGAGAGAAACATTCAGTTGGCTGCCTTCTGCATGCCCCTCACTGGGGATGGAGCCCACAACCTGGGCACGTGCCCTGACCAGGAATCGAACCAGGACCTCTCAGGTCCATGGGATGACACCAATCCACTGAGCCACACCGGCTGGGCTAAGGTGACTACTTTCAAAGAAATAATATCTACTTTGATATATAAGGGATGGCTATTAAAAATTAGATTTAGCTATATTCTTTGTGTATTTCTGTACTTTCTAAACAATCAATATATATTATTTTTTTAATAATTGGAGAAAGCGCAGAAAATACTGTTTTGGAAAGCTGGTCACATTACCACACTGTTATATCACATAAATACTAGTTTAAAAATGTGTTCCGTTTTATATGAATGAAGATAGATGCTGTTCACACCATCAGAACCACAGTGCTATAAACATTGTGCAGATTTGCGTGCCACAGTAAGGGAAACAACTTCATGCCCATGAGCAAGCCACAGGAAGGTGGCAGCTGTAGTTCCTATGAGGTTGTTCTAAATGCATCTACTCCTCCTAGTTTGCCCCACAGAACTGCTGACTTCTGGTCTAGACACATACAACGGACTGCAGGGCAAGCAGCGCCCGAGCCAGGCAGCGGCGGAGTGAGCGCACCTGTGGCCAAGGGCCC
Organism: Molossus molossus; assembly: GCF_014108415.1. Taxonomy (NCBI): domain Eukaryota; kingdom Metazoa; phylum Chordata; class Mammalia; order Chiroptera; family Molossidae; genus Molossus; species Molossus molossus. The sequence goes on along the minus strand of NW_023425344.1, from coordinate 57,744,807 downwards.
TGGGGACTCAGCGGCGGCCTTCAGCAGCACGCCGTGCTCCGGAGCTTTCCGAAGCTCGAAGAGGAGCTCCTCGGGCGTGGTCTCGGCGTCTCTCACCACCAACTGCAGTCCTGCAGTCAGAGAATGAAACGTGGTGAGAAGGTGTGCACATTAAAAACTATTCTCTGTGTACACTGCGCCACAGGCCAGGCTGGAACCATGCTGTGGGTAATCTGATAGTTACAAGAAGATACTGTTTCATTCCAATCAACCGCAAAGGAGGGAAAACTGATAATACAGACAATTCCCAAGTTACAAGTAGGTTCTTCCACAGGTTAACTTCTAAGTAGGTAGTTCTGAATTCAGAACACCTTTTTTTATTTCCGTACAAATGGAGGTAGGGAAGCCCACGAAAAGGTCAGTCCTGACTGGCTCAGGTAGATTTTCTTTTGGAAAATACTCCCAGAAACTGCTTTTCGTTGTTTCTTCCCTTCTTCTTCTGAATCTACGTAAGAGCCACGTTATTTTAACAATGGCTGTTCCGGCCACCACTGGAGTGAGAAGTAGGGTAAAAGTGACTGCTGTCTTTGTATATATGGCTTGCTTATAAGTTGATGATAATTAATTTTTGGCCAATACCCACATGTAGAAACTGATAAGGATCTGTAGAGCACACCTAACAGAAGTCACGCTATCCGCTCTTCGCTTTTAAGATGTTCTTGGTGGAAGAATAGTCTTCTAAAGAGTGAGTGTAGGAACGGGCAAATCAAATCACATACAAAAGAACTGGGCCAACACACACTCTTTGCAGCTTCCGAAGGTTACTGTGAGCTGTCATTTCTCCTGTTATGCTTTACTTTCTAAATAGGAAATGAAGTCACTGAAATGGCTCCCCTCTATTCCCTCTGCTCCCTGTTAATTTATATTTTAGTGATGGCCCCAAATCAATCTCCAGGGGGCTGGAAAATAAATTCTGTGTTGCGTTCCATCACTGGGCATTGGCTTTATTTCCTTCTCTCCGCACTGCTTCTATTTTCATGGAAACGGACACCTTCGGGAAGAGGAGGTCGTTACTTTTTGGTTCGAGAGGTTCCAACAGGAACCGTTGCTGAAATATGGTTCCAGTTCCAAAGCTATGTTTGTTTCAAGCTCCCAGTTCTTACCTACAGAGGTTCTACCTCCTGGGCTGACCTCGAGCAGGGGAGCTGTGACCTGGAACGCTGGTGGGTGCCGATCAGAGGAAACCAAATGAATGGTGAGGGCCATCTCTGGACTCGTGTGTTCTCCATCCGAAACTAGAAGGGGTACACACACACACACACATAAATCTGCTGTAGTCGGGCCACCTTGAGGCTGTCTTCATAAACGTATAGCCAGAAGATTTTTAGATTACCGTAAAACTTTGAAGAGATGCTTACAAGTGGAAAAAGTGAGCAAGCAAGATACTGAGAGTTATTCTAACAAAACTTTTCCTACGGGATAATAAATAGGCTAAAAGACCATAACACGTTCGTTCTAAGAAGTTTCACAAAAAAGGTGATATGGATAAATGTTAGTGGAAAGGAAAATAATACAAAATTTGCACTCTGAGATGATGTTGGTAAAGGCTTTTATTTACGGAATTATTTTTGATTAAATTCATTCTTCCGATGTTCCAGAGAAATATTTTTTCTTCAAGAAATCTCCTTTAGAAATGACATATTAATGTCTCTTTAGAAAACAATAAGTTGAACAGGACAGGAAATGTCCATACAAGTATCGCTGATGGCATTTGTTTGAAAGTAAGCAGAGCCATTTTTACCTGGTCGGTATGCACAAGGCAATAAATGGAAGACACCTTTGTGAACAAAACGGTGACCTTAAGATTTTATTTCCCTGGATTATCTGACATCTAAGTGAACACTGATCACCCGAGGGAAATGAAAGCAGAGTTGCCTGATCCTTGGCTCTTATTTCCACTTTCCCATAACTTAGCACACCCGCCCTCTCTAGAAGCCAGGAGGGTCACCTGCATCACCAGCTCATCAATGTGTTTATCTGTAGCGGCAATGGAGAAACCTGTACTAGTGATTATTTTATTTTTATTTATTTATTTTAACATTATTTATCTATTTTTAAACTTTAGTTACTATTGATTATTTTAAACGTGCGCTATGCTTGTATATGGATTGGTTATAAGAAACTGATTTCCTTCTTCGCTTTCTTCTGGACTTAGTAATAGTCCGTAGGAGTCTAACTTGTACTTAAGAAAAAATAAAGTATTGCTCAGTGTCTCCTAGTAATTATTCCATTTAAATTTTAGATTTCTCTCTTCCTTCAGGACAGATCTAAAAGACTTGGTGGATTTTACAAGGGACATTCCATGTCCAAGAGAAGTCCAGAAACAGCGCCATTAAAGGAGAGAAGACATAATCCCTGTAAGAATGAAGGTTTTATGACTCAGTCAAATGTCAGAATCATTGCCTCTGATCCTTGTTCAGGCTCAGTCTTCTCTCTGGATCATCAAAGAGAAGAACAGATGATTCTTAACTTTTGGGGGTTTGTGGACACACATACAAACTTTTCATAAATTTCTGTCCATTTGAGATTTTCTGAAGTCTCTGGAATCTAAATTATAAACCCATCAGTTAAATAAAAATAAATAATTGCAAAATATAATTTTAATTTTTTAATGTTTTACATTGATTTTATTTTTAAAAGGGGGAGACCTCAAGGAGCCTTCAACATCCTTACTTACAGAAAGAAAAGAAAAGGTCCTAAAACGTATAACTTTGGTCATATCACACAGCTGTCACTATGACCAAGATCTTGGCCCCATAAGTAAATGGAAGAAAGCTATTTTCTGGTACATATTACATAACAAGAACATATATCACATGGGTACAGGGTTTTGTAAGGAAACATGAGAACTTTCAATCCAAACGTTAGCAATTACATGGCCAGCCCCTTTTAAGCAGTGTTTCTGCTTTCTCTGAGAAACAGTCAAACTGCCTGTTTGGGTCAGATGCCCCCTGTGGGCACCACCCACCTGGTGTGTTTCCTTGTTCAGGACAGTTTTACACAATGTCTGTGCTTGCCTTGAGCTGCCAGGCCAGGAATGTCAGCTTTCTTTCTTATCTTAGCTGACGAACTGAATGAGCCGTGCTCCTTCGCTCTGTGGATAATACTGTCAGGACTTGGGCTTGTTGCTGCCTTAGTTCGTATGTGCCCAATTTAAAGTTCTCGCCCACAAAAGTCTCCTAAAGAAGATGGCTTCCTTCCTATCAGATTCCAAAAGTTTTTATCCTTAAATAAAGGAATCCTTGCACCCTTCACGACAGTTAACTCAAAATGGATCATAGACCTAAATGTAAAACACAAAACTACAAATGCCTAGAAGATAACATGGGAGAAAAAATGGGTGACCTTGGGGATGGTGGTGCTTTTTTAGATACAAGACCAAAGGACAGCCCGGCCAGTGTGGCTCAGTGGTTGAGCATCGACCTATGCACCAAGAGGTCACTGGTACAATTCCTGGTCAGGGCACATGCTCAGGTTGTGGGCCAAATCCCCAGTGGGAGGCATGCAGAAGGTGGCCAATTAATGTCCTCTCTCATTGATGTTTCTATCTCTCTCTCCCTCTCCCTTCCTCTCTTCAAAACTCAATAAAGAAAAAAAAAAAAAGGACCACAGGATATGACTCATGAAAGAAATAATTGATAGGCTGGACTTCATTAAAATTAAGACCTGCTGATGGGAATGCAAAATGGAACAGACACTTTGGAAGACAGTTTGGTGGTTTCTTACAAAACTAAGTATACTCTTACCATATGATCCAGCAATTACATTCTTTGGTATTTACCCAAAGAAGCTGAAAATTTAGTTCCACACAAAAACCTGCACACAGATGTTTATAGCAGCTTTATTCATAATTGCCAAAACCTTGGAAGCAACCAAGATATCCTTTACTGGGTGAATGAATAAATAAACTATGGTATATCCAGACGATAAAATATTATTTGGCACTAAAAAGAAGTGAGCTATCAAGCCATGAAAAGACATGGAGGAATCCTAAAAGTGTATTACTAAATGAAACAAGCCAATTTGAAAAGGCTATATATTATATAATTCCAACTCGTGATATTCTGAAAAAGGCGCAATTATGGAAGACACTAAAAAGAATATTGGTTGCCAATGGTGGGAGTTGGGGTGTGGGAGATGAATAGACAGAGCACAGAGACTTTTTTAGGGCAGTACATATAATCTGTATGATATTATAATGATGGATACATGTGATACATTGGTACAAACCCATAGAATGTACAATACCACGAGTGAACCCTAAAGAAAACTATCTACTTCAGGTGATCATGATACATCGGTGTAGGTTCATGCTTGGTAAAAATAAATATACCATTCAGGTGAGTGATTGATAATGGGAGAGGGTATGCTATGGGTGTATGAGGCTAGGAGGTATAAGGAAAATCTTTATACCTTTTTAATTTTTGTTGTAAACCTAAAACTATAAAATTGTCTGTAAAATAACTTTTTAAAGATCATGTAACTATTTATAAAAAAGGAATCTCAGGTAGAAAGAAGATAAATTAAGGTCAGCCTAAGATCCATTTCCTTTACCCTGTAAATAGGTTCAAGATTCAGTTAACTTAAAGTCCCATGGAAGTTAATAGTTAAGCCCTTTAACTATTCAAGTTTTCAGGTAAAATTTGAGGCTTGGAAACCAAACTAGCACACTACTATGATACTTGTTTTTCATGACCAACACAATACACACCAGACTAAATTAAATATCCCATACCCAGAGTCAGAAACTTGCATTAACACCTGGTACTACTGTTTGCCAGGTGTGGAAACCTGAACAGATTACTTACTGTAATGATCCTTAGTTCCTCAGCCTCAAAATGCTAAAAAATAATACATTTCCTTACAATAATGTTACAAGGATTAAATGTGACAACTTAAATTATAAATTGATTTGTAAAATCTAAGTGTTATAATCTATTACATGATATTGCTGATTGTATAAATTATCTAGAAGTCTGTCACTAGAAATAAGGTGACACTAGGTTCATATTCACAGTGACATGACACTAGAAAAAGAAATAAAGGGCATTCAAATGGGAAAGGAAGAAGTAAAACAGTCACTATGTGCACACGACATGATATTACATAGAGAAAACCATAAAAACTCCAAAAATCTTAGAATAAATGAATTTAGTAAAGTTGCAGGATGCAAAATCAATATACAAAAATATCTGTTGAGCTTCTATTTGCTAATAACAAACTATCAGAAAAAAATTAAGAAAATAATTGCACTTACAATTGCATCAAGAAGAATAAAAAGCTTAGGAATAAATTTAACCAGGAGGTGATAGATCTGTACAAGTAAAACTATACTACATTGATGTAAGGGATTGAAGAAGACACAAATAAATGGAAAGATATTCCATATTCACGGATTGGAAGAATTAATGTTGTCAAAATGCCCATACTACCTAAAGCAATCTACAGATTCAATGCAATCCCTAAGAAAATTCAGTGGTTGTTTTCACAGAAACAGGACAGATAATCCTAAAATTTGTATGGGATTACAAGAGAACCTGAATAGTCAAAGCAACATTGAGAAAGAATGCTGCCTAATTTCAAACTATATTACAGAGCGATGGTAATCAAAACTATATGATATGGGCATAAAAACAGACATACAGATCAAGCCTAGAAATAAATCCACGCAAACGTGGTCAATTCAGTTATGACAAAGGAGCCAAAAATATACAATGGAGAAAGGACAGTTTCTTTAATAAATGGTATTGGGAAGACCGTACAGCCACATGCAAAAAAAGGAAACTAGACCACTATCTTGCACCATACACAATAATGAACTCAAAATGGATTGAAGACGTGAATGTAAAACTCTTAGATGAAAACCTAGGCATTAAGTTCCTTGACATTAGCCTTGGCAACTATTTTTTAGATTTGACACCAAAAGGAAGGGCAATGAAAGCAAAATTAAACAAGTGGAACTACATCAAATTAAAAACCTTGCACATAGCAAAGAAAGTCATAAACAAAATGAAAAGTCAACCCACAAAATGGAAGAAAATATTTTCAAATCATGTTTCTGATAGGAGATTAATATCCAAAATATATAAAGAATTCATACAACTCAATAGGAAAAACAAAATAATTTAATTAAAAATGTATAGAAGATCTGCATAGACATTTTTCCAAAGAAGACATACATATGATGAACAGGTGTTCTCATCACTAATCATCAGGGACATGCAAATCAAAACCACAATGAGATATCAACTCACTCCTATCAGAATGGCTATTATCAAAAGCACAATAATTAACAAGTGTTGGTGAGGACTTAAGAAAAAGGAAACTGTTGTGCACTATTAGTGAGAATGTTTATTGGTGCAGCCACCATGGAAAACAGTATGAAGGTTCCTCATAAAATTAAAAATAGAACTACTGCCCTTGCTGGCAGTTAGAACATCAGCCTATGTACCAAGGGTCACAGGTTCAAATCCTGGTCAAGGGCATGTACCTGGGTTGCAGGTTTGATCCCTGGCCCAGTGGGGGTCATTCCAGAGGCAACCAATGAACGTGTCTCTCTCACATGGATTCTTCTCTCTCCCTCCCTCCCTTTCACTCTATCTAAAAATCAATGGGAAAATATCCTCAGGCGAGGATTAACGACAACCTCAAAAACAGAACTACTCTGTGACTCAGCAATCCCAATTCTGGGTATTTATCTGAAAAAGAAACAAAACAAAAACAATAAACACTAACTTGAAAAGATATCTGCATCCCCATGTTTACTGCAGTGTTATTTACCATAGTCAAGGCATGGAAATAATCTGTGTCCATTGATGGATAAATGGATAAAGAAAACATCATATATATATATATATGTGATGGAATATTATTCAGACATAAAGAACAATGAAATTGTGCTATTTGTGACAGACAACATGGATGGACCTTGAAGACAAACCATATGATCTCACTTATATGTGGACCCTAAAAAATGAGCAGGTTATTGGTTGCCTGAGTTAAGGAATGGGAGGTGGGCAAAAGGAGAGAAGGTGGTCAAAAGGTACAAACTTCCAATTATAAGATAAGTAAGCCCTGAGGGTGTAATATGCAACATGGTGACTATACTTAATAATACTGTATTGCATATTTGAAAGTTGCTACAAGAGTAGATCTTAAAAGTGTGATATACCACATAAACAAAACAAAGGATAAAAATTGTATCAATAGATGCAGAAAAAGCATTTGAAAAAATTCAGCACCTATTTATGATAAAAACTCTCAGCAAAGTGGGAAGAGAGGGAACATACCCAAACATAATAGAATCATTATATGACAAACCCACAGCCAACCTCATATTCAATGAACAAAAACTACAAGCATTTCCCACAAGATCAGGAACAAGATAGGAATGCCTACTTTCACTACTCTTATTCAAAATGGTACTGAAAGACATAGCCACAGCAATCAGACAAGAAGAAAAAATAGCCATGGCCAGTTTGGCTCAGTGGTTAGGGAGTTGGCCTGCAGACCAAAGAGTCTCAGGTTTGATTCTGTCAAGGGCTCATATTTCGGTTGCAGTTTGATCCCTAGCCCTGGTCAAGAGTGTGCAGGAGGCAACCAATCAATGTGTCTCTCATATCAATGTTTCTCTTTCTCTCTCCCTTCTTCCCACTCTATCTGAAAATTAATGGAAAAATATCCTCGAGTGAGATTTAAAAATAATAATAATAAAAAAATAAATAAAAGGCATCTAAATTGTAAAGGAAGAAGTAAAACTGTCATTATTTGCAGATGCTGAGAACCTTAAAGATTCTACCAAAAAACTACTGGAACTGATAAATGAATTCAGTAAAGTAGTAGGACACAAAATAAATATCCACAAATCAGTTGCATTTCTATACACCAATAATGAACTATCAGAAAAAAAAAACTAAGAAAACAATCACATTCACAATTGCATAAAAAAAAATATCTAGGACTAAATTTAACCAAGAATGTAAATAACCTGTACTCATAAAATTATAAGACACTGAAGAAAAAAACGGAAGGAGATACAAATAAGTGGAAGCATATACTGTGTTCATGGATGGGAAGAATTAACATCATTAAAATGGCCGTACTACCCAAAGCAATCTATAGATTCAGCACAATTTCTATCAAGAGACCAATGGTGTATTTCATAGAACTAGAACACATTTTCCAAAAATGTATAAGGAACCACAGAAGACCCTAAATAGCCATAGCAGTCTAGAGAAAGAATAAAGTTAGAGGAAACATGCTACCTGATATCACACTATACTACAAAACTATAGTAATCAAAACAAAAAGGGCATAAACACAGACATATAGATCATTGGTATAGAATAGAGAGCCCAGAAACAATTCCACACCTTTATGGCCAATAAATATTTGACAAAGGAGGCAAGAACAGACAATGGAGTAAAGATAGTCTATTCAGTAAACGGTATTGGGAAAATTAGACAAACACATGTAAAAAATAGAACTAGACCACCTTCTTACATTATACACAAGAAAAAACTCAAAATAGATTAAAGACTTAAGTGTTAGACTCAAAACTATAAAAATCCTAAAAGAAAACATAGGCAGTAAAATCTCAGACATTTCTTGTAGCACAATTTATATATAAGCAAGGGAAACAAAAGAAAAAATAAACAAATGTGACTACATCAAACTAAAAAGTTTTTGCATAGCAAAGAAAAACATCAACAAAAATGAAAAGACAACCCACTGAATGGAAGAATATATTTGCCTCTGATATGATACCTCTGATAAGGGGTTAACCTCCAAAATTTATAACAAACTTATAAAACTCAACACTAATAAAAACAAACAATCCAATTAAAAAATGGGCTAAGGACCTGCATAGACACTTCTCCAAAGAGGACATACAGATGGCCAACAGACATATTAAAAGATGCTCAGTGTCACTAATCATTAGAGAAATCCACAATGAGATATCACGTTACACCTGTCAGAATGGCTATCATCAATAAATCAACTAATAAGTGTTGGCGAGGATGTGGAGAAAAGAGAACCTTCGTCTTCTGTTGGTTAATAAACTTTCCCAGAGCAGACTGAACCCCAGGCAGTCTGTATCCAGAGTCTATAATCTTAACCACTAGATATTTGAACCAGTTAAAACAGGGCTTAAACAACACTAACCTTTGGTATCCTTGGTGGGTTGTTTTTCCTTTGAATACAAAGGTAAGCCATGACTATTTAACTAGCTAATTATTTTAGGAGAAACGTATCTTATGTAACTTTTAAGCAGTTCTTGGAAAAGAACTAAAAGTAATGAAGAAAGCAAAAAGAATGTACTAATAAGGAAATCCATTTTCTAATAAAATTGAGATTAAAATCTTCACCTGTGAAGCGGAATTTCACTGATTCTGGGAGACCTGCAAGAACAGAAAAGTGAAAAATCAGTGTATTAAACATTTTGGGGTCAGATAGATGGGGAAGGTATAAAATAAGGGGCATAGGTGAGAGAAGTAAAGGATGTTTTCATCTAAATTGTGGTTTAAGGAAAGGCTACTAGGTCATTTGATAATGTTATGTTGAATTCAATGATGCCAACACTAATTTTAAGTAACCAAAAGAACCAAAAAGTGAAATAATTTTATGTCGCAGTACTCAGAGTGATTTATAATACATTCATTCAGATCCCATTTTATCAGTACATAAAGTCTTACAAATCCGTGAAGGAGGGTGATGTCATATATCACTGACAAGGCTGTCTGGTGGGTCAATTCCATTGTAGAATTGAGTGATGCTCGGGACAATGATTTACACACTGTAACAGTGTGAGAGGTTTATCTCATGGCATTTACCCCATAGATTATACAGGACAGGAGTCTGCTCTCTCAAAAAAGGCTCTAGGATCTCAGACAAGTATAATGGATATGGAAATAACTTCAACCATGGCTGACACGTTTTCTTTCCCTCTAATTCCAGAATACCCTGAGTTTCTTGTAAAATAGGTCTTGTAAAGTAGGGGTTAGAGAACCATGAATATTTTCATGGGTTATTGGCTCCCCAGATATTAAACACTGGGGATCCTCCTTAGAGAAGCAGCCTCCGCCCCACCTTAGGGATTTTCTATCTAATTGAGTAGTTAATCATTTCCTAGACAATTGCATTTATATAAATAATGGCAATTATTACTTTAAATGTTGGTTATAATTTAAAACATAACTCTAAAATTGTGTTATCTATGTTCAACTCATCACAAGAAATTAAAATCTATTCCATATTAACCAAGTTATCATATTAAAATAATACTCGATTAATTTTGTTATATGGTATATGTACCTTAATGATTATAAAGAAACAGCTTCAAGATTTTTAGAATCATTTCGAGGCACAGAGATATTTAGGGCAGGGACTCGGGGCTCCTGCTTTCCAGCCGGCAGCTTTGGTTACTGGGTCAAGGGGAGGGATAAGGAGAGGCAAGGGTTAAGGCTATTGTGGTTTCGTGGAAAGGCACACACTGGCTTAATTTAGAAATCCTGTTATTCTTTTACTTAGTCTTCCCTTCCTTTAAAAAGGTGCCTTCTGACAAATCCATGTTTTAATCCCGAAAGGTCACCTGCACGCCCCATTCTCACATGGGGTCTTCGCTGAGGGACTGCAGGATCTTTTTCACTGTGTTCCTTTTACCCACAGGCCCAGCACCCTGGCTTCCTCCTCGCATCCATTCCAGGCACTGCGTTGAAGAGTTCCTTATGAAAAGCCATCCCCCTAGATCTATCTAACATCCCTCCCCACCACCAGGTTCTTACTGTTATTGGGATGGAGATCCAAACCCTTATAGGTGTACAGCACCTCCAAGGCTGGGCTCTCCTCTCTCCCTCCAGGCCCGCCCCAGCTCTGCTCAGCCATCCACATTCCAGACACACTCGACTTTTTTTCCGTCCCCAGGATGCCACATTCACTCCTTCCTCAGGGACTCTGCACATGGGGGGTATTTTTTCTCCAGGAATGTTCTCCAACTAAACTATTCCAACAGGCACACGCAGCCTAGTCAGTGTCTCCCCTCCTCTCCACGGTCAATACCACCCTGAGGTGGCCTCCACGGAGCCTCCAGTTTAGGTCAGTCTTGTTAACATCTAACTCCACCACTTATCAGAGCTCTTACCTCAGACTGCAATGAAGCATTCATTACTGGGCTTATTTATCAAATTCTGTCCCTATATTTAGATCCCCAAACTCACCAAGAACGGGATTCATACCTCTTTTATGCTCACCACTAGATATGCAAGGCCTCACTGAGTGGTTGCCACATAGTAGGCATAAAATAAAGATTTACTGGATGCATTCCTGCACGCATAAATAAATAAGTAAAAGGGAGGAACTGAGCCTAAGCTACATACTGGCCCACAAGCCTCAAGCTAGTTTGAACAACTATAAAGAAGTGTCACTAAACTATCCAGGAGGACTACAGGAAGCGTTAGAGTGAACCTGCCATGAAGATCCACAGAGAACAGTTTGGGTGCCTCAAAATAGAAAAGAAAGCATTACCAGCGAAGGAGAAGGCCATGATCTCCTGGAGGTGGGGGGCTGCCGTGGGAGGGCGGTACATGATTTTGCCCTGGTTAATATCTTCCTGCGTGAAATATCGGATGGGGGAGTGGGGCTGGTCCCTGTGTTCGATGATACCTGGGGAGAAGAAGACTGGGCATGAGCAGCAACAGGAGCTCTGGATGGCTAACAATCACAAGAGCCATCAGCGGCCTTTCCCACTGCTGAGAGTCTTTTATTCTTCAGGAACAATTGCTCTCAGGTTGTTCTTGGTATACTATTCTGTTATTCAAGAAAAGGCAAATCTGAAACCCAAACAGACTCTTGACTAAGAATCACTGACTATACACAATGGTAAGACACAAACTACTGCCTCTACCCTAGTTTAGACCAGGTAATTCTCCAGAAGTTATAGACACTCTACCATAATTTTGAGATTATCTTAATTGAGTTTAAGTTCAAAGGTCAAGGTCACGGGGAAAATGGCACAGACTGGTCACCTGATGAGGCTGTAGGGAGATTTTTCTCGGTCTACCCTCTTTCCTTCAGGAACGAACCTTCATCTCTGTGATGATCCATGGTAACAGAAACATAGATATAAATTATTTTAAGGTCTGGATTTACAATGGTCACTTTGCTTGTGATCAATGCTTTAGGAGCTGTCTATTTGCCTGTCATTTCTAAATTTTACAGGTACAGAATGGATGCTGTGATTATCTCTCACGTCCTATCTCTTCCAAAGGAGGACACACGTGAGGCTAGGTATTGGACTAATTCAACTTCTGAAGGGCTGAGAGACAGTCCATTCAGGCAGCTGGTCAGAAAGTACTCATCTCTCCCTGGAAACATAGGGAGAACTCTAGCTATGACTGAGCAGGTTTAAAAAAGGGGATGATGACTTTCAGACTTTTAATTTCTTTGGATTTTATCAAAAGAGTCATGGAATTAAGTTTTAGACTTTGATTTCTCCTTGGGAATTTGACTTTGTGAAAGGCTTACATCTAAGGCAGTGATTGGTCTTGGCCTTAGAGATGGAAGCAGAATTGTCTTAATAGAAGCTGATCTCCTTTCTCTGAGGGGCAGTCACACATCTTTTGGGCATAGCTTATTAGTGAAACCCAAAGTTTAGAGATCTTAATGCTGAGGGACTGATGGTAGGGGCCCACTCCTCCTCTGGCTGTGGTTCCACATCTCCATGTTCCCCCAGGGGAGGAGGAGGATAAGTATCCAATTGGGAAAGGAACTGAGTATGTGGCTCAGCTCCCTCTGAGCTCTCTGGCAGAGTTTCTTGTCCTTAGCGCATTCTTAATCGGTCTGCTCATCCATCATAACCACACCAGGGCAAGCAGGCTCTGTCTCTACAGACAGTGACCATGTCTGTCTAGGTGTCTGTCCAGTTCTGCCTGTGCATGGGAGAGGGAGCTCAACCCAATGACTGAAGTTATATGCACACTATGTTCTCCAGTATAGCTCTGTTGATACCAAAGTTGACACATCTCCACAGGTCTGACCACAGGGTCTCTCTCTTTCTCAATTAGTTCTAAACTCAGAGGATGGGAACTGGGATATCAATAATTGTTGCTTCTTAAAATTCAATAACTATAAGCAGATAAAACATCAGAGCTTTTAAGACCTGTCAACACCTAGAAGACTTCATCATTTGCTGCACATCTTACCTTGAGTTGGATGCAGAGGTGAAGTGACATTGTATATAATCTTTCCACTTGACTTGTCAGAATTTACAAAGGAGAGAGAATGAGGCTGAATCACAGTCAGGTCATCTTCCCGAGCCTAAACAAAGTTTAAGAAGAAAGAAGAAAAAAATGGTGTGATAAAAACAAAAGCCAGAGGCTAAACCAAACCTTATTAAACAACAACAACCAAACAAAAACACCTCACTCTGTACTTTAAAATCAGTCACAGATAACAAGATTTCTGTAAAAGTTCAAAAGAAGGAGCTGGTCTCTTGCACTGTAGATTGGTCCCAGCCTTAGGAACCTCACAGGGCGATGGAGTCCTCTTCAGGTCTTCTTGTACCAGCTCTTCTCTCCCCGGCCCTCGGCCCCAGGTTTATGCCAGTGCATGCTCTGGGAATCCCAATATGGTCACTGTCCCCAGGTGAAGCTCACAGTGGTACATGTTTGAAAATGAGCCATCAAAGCTGGATATTCTACTCTTCGTAGCTGAATTGCTACATCTTTGCTCCTCCAATTTAATGAGCTAAGGTTGCATCTGGTAAAAAGTTCCCTCTAACGCTCCCCAATTTTGCTGATGGGAACTTTGATTCTTTCTGTTTCATTGTATTTTTGTTTTGAAACTGTGATGGTTTCAAAGGACTAAAGATGAACTCAAAACCCAACAGAGGCTCATCATTTGAATGCCAAGATTTAAGAATTATTTGTTTTTTGTTTGTTTGTTTTTTAGACCCAGTAAGAGGGAAGGAGGGAGGGAAAGAGAGAAATATCGATGCAAGAGAGACACATTGATTGGTTGCCGCCCACATGACTCTGACTGAGGCCTGGGATTGAACCTGCAACTGAGGCACATGCCTTTGACCAGGAATCAAACCCAAGACTCTTTGATCCACAGGCCAACGCTTTAACAGCTGAGCCAAACCAGCCAGGGCCAGAATGATTTGTTTATTAAAGGAAATAATAAAATAGTCAATATTTCTTGTTGTCTCCAGTCTATTATTCAGAAGAACTAGATATTGGCCTGGTTGGGTGGCTCAGTTGGTTAAGCATTGTCCCATGCACCAAGAGGTCGCTGGCTCAATTTCCAGTTAGGGCACATGTCCAGCTTGAAGGCTTATCCCCAGAAGGGGACATGTAGGAAGCAGCTGATTGATGCTTTGCTCTTGCATTGTTGTTTCTCTTTCTCCTCCTTCTCCTTTCTTCTCTCTCTAAAATCAATAAAAACACTGTTTTAAAAAAAGAACTAGATATTGCTTTTTTATTCTAGTTTTTAGAACCCAATGAAGACTCAAGCAAAATAAATCAGAAGGCCAATAAGTATGTAGCTTTTACTATCCACTTATACCCGTATACATCCATCACCCACCAACAGTGACAACACTAAAAAAAAAAAAGGCAGGGATGGGGAGAGATCCAGACTCCCATGACTAAGCCTAACAGTGAGCTGGGGACAGCAGCAGAAACACAGTGGAGAGGGGAAAGAAGGGTGAGCATGGGCCCTTTGACTGCTCCACACATGCTGTCAATAAATCAGGACAAAAAAATCGGGCTCTTAGCAGGCTCTTCCTAACTGACCCCTGAAGGGTTAGAGTTTGACACCCTCTCCTGCTCTTTGAAGTTTTGCTTCTTTCAGGAGGAATTTTCCTGTTTCAGAGAGTAGGGGTCAGTAGTTCTCATGGAGGAGGGTGTGGTATTCTTCCTGTAAGCAGGACAAGATTGAAGGTTATAGTTGCTCTTTTAATCGTCCCCAAGGCATACTTGTCCTGGGAAGAGGCAGCATTATCAGGTTAGGGCCATCGTCCTATAGTAAAGAGTCATATTTCAGGCCTTTGCTCAGCTTTGGAATGTACAGAGTGAGGAACATCAGGATTGCAAAATAGTACCTGTTCTCTCACCCTAAAATAAAACAAGTAAGGACAACAAATTAAAAATATATGTCCTTTACAAGGCGTTTACAGCCCACGCATGTGTGTACACAGCTACGAATGTGGACATGTGTGCACACAGATACACAGACAAAAAAGTACAGGCTCAGTACATTGCTCAGCACCATTTGCTACCTTTGCAATCTCACAACCATCAGAATAACTGCAAATTCGAGTATTATGAGATATTTTTGAAAATCTAGATGTCCCTGCAACAATAAAGTGATAAGAAGGGAGTATTGGCATGGATGCAGAACTACGGAAAAGAGAAATGTGTTTCAGCCAAGATAACAGATATTTCATATCCATGAAATGTATGGATACTCTTCCTCTACTAATATTAATAGACAGGAGATAGAAAAAGAACTTGATTCTCTGAAGAAAGCAATATTGAGGTTGAGATGTATCAAAGTAGAATCAATTTTAATATTGCCTATTTGGAAGGTTCAATACTCATCAATTAAACATTTAGAAATGAGAGATTAAATTTCATAGAAATCATTACAGAAGACACTTTTTATTAAAATATTAGTCAACAAGAGAATATTACAGAATAATGATTTTCATTATACCCACATTACTTCTGCATTTATCCAGAAGCCACCCACTTCTCCCCATGGCCATCGCCACCACCCTGCTGGATCACCAGGATGGCTTCGCCACTGCTCTCTTCCCCTCCCTCCCACTCCCCAAGTCTATTTCAGCACAGCAGTCAGTGTGGTCCCTGTAAAAAGGACATTAGACCTCTGCTCAACACCCTGCAATGGCTCTCCATTGGGATTAAGAAGTACAAATTGGTTGCTAGACTGACAAACCTCATAGGGAAGGGGGATTGGGGTGTGGGAAGAAATAAACCAAAGAATTTATATGCGCATATGCATAACCAATCGACACAGACAACAGTGTGGGGAAAAGCAGGAGGGGGGCAGAAGTGGGGAGGAGGGGGTCAATGGGGGAAAAATGAGGAACATCTGTAACACATTTAACAATTAAAGATAAGTTAAAAAAATAATTTAAAAAGAAAAAAAATAAATAAAAACTAAGTCCCTATGAGGCCCCATACAATCCCCCCCCCCCCCCACACACACACTTAGTACATCTGTGAATTCATGTCAATTATACTTGCTTTCACTTATTGCCCCGGCCCTACTGGCTTCCTTGTTGTTCCTTGAACATCTAAGCAGGCTCCCACCTTGATGCGATGCCTCTAAAGGCATGGTTCCCTGGGCCTGGACTGTGCTTTCCTGGGTATCTGCATGGCTGTCTTCCTCACTTCCCGCAAGCCTTCTTGAAATGTCATTGTCTTAACGAAGCCACCCTGACCACTTTATTTAAAACCGAAACATAGGTCTCCTCTGCCCCTACAACTACATTTCCGACACTCTTGGCCCTGATCTACTTTTTGTTTTACCATAATACGTCTCACTTACTTGCTATATGTGAGCTATTTATTTTATTACTTATACCCAAGAGACTGTAAACTCCATGAAAACATTAATTTTGTTTGTTCATGGGTGGATCCCAAGCACCTAGCACATGGCACATGGAATGACTTGATAAAAATACGTTGAGTGAATGAAACATAGCATTATAAAAAGATTAAACTAAGAAAAAAAATAATAAAAATACTTCTTATAATAACTTAATCAGTAATTTATTCAGAAAACTTTGCATTGCAGTTCAGTGTCATCTAAAGAATTAGGTTGGGGTTGGGGGGGGACAAATATTTTAACACTTAAGCTTTAGCAAAGTGCACATAACTTAAACATCTAGGTCAGGATTTACAAACAACATTATGATTTCACAATCTGTTAAAAAAAAACAAACCCATTTCACATGTTGACTGTCACTGTTACTAAAGCAGCAAAACCCACAAGGGGCCTGAAAAATCAGATGTCCATGAATAATGAAATCAGACAAATAAAATGGAGGTCCTACAAGAAATTATCTTCTCACATAGTTTATCAGTTAGGACAACAAAATGAATTCATTCATATTTATGTAGCAAATTATTGAGTAAGAACCAACTATATGCAGGGTACCAAGCGAAGAGCTATGGGAGATAACAAAATGAATCAGATATAGACCCTTTCCTCAAGGAATTCCACTTTTTTTGTAGGGGAAAATCATAAACAGCTCCAAGGTAGGAAATTCTCAGTGGTGTGAAAGGCTCAGCTAAAGCACAGCAGGAATTCCAAGGATAAACAAACATTTCCAGAGATTGTAGATAATAATTCTATTAGTTTCTGACAGGTCCCAAGAATAAACATGGACACAGATGCCCAAGGCCACAAAATAAACAGAGCCAGACTTGAGCCTGCATCGCAAAAGGGATCAGCTGCTCTAACTGGATCCCTGCTGGCCCCCGTAAGAGTGGTTTTAAGAGAACTGGGCTACAGCAATCACTCTGAAAACAAATGAAACTAGGAAAGAAAGTCTTATTTAAGGCTTTTCCCTTAACCGGTGACTTTGGCCAACCCAACCCTGAGTTTGGCAACCATTTGAAAAAGGAAATAATAAATACTGTGTCTTTCACATTAAGAGATAATAGAATATATTTCCTCTTTTAGAAAGGAATTGGAAATATATTCAGTGTGTGTGTAAACCTATATGATTAACTTATTTGAATTTGAAGGGGATACAGTTTAGGGACTTACTATGTGGAAGTAGGTCTGAAAATATTCATTTAGCCAACAAATATTTACTAAGCAACTACTTTATTTAAGGCATTGTGTGAGATGCTGAGTAGAATACCAAGATTAATTAATCAAAGGTTTTGCCCTTAAGGATTTTCAAGGTCAAATAATGGATGATTACTTGGAAAACTCTGAATTGATGTGAATCTATGAACTCATTTGCAGAATCTTATACTATCTAGTGGCTAGATTCTAGCCTATGATATTTATTGGTAAATAGGCATGTTTTCAGATCTCCTTGCCCATATGATTGTAGCCTAAATGTATACATATTACATATGTTTATATATATATATATCTTATAATATTATACATATATATCTTAAAAATGTATGTATGCATATAATTCTGATGAACACTGCGAACTAAACCATAAGCTCTCATTTAAAGGATCTTAGATTTGATGAATAACAGAATTACAAAAAGGCCATAGAACCAATTTCAATTTAGGCAGATATTTGATTATGTTGCTTTTCACTGTATTCAATCTTTCTGGGAAATCTCCTCTATGCCAGAGGATTTAACTACTACATGTCATAATGATTCTTAAAGGTTTCTCTCTCACCCAAAATATCTACTGATCTCCTACACACCCTTAACAGGCACACCCCCAAATTAAACTCATCATGCCTTCCACCCTTCCCCCCGAAGTCCTCATACATTACTGATCTCAATGAATGGCATCTTGATATGCTTAGAAATTGGGGTGTTTCACCTTCCTCTCACATCTAATTGACCATGACATCTCTAAATACCTCTTAATAATTCTCCAATGTTCCCCCCCACCTTAATCACTTTAAATGTATAGTACAGTAGTATTAACTATATACACATTGTTATGCAACAGATTTCTAGAAATTTTTTACTTTTGCAAAACTGAAACTCTATCTATTGAACGATTGTCCTTCTCCCTCTCTCCACCTCCACCCCTACTCCCACCGGGGCAACCATCGCTCTACTCTCTGTTCGAGAAGCCTGATCACCTTAGATACCCTTATAAGTGGAATCATCAGTTTCTGTCTTCTTGTGACTGGATTATTTCACATAGTACAATGTCCTTAAGGTCCATCCATATTGCAGCATATGACAGGATTTCCTTTTTAAAGGTTGAATAATATTCTACTGTTGTGTATACCGCATTTTTTTCTATCCATCTATCTCCCAAAGGGCATTTAGGCTGCTTTCCCCTCTTTGCTATTGTGAATAATGCTGCAATGTACACGTATATCTTCAAAATTTCACTAACTTTTAATCCTGATTGCCACAACAAGGCACCATGCCATAACCTGCTTGTTCTAGATGACTGCAATAACCTATTTGTTGGATTCCTTGTTCCCCGTCTGGTCCCCAAACAGGGTATTCTCTGTCTTGCAGCCAGAATGACCTTCCTAAATTGAAAATCTAATCAGGCTGCCTGTCTCCTACATAGTAATTGTCCCAACAGCCTTTCGGGACAAAATGAAAATTCCTTTATTCCATCTTAAAGGTCCTCCATGATCTGACCCTCATATCTTGTTTCTTCTTCACCTGGGAATTTATGCTCCAGCCCGCTGCATTCTCATTCCTCAATGTGTCATGTTCTCCCCAGTCTACGTCTCTTCTCCCCTGCAGCTCCTTTGCCTGGAATGAACTGTCCCCTATCTCTAGTCCAGATAAGTGGTTCTTCAAGTGTAGTGAGCACAGCAGCAGCAACAGAATCACCCGGAAATTTGTTAGAATCTCAAATCCTCAGCCTTATAGCAGATCGAATGAATTAGAGAACTTTGGGGTAGGCTCTGAAATCTGTGATGTAACAAACACCAGAGGTGATCCTAATGCAGGCTGAAGTTTGAGGCCCTGCTTTAGAAACAATTTTCACTTCACCCAACTCAGTTCAGCCCTAGAGGAAGCCTTCCATGACCTTGCACCCCCCCCCCCCCCGTGGGCCAGGTGCCTCCTATTTGTTTCCATATCATAGCTCTGTCATGGCATTTATCATTATATCGTCAGTGCTTACTTATTCGCTCCCCTTCCCTTTTACACTCTGAGTTGCTTAAGAATAGAGACTGTGTTTTATGGTCATTGAATCACCAATATCTTCCATAGCACTTGGCATACATTAGAGGCTCAAAAGTATATGAACGGCCCTGGCCAGTTTGGCTCAGCGGTTAGAGCGTCGGCCTGCGGTCTGGAGAGACCCGGGTTCAGTTCCCGCTAAGGGCACGTACCTCGGTTGCAGTTTGTCCCCGGCCCTGGTTGGTCGTGCGGGTGGCAGCCACTCGATGTGTCCCTTCAAGTCGATGTTTCTCTCTCTTTCCCTTCCTCTCTCTCCCTCCCACTCTATCTGTACAAAAAATGGAAAAATATCCTCGGGTGAGGATAAAAAAAAAAAAAAAGTATATGAACGAATGATTGGAGAGGTAGACTCCTACCCTTAAACACATATATGAATATACCATGTATTTAGCACAGACACGCACAACGTATTTACCAAATATGTGCAAAACTTGTACTTAGATTGAGTCCAAATCACTGGATCGACTGTTTTTGTCACAGATTACAAGTGTGCTCTACAGGAATGGCTCTAACTAATGTCAAAAGAAATACAAACCATGTATATTTTAAGGTAACAAAAGATTAGGCTAATTGCATTTTATGGTAAACTAACCTTTGTGATGCCCTAAGTTATCCAGGATAGACCTAATTTGCCAACTAGCAACCTGAGACCCTTAAGGAGCTTGAAAAGCCTCGCGGTCCCCAGCAGCAGAGTGGGAAAGGCGCCACCACCCCGACTCCTGGCCCATTTTTTTCCCTCTAAACTCAAAATAACACTGCATTAGCATTCGGCAAGAAATATGCGTGCACATTTTTCTTCCCAGTTTAGAGAAAATTCTGATTCAAGTTCTTCCAGTCAGAATGATGAATTATAGACTTTATAGTGCTGCTGAATTATGATTTCTTTAAATTATGGTTTACAGTGGGAACACCGATATCAGCTATTCATTAAAAACTCTCTATTTCCCCCTTTATGTCTCTGTCATGCCCCAGACCCATAATTTCTAAAACTACAGGTGATTTCTTTGTCGTGGCTGAAGGCTGATAGGCACGTTGGAGTGTGATTAGGTGGGCGCTAACTAAAATGCAGATCCGTAGTGATTCATTTACAAGGTCTTAGATGCTGTGGCTCCGCCTAGAAGAGGGATTCTGGCACCACATCCCCCCAGACGTAGGGTTACAGTGGAGTTGCTAACTGCCTGAAGGAGTTCATCTGTCGCCTCACTTCAAACCTTTCCATGAGTCCAGGCTGCTTCCCACACGGGGTACAGTCCCCCCGGTGACGGCGCGCACTGACCTCCCCATCCTGCTCACTCCTCCTCGGTCCTCAATTCTCCTGAGCTATTTGCAGGTCTTCCCAACAATCATCTCCCTGGCCTCCGGGTCTTTGCATGTGCTGTTTGAATGTCTGTTAGTGACCTTTGCCATCACCTCTCCATTCCTTCCAACCTGCCCCCCAAAACTTTCACTTGGATAAATGCTACTAATCTTTCTGGATTCAGCATAGACCTCAGCTTCCTCAGGAAGCTTGTCTCACAGAAAGGAAACTTCTAATAGGGCTTCTAAGACATGGAGTAACATTTCTCCAGCGAGGTGGAGCTATACCTAGCTGATGGTACTGATTCAAGAGACAGAAGCCTGAAATTCCTTCCTGTGACTGTTGGATGCTGTAAAGAGGACAGCCGCAGGGGATGAGAGGCCAAGGTGGATTCCATCTAACTTTCCTTCCACTCTGGGAATTTTAAATTTCTTTTTCAAGTCAGTGAGCCATGTGTTTACAGGGCTGGTATGGGCTGCGTTCTGGGCCAGGCATCCACCAGATACAAACACAGGGCAGTCCATCCGATCCCACCAGCACGCCTCCGAAAACACGAGCCCTCCCACCCGATTCACCGTCATATGGAGAGATGCTCCCAGGGACAGCTGAGGCGCTTCCTGCGCCTGCGGTAAGATCGCGATGTTGAACATGCGGCTCTCCAGGTGGGTGTGCGCGTCGGTGGCACTGGACACCTGGAGGAGACATCGTACTGGTGAGCCGCCGTTGGGCAAAGCGTGTTTGCATGAGCCTAACCCCACCCCTTAAACCCTCTGTGTTTGAATTCTACGTGCTCCTGCATTACAAAAGTATACATAATCCTTATAGGCAATTCTGAAAATGCAGGAAAGTATAAATAAAAAATCATCTTGAATTTCACTACCGATAAATAGTAGTTACTAGCCTATTGATGTGTTTTAGTTTAATCTTTGTCCTATGCATATGTCAAACTTTATATAAAATTGTGTATTCTAAATTTTTATTGAACATAATACTACGAACATAAGACATTAAACAGTCTTAAAAACACAAATTTTGATAGCTACATAATGTCTCACTATGAGCACACCTAGCACACGTTAAATATGTAATTTTTATTCCATTCATAAAACCTTTACCCAGCATAGACAATTAGATTATAAATGACAAATCTCAGCAAGGCAAGATTCATAACAATTAGTGTTGTGGTCATAAAATCAATGTTTTCTTGCTTCAAAATTGCTGAAAACAATGATGCTTTTCTTAATGCAGCTTCTCCCCTCCTCCAGGCTACGGAGCTGCCCCCTCATACTCTGCCCCATGGTCTGCTCCAGCTTAGGCTTCTTACTAGAATCGTTACGGCCTGTGTGGCCATGTGGAGTGGCACTAATCCCATACGAGAGGGAGCAAGGTGCCATAAATTCTGAGAAAAAGGCAGGAGTGGCAGCCCTTTCTTATGTCTTCTACATTTAGGCCAACAACAACAACAAAATTGTCTTCTCTGTATCTTGATCATATCCAATGCCTGGACTCAAGTTGAGAACATCTACTGGTTTTCAAGGAAACATCTTACACTGTCACTAGATATAATATGAGTAACAACAGCTATAATTTACTGAACGTCTATCATAGGCTCAGCACTGTACTAGCTACTGAGGAAACTGAAGGTCAAAAAGTTAAGCAAGTTGTCAAAAATCACAAAAAGCCAGAAAGGATTGGTATTTAACCAGGTCAGCGGGTCCTGATCTTCCTACTGACCAAGATGACTCAGTCTGAAAGCTTTAGGAGATTAGGAAAGTGTATTCTGTCTCTTGAAGGAGAGAAATGGAACACTGTGCAGGTAATAAAATGTGAGCATATCGCCAAGCAAGGGAATCAGTTCTAGATTCCTTTGGGGCCAAACATGTTGGTCTTCTTAAAACTGCATGCCTTGAGGCTGTCAAAATGATCTGAATATACCCAAACCAGGGTTCCTTCCCATGCCAAAAGTGACAGAAGTGCATGCTTTCTTCTCCCTGTGCATGCTCTATTTTGTAAAGCCACATGGATTACATAAATCCCAAGTCTTACAGGCAGAGTCACAGATGGAATGCATCGAGGCTCATGACAGCACATGAACATTAAAATGAAGTTAAATTGATGCAACTCATTGTATTGCAACTTTTGCTCAAAAGAAAAACAGAGAAGAAAAAGAAGAATCATAAAAACACCCTTTTTTATTTTAAAATCCTCTATGGACACTAAAATCAATGGGAAAGTTGCTATTTATTTTGGCACATAGTGTCTGCATCATTTCAAATAAAAAATATGAGGTAAGCCTATAAAACAACGAGACTTTAAAACAAGCACACCAAACTGTTTACATACAGGAGAACGTTATCTCAGAGAGTTGTTTCATACTTGTGATAAAGTTGCTGTGAGTTCAAAATGCATTTTTGGAATGCCTTCTGAGGAGTTCAAAAATCATGTAAGAGAACCAAACTTGTTACTTCATAATTCCTCCCTGTTTCAACCCAAAATAATTAGTACTCTTCTTCATACCAGACATGATTCTGAATGACTTTGGCTATTTGGTTATATTTTAAAATCTACTTCCAAAGGATGATATACTGTCACTATTGAGGATTGGAAGGAGATTTCAAATAGGAGTTCTAACACATTTTGAGCAAAATGTGTGAAAACTCTTCAAAGGGAATCACTTACTAAGTAATGATGTTCAACTGGATGTCTTAAACTCGAGTGAATTTGTTAAAAAGAAATGAGTAGATTTTGCTATTTTATAATTGCCCACTTAGTAACCAACTTGCAAAAGCAATCCAATATCATTATGAGCAGGTGCTGAGAATCCCTTTCCAGGGAAACACTCCATGTTGATAATGTTCTTCATCCTAATGCCTATGGAGGCGAAGGCAGGTCTGACGATTCTAGTTTGCTGGGGTGACTTCTTTTGATTGAGGTCTTTGCCTCCATTCTATTCATTCTTTGAGGACTGCTGAGTCCCCAGGTGCTAAAAACGAAAAGTTAATTCCCGCAAAGGGCACATGTTTGCTCGCTCATTGGACATTAATGTGCTCAGTAAAATCTCATTTGAATGGTTTCCAAGTTTATTTCGACTTGCTCTCTGGAAAAGCACATCTTTTATACACCATAAATTAGTCAGGCGATGAACGCGTGCACACCAGGCATCAGAGGCAGAATGCATGATAATGTAATAAGGTGAGCTATTGGGTAGTCTATCCCCAACTGGACTCCCAGACAAAGGACAGGCCTCAGAGTTGGAGGGGCTGTGGCACTGCTCTGGCTGATCTTCATGAATGTGTCTTTATATTTTCTCTGACCTTCCTCAAATTCTTTCCTGTATCTATATTTAAATGTTCTTTCTCATTCATACTTCTGCATTCCTTTGTATTTCTGTATAGTTCTTTATTCCTAAATTGTTCTTGACAGAGGTTTGTCTAATTGTATTGGTCTTTCCTAAGAATTGGGTTTTGTCCTCACTGATCAATTCTAGAATCTTATAATTAATCAGTTCTTTGCTTTGCTCTATTAATTCCTTCCTTTTGTTTTCCTTATGTTTCCTTGGTGGTTCTCCAGCTTCTTGAGTTAAATTTTAGTGCATTTATTTTTATGATCTTTGGCTCAATAACAGCTTAAGATCATCAATTTTCTTGAGTATTATTTTGTCCACATCATTTAAATTTTGATCATTTATTTCCTCTTCATCAATACTTCTTAATAATTTGTCATTTTGATTTCCTTTTAGGAGTATAATTATTTGGGAAACTATTTTAAACATTATGAGTAGTTTGAATTTTTACCCATTTTAAATTAATTTCTAATTATATTTCATAAGAGTAGAGAATGTCCCCAGTATAATTTCTTATTCTTTCATTTATTGACTGTCTTCTTATGATCTGGTTATTTTAGCTGGCTTGAGCTCTATAAAAAAAATACCACAGACTGGGTAGCTCATAAACAATGGAAATTTATTTTTCCCGGCTCTGGAGGCTGGAAGTCTGAGGTCAGGATGCCAGCATGGTCAGGTTCTAGGTTGTAGAATGACATCTTCTCATGGTAATCCCATGGTGGGGAGCAGACAAGGGGAGTAAGCTCTCTTGTGACTCTTGTGTGTACTAATCCCACTCATGAGGGCACAGCCCATCACATGGGGGAGGGTAGGATTTCAATATATTAATTTTGGTGGGACACTAACACTCAATCAATAGCACTGGTATCTGACCAATCTTTATACATTGTAGTAACAGTCCCTTACCTAGTGATAGGCAGCACTCTAAATGCTTTATATGTATTAACTCATTGAATCCCTACAACAATTCTGTTTTACAGACAAGGACTCTGGATTTTTGCCCAAGTAATTTCCCCAAAGTTGTATAGTTATTACACGGCAGAACTGAACTATGTCCCACTGGCTTTGGTGCCACGTCCATGATCTTTTTTTTTTTTTTAATCCTCCCCCGAGGACATTTTTCCATTTTTTGTTCAGGTAGAGTGGGAGAGAGAGGAACAGAGAGAGAGAGAGAAACATCGATGTGAAAGGGACACATCGAGTGGCTGCCACCCGCACAACCGACCAGGGCCGGGGACAAACTGCAACCGAGGTACATGCCCTTAGCGGGAACCGAACCCAGGTCTCTCAGGACCGCAGGCCGACGCTATAACCGCTGAGCCAAACGGCCAGGGCCACGTCCATGATCTTATCAGAAGAAAGTAAATGTTCCAAAGACATTTGAAAAAAAAATTAGCTATATTAAAATAAGCATTTTAATATTTTGGAAACAATTTTTTTCTAAACACGTTAACCATTATGTTATAAACCTCTTTGCTGATAGAGCTATCTGGTAAAATTGAATTAGCAGATTAAAATCCTTCTCACCCTGGCCGGTTTGGCTCAGCGGTTAGAGCATCAGCCTGTGGTCCCGAGAGACCGGGGTTCAGTTCCCGCTAAGGGCACGTACCTCGGTTGCAGTTTGTCCCTGGCCCTGGTTGGGTTGTGTGGGTGGCAGCCACTCGATGTGTGCCTTTCACGTCGATGTTTCTCTCTCTCTCTCTTCTCCCTCCCACTCTATCTGAACAAAATATCAAAAAATGTCCTCGGGCGAGGATAAAAAAAAAAAAAAAATCCCTCTCAATGCTATTCATTATATTTTCTCTTTCCCAAAATACGATTTCCAGGCAATTATCTGAGTTGTGTATAAATAAGGGTGATGGTTTTCTTCAGACCACCCGGACATCAGAAAAGTCAGGAAGCAGCGGGTACCTGAAAGCGGAAGGAGTCACTCTGGGCTGGGACCCCCGAGTGCCTGTACCACACGATGCCTTCGTTGACGTCTTGCTGGGTGAAGGTGCTGGTGGGGGTTGCTGTCCTCCCATCAGGCAGGTGCTGCCCTTCTTCTGCGGGGCTGTCTGCAGGCATGTGAACCAGGAGGACAACCTCCCCTGCAAAAGCCACAGTCAATGAGGATCCCCGGAAAAAGTAAACGAGCTCCCATCTCCTTTTCATCACTTCTCGTTTCAAAAGAGAAATTATGCACGTCTTTATTCTCACATAAGGTACAGGAAAGAACATGAACACAGAATTCAGCAGATATCGCCGAATCCATCTTCAGCTAAAGAATTGCCAATCTTTTAGCTAAAAGAACTAAAAGTCATTTAAGGGCAATTCACGGATGAAGTTACTGACTTGTAGCTACTAAAAATTACATAATGAGACCTAAACAGTCATGAACACTGCAAACAAATCTTTAAATACCAGGTAATTGGATTTATTTCTACTCATAACTTTCTATGAACAGAAAATGCTTTCCAACCAGAAAGTTTTTGGGGTTAACACCATGGAAAATCAGGGGAAAAAAATCAGAAAAAGTTATCCTCGGGAGAATTCTGTTCAGTGGAAGTAATAACAGCTGCACTGGACTGTGTATAGCAGACTCTGCATGAAGCACTTTACATGGTTCAAACCCAGTTCCATCACACCCAACTGCATGAGCTTACTTATGCTCAAGCTCTGCTCCTCACTGGTAAAATAAGAATAACAGTCTATACTT
This sequence comes from Molossus molossus, assembly GCF_014108415.1. Classification (NCBI taxonomy): domain Eukaryota; kingdom Metazoa; phylum Chordata; class Mammalia; order Chiroptera; family Molossidae; genus Molossus; species Molossus molossus. The sequence goes on along the minus strand of NW_023425344.1, from coordinate 57,717,537 downwards.
CATAGGTGCTTTAAAAAGTATTGGTCAGCCTGGTCAGTGTGCTCAGTGGTTTGAGCATCATCCCGTGGACTGAGAGGTCCCAGTTCGATTCCCAGTCAGGGCACATGCCCGGGTTGTGGGCTCGATCCCCAATAGGGGTCCTATGGGAGGCAGTTGATAGATGTTTCTCTCTCATATTCATATCTATGTTCCCATCTCCCTTTCCCTTCTTCTCTTCTAAAAAATAAATAAATAAACATATATTTTTAAAAAGTGTTGGTCATCCTTATTATTACATTTTAATTCTTCTGAAGATGTTACTGTCATCTCCATTTTACTTTTTAATCCTCACCCAAGGATATTTTTATATTTATCTTCAGATAGAGTGGGAGGGAAGGAGAGAGAAAGAAACATAGACCCGAGAGGGACACATCGACTGGTTGCCTCCTACACCACCCAACCAGGGCCAGGGATGAACCGCAACCAAGGTACGTGCCCTTGACCAGAATCGAACCTGAGACTCTTTGGTCCACAGGCTGATGCTCTTACCACTGTGCCAAACTGACCAGGGCTGTCTTCTCACATTTTAAAAACAAAGTTCTTTAGGCTCAAAGCAGTTCAATAACTCATTCTAGGTCACACAAATGGTAAGTGAAGGAGATGGGATTTGAATCTGAAGCTCATATCCTTGGTCATAAAACTCTGTTAACAATCATGATTATTTTGTGTTCACTGGCCAATGTTTACCCTGATAAATATTCTCCTCCTTCATCTCTGAACTTCATTAGAATTGAAGCAAGGAAATCTAAATCTAAATAACACTGCCACCAACACCAATCTGTTTCTATTGCTTATTCTCCACCTGAAGCTACTATCTTTTTAAAGTGAGATTGCAAATACAGAGGTGTTATAGAAACAATTAAAATTTCACAAGGAGAATATGCCTTCAAGTGAAGACCAAACAGAAGAATAGATGAAATGCTAAAAACAGAAGCTGTGTTCTCATGAAAATGCATCTAACAATAAATCTGAAAGAAGCCTCTCTAATCTTCGGTGTGTGGGGGGGGGGAGAAACGGTGTATATTTTAACAATGTTAGGTAGGAGGAAACCCAGACCTTGGTACACTAAACATATCGGGCAATGGATAAATACTTTGCTTGCCCTAGAAATCTGTTTTCTTACTGAAAGGAAATAGTCATTTTAATATTTATCTGCACTAAATTCGAATTAAAAATCAGCATGATATTCTGCATGTTGATGAAATACGAAAGTAAGAGAAAAACATCAATACTCTTCTTTATATAATCTTGTGCAGAATCAACTCACTCTAGTTTCTTTTTTGTATTATCTCTCATTTGTACCTAAGTTACAAATTCCATTACATGTCCTTCCCTGGTTCAACTTCTGTTCATAAGATGCTACTAATATAATTCTTTTCCAATATGTGGACTGTTTATGAATATGAGTACAGTGCAAAAGATTTTAAAAGATATCTGCAATGAAAATGTGGAGAGTAATGACAGAATATTCAAATGCCAAGCTCCTAGCTATTCTGTTTTATAATATAAAAGCTAAGCAGATTTTCCCTAACAAGTCCTAATGAAATAAACCCATTTTTCAGATTAAAAAATAATTGCCACACTATAAAAATTAACAGAAATCCTAGGATATTGGTTAATTCCATTAATTTTGCCCTGGTAAATAGTCAGTGGGCACCTGTTAGGTGCTAGCTGCTGTGGTAGACACTCAGATTGGGGAATTCCAAGATAAGCAAAATGTACTTCCTCCCCCTGAAGATCAGTCCCTTGCATAAGCACTTGGGAGTCACTGTGAGACTTTTCGGGAGGTGAATGGCATGAACTGACTTAGAACATGGAAGGCACATGATCAGAATACCGAGAGCCCATGAGGCTTGAAAGTCCTGTTAAAAAGACTGGGTTTTATTCTGTTAAAATGATAACAACAGAAGCTAACATTTATGTGTCAAATCCAAATGAGAGATGGGGACCTGAACTAAGGCAACAAAGGTAAGATTGGAAAGAATTAAACAGATACTAGAGCCACTGAGGAAGTGGAAGGAACAGACCTGACTGTGAAGGATGACAGAGAGGGAGGAACAGGAGACTTGCCTACTAGGTTAAGTAATGGGTAGGTTAGCAATTTAGCTGATGGGGTGAGCAGGTTGGAGGGAAGATGAGTTCAGCACTGGGCAGGTTGAATACAAGGTGCCTTTTGACAAGCCCCTGAGGTGACAGAAAGGAGTAACAGTGTTTTGTGGGGCTCTCTCCAGGGAGGTGATAGCTTTTGTGTAATACCTCACCTCCATTTATATTAAAATATGACAAATACCAGAAGATGGCCCTTTAAATATATGAAAATACAGGTTGAAAACAAACAGAAAATAATCGATTTCAGATTTCCTTTATACTGAAGTCTGTTTCAACCAAGAATTCTGAAGGAAGAGTTTAATAGGTCTTTAAGAATTGAAATCTCATTGGAATCTCCATTAATTCATTTAGGATTGAGATAATTGGTATTAACACTTTATTCCATTATGCTAAATCATTTAGAGTTAGCAGTGTGCAGGATTAAGTCAGATTCTCCTTCAAATGATACTGAAGATCCTTCATTAACTCATTAAATTTACATCCAAACCTGTGAAGTACCTAAGGGTATAAGTAGTAATCCACTTGTCGAAACGTACATTGGAAGACAGTGATGAGTCCATCGTGGGTGAACTCGGGTTCTTTATGCACAGACTACACAAGCTGTTTACATTTGGTTCAATTCCATGGTCAAGCCTTCACAAAATGCCTAAAATCCAACTAGAACATTCTAAAGTGACAAGGAAGTATGCCGTAGCCGGGGTGGCAATGAGGGAAAGGATCCGCAGTTCACGTCAGTGGCAGAGATGGTTTAAGTCAATTTGTGTTAAGTGGGCTTCTAGTTTCCACCACTGTTTTTCTTTTTTACTCTTGAATGGTTCCCAAGGGTAATGTGATTTACTTGTTAGTACTACAAAGCTCTGGACACAGTAAAAGAGGATCATGTTCATAGGAAGAAGTTAGTCAAGAGAGTTAGAATAGTAAAGGGTCACAGTCAAGCCCACACAGCATTTATCAAGTTGAAATGGCTTCAAAATAATTTAATTCAGCTTTTTTTTTTTTAGTTTAATACTTAAACCAAATATTAGAATATTGGGTTGTCACCAGGAAATTTAATTTTTGGCTTTTAATAGTCAAGATAAAGGTAGGGAATTTAATACATCAAACACATCAAATATTTTTAGAGCTGTAAAAGTCTTAAATGTTATTTAGCTTAATATCAGTGGGTGAAAGGAAGGCAAAATTGAATAAGGTCTGTGGACTAATTAATTGTATCAATATAAATGTCCTGGTTTTGATTATTATTCTATGGTAATGTAAGATGCTAGCACTGGGGGAAACTGGATAAAGGGTATTTGAGAGCTCTTTATATTATTTTTACAACTTTTCAGTAAGTCTAAAATTACTTTAAAATTAAAAATTAAAAAAATATCTAGCTTAATCTTTCAAAGAAACCTGTGGCTCTATGGGATCCACTTGGCTTCCTCAAGGTTTCACAACTATAATAAATGACATCCCAGCTCGACCAACTGCTTTATAATTATATCAGTTCTTGATTAGATTATGCTTTTCAGTGTCTTTGTGGACACTGGAATTATTTTAAAATTATACAGAAGTTAATTTTTTTTTCACTACAGAAAATATGTAATTTTAAAAATCTGATAACCCAGAGGAAAAACAGTGTATTCCTCTACTATTTAACATGTCGAGTAAGTTTAGACTTTTAATGAATATAATTTTCATTTTCAGACGATCTATTTATTTCTTTGTAAAACAGTATCTGCCTAATCTGTTCATTTTATAGCATTTTGTTATTTCCTTAAAGTTTCAATTCTTTTTTCATGTCTTTAAATCATTTTAAATATACTTATTTTGTAGTTTTTATAAGATTGTTCCTTTATTTCAAATCCTTAGGGTTTTAACCTTCTTGTTTTAGTTATGGTACTATAGATTGTTTTCCCATATGTTCTGTAATTTTGAATTCTGAGCTAATCTTCAGTGGTTTTATCTGTGAGAATCCTGAGTGTTCTGGAATCGAGGGTGGATATTCTGCAGTAGTTTCTATTCGTTTCTATAAGAAACCCAAGAAGTATCATCAGCCTGAGATTAATTTTCATACTAATGTCTCAGCCCTGGGATTCTCAAACAATGCACACAGTATAACTTAACTCTGGATCTGCAGCAGAAATCATTCTGAATTCTCAGCAGCCTTTTTGCTTTACTCTGAGCCCTGAAAAACACAGGTATGTTTCTCTGCCATCCCTCTGCGCTGATGAGCTTCTCGTTTTCTATTCTGTCCCTGTAATTGAAGGTGAGGCTTTCCAGAGCCCAGGTTTTATTCAGGATCTTTATTACAACTTTCTGTCTCTGCATGGGCAGTAAATCCCAAGCCCTCGGGTTACCGAGACACATACCGCCCCTCTCAGGAGAGCCTTGCCATCAGCGCATGCCCAGACTGGCTTCCGTTCCTTCTTTGTTTCTGACACCTCAGGATTTCTCCCTATTCTTGCAAGGCCAGCTACGCATGCCTTATAATTCTTACAATCTTTTATAAAGCATTTCTAGTTGATAGTGACGGAAAACAGGTTATCCTACCCTACTGTCTTGCTAGAAGTTCAAGTAACAGTGGAAATCTTGAAAAATGTTTTTGTGTAAAGTTTTCTTAAAAAAGAAAGTCTCATCAAGAAGGCTGGTGATGTTTTGGGAGGAACACAGATGGAGTTTGACAAAGCCTGAGCTTTGAAATTAAACTGACATCTATTAGGTGGGTGACTTTTCGCAAGTTACATTTTCGGTAAAATAAAGTTCTTGTAAAGCTTAGAGTTTAGGTTTTTGCATGTTATACAAAACATGCTTACATTGCTTAGCATATGACCTAGTCTGTAACACATGCACAGTATGGTAGCTGTTTTGATTATTCTGTTTTTAAAGGGGAAGTGTGAGATATTAGAAACTCAAGTTCACTGATGTCACAACCTTGCTGCATGGCATCTTACAAAAGCAAGTCTAAGACTGCTGACTACAATGATGGCATCATGGCAAAGGAAAAAGGGGTTACCGAACTGGGGGTGGTCCTGTGTAATTTTGTAGACGATTTCTGAGGCACTGGCACCTGGGGCTTCGGCCTGTAAGATTCTGTTGGTGATCTGCAGCATCCCCCCTTCTGGAACCCACACCACAGAGTTAGCCACAAGCCGAAGACCTCTGTAATCCTAGAATAAAGAAAGAGCACAGAATTAGGTCCAAGCCAAATAAGAGAATATCCGTCCTTAAAAACATGTTATCAGGTCCTACTGCTGCTAAAGACTGTCTAACAGGAGAGATTCATAGCTTTAGAGTAACACTATGAACTCCAGCTGCTCCTGAAACAACACGGGTTTGAACTGCGTCAGTCCACTTACACATGGATTGTTTTCAAATGACCTATATATTCACTTGACTGCAAACCATGTTGTTCAAGGGTCAACTCCATAGTTGGGAATCTCTGGCCCAGGTCAGGAATTCCTATGCAGAGGGCCAAATCAAGTTATACAGAAGTTTTGATTGTACAGGCAGTCGGCACCCCTGACTCTGCATTGTTTAAGGGTCAACTGTATATGTGTGTATAATATGTGTATATATGTGTGTATGTGTCTGTGTACATATGATATTTTTCCTGCTTTTTAAAAATTTATCATGAGCAAATAACTTACTTCATTCAGGAAGACTAAGTCTCTTCATTTCTTTCTATCATTTGTCCATCTATCTGTCCTTCCATCCTCCCCATCTATCCACATTCAAGAACTCTTCATTCAGCTAAAACATGACTTCAGTTTCAGAGCTTACATCCAGGGGGGAGACAGACACACACGTGGTTAGGATGCATCACCAGCGATGTTCTGTAAGAAGCTTGAGCAGAATGCTGTGAGTGAATCAAGGAAAAAGGAGATTTCCTCTTGGGAAAAGGAGTGCTCAGGAAGGCTTTTCTATGGAAATATCATTTAATTCTTTAATGACAAAAAAGGGGCTATGTAGAGAAGGAGGTGTGAACCAGATTCCAGGCAGAGGGCCCAGCTTCAGCAAAGACATGAGACAATGTGCCGTGTACTTAAGAAAAGATCCAGTGGTTTGGGCAAGTGAAGTTTAGGGAGTGGGGAGAGCAGGTAAATGAAAAGTGACACTTTCTCCAACAGGTGGTTGCCAGAGGGGAGAGGCTTCGGGGCACTGGGTGAAAGAGGTGAAGGGATTAAGAACAAATTGGCCCTGGCCGGTGTGGCTCAGTTCACTGGGCACTGTCCCATGCACCAAAAGGTTGCTGGTTCAATTCCTGGTAGGGGGTGTGTAGGAGGCAGCTGATCAGTTTAGCTCTCACATCGATGTTTTTCTCTCTCTCCCTCTCCCGTTAGTCATGGGGAAGTAAGTAAAGCATCGGAAATGGAGTCGATGATACTGTAATATGTATGGTGCCAGTTGGGGTACTGGAAACATCACGAGGTTAAAACAAAGAAAAGTGACTCTCTTTTAAGTTGGCTAGTAGAAGACAAAGCTGCTAGAAGACAACTTATGCCGTCGGCACTGGCAAGTCGGCAGGAATCTTTGGGGGAGGGAACGGGGTGCTCAGATCTGGGCTGCTGCAAGCCTCTGGCAGCGAGAGGTGGGAGGGGCAGAGCTGGGCTGATCGGGAGCCACAGAAGCCCACGGACAAGTTCTCAGGATGGTTCAGGTGACAGGAGGTGAGAGGTCATTGCTGTGGGAACGGAGAGTTAGAGACGGATTCTGGAAACACCACAGAGGCCGAACCGAGAGGCCCGGATGACTGACTGCAAGCGAAGCCTTGAAAGAACAGTGGAAAAGCGGACTGGACGGAAGCACCCTGGCAGCACTCCTGAGAAGGTGGCCGGTTTAACTGAGAAAGCCGATGTCACTAACGGCGCTGTGACTTCTCACGGGCGAGGAGCACACGTCTCCCAAAGCCTCATCGGTGACACCTTCCACAGGGGGACATCAGAGAGGGGACTCATGCTTGGTTTTCAGTTTGTTTTCATACTTGAAAAACCAGCACATATAACATTTGTAAAATATGCATTTCAGAACAGATGTTTTTCTAAATTATTGTTACTACTTTCAAATATGCTAACAAAGAGAACAGAGTAAAGAGCACTACCAGGAGGGGAACATTCAGAACAGAAGATAACAAATGTTATTTTCAGTCACGTGACAAGAGAGCATTTGCCCCTGTCAGGAGGCGGGCAGAGCTCTTTCCACCAGTCACCAGAAAAGTGAGTCAAACGGTGCCCAGGGAACAGCAGCAAGGGCACCTGCTATTGTGAAGGATGCCCAGGAGCAAACCCCGGAGAGTTTTCTCCTTTCACAGTTGACATAGAATATTATTTACAAAAATATCAAAGCATGTCAAGAACTTGGCATGTCGTTTACCAGAATTCTGGGTCGGGGGAGCCCTACTAACTTCAGCAGAACTTTACATAACGCAATACACTTGGACCCAGGAGTCTTAACTGCCAGAAACACTTCCAGTACTAGCAGCCTCGTCAACTCTAATTATGGTTATGGAGGTCAGTCACATACCAACAACCACAGCCCTGGACTGACGAGGCAACGTGGCCGTTCATATTCCCAGCAGTAGGCACTGGGACCCAAATGTACGTCCCAGAGGTCTCTTCTACTGCATCTCTATCCTGACCCGCCTTTATGAACACAATTCCCCATCGTTCCTAGGTGAGTACATGTTTGGGAGACAGTACTCCTTGCAAGTCAGTGCTCAGAGATCTGCAACATCTGAAAGCTTATTAGAAGTTCAGAATCTCAGGCCACTACCCCAGACTTCTGAATCGAACTTTCTGAATTAGAATCTGCATTTTAGTATTTTCCATCAGCTTTGCGGAAGTATACTAGACCAATAAAAACTGTATATATTTAAGATGCACAATGAGATGTTTTGATATATGTATACGTTGTGAAATGATTACCACAATCAAGCTAATTAAGGTATCCATCACCTCACATAGCTACGATTATTATTTTTTTTTTGCTGTGGTGAAAACACAATCAATTCTCTAAGCAAATTTCAAGTGGAAGATACATTATTATTAAGTCTAGTTACCATGCTGTATGTTAGCTCTCCAGAACTTATTCATCCCTCACAACTGAACCTCTGTACTCTTTGACCAACGTCTCCTGCCCCTGGCAACCACCACTCCACTCTGCTTTTATGAGTTTAACTTTTTGAGATTCCAAAAATAAGTGAGATCATGTAGTATGTGTCTTTCTGTATCTGACTTATTTTACTTAGCATAATGTTCTCCAGACTCATCCACACTGTCATAAATGGTAGAATTTCCTTCTTTTTTGAGGCTGACCAACATTCTATTGTATATATAAACCACATTTTCTTTATCCATTTACCCACTGAAGGACACTTAGGTTGCTTCCATATCTTGACTATTGTAAATAATGCTACAATTAACATGGGAGTACAGATTCCTCTTCAAGACTCTGATTTCATTTTGATTGGATATACACCCGGAAATGGGATTGCTAGATTATATAGTGGTACTATTTAAAAATTTTTGAGACACCTCCATACTGTTTTCCAAAATGGCTACACCAATTTACATTCCCACCAATTGTGTATAAAGCTTCTCTTTTCTCCACATCTTCACCAACTCTTATCTTTTGTCTTTTTTTTAAATTAATTTTAGAGAATGAGGAAGGGAAAGGGAGAGACAGATAGAAACATCAATGAGAGAGAACATCGATTGGCATGCCCTCCACAGGAGACTTGGCCCACAACCTGGGCATGTGCCCTGCCTGGGAATCAAACCAGTGACTTCTTGGTGTGTGGGTCAACGTTCAACCACTGAGCCATACTAGCTGGGCTATTTTTTGTCTTTTTGATAATAGCCATTCTAACAGGTATGAGGAGATATCTCATTGTGGCTTTAATTTGTATATCTCTGATGATTAGTGATGTTGAACACCATTTCATGTACCTGTTGTCCACTGTATGTCTTCTTCTGAGAAATATCTAGGCAAGTCCCTAGCCCATTTTTTTTGTTGTTGTTAATCCTCACCCAAGGATATTTTTTCCATTGATTTTTAGAGAGAGTGGAAGGGGTGGGGGGTGGGGAGACATCAATGTGAAAGAGACACATCAATTGGTTGCCTCCCACACGGCCCCAACTGGGGCCAGGAATCAAACCTGAAACCCAGGTATGTGCCCTTGACTGGGAATCGAACCCACAACCCTTGGGTGTATAGGCCGACACTCTAACCACTAACCCACACTGGCCAGGGCCCTAGCCCATTTTTAATCAGGTTGCTTTTCTGCTATTGAGTTGCTTCAGTTCCTTATCTATTTTAGATGTTAACCCCTTATGAAATATATGGTTTCAAATATTTTCTTCCATTCCATAGGTTGCCTTTTCACTTTGTAGATTGTTTCCTCTGCTGTGCAGCTTTTTTAGATGGATTCATTCCCATATGCATTTAACAAGATCCCCGTGAGATGTGGAGTCTAAGAAGTATGAGATGCATTGCCCAGGGTAGAAATCATGATGGGTCTGGACTGCGTCTCCCAAAACTCCATAAACAGGCATTTAGTATGGTTATGTTTATAACAGGATAATACATATTCTTCTGTTTCTTAATTATTTGTTTACAGTACTTAAGAAACAGACAACTGTCTAAGGAAAAGAAGGATAATTCTTCCTACTCATTATGATGAAGATGGTTTTTCAGTTGCTTTCTTTTGGGAGATGGTCCAGAGAAGCTTTAAGAAGAGATGAATAGCAAGCTAAATACCATCTTTTTTTTTTACAGCCAATGTGTCCAAAAAGCCAAAAATTTTAGCCTAATTTCCCCAGTGGGTCTGACATTTTACAATTTCTTTATATCCTTGTAGTTTTTTTCTTATTCTGCACAATGGTGCGTATATCCGTGTTAAACTCAAGAAATCAGCCTTAATATCAGTTGACTAATCTTTTGCCTAGTGATGTTTTATATATCCTTCAGGGTACCACATTACAAGGCAATGAAATCCCCACAAGAGATTATGGGGGCGTAATTAAAACAGTGGAACAGTGCTTTAAATTAAAAAGTTCTTCTAATTCATTTCATAGACAATAGGCATACAGAAATGTTGGTAATAAAGTTAGCCATTATGTATTGTATTATAAATAAAAATATTAATGTTGTAAACCAAAAGTAAGGGCCCAAGTTGTCATTTGGGAGTTAAAAAAAAAAAATCTCATAAATACAATGAAATCCTCCCCACCCCCAAATTAGAGCTTAGGACAAAATGATGAGCTCAAATGATAGTGTGCCCCAACCCCAGGCCAAAATATGAAGATAAAAAAAGTTTCAACTCAATTAAATAGAAAATGACTATAATTGGATATAGCCAATGCCAACGTCTACCCTAACATGTATTTATTCTGTAAATATACCTTAACTTGCAAAGCCTCATCTATACCATAGCTTTTAAATGTAATCTTGTAGAAGAGCGTGGATTTTGGGGAAGGAGCCCGCGGGGTGGCGCAGGTGAGGGGCAACTCCGAGGCTATTTACCAAGATGAAGAAGATGGAAAGGTAACAGGACTGTTTTTGTGTTTGTCAAGGTGTGTGTGAAGAAGCTTTGTTCCCTCACCTAGATTTCCCCTCTCTCCATGTAGATTTCAACTGCTTTATAAACAAACAAACAAACAAACACAGATTATACTCTGAGTGATGCATCTTAAAAGACTCTAGATTGAACAACTTAAGCAAGTCCAAAAAAGGTGAAAACCTAACATAGGCTAAGGATTTATTCATGAGATAGACTCTTATTCAGAAAAATAAACATTTCTTGTGCCATTAATATTTATAATTCTCACCAACACTCTTATTATCAAAGTGTGTCCCTGCAAAACCACCAATGGAAGGAGAGCTTTTAAGAAAATCGAGGGAAAACCCAGCAGGGCCTTTAGCTGCACACGGGCCTTGCCAAGGTCAAGCAGCCAGGAAGGCCCCTCCGTAACAGAATTTTCCATTCAGTTCATGAGCATGACACGTGGGGGCTTTTAACATCAAAGCATTACCCAGTTGCAGAAAATAACTTTTCAAACAACAAACAAGGTCAGAAAGATCATCAGATGTATTGCCAATGTGGACAAAGACACATGATTTCCAGAGATGCCTTAATTAATAAAAAAGAAAGTCATTCTTTGAAAGCTCAGCAGTGGAGAGAAACTCACCAATAAGCTTGACTTTTTCCTGTCCACATTTCCAGCCCTTATCAGAAGCCGAATTGCTTTGGAACGGTATTCTAGCAGGCTTGGCTTTGGTAATCCACCCAATTAATGAAAGCCTGTTCAGCAGAGCATTCTTTATTACTTCTTAATCTTTTTTATTTCTTTTGCCTCCTCCCTTCAGCTGAACATGTTTCAACACCAGTTCTGGGTCTGTTTTTTCCTCAGCCACTCAATACAGGCCTGGAGGGTGACAGTCAAGTTTACTTCCTGCCAGGCCAGGGATAAAAACCTAAGTTTGGGGGCAGTGATGTGGAACTTGAGAAACAGGAGTGGATCTGACAGCTCCTACCCTCGGTCCCCGACGGCTAAGCCAGCATCAGCAGAGGTGCTGAAGGCGTCCCATCTGATGCGAGAGACCCACTACAGGCAGGACACAGGCCGCAGCCTCACTCAAGCTGCATCCATCCATCTATCCATCCAACAAAAACGTACTCAACCCCTGCATTGTCCCTGGCTCAAGAGAGTAAGACTGAACAAGTTTCTGCGTCCTTTTTCTACCCCTATTTCCTTTTCCATCTCTCTTACCAGGTTAATTTTCTGTTGAACAACATTGGGATTAATGTGTACATCCATTCACTAGGAGTTAAACTAAACCCCTTGGCCACTCCTTTGAAGCCACCAGCTAGACATCAGCCAGAAACTGGCCCCACTCCAAATTTAACGCACAGGTAGCCTCAGGGTAAGGACCTGGCTGCCCATATTCTGAAACAGCTATCAGAACGAAATCAATCATGCCTTGACTATACATCTACTGGAAGCCATTAACCGTTGAGGCATTTTTTCTTCTTGGGCTCCAGTAGACTTATGACTATAAATAATTTCACTTGTAACAAGATATGGTGATTCCACAGGGAAGATTCCAAGAGGTTTGGGGCCTAGACTGCCAGAATAGGACACTGAGAAAATGACTAAATTACTGTCCATTCTGCCCATTAAGATGATAAGAATATATGTGTCCAAATATTGCAAAAGATGGACTAGAATGAAGAGAGCCATGAGGTTAAGTGAGGAGCCAGAACACAGTTGAACTGAATCTCCGCTCTAGCACTAAATACCTTTATGAAAAAATAAATGTTTTAAAACCTCTTTAAATGTCTTCAAACCTCCTTTTTTTAGTTTTCTCCTTTGAAAAATTTAGAGATAATAGTTGCACAAACATCCTAAAATGATTATGAAGATAAAATGAAATAATTCACATCAAGCATTAGTGCCCAATAAAGGTTAAAAAACAAAACAAACAAAAAAAATCCCCACCATCCATAGTAGAATTTTCTTTATAAATAATAAGGTCATATAGATTCTATTCTAATCTTTACTAAGATATTGTAAAGATAAGTATAATAAGTAGGAGGAAAAGTACTTTGAATTCCTTAAAAACATATATTATATATTTATAAAATATCAGTATCACAGAGTCAAATGTATTAGTAGCATGTCTTGATGGATGCTGGGGCTCTGGTCACTGGTTTCATCATCCCAATTCATTGGCTTATAAGCCATTAGTTCACCTGATGACAGGTAAGCACAGCATGATAGGGGACAGAGAGATGGCAGGGGCAAGGAGGGATAAATGCCAACATGACTCCCAAGTTATACGCACCACAGGTGCCTCAAGCTCTGCGCTTATGCCTTGCTTATACATTAAGATTCTAGTTTTCTTTGTTTTGTTTCTGTAGTCAAAGCAGGGAAAGTCCTAGAAATACCCTTCAACCTTGGGTCATACCACACAAAATGACTGTGCAGTACACGGAACAGGGCTCCATACATGGAGGCTGAAACCACGATAAGGAGGGCAGCTGCTAGGGTTGCAATGAAGTCCTGCAACAATCTTTGGAAAAACAAAACAGGAAAGGCCCTGGCTGGTTTGCTCAGCAGTTAGAGCATTGGCCCGCGGACTGGAGAGTCCCAGGTTCAGTTCCCACGAAGGGCATGTACCTCGGTTGCAGCTTGTCTCCAGCTCCGGTTGGGGTCGTGTGGGTGGCAACCAGTCGATGTGTCTCTCACATCGATGTTTCTCTCTCTTCATACCTCTCTCCCTCTTGCTCTGTCTGAAGATAAATGCAAAAAATGTCCTCGGGTGAGGATTAAAAAAAAAAGAAACCAAGAAGGAAGAAAAGAAAACTTTCTGTGTCTGTCTAGACTTCATCTCTTCAGAACAAAACCTCAGGGCAACTGCTTGAGGGTGATAATTAGGATTAGCTACAAGGTGGCTATCTGCCACCTCTGTCTCATAATCAGCCCTCAGTTTCTCCCATCTACCTCACCATCACTGTTTTTAGCAGCTGAAAATAATGAGACAAGAGCCTGAGGAACTCGTGAGATCATCTTAAATTCAGGTGTTCACCTTCATGAGGATCAATCACAAATTTTGAGTCATCATTGGTGAGAAAGTGACAATTGATTTCTAACCTGTTCTCAGCAAATCAGTCTCTCTAGCTGATTATTAATTCATTAGGTACTGATATTTGGAATGAAAAGTTTCAAAAAAAATTATGTCTCTCAGTCTACAACCATGGGAGAGAGTCATTCTTGCTATATCAGAGAAAAGAGCTTCTAATGAAATATCATCAAGTAACAAGTGGTTTTGAAAAGCGTTTTCAATAGCCCTAGCTGGGTAGCTCAGTTGGTTAGATTGTCGTCCTGATATGCCAAGGTTGTGGGTTCGAACTCAAGTCAGGGCAAATACAAGAAGCAACCAATGAATGCACAAATAAATGGAACAACAAATTTCTCTCTCTAAAAAAATAAAAAAATTGATCTCTGACATAGCCCAGTATTTCCAAAAATGTGCTAGATATCTCATTAGTAGCATCCAAGAATATTTTATGTAGGACATAGATGAAATTTTATAAAATGGTTATATATTAATTTTAATATTACAGAAAAAAGTATAATGCTACATTGAGTCCATGATTTCACAAATATCATTTATTGGGATGAGGCCACAGTGGCAAAGGAAGCTGATTCAAAGAAGAGCATTAAGTACATAATAGAGCAGGTGCCTGCCCAGATGGCAGAGACGTATGGAGATGGCATGGGAATGACTCAGCCTGAGAAACACTGCTTCTGCCCCATAGGCCAACGATTCCTATGGTGACCAGGGGAGAGTTCCCACAGCCTACCTCAGTTGGGCTAACAAAACGGCTGCACTCATCCTTTTAGATTCGTTACAATAACTGGACTCTGAGCGTCACATATAACATGTGCTGTTTTAGAAGAACAGACAAGAACAGGGGTGCATTTGATTATGATCATGCTCAGACAGGAGACAAAAGGATCAGTGGACAATGAGGCATTCTTATGGAAGGAAGCAAATGTAAAGATTCAACAGCTTACCTTCTGTAGAGAACATGAGGTCAGTTCTTTCAGATTAAAATGTGTTCCTAACAAAATATATACAGCCCCTGGGATTGGATAATATGTTTTCTTAATCTTTGAATGCCCTAAGTGTCTCCATAATAGGTGCTTAATAAATGTTTGAATAAATATCCACCCACATCTTTATGAAATTGCAAAATTATATCATCAATAAAACTTAACATCTAGGAGCAAGGAAATTGTAACTCTGGGAATGACACCTACCTTGGGCACGGTCTTCACGTGGAACAGTATATTTTGGAAGGAGTGTCCATCATTGGCCTGCAAGACTGCAACGTCGGATGTGCTATCCAGGCCATCATGAGCATAGTGGAGAAGGCCCCTGGAGAGTTCATCCAGCCGGAATTGATAGACAGGGGTTGCAGGGGACTGAAGGGTTTGAAGAAATTGACCATGAAGTGGAGGATCCAGCACATCGACGACCACATCCTGTGGATTGTCATCATCTCGGATGTCAAGCAGCTGGGTGGTGATGGTTCCCCTCTCTCCTCTGCTAATATGGAGGGCCTCATTTCTCAGCACGTAGGGAGGCTGTGGAATGAAGGGAAGGAGGAGAAGAGAAACCATTTAGCAGGAAAAGAGAGGATATCCCGTTGGGCTAGACACCAGTTGTGTGCAACCTAGTTGATATTTTGATGCTTTTTATAGAACTCTAGTTGTTCTAGCAAAGTGCCAAACTGTTGCATATTAGAAGTATTTGTCAAACGTATGGTCAGTCATACTAGTCACAGCAAATGAGATTACTTCACATCTCTGGTTCTGGAGGGTTCTCAGGCCACTTCAGGACTACAGTATTCATCAGAGGCAATCAAGGAGAGCTGCTTGCTTCTAAGTCTTTGAAGTCTCTCCTGTCTTGATTTGTACTACGTGTCCTGCATTGTAACTGTGATTGGCTCAGTGTCAGGCAACCCAAACAGTTGTCTGCATCCAAGAAAGACTAAGAAGACATATGGAATTTTTTCATTTGTGTTGGGAGTGGAGCACTTCATTCCAGGCTGTGTTGCAGCACGCTGACTCGGAGTAAGATACTTTTTTTTTGCATTTTGAATTCATGCTATTTCTGGTCCCTTTCAGTAATTTTCTTTAAGCTGTCTCATCCATGTCTTGAGGGGGCCCACCCCGGCTCAGGTTATAAAGCCTGATAAGATCATGGGCTGAGTAAGGCAACCTGGTTAATTCATGTGGCATTACTAACACAGCAATTTTTAATATGTTTTCCTTAGGATTATCAGGTTTCCTCTCACCAGCTTGAGTAAGTAGATAAAGTGTTCCTTCACAAAGATAAAAGTTAATGAACCATGATAGAAAAAAAAAAAAAAAATCTCACCAAACCAAAAAAAAAAAAAATCAAGGCCAGAAGCCAAAAAAAACATTATCTTAGTTTTTATATCATTTGAAGTTGAACCATCTAGAACTTTTTTCAGCACATTGCCTTCTTTAATCCAAATGGCTTTCTTTTAAGACTAGCTCTCCTGACCTCCTTGGAATTTCAGTATCTATTAAAGTAATGTCTAACTAATGAATCGTTATAATAATCACATAATAGGAAACTAGATAATAGCTACTTAGAATTCCCAAGAGAAAATCCAAAGGCTGTGATTCCACACATGGGAATGAAAGGCCCCTTGGATTCTAAAGAGAGAGGTCAAATGTGATGTCAAAATCCATAAATGAAAAAGATTGACTTAAGTTACATGAGAAACTCTCAGGGAGCCTCAAGACCTTGTTGAAATATCACAGAAACGTAAAGGAACAAAAGTAAGTTAAAATTCATTTTTTTTTTTTTTCCTCACCCGAGGACATTTTTCCATTTTTTGTTCAGGTAGAGTGGGAGGGAGAGAGAGGAACAGAGAGAGAGAGAGAGAAACATCGACGTGAAAGGAACACATCGAGTGGCTGCCACCCGCACGACCGACCAGGGCCGGGGACAAACTGCAACCGAGGTACGTGCCCTTAGCGGGAACCGAACCCGGGTCTCTCTGGACCGCAGGCCAACGCTCTAACCGCTGAGCCAAACCGGCCAGGGCTCATTTTTGAAAAGTTAAAATGACAAAAGCCTCTCATAAATAAAATAAAAATGTGCCCTCATTATCTACTCACTTGATTGGGGGAAAACAACAAAAATCAGGGAACTCACCATCTCAGTGAGAAAGCCACGTGCTGATACCTACAGTAGCCTTTTAGTCACATGTCTAGAATAACTATTTTACACAAACAAATGGAACAAAACAAAACTTCTGAGCTTAAGTACAGAAAAACATCTCAGCCAGTAAGTCCTGAGGCTTGCTGTCATGCTCTGGCCCACATTTACAGAGATCGCAGTTTAGCTACAACGAAAACAAAATTCATCCTCTTAGCCCAACCCTGAGATCAAATTAATTTAGGATTAATTTCTAATCATTCTTTAACTTCAGTCATCCCTAAAGTGAGAATGCCATCAAGAACTGAGCTGGGCTGCTCATATCATTTGGCAGCCACTTCTGGTTCAAGTCTATGTTATCCATGGTCCATGGTCCATAGTCTTTTCATTTATAGACCAAAGATATAAAAATGTCAGTTTAAAAACAATGACCCCATGTCCTTCCTTGAATCATGACTAACACATTCTTAAGATCTGGATATTTAGGCAGCCTTGGTTCCCCGTGATGATGTCCCATTCTCTTGCTGTTCACAGCTTAAGAATATATCTATCTTCCTACTTTCTTTACATTTTTTAGCTGTTCAAACCCTCAAGCCCAATTACTCAGAGTTTCTACCACTATATCTATTCAGCACACCTAAGTACAACTTGACAGAGATGAATGATGAGAACAGAAGAAACATCACACTAAGTTTTACAACATCTACCATGATTTCTTCAGACCAATGTTTGGCTAATGACCACATTGGCACAACATTTAAGTATATCCTTAATAAGATTCTCTAACTATGGCCAATTAAGATAAATGCAGTCCAGCTACAAGTTAGATAGACAAAAGTAGTCAACATAATTTCATATCCATGAGAAACTTTTTTTTTTTTTTTTTGAGAGAAACATTTAAACAAACTCATTTATCTCAGAATAAGAAAAGACTTAAGAACTAGAACACTTCAGATTATTCTGATGGGCTAGTTTTGGATTCAGTATAGCAAAAGAAGGTACCATAATGAAGTTGTCAAGGACACAGAATCTGCATTCAGATTTATTGAGCACAAATCTTGGCTCTCTATTGATTAGCTGTATTACCATAGACAAGTTACTTAAGCTCCCTGTGACTTAGAGTTGTCATCTGTAAATTAGGGATAATACCTCATAGAGATGTCATGAGGATTACATGAGAAGCACTGCAGATAGTACTGTAGATGTATTAGTAATGATTGTTACTATTGTTATTGCCTAGAAGTATTTAAAAAAATATTTCATGAGGAGACCGAGACAAGATTAATTCAGCTCAATCATTTTTCCTACAACTATAAGAAACCCTGATTTGTGCTTGAGAATTGGTAGGCATGTAAAATTATTAATAGCATGGCATTTTTATTACCTGTGTTGAAAATGCTTGTACGTTGATCAGCTGTGGCTCAGAGAAGAACTGCTGGTCACTAATTTTCAGGGAAAAGTAACCTTTCCTAAAGAAATCCCCCAAAAAGAAATGAGAATATACAATCATTAAATTAGTCTTTAGAAAGACAAGAATTAAAAGTATTTTCAGGGAAGAATTTGGATCAAACCACTACCATTATATAACATTCAAACTATAAATAAAAAATGGCCAGATAAAGATGAACCTAGTGAAATACAGGTAAAACTATTGTGTGTTCTTAGGTCTCATTATAATAATTATGTAAACTATTTTTTTCTTTTTTTCTAAGTCAAATATATAAAAGGTTGAAAATCAGATTTTGGGCCAAGAAAGGTTAGTAATATATTGTAGACTAATGGTAAAACTAAAGAATGAAAAGGAATTTTTTATAATCTTTGAGTAGTTCTCAATGAGTCCCTATTCTCTGCAAATCCATTCCCCAAACCCTACTTAATTCATGTGAGTGAATTGTTATCTTTCCCCAAATAACAATGTTTGCAATGCTTTTATTACATGACTCTATTTATCCACCCTGCTCCAGTCACACACATGCAACATTTAATATGGACTTGATTAGGGAAGGATGTCTGATTATCGACTACTAAGAAACCACAGTTTATAGTGTTGATGAGAATATGGAGGAAGCCAGGTTATAGGAGAAAAGTCCATGAAGCCTATGAGCCAAGACACAGAGACAAGAAGAAGAAAGGAGTTCTGCTTCCTGTTTCTGGTTCTAGCTTCCAGGCTTGCCCTGCAGCTCAGTTGCCCTTGATGTCTTTGAGATCTGAGCCTGCAATGTTACAACAAGCTTTACTGTTTCCTTAATCTAGTTTGAGTTGACTTCCATTACTTGCAACTAAAAAACCCTAATTAAGAAAACAAATTAAGGCTCACTGTTTGTTGTGGTTTCTACACCCCATAAAAGAGTGCTGTTTCAGCAACTTCAGAGACTACTAGAAGGGAAGGTACGAGGTGCCCCCTTCAAAGCCAAACCAAGCACTGTGGGCTGGTAAGACATGATTAATGCATCTGAGAGGGTTTGAATTCCAGTCTATGATAGGGACCACTGTTTTAAAAGTTCTTTAAAGGTATTCTTGGAACTAACTACTGAAACATGAAAGAATGTGGATGGGGCTCAAAAGCCAGAAACAAAAGATTATGTACTATATGATTCCATTCATATGCTATCTCAGAAAGGGCAAAACTTCAAGGGTCAAAAATAGATCAGTGGTCACCAGGGACTGGGGAAAGTAGTGACTGTAAATGGAGTTTTCTGGGTGGTAGAACTGTTCTATATCTTGAATGTGGTTGTAGTCTCAAGACTATAAGACGGTATACATTTGTTAACACTCGCAGAACAGTACACTTTAAAATAGGAAATTTTATTAAATGCAAACTGTACCTTTAAAAACCTGATTAAAAAGGAAAGTTTACTGTATTCCCTACAATATTATCTTTCCTTTCATTTTCTGCCCCATTTAAATCCTGCTCCTCTCTGTCCCCACTTTCAGACTTCAAGAGAATGCAATTGATGGGAGTAACAAAACGAACACGGAAGCGGTGGTTACTCCCAACCTACTGGGGAAAACTATTTTTGTTGGCCACGAGGTTCTAATAACTGTGTTCAGCATCTCAACCCAATGACAATGGCAGCTTATCTCAGCTACTATGACTATATTTATAATTTGTCTTGTATTCCGCAGGAGCATTCTACACCCGGAGGAATTCAATCCTAAAGGATTCCAGTCCCACAGAATCACGGTCAGAGTTTGCAAGGGGAAAAACAAAACCACGAACCCATGTGGCAGGTCGTATCTTTCTTTCTGTGTCATTCAGAGACATATCATTTCCTTTTTTTCATGAATTTCTACCAATCCTGTTTATTTGACTTTTCCTTTCAGTCGTTCTTTTGTTTACATTTTAGATAAAGAAAATCCAATCTTAAATATATACCCCAAAAAAGAACAAAAATTCCCTAAAAAATAGTTGCCATTCTTTGTCCCATTTATAAGTGCAAAGCTGACCTCTGAAAGAAAATATATGATGTGAGATTAAAAAGGTTAGATAAATAAGAGGCTTTACTTTGGTTGTCTTTGAAGCTTTATGTACTTTATATACATTTCACAAGTGATTCCAAGACAAACAGCAACAGGTTCGTGTGTGTGTGTGTGAGAGAGAGAGAGACAGAGAGAGAGAGAGAGAGAGAGAGAGAGAGAGATACAAACACATATATATATATATATTTTTATTCCTCACCTGAGAATATTTTTCTACTTATTATCAGTTAGAGTGGGAGGAAGAGAGAGAGAGAGAGACAGAGAGAAACATTGATGTGAGAGAGACACATCAACTGGCTGCCTCCCACACAACCCAACCAGGGCCAGGAATGAACCGCAATCAAGGTACGTGCTCTTGACCCGAATTGAGCCCAAGACTAATTGGTCTGCAGGTCAATGCTTTAACCACTGACCAAACCAGCCAGGGCGATATGCAAATATTTAACTATACTTGCAGCAAAGTGAATGCAGGAGATGGAGCATGAGTTTAAAGAGTGATTCTATGGTGTCAAATACCATAGTTTTAAGTTCCATCAGCAGCAATACTTCTGTCCATCCCTGCAGGATGGGAGCATGCCCTTTATTCCTACTATTATTAAGAACACAGAAATCTTCCCTGGCCAGTTTGGCACGGTGGTTAGAGCATTGGCCTGCGGTCCAGAGAGACCCAGGTTCGGTTCCTGCTAAGGGCATGTGCCTTGGTTGCAGTTTGTCCCCGGCCCTGGTTGGGTCATGTGGGTAGCAGCCACTCGATGTGTCCCTTTCACGTAGATGTTTCTCTCTCTCTCTCTCCCCCTCCCGCTCTATCTGAACAAAAAATGAAAAAATGTCCTCGGGTGAGGATAAAAAAAAAGAAGACAGAAATCATAGTGACTAAGAGCATGGGCTGTGGAGTCAGAGCCTTGGGGCTTGGAGTCTCAGCTGTGTGCTCGTAGGCTACGAGGCCTTGGGGAAGGTTACTTCCACTCTCGAGGCCTTGGTTTCTCTTTCTGGAGACTGGAAACATAAATACACAGAATTTACATAAAGTAGTTAACACAATGCCTGGCTCACAGTTAGTGCTCATTTAACATTAGTTGCTCTTACTCTTATAAAATGGTTTTGAGGTTCCTGGCTCACCAGCTCTGAACTGCAAATACAGAAAGTGCTATTTACTTTTCTCCCCACCTATGTCCTAGCCCTAGCCCTAAAAAAACCCCTCACGTTTAGTGGTGACAGAGGAAAATACTCACTGTTTCCTTATCACTATTCCCTGGGTATCAATTCCTTATTTACAAATATAGTCAAGTCTTAATTATCTGCACTAATGAAGCAGAGCAGGGTGAAGGATAATCCAAAAGGCTAATCTTTGGGGTGCATTCTCTGATTCCTGCTTAGTAGATTTACTCTGCTAATTACACGGCTATATTTGCTTGGGTTAGTGTTAACATTCAATTGCATTCCTGAAGCATATGTCAGCCAGGGTGGGGAAGACAGCCAGAAGTGTGCTAGGCATCAGAGGAAAACTGGATCAAGCTTAAAAATTAACCACAATTAATCCCCATAAAGTAGATAATAAAAAGTTAACTGTGAGTCTCCTTTTCCTTCCAACTCTGAAATCCTAGGACCTATGCAACACCTTGAAGAGTGTGCACTCCGTCCTCTGGCCACTCCCTGCTCCCGGTGTATTACACTGACGCTGAAGCGGCGGCAGCAGCGTCGGGGTGTATAACCTGTTTGATTCCTGCTGGGCCAAAATACTGGGTAATTGTACTAGGAACTTTTCTGTCATATCAGAGAATTACCCATAATTATGTGATAACACAAAAATGCCTCTATCAGAAGCACACTCTGGGCAATTTCAGTGATATGATGACAGGCAGCTGAACGCATTTGGCATGTGTGGAGTACGGATCTTTCCCAGAAGAGAAGGGATGACTATTGAGAAAGGGGGAGCTCGGGGGTGGAGGAAGTGTGGGGTGGGAGGAAAACAACAGAACAGCAAGTCACCTGGGTTTTTCTTTACTATGCACAAAACGCACTTTTTTTTCGTTCACATCTTTCCAGCTAAAATGGCCAGCCTTGTCGAGCTGAACCACTTTTCCATTCCTGGAGAGCACCAGCTGACCGTTGGTGGGGGTGCTTACGACATGGAACAGGAGGTCTTCGACCCTGCCGTCCTGGTCTTGGACATTCAGGAGGGAAAAATCCAGGGGCTTCATTGAGCCGATTGTAAGGGTGAGAGAACCATTCACATGAAGACCAGGTGTGTGTATTTTGCCTGGAAAACATGAATCCAAAGGTCAGGCTTGGTAATTTACGTGCGTACGCGCGCGCGCGCGCGTGTGTGTGTGTGTGTGTGTGTGTGTGTGTGTGTGTAAAGAAACAGGCTTGTGATGTTTATTCAGAGCTACAAAGAGGAGACTCTACTATACACCACAAACTTCCTTTAATCCAGCGGCTCTCGTCATGGATGTACAGGAAAATAACAGGATCTAATTGCATATGCTAAACTATAAAACTCCTAGAAGAAAATAAGGAGCAAATCTTGGTGATCTTGAATTAGGCAATGCTTTCTTAGATATAACACAAAAAGCACAAGTGACAAAATAGATAAAGCAGACATCATTAAAATTTTAAAATGTTGTGCTTCAAAGGACACCAGCAAGAAAGTGAAAAGACAGCTGCAGAATGGGATAAAATATCTGCAAATCAGATGTCCCTGAAAAGGAACTTGAGTAGAAAATATATAAAGAACCCTTCCAATACAGTAAAAAACCAAAAAACCCAGTTTTAATACAGGCAAAGAATTTGTGTAAGCATTTCCCCAAAGAAGATACAAAAAGGCCAAAAGCACAGGAAAAGGTGCTCAACATCATTAGAATCAGGGAGATGCGAATTAAAACCACAATGTGATTCCACTTCCCACCAGGAGGAATGACAATAAAACCTGTTCCTGAGGATGCGAAGAAGTTCGAACCCTCATGCATTGCTGACAGGAAGGTAAAATAGTGCAGCGACTTGGGAAAACAGTCTGGCAGTTCCTCAGATAACTAAATATAGAGCTATCATATAGAGCAACTTCACTCTTAGGCATACACCCAAGAGAATTGAAAACATATATCCACCCAAAAACTTGTACACAAATGTTCATAGCAGTATTATTTATAATAGCTCAGAAGTGGAAACAATCCAAATGTTTATCAACTGAGGAAGGGATGAACAAAATGTGATATATCCACACAATGGAACATCATTCAAACATAAAAAGAAATGATGTACTGATACATGTTACAACATGGAGGAACCTTGAAAACATTATGCGAAGTGAAAGAAGCCAGACATAAAAGGCCACATGTCATATGACCCCATTTATGTGAAATGTCTATAGTAGGCAAATTCATACACACAGAAAGCAGATCTGTGGTTGTCAGCGGCTGTGGGGGGAGGGGCAGTGGAGAGAGAGACTCCTAAAGGTTACTGGATTTCTTTCTAGGGTGAGTAAAATGTCCTGGAATCAGATAGTACTGATAGTTGCATAACTTTCTAAATACACTAAAAATCACTGAATTGTATACTTAAAGGGTGAATTTTATGGTATGGGAATTATATTTTAATAATAATAATAATGAAGAATCACATAGGGATCTTTAAAACAATACTGATACTGCTGAGTTACCACCAGAGATCCTGATTTACATGTTCTGGATGGAACCTCATGACTCCCTGGGTAATGCTAATGGGTTCCAGGGCTGAGAACCACAGCCCTCTCCTAAGACATCTGTCATAGCTGACCATCAGACCCACCGAGGGTAAGAAAAAAGTCAAGTGCCTAATACCCACGCTAGAACAGTACCATTTAATCTACAGTGATGTAGGATTATCAATGGCCT
The DNA here is from genome assembly GCF_014108415.1 of Molossus molossus. NCBI lineage: Eukaryota > Metazoa > Chordata > Mammalia > Chiroptera > Molossidae > Molossus > Molossus molossus. The sequence continues at coordinate 57,693,295 of NW_023425344.1, read as the reverse complement.
CTATTCAGAATTCATGTGAAATATGTACACTTTGTTTAAAAATTTTATAATCTTTGTCCACAGGAAACATCTGATGGATGAATTAGGGTTTCCAACATTTGTCTCCAGCAAGTTGTTTTGTGTGGTAGTGTTTCCTTCTGCGTGTAGGTCAGACAGGACAGTTAGGAAAACCAAGTCTCAGGGGAACTATTTTTACTGTAAGATTGCTCTAATGGAAGTGAAATTCATATTTGCACCTTGACTTGTATTGTATCCCAAGAGAAACAAGCTGATTCCCAAGTCCTTGGGATTTCCAGAGACTCCCAATAAAATAAGCCAAAGACACTTTTTCTCATATCAAGTCTTAATATCTTTAGAGGTCAGAAATACAGAGATGGAAAATATGACTGAGTGCAGGTGTTAAAATATGCCTCGTGTTATTTTTTATTTATTTTTATTTTTTTAATCCTCACCCGAGGACATTTTTGCATTTATCTTCAGATAAAGTGGGAGGGAGAGGGGGGGAAGAGAGAGAGAGAGAAACATTGATGGGAGAGAGACACATCGAGTGGTTGCCACCCGCACAACCCCGACCGGGGCCGGGGACAAACCGCAACCGAGGTACGTGCCCTTAGCGGGAACCGAACCCGGGACTCTCCGGTCCACAGGCTGATGCTCTAACCACTGGGCAAAACCTGCCAGGCTTGTCTCGTATTATTGACTAAAATTCCCAAAACCAAGGAATGCTCAGCTATAACAGAACTCCGGAGCATTGTTCACCTATAAAACTTTTGAAGTTAAAAATTAAGACTGAATTTAAATTTGCTTCTCTTCATTATGGAAGGTAAAATGTCCAATGATGTGCTGAACAAGACTAAATCCACCCCTTTAACTTTAAGAATAACTTAAAGGCAAACAGTGTGGCTTGAAACCCACTTGCTTCAAATGTGTGAACCTAACGGGGAGCACTCCTCACACTGTTCATTACTCATGTATGATTTATCTCCAGCTTGTGCACTAAGGACTCACCATTGCATCTGGCATAATTAGCTCTACAAGTATATATAAATGGAAATAAATTATATCTATATAAGTATATGTGTATTTTTTTTTTTTGTATTCATCTTCAGATAGAGCAGGAGGGAGAGAAGAGGAAGAGAGAGAGAGAAACATTGATGTGAGAGAGACACATTGAGTGGGTTGCCACCCACATGACCCCAACTGAGGCTGGGAAGAAACTGCAACCGTGGTACTTGCCCTTAGCCAGAACTGAACCCGCGTCTCTCAGGTCCGTGGGCTGACGCTCTAACCGCTGAGCCAAACCGGCCAAGGCAGTATATGTATATTTTTCTACAACGTAGTTGTAGTTCAGAAACACAAGTTTTATGCCAAATTTCTTATCTGAAAATTGACTTTCAGAGCACAGATTACTTTTTTCTCCTCCAAATATCTTAGAAGTTGAATTTTCCCAGTCTTTCATGTTCCACAAAGAGTTCCTTATTCCAGGCAGCACCAGGGTTTTTCCCAGGAAGGGGAATCCTGCATTTTATACCACACGAGTCAACGGCATGTGCACACTCAGCCTTCGCATGCAGCCGCCGCAGGGGCAGCCACCCGCCCAGCAGTGGGGAAGTGCTTACCAGCGCATGTTTCATTAGGAGAGTGGGCAGAGAAGCCAGGAACGCAGCTGGAAACGCAAAGGCCACTCTTCAGGACGAACCCCCGGTCGCAGCGGTGACACCGGGTGCTGTGGCTGCACTGCAAGCACCCCCGAGGGCAGGCTGTGGAAGAGAGGACACACTGGATGACACACCGCAGAGGCACACGCTCCCAGCGAGAGCCACCAGTGGCAGAGAAAGGACCGGCGGGAGCACGAGCCACACACGGCCAACTGGAGCAAAAGAGAATTCCCAGTTTCCTAAAGAAGTTCACAGAGAGCTGATCGCCCTCAGGAGGAACGTCAGTAGGGAGGGACACTTGGTTTACACTCTGTGAGCTGACAATGTGTAAGAGCACAGGCCCTCTCTGGGTACTGTTCTTCCTCCACCACTTACCAGGGGCAGGTTCCTCCAACAATCTGCAGTGCAATTTTCTTGTCTAAAAAATGGGGACCCGAATAGTACCTAATGCAAATAGTTGCTGGGAAGATTACATGTGTTACGATGTGTCGTGACTAGAACAGTGCCCAGGACACAGAACGGCTCCATCGCGCTACAACTATCACTGGTACTCTCGTATTATTTGTATTATTATTTTAAATGCGTGAGGTGAGCGAGCTATTTAAAAGAACCCTAGATTATTTCTTTGGGTCAAGTTAATAATCTATAAATCAAGTGCTCACTGCCTACTTTTCCTGTAAGTAAGATTTTGTTAGAGAAGGGCAGCACAATTTAAGGGGCCCTGGATTGGAACAAAACAGCATGGGTTTACTATCTTATTTTATGGTGCTCTGGTTAATACTCTTAAGCCTCTTTATTTTTTTCACTTGTAAAACAGGATTCATAGTGCCTGCCATATTTTCCTGGGCCATTGTAAATATTAAATGATAGAACGCACATGAAGGAAATTTGGTGAACTATAAAATGGTAAGCCTGGGTAATGGCATCGCTATTAAATGTCAGGTATTCGTGAACGTGGGGCAAACAGCACCAAGTTTTGATAGGAATTATGGGAACACACTAAGGAAACTCTCGTGAATAACTCAATGGACAAGGTCATTTAGACTTTGTTCTTAACTTCAGTTTCATAGTAAAAGGTCGGTGTGTCTCACTAAGGTATCTCCAGAAACCCTACTCTTCAAGGATATTATGGCAACATCAGGTCACTGGTGACTCAGTCCACACACTGCAAGCTCTGTGCTCAGATCAACAGGGCTGATCCACTCTTAATGGACACTACATCTTAGTTCAATATAAGCTTTACACTGTATGAAATATTGGCTTCATTTCCATAAAGAGTGTTAGGGACGATATTGATTTGTGCAAGAGAATTATTGGCCTGCTCTCCTATATTCTGTTTAACCAGCAATTGGCTGAGTGTGGGGGAAGTCATCAACTACTTAGGCCAAGCTCCCTGGGTTTTCACTACTTCTAGTTCTGCTTCTCCTTGGTTACCTGAGGACCGGCATACTTGAACTGCCTGCTGCCTTTACTTCTTTCCAGAGAACTCAGCAAGGTCTCCAAGTTACCTGTGCATTTGCGATTTGCATGATCTGCAAAGTATCCCTTCGCACACTCCTGGACACACTGGGCTTCCGAGAGGAGAAATGGCTCCTCACAGCGGGTGCACTCGCGGGGAGCCTGGCACTGCAGACAGTGGCTGTCGCAGCCTGAAAGACAGAAGTCAACAGGAATGTGCATGGCTTTCTGAGGGCTCCTGGTCCTGACAGCGAGGCGGTGTTAGACAGCAACAAAGAATACAACCTGCTGTGTCGGTCTCCTGGTTGTGACTGTTGTGCTTACCCGCTGGGAGACGGAACTAGTTACCTCGCTTCTCTGGGCCTCGGTGTTTGCTCTCTCCTACAAGCTGGGAGTGGACATACAGTCCCATCCAGCTTCCTGGGGAGGATCAAATTAAATCATGGAAAATACATCCGGCCGGTGTGGCTTGGTGATTGAACCTCGACCTATGCACCAAGAGGTTGCTGGTCAGGACGCATGCCCAGGTTGTGGGCCTGATCCCCAGTGGTGGGCATGCAGGAGGCGGCCAATCGATACTCTCTCTCATCAATGTTCCTATCTCTCTCTCTCACTTCCTCTCTCTAAAAACAATAAAGAAAAAAAGATTTTAAAAAATAATGGAAAATACTAGGCAAACTAGAAATGAACACATATTAGTTAGTCATCATCGTTATTATTAACTAGTCCCTGGCTCTCCGTACTGCTTTTGCTGAAATCTCAGTCTTTTCCTGACTCACCCAGTCAATTATCAGAGTGCCCCAAGAATGCTGCCAGGAATGTTGTCTGTGCACCCTGGGCGGGGATTTCAGGGTCTGAGATTTCCTGGTGCCAAAGTGAGGCTGAGGGGACCCTGGGTCAGAGAAAGGTCACGGTGAGATTTAAGGGATGTGCAGGGTTGTGGGAAGCAGATGGTAGAATAATGTGGTCTTTGCATGTGCTCAAGTGACCAGAGTACACAGACCTTTTCATCTGGACCTCAAGCCTGTGAAATTTTTAAGGAAATCCAAAAGTCATGGCCAAAACATACTTGTTTCTGTGACCATCTGCCCCCAGTATTCCCATACTGCCCTCAAATTTTAGGAAATGTTATATTTGGGCATGTGAGAAAAAAAAGAGAGACATTTTCATTACATGCAAGATAAAAAGCCAGGGTAGCAACTTGCCACAGGCTCCTTCTCAGAACAGTCAAGTCAGAGGAGCTGAAGCCTGGGCGAGCCCAGAGCAGGGGCACACTTACTCCTGCAGACGCCCGAGTCCCGGAAGAAGGACGGCGCGCACTGCTCCACGCAGGCCCCGTCCTGCAGAACGTAGCCGTCCAGGCACTGCCGGCAGTCTGTCCTCAGCGGCCCGCTGCACGCACTGCAACTCCAGTCACATTCTGGAAAGAAAGTCCACATCAGGTCAGCTTCCTGTCTGTCCAGCCCCTGATGTATGAGGACGCTGTCTGCAGCTGCAAGGGGCAAGTGAGGACACCGGAGATGGCAGATAAGCGAGCTCTAACGACCCCCGTGTAGTAGCCTGAACGCCTCTCTGAGGTGTAGTGTTCCCTGGCTGTGTTAGACGTGAGCAGGTACATGGATCGCCCCACGCTCCTGCAGGGCCTGCTTGTCAGGGGGGCTGCTGAGGAGCCGGGTCAACTCGGTCTTATTCTCTGGCCCCCGAGGTCTTTTGGCCGATTTGCTCCACAAGCCTAATCCGAACCTCCTCCAAATGCCTGAGAGGGAAAGGATGCTAAGAATGCATCTGCTTTCTCCACGGACAGCAGCCACAGGACGCTGTACCCCTCAAAAATCAGGTGCTGACCGACACCACAGAAAGAACCAACAATGGTAGAATCAAACAGGGCACAAAGGAACTGTCCAGAAATAACAGATCTAAGTAGGGCAGAACTGACTTGTATACATGTTCATTCCCTCAACAAACACCTGCAGGACACAGTACTGAACGTGGGTATAAAGGGATAGGTGCTTATGTCCAAGTGGGTGCCAGCCGCAGATGTGACCCAAATAATCCAGCAGGATTGTTAGAAATACAGGTAATCAGGCCCAACCTCAGAACTACAGTCAGTCTCAGGTGTTGGGGCAAGAAAAACATGTTGCTGCTGCTATTGATTTGTTATTATGGTCATTACAGTTGTTGTTATTGTCTTCAGTGGTCCAGGCAGTTGAGATGAGGTCGGAAAACTCATGTGTGGAAACAAAGTGTTCGTGGTAAGGTAAGTCCTTCACGCGTGGAAGAGGGGACAGTTAAGGACTTGCGTTTCGAAATCAGGTAAGTCTGTGTGCAAGCTGTGGCTTTACCAGTTCTTATCTGCACATTTCATACACTTTCTTTAAATGTCTTAAGCCTCAGTTTCCCTTTCTGTAAACAGGAATAAGAATAGTACCTATTGCAGAAGGCCACTGTGAAGACTGAAAGAATGCAAGTAAAGAACTCAGTACAGGGCCTGACACATAGTTAACAGCTTCCTGAAGGTTTGCTGCTGATTGTTTATCTGGGAGAATATCTCCACTGGGTGCTGCCTCGCCCCCTACCTTTCCTCTCCGTGAAGAAACTATGGAAACCTCTCATTAGTCATTTTTCTCTCTTCCTTGATGCAATATTTCTAAGTCCCAGGGAAGCAGGTAAATGTGCAAGACAGTACATGTGCTTCCAAGAAGATTTATAAAGTTAATCTCACTCATTTATTTGGCTGAATCAGTCCTGAGGGAAAATGACTAAAATAGAGTCTTGAGAACTGCCAGCATGGTTATGAAATCATTTACAACAGGGAGGATTTGTGATAATCTTGCTTTTCACCGCAAACTAACAACCACTGGTTAGGAGGGAAAAGACAGAAAAGCTTCTGTGGTCTCGAGCACAGCAGACCACCTAAGTTGACAACCAAGGAGAATTTCTTAGAATGGAAAGTGTGCGATACTGCAAAGGCTTCGAGCATCCCAAGTTTACCTGCCAGGTGTTTTACCTCCATATCTGAGCTTCTCTGACAGAACTGGAGATGGAGAGGGGAATGTGGAATGGGGAAGGGAAACAAAACAGGAGCAAGGGCCAGCCATCCTTTAATTCTGCCTTTCCTCTGGCTGAGCACTGCCATTCAAAGAGCAAACGCCCCTAGAATTCCAACCACTGGAGAACAAAGAAAAAGGCCGTTGGTTTTTGACATTATATACTCCTTGAGGACAAGGGCTGTGTCTTCACTCAATTCATTATGTTAAGCCGAGATGAACAAATCAGATATAACTCCTGCCCTCACTAAGCACAGGGTCTAGCAATCTAGAGTTGTAAATGCTACATGCCCAGGAAGGTAATGTGAGTCTTTGCAATAGGCCTGATGTGACAGAATAGGGGACTGTGGGGACCTGCAGAGATCATGCTCCATCCAACAGAGACAACAGCTACTCATCTCCAACCTCCTGTTGCATTCTGGGAATGCAAATCCAGATTTTCCAGATCTTCTGACTTTTTCAAGAGAAATTGAAAATCTCTACTTTTGTCCAGGAAGTCTCCTGATTTTTAAAAGGCAAATATTAAACATTTCAAAACACTGGAAGATTAGGTGGACCAAATACAACCTGAAGGTTCCCAGTTAGCCGACCCTGGTCTAGTCACCGATACCTTGGACCATGTCTGGTATGTAGTAGGTGAGGTGCTCAAAAATATTTGTTTACCGCCCTGGCCAGTTTGGCTCAGTGGTTGGAGCGTCGGCCTGCGGTCCAGAGAGACCCGAGTTCGGTTCCCGCTAAGGGCACGTACCTCGGTTGCAGTTTGTCCCCGGCCCTGGTTGGTCGTGCGGGTGGCAGCCACTTGATGTGTCCCTTCACATTGATGTTTCTCTCTCTCTCTCTTCCTCTCTCTCCCTCCCGCTCTATCTGAACAAAAAATGGAAAATATATATATATATATTTGTTTACCAAATACATTTTTTTTTCACCTCCCTGCTTGAAGCTTTAACAAATAAATCAATGAATGCATACATGAATACATACATACATAATGCCTTCTTGCTGTCATCTGAGAAAGTCTAAATGCATGATGACACCATTTTCATAATGTGGGGGACCGAGCATCTGTAGTAAAGGGGCATGGCTGAGTAAAAGAATTGTACAGCTCAGGAAGAGCTTTACCTTTGCATGTCTTGGTGGAGAAGTCAAGATAGTGCTGTGGGGCACAGCTCTCATGCTGGCAGTCCCCAAAGAGTAGGACCTTGTTTGGATCTCGGCAGGAGGTACAGCTGGCCGGTGAATCACAGCTCCCACAGTGTGCGCTGCATGCTGAGCAGAGAGGAAAAGAAAATGACCAGATGATTACAATTGCAAATACTGAAGTACTGATCAAACCTAGACAGATGCCGCAGAGAAACAAAGCCTTGCTCCAACTTGTTCTTTAATTAGGGCTCCTAACGCCATCCTGTGATCAACAGAAACAGAAAATGTTGGTCTTATTTTCCAAAATAAAAAAAGATAATCTTACTTTCCAGAAAAGATAAAGTATAAACCCAAGAATGGAAATCCCACATCCAAATTGCCTTATGATTTAGCAACAGAATTTATACTTAGTCCGAGGTCTCTGAAATGATAGTCCAGAGTTTTATTTGAACCTTAAGGAATCAAACCCCCCATCGTATATGACATAGATTCAGATTTTTATGTGACATCAAGATTAAAATTAGGCATCAACTTTATTTTAAGATACAACATATTTAACATATTTTAAGATACAAAGGACTTAAAGGTCACCGGAAATTGATTAGCCCAGTTGTGATTCTTAGCAGCCATTCACCTAATCCAGGCATTCAGGGATGATCCCTAAATCTGATCATACTTCCATTTCTCCTAACTAAGCAACTGTCGTTTCTCCATCTACTCAGTTGTTCATGCTAGAAACCTGGGCGTGTACTCTGACACTCCTCTTTCTCACTTCCAAACACTTCCTGGATCCTATTTATTCTAACTCCCCCATATAATTATCAGAACTTTGTGCTTTTCTCCATATTCACAGATGCCACAATACATCCCAGCCATCAGCATCTCCTGCTGGACTGCATGGCTCCTAATTAGGTTCCCCAAATCTAGTCCGACCCCCTTGCAATCTATTTTCCATGTTTCCACCAGAGTGGTATTTTTTTTTTTATCCTCACCCGAGGACATTTTTCCATATTTTGTTCAGATAGAGTGGGAGGGGGGGGGAGAGAGAGAGAAACATCAACGTGAAAGGGACACACTGAGTGGTTGCCACCCGCACGACCCAACCAGGGCCGGGGACAAACTGCAACTGAGGTACATGCCCTTGGCGGGAACCAAACACAGGTCTCTCTGGACCGCAGGCCGATGCGCTTACCACTGGGCCAAACCGGCCAGGGCTAGAGTGGTATTTTTATTCATACTGCTCAAGCTTCAGAGATCAATTTCATGTACACACTTATATTTTTCTTGAATCCTGGAAAATATCCAGCTTTCATTTCTGCAAATATTGCTCCTCCATCATTTCCCTTTATTCTTTCCACCATACATTTTAACACACATATTTGAATCCTTTCAATATAATCTCCAAGTCGCTTGTCTTTAACTCGTACTCATTCTTCAGTCTTTTCTTCGAGAAGGTCTTCCCTGTATCTGCAGTCCAGAATAGGTCTTCCAGTTACTGCTTGTATAACATTCTATACATTTCTTTTATGCCATATGTAACAATTCTCATCTAAGTGGTTATTTAACATCTGTAGCCTTTAAGCTGCATGCTTCATGAAAGCAAAAACCAGGTTTGCCTTGTTCCTTGCAATAATCCCAGCACCTTGCTAGTTATCTATCATTTTGTAGGTGTTCGGTAAACACTTGTTATATAAACGAAAGAAGCCAGATATCTTAATTATATATACTCAAGCATTAGAATCGCTGCCACATTCTGAAATCTTCTCTAAGTATAGTTCAGAGGAAAAGTTTACAGAGCCATCATGGGAGTTTTGGACCTATGGGATATCAAAGCAGGAGGCACAATGCAGGAAAATTACCTCCCTGTGAAATACAAAGAAAGAAAACCCTCATATTTTACCTATGTTTCCATGTTTCCACTAGAGTGGTACTTTTTTTTTATCCTCACCCGAGGACATTTTTCCATATTTTGTTCAGATAGAGTGGGGGGGAGAGAGAGAGAGAGAAATATCGACGTGAAAGGGACACATTGAGTGGTTGCCACCCGCATGACCCAACCAGGGCCGGGGACAAACTGCAACTAAGAAAAGCCATTGGTATAATATATTCACTAGAGTATGTAGATTTTTAATTAAAGATCCCATAAAAATTCTAGATGGGCCCTGGCCGGTTTGGCTCAGAGGTTAGAGCATCGGCCTGCAGTCCTGAGAGACCCGGGTTCGGTTCCCGCTAAGGGCGCGTACCTCGGTTGCAGTTTGTCCCCGGCCCTGGTCGGTCGTGCGGGTGGCAGCCACTCGATGTGTTCCTTTCACATCGATGTTTCTTTCTCTCTCTCTGTTCCTCTCCCCCCCACCCCCCCACTCTACCTGAACAAAAAATGGAAAAATGTCCTCGGGTGAGGGTAAAAAAAAAAAAAAATTCTAGATGGGATTTCAGATAATTTAGGAGTAGTTAGAAAGTAATATTTTAAGTATTGGAAATTTACATGACACTAAACTGTTATCTTTTTTTTGAAGTAGTATCTTGATTTTGCAAAGTGTTTGACAACGATCCCAAAGATAAACTTGTGAATACAGAAATAAAGAAGTTGTAGGTGCTTTTGAAGATGGTTGAAAAGCATACTCAAAAAATGATCAGAAAATCTTTGTAATGGGTAGAAAAATATCTAGTAGAGTATTACAATCAAGTCTTAATTTTTACTTGATCAATATTTTTATTAATAACTTTAATGAAAACAAAGATGTCATGCTAATGATGTTTAAATATGTCATATACATACTTACATAGGAAACACACTAGTTAAGTTTTACCAGCTGAAAGAATAACAACTCAAACTTATTTTAGTCAGTTGAAGCAAAGTAATCAGATAAAATAAGCAAAACTGTAAGTCCTGCATATATGTTATATAACAAGTTATACAAACAGAGGATACAAAAGACCTTAGACAGCAATTCCTATAAAAAGGATCTGGAAGTTTTAGTTGATTAAAAGCTTACTAAAAGTATGACATGGTTACTAATGAAACAAATATACTCTCATGCTGAAGAGTCCTCATGTAAACGAAATGTCAGCTTGACATGGAGCTGCAAAAGGAGTCCCAAACGCCAGTTCCTGGGCTGGGGTCACAGACCAATGTGCAGCCAGGTTTACTGTAGTTTACTTCCTCCAGCCTCTGCCTGCCTCCATGCTCTTGCACCCTTCTACGCACCTTGATGGAAAACAGCCCCTTCACTAACTTCCAAAATACATGGATTCACGCCGAGCATCTTAAAACATTAAGAGGATTTGGATGGATGCAATAGTGTCACACTGAGAAGCACGGGGCTTCTGCCATTTCTATCAGAACCATTCCTCTCTCATCTGTCCTTCATCCTTCTCCAAGACAATCTGCAAATGCCCTTGTCTCACTCAGAGCAGTTCTGCACATACCAGAGCCCCTTAGGCCCTTGGCTTCCATCTTCAGAGGAATGTGGGGAAGGAGCATTTCTCTAACCTATGATATTCAGACCACACTGGGTGTTAGTCTATTGCAGTCATGTTGGTATGACCACATCTGTAGAAGCAGGTGCAGTTGTCTGAGCCCAATTCTGCCTGGAGCAGAGAAGTCCAAGTGGGAGATAGCACTTAATTTCAAACTTTTGAAGGTAATCATGTGAATGAGAGAGGAGAGAGGACACTTATTCTGTATTGCTATGGGGGGGGGGGGGTGTAGTTCCAGGGCCAATGAGAAACAATTGTCAAACAACTACCACCCCCCAAAAATGAACCCAGCTTCCATCCTCATCTGTAGAGGTTGGTGAGAGGGAATGAGAAAGAATCTCTGAATTGGGTGCAAGGTCGGCTTGGGTAGCCCTGGAGCTCTCTTACTCTAAAGCACTGACTTCAAGCACTGAGAACCTCATTTCTCATCTCTTTTTAAAAGAACGTTCCTGTCTCAGCTGGTCCTTCCTAAATTTTAGAGCTCAGTATGTAATCAGTGCTTCTTCTTAATACTGACTGTATTCCCCTTACCGCACACTTTCTAAAATTGTTGGGCCTATAATTGTCTATAATGATGAGCATTATAAAGGGACAGGGTTGATTTTTTTTTTTTTTTTAACATACTAGAAACTCAGGTGTCCCAACTTAGGGTCATGCTTTATTCAATCTCAGGAAAAATGAAACGTAAGCGTTAGCAAATAACTAAAGTTAGGAAATTCTTAATTTAATGGAAATAGTCTATAAAATCCCATTTACATGTTATCATAGCAAATGCATTTTTGTAGATATTACCCTGTACCAAGGCAAAAGCTTCTCAGCAGAAAAATATTTCAATGCAACATATTTTTCTCACCTCTACTCTACATAAAGTATTCTATTTTTCTTTTAAACTTTTATTTCTGTGATTCCACTGGTATGAAGAGCCTAATAAATCTAAGTCACTATTTCTCCACCAACACCCTCTTGCTCTTGAAAAGAACATGCAAGTATTTCATTTGTGTCTGTTGCGTTACAGAATCTACAGATTCTGGTAGACAGTTGATTTACACCAAGGAAAAAATTTTTTGCTTTAATTTTTTTTTAATTGAATGTATTGGGGTGACACTGGTTAATGATATTATATAGGTTTCAGGTATATAATTCTATAATATATCATCTATATATTGCATTGTGTGTTCAGCACCCCAAGTCAAACCTCCTTCTATCACCATTTATCTCCACTTTATAATCTTCTTCCTCCCCCACACTTCTTTCCCCCTGCTAATAACCATACTGTTGTCTCTCTATGAGGGGTTGTTTTTGTTGGTGGTGTTTTGTTTTGCTTAGTCCCTTCACCTTTTTCACTACAGGTCCCTATTCCTCCCCTCTGACAGCTGCCAGTCTGTCTCAATTTTATTTGTTTATTTTGTTCATTAGATTCCACATATACGTGATATCACATGGTATTTGTCATTCTCTGACTGGTTTATTTCACTTGGCATAGTATTCTCCAGGTCCATCCATACCATCCCAAAAGGTAAGATTTCCTTTTTTTTTTAACAGCTGAGTAGTATTCCATTGTGTAAATGTGCCATGTTTTTGTTTTTGTTTTTATCCTTCATCTATTGATGGACACTTGGGTTGCTTCCAAATCTTGGCTATTGTAAATAAAGCTGCAATGAACTTAGGGATGCATGTATTCTTTCAAATAGTGTTTTGGGTTCCTTTGGCTATAGTCCCATAAATAGACACATTTTAATTTTTTTGGTAACTCCACATATCTTTGCACAGTGGCTGCACCAATCTGCATTCCCACCAACAGTGCACAGGGTTCCCTTTTCTCCACTTCTTTGTCAAAACTTGTTGTTTGTTGATTTATTGATGATATCCATTCTGATAGGTGTGAGGTGAAATCTCATTGTGGTTTTAATGTGGATTTCTCTGATGAATCTTTTCATATGTCTACTGACCATCTGTATGTTCTCTTTGAAGAAGTGTCTATTCAGGTCCTTTGCCTATTTTCTAACATAACTGTTGGTTTTTATTGGTGTTGAGTTTTATAAGTTCTTTATAAATTTTGAATATAACCCCTCCATCAGCTGTATTGCTGAATATGTTCTTCTATTCAATGGGTTGTCTTATTTTGATGGTTTCCTTTGCTGTGCAAAAACATTTTACTTTTGTTTTTATAAATTTTTTATTTATTGCTTTTAGGAAGAGAGAGGAAAGGAAAGAAAAGAAGGGAGAGGGAGAGGGAAAGGGAAAGAGAGAGAGAAACATCAATTTTGTTGTCCCACCTATTTATGCATTCATTGGTTAATTCTTGTATGTGCCCTGACCGGGGATTGAAGCAGCAGCCTTGGCGTATTGGATTGACACTCTAACCAACTGAGCTATGTGGCCGGGGCAAAAAAATGTTTTAGTTTCATATAGTCTTATTTGTTTACTTTTTTTTTTTGGTTTCCCTTGCCTGAGGAGACATATCAGAAAAAATATTGCTACAAGAAATGTCTGAGATTTTACTGCCTATGTTTTCTTCTAGGATTGTTATGGTATTGAGTCTAACATTTAAGTGTTTAATCCATTTTGAGTTTATTCTTGTGCTTTGTGTCAGAAGGCGATCTAGTTTCTTTCCCTTTTTTTCCCCCTTTATCTGTCCAATTTTCCCTGTACCATTTGTTGAATAGACTATCTTTACCCATTGTATGTTCTTGCCTCCTCTGCGAAATATTAATTGACCAAATAGTGTGGATTGTTTACTTCTGGGCTTTCTATTTTGTTTCATTGATCTATATGTCTGTTTTTATGCCAGTATCATGCTGTTTTGATTACTATGTCCTTGTAATATAGTTTGATATCAGGTATTGTGGTTCCTACAACTTTGCTACTCTTTCTCAAGATTGCTGTGGCAATTTGGGGTCCTTTGTGGTTCCATATAAATTTTTGGAATATTTGTTCTACTTCTGTGAAATACGCCACTGATACCTTGATAGAAATTATGTAGGTGTGTTCTCATTTTCAAGTGTTTCAAGGTATCTTTTGATTTCTTCCTTGATCTCATTATTAACCCATTCATTGTTTAGTAACACATTATTTAGCCTCCATGTCTTTGTGTGTTTTTCAGTTTTTTCCTTGTGATTGATTCCTAGTTTCATACCATTACAGTCAGAGTCGATGCTTGATATAATTTCAATCTTCCTAAATTTACCGAGACTTGTTTTGTGTCCTAACATGTGGTCTATCCCAGAAAATGTTCTGTGTGTACTTGAAAATAATGTATATTCTGCTGCTTTGGGGTGAAATGTTCTGAAGATATCAATGAAATCCATCTGATCTAGTGTGTTGTTTAAGGTTGCTGTTCCCTTATTGATTTTCTGTCTAGGACATCTATCCAATGATGTCAATGGGTGTTAAAGTCCTCTACTATGACTGCATTACTGTTGAATCTCTCTCCTTATGTCCATCAGGATTTGCTTTATATATTTAGATATTCCTATGTTGGTGCATGTTTACCAGGGTTATATCCTCTTGTTGGATTGATCCTGTTATCATTATTTAATGTCCTTTGTTTCTTACTAGAGCCTTTGTTTCATATTTAAATTTTTTATATGTTTTTATTAATTTTAGAGAGAGAGGAAGGGAGAGGGACAGACAGATAGAAACATTAATGAGACAGAAACATCAACATCAATCAGCTGCTTCCTGCAGGCCCCATGTCAGGGATCAAGCCTGCAACCCAGGCATATGCCCTGACCAGGAATCTAATCAGTGCCCTCCTGGTACATAGGTAGATGCTCCAACACCGAGCCACACCAGCCATGCTAGCCTTTGTCTTAAAGTCTATTTTGTCAGATATAGCATTAGTACATCAGTTTTTTTAAAACTCTCATTTGCATGAAATATCTTTTCCCATTCCTTTACTTTTAGTCTGTGTGTATCTTTCATTCTGAAGTTGGTCTCTTGCAGACAGCATATACATGGGTCTTGTTTTCTTATCCTTCAGCTACCCTATGTCTTTTGATTTGAGCATTTAAGCCATTCTATCAAAAGTGATTACTGACTGGTACACAATTATTGCATTTTATTCTTTTAACCCTGTTTCTCTATTGTTATTTTATTCCTTCTTTTTAAGGCAGGCCTTTTAACATTTCTTGGAATACTGATTTGGTAGTAGCAAACTCCTTCAGCTTTTTCTTGTCTGGAAATCACTTTCTTTCTCTTTCAATTTTAAATGACAGCCTTGCTGGGTAAAGTAGTCTTGGCTGTAGGTCCTTGCTTTCCATCACTTTGAATAGTTCATGCCAATCCCATCTGGCCTGAAATGTTTCTGTTGAGAAATCAGCTGCCAGACTTAAGGGAGCGCCCCTGTAGGTAACTAACTGTTTTTCTCTTGCTGCTTTTAAGATTCTCTCTTTGTCTTTAATCGTGTCATTTTAATTATGATGTGTCTTGGTGTGGCCCTCTTTGGGTTTATCTTTTTATTTTTTTAATTAATTAATTTATTTTTGTTACAGATGTTTCCCCTTTTCCACCCACTGATTCCCCACTCCCCCCTCCCCACCCTGTCCCCACCTTTGTTGTCCATGTCCATTGTTCATACATACATGTATATAAGCTCTGTGGTTTATATCTCCCCCCAACCCCCTCTTCAGGGGATTGTCAGTCTGTACCCCACTTCCACGTTTCTGGGACTACCCCATTCCTCAGAATATTATGTTCGTTATATTTCACACTTGGCTTGTTTAGCTTACGATAATACTTTCCAGGTCCCTCCACGTCATCTCAAAGGATAAGAGATCTTTCTTTCTTACAGCTGCATAGTACTCCATTGTGTATATGTACCACTGCTTTTTTATCCATTTGTCTACTGATGGACACTTGGGCTGTTTCCAGATCTTAGCTATTGTAAATAGTGCTGCTATGAACATGGGGGTACATATATTCTTCCTGATTGGTGTTTCAGGCTTCGTAGGGTATATTCTTAGAAGTGGGATCACTGGGTCAAATGGAAGTTCAATTTTTAATTTTTTGAGGTAACACCATATTGTTTTCCATAGTGGCTGCACCAGTTTGCATTCCCACCAGCAGTGTACTAGAGTGCCCTTTTCTCCACACCCTCACCAACACTTGTTGTTTGATAATTTGTTGATGGCGGCCATTCTGACAGGCATGAGGTGATACCTCATTGTTGTTTTAATTTGCATCTCTCTGATGATTAGTGATGTTGTGCATTTCCTTATATGTCTCTTAGCTGTTTGCAAGTCCTGTTTGGAGAGGTGTCTATTTAGTTCCTCTGCCCATTTTTTAATTGGGTTCTTTGTCTTCCTTTTGTTCAGTTGTATGAGCACTCTATATATATTGAAATTAACTCCTTATCTGATATATCATTGGCAATTATGTTCCCCCATACAGTGGGTAGCCTTTCCATTTTTATGATTGTATATTTTGCTGTGCAGAAGCTTTCGAGTTTGACGCAGTCGTATGTGTTCATTTTCTCCTTTGTTTCTGTTGTCTTAGATGATGTATGAGTGAAAATTCTGCTGCGTATGATGTTTGAAATTTTGTTGCCTACAGTTTCTTCTAGGATTTTTATGGATTCATGAGTCACATTTAAGTCTTTTATCCATTTTGAGTTTATTTTTGTGTATGGTGTAAGTTGATGGTCTAGTTTCATTTTTTTTTTGCATGTAGCTGTCCAATTTTCCCAACACCATTTATTAAAGAGGCTGTCTCTACTCCACTGAATGCTCTTTCACCCTTTGTCAAATATTAATTGAGCATATTGCCTTGGGTCCATTTCTGGGTTCTCTGTTCTGTTCCACTGGTCTATATGCCTGTTCTTATGCCAGTACCAGGCTGTTTTGATTACAGTGGCTTTGTAGTATAACCTGAAATCTGGTAATATGATCCCTCCAACTTTGTTCTTCTTTTTCAAGATTACTGTGGCTATTCGAGGTCTTTTTTGGTTCCATATGAACTTTTGAAGCATTTGTTCTAGTTCTGTGAAGTATGTCATTGGTATATTGATGGGGATTGCATTGAATCTATAGATTGCTTTGGGTAGTATGGACATTTTAATGATGTTGATTCTTCTGATCCATGTACAAGGTATGTGCTTCTACTTTTTTATATCTTCCTCTATTTTTTTTTTCCAATGACCTGTGGATTTCCGCGAATAGTTTCTTTATTTCTTTGGTTAAGTTTATTCCTAGGTATCTTAATTTTTTTGCCGCAATGGTAAATGGGATTGTTTTCTTAGTTTCTCTGTCTGTGAGTTAATCATTGGTGTATAAGAATGCCATTGATTTCTTGACGTTAATTTTGTATCCTGCTACTTTGCTAAATTCATTTATTAAGTCTAGTAAATTTTTGATGAAGTCTTTGGGGTTTTCTACATATAGTATCATGTCATCTGTGAATAATGATAATTTCACTTGTCCTTTCCCATTTGGATCTTTTTTATTTTTTCTTCCTGTCTGATTGCTGTGGCTAAGACTTCCATTACTGTGTAAAATAAGAGTGGCAAAAGTGGGCATCCCTGCCTTGTTCCTGTTCTTAAGGGAAATGCTTTTAGTTTTTGCCCATTGAGTATGATGTTGGCTGTAGGTCTTTCATATATGGCCTTTATTATGTTGATATATGATCCCTCTATTCCCAGTTGCTGAGTGTTTTTATCAGAAATTGGTGCTAGATTTTGTCAAATGCTTTTTCAGCCTCTATTGATTTGATCATATGATTTTTATCTTTCATTTTGTTTATGTGGTGTATCAAAATTATTGATTTGCGAATATTGTACCAGCCTTGCATCCCTGAGATGAATTCCACTTGGTCATGGTGAATAATTTTTTTTTATGTTTTGCTGGAGCCAATTTGCTAGTATTTTGTTCAGGATTTTGGCATCTATGTTCATCAGGGATATTGGTCTGCAGTTTTCTTTTATTGTAGTGTCTTTTTCTGGTTTTGGAATTAGAATTATGCTGACCTCATAAAATGAGTTTGGAAGTCTTCCTTCTTCTTGAATTTTTTGAAATAGTTTGAGGAGAATGGGTATTAGTTCTTTGAAAGTTCGGTAAAATTCCCCCATGAAGCCGTCCGGGCCTGGGCTTTGGTTTGCTGGGAGAGTCTTGATTACATATTTAGTTTCTTCTGTTGTTATTGGTCTGTTCAAGTTTTCTATCTCTGCCCGGTTCAGTTTTGGGAGACTATGTGTTTATAGAAATTCATCCATTTCGCATAGATTGTTGAATTTGTTGCCGCATAATTGTTCATAATATTTGTTAACAATCTGTTGTATTTCTGTGGTATCAGTTATTATTTCTCCTCTTTCATTTCTGATTTTGTGTATTTGGGTTCTCTCTCTTTGTTTCTTGGTGAGTCTAGCTAAGGGTCCATCAATCTTGTTTATCTTTTCAAAGAACCAGCTCTTTGTTTCATTGATCCTTTGAATTGTTTTTTTTGGTCTCCATGTCATTTTTTCTGCTCTGATCTTTACTATTTCCTCCCTTCTATTTGCTCTGGGTTTTTTTATTTTATTTTTTGTTTGCTTTCTAGTTCTTTAAGTTGTGAGGTTAGATATTCTGTTAGAAATTTTTCTTGCTTCTTGAGGTAGGCCTGTAGTACTATGAAATTCTCTTTCAGAACTGCTTTCACTGCATCCCATAGATTTTGTGTTGTTGTGTGTTCATTTTCATTGGTTTCCAGGAAGTTTTTAATTTCTTTCTTGATGTCCATGGTAACCCATTCATTGTTCAATAATATGCTATTTAGCCTCCATGTTTTCAAATGTCTTTGCATGTACTTGTTGGAGTTGATTTCTAGTTGCATGCCATTGTGATCTGAGAAGATGCTTGATGTGATTTCAATCTTCTTGAACTCGTAGAGACTTAATTTGTATCCTAACATGTGGTCTATCTTTGAGAATGTCCCATGTGCAGTTGAGAAGAATGTGAATTCTGCAGTTTTGGGGTGTGATTCTCTGTAGATATCTATTAAATCCGTTTGATCTAGCAATTCGTTTAGAGTCTGTGTTTCCTTGTTAATTTTTTTTTTCTAGAAGATCTATCAGTGATGTCAGCAGGGTGTTGAAGTCTCTTACTATGATTGTATTGCTGTCAATTTCTCCTTTGAAGTCCTCCAAAAGATTTTTAATATATGTTGGTGCTCCCATATTGGGTGCATATATGTTTACCAAGGTTATATTTTCCTGTTGGATAGATCCTTTCAATATTATGTAGTGGCCTTCATTGTCTCTAGTTATGGTCTTCATTTTGAAATCTCTTTGGGTTTATTTTGTTCAAGATTCTCTAAGCTTCCTGGACTTATATATCTTTTTTCCTCCCCAGGTTAGGGAAGTTTTCAGTCATTATTTCTTCAAATAGGTTCTTAATCCCTTGCTCTCTCTCTTCTCCTTCTGGTACCCCTATGATATGGATATTGTTATGCTTCATGTTGTCCCAAATGTCCCTTAAACTATTCTCACTTTTAAAAATTTGTTTTTGTTTTTGCTGCCCTAATTGGGTGTTTTTGTTTCCTTGTCTCCCAAATCACTAATTCAATCCTCTGCTTCATCCTACCTATTGCTTATTCCTTATAGTGTATTTTTCATTTCAGATATTGTATTAGTCATTTCCAACTGGTTATTTTTTATAGTCTATATGTCCTTTTTCATGTTGTTATAGTTCTAAATTCCTTATAGTTTTCACTAAGTTCCTTGAGCATCCTATAGCCATTCTTTTGAACTCTATATCTGGTAAATTGTTTGCCTCCATTTCATTTAGTTCCTTTTCTGGAGATTTCTTCTTTCTTTCATCGGAGGCATGTTTCTAAGCAAATATTTTATTACAAAAGTGAATGAATCTTTTCATCTGTCCAAAAAGGTTTTCTTTCTTTCTTTTTTTTATTTTTTTATTTTTTTATTTTTTATCCTCACCCGAGGATATTTTTCCATTTTTTGTACAGATAGAGTAGGAGGGAGAGAGAGGAAGGGAGAGAGAGAAACATCGACGTGAAGGGACACATCGAGTGGCTGCCACCCGCACGACCAACCAGGGCCGGGGACAAACTGCAACCGAAGTACGTGCCCTTAGCGGGAACCGAACCCGGGTCTCTCCAGACCGCAGGCCGACGCTCTAACCGCTGAGCCAAACTGGCCAGGGCCTTTCTTTCTTTTTTTTTAATGTCTGGTATCTAAACAAGTGATGAAAAATTGTGAGTTCCATATAACTTCATTTCAAATGCATGTCCCTGCCAGTATCTCAATAAACTAACAGCAATATCTATATTTCTATCTATAACATAGAAATATCTTTTACAGTTTGATTTGCCTCTCATTTAGCTGATACTGATGATAATGATAACAATAGCAATAATAGCTATACTGAAAGCCTATTCTCTCCTAGGGTCTGTACTAAGTGCAATAACATTAGATGTAGGTACTATTATAATCCCACTTTAATAAAAAACAAAACAAAAACGGAGGCTTAGTGATTAATTTACTTTGTTCAAGGTCACAAAGCTAGTAGTGATGGTAGGATCTGAACTCCAGTCACCTGACTCTAGAGCCCACCATTCTAACCACTACTCTATAATTCCTTCAACATGGTATTTCCTAGGACAGACTATTGAAATACGTGTATCAGCACTCTATTTGTTAACTGCCATTTTCAAAATGAGAAAGTATAACAATTTTTTTTTTTGGCAAATGACACTTCAGTGATTGAAATAAAGTAAGCTGCCTCAGCCTATTTTCAAAAGTGTTCCTTCATGTATGAAGGATTTCCTAATTTTTTTCCACTCAGATTTTCCCTTTCCCTAATTTATCCTAACTCTTTGTTTTGCCCGACTCAGGTAATTAATCACATTTTGACTTATTTGAAAAATAAGACATCTATACAAGTAACTCACATACAAGACAAAATAACTACTGCTTGGGCAGAAACTGAATGCTTCGTACATGTCAAGCCTTGCACATTGTCAATATTCAACAAATATGTATAGAAAACAAACTGAATCCAGAGAAGTACTTCAGTCACTGACTGTGTACAAGAGTGACCTCTGCTCAGGACCTTGTAATTCAAATGCTGATAAAAACCATAAAAAGAAATAGACTAATACTTTTATCTTTTAAATGAGATAACTACCGAACACAGAAATTAAATGACTGGCCCGAGATTACACAGCTGGTACTGGCAGAGAAGATCCCCAGCCCAGCACTTCCAATTAGGCTAATATCTGAGTTAAACCTGCTAATGGCATCCATGTGCCTTTTAGATCAGTTTTAATCCTTGTATAAAAAACTTTAAAAAGGCTACAGGTAAGAATATGGAAGCAAAACTTCCTATTTCCTTTGATGACCCTAGAAGAGTGGGAAAGGATAGAAAGTTCATTTTTAAGAACCTACATTGACAGGCACGGTTTTCATCGAGATAATGCCCGGGGAAGCAGGTGCTGCTGCAGGTGCCAAAGTGGGACAGAACGAGGTCAGTGTCACATGAGGAGCAGGAGAAGGGCCCTTTGCCCTGGCAGGTTCTACAGGAGGAGTGACATTCTGCAGACGGAAAAGAGACAAAAGAGAACCTATGAAGCCAAACTCCTCTCCAAAGCAGCATCCTAGAGCCATTCATAAAAACCCCAACACTGAGAACATTAGCTGGTCTGATTTATTACTCCACAGTGTGCTCCCTGCTGTCTCTCTGTCTCGCTCTCTCTCCATACCCCCCACACTTCAAGCCTTCTCAAATATTACCCCAAAGAGAAGCTCATGAGGCACTGCCAGCTTCTGTGTCCAGCACTTACTCACTTTTACAAGCTCCTTTCTCTGCGTAATATCCAGAAGGGCAATCGGGAACACAGTGGTCCCCCAGCAGCAGGTAGCGGGTGTTCTGGCACCTCAGGCAGATGCTCCCCGTGTTGTGGAGATCAGCTGTACATTGCTGGCACAGAGGATGGCAGTCTGGAGAGGGCACGGGAGCACAGAGAAGGCACAGATGATATAAGCACCAAGATTCATCACTATACCAAAGGGCAGATGGAATTGCAATTACCACTGTTGCAGCACAGCCAGCCAGAGCAGCCCAAAGGCAGTATATGGCAGTTATGCAGAATGTGGGACCTGTACAAATTGTGTGTCTGAAGTTTTTAGCAAATGTCCAGGCCTAGCACAGCAATTGAGTTTTCATCCCTTTCCAATTGAACGACCTTCAAGTTTCAGGGCAGCACGTGAGAGATACTTGCTAGGGATATACAGAGAATTGTCAGATTCACAGAAACAGTGTCATCATTTCCCCAAGAGCTCTGAGCACACGAGGACAGCATGCTCCCCATACCCAGTGTGCCCTCGCGTGGCTCCTTCTCACAGATTTGGTTTTCCAGAGTGAGTATACCAGTCTCAGGCACTGGTACAGAGGAACTGGAGTTAGTAAATCACTGGGTTGAGTTTGTGGAGACTTTAATTTTTAACTAAAGGTAAATTTATGAAGAAGACTTATGAACTGAAAATTCATTTTCATGACATGATGCATAGCTCGCAGGAGCTCTGTTGTATCAGTTATGATTGAAGCTCTAAAACAAATCATCTGGTATGGCTAGCACTGTCTCTTGTTCCCGCCCATATAATAGTCATCCTTTAATTAAAGAACTTGATTGCATTCAGCTTCCATTTAGGTAAAAACATCCTCTGTCCGGCTTTCAGTGATAATTACCCTTTAAGTCCCATTTACCATCCTCCATCCCAAAGGTGGAAGAAAATACACAAATCCTGAATTACCCACCAAAATGAAAGAGGGGTAAAAAAAAAAACCTAGGAAAAGAATAGAGAGAGTTCTGGTTATAGGGCCTTTCCGTCATCCCCCTTTAGGATTCAAAGCACTGCTTATAATTGCTAATGCCCCACTCAGGGACCAGCTATGTCTTCTTCATCTCAAAGTCTTATAGATAGAGATCTGGATTTCTACCAAAGTTTATCCTAAAAAATCAAGCAGATTACTGCCCCCTGAAATCTGTTAAAAGAGGTCTTTCTCTCTATACCCTCAGTGATGCACTTTCTTAACTGCTGATCATGTGAGACGTGTTCTTTGCACGAGACTCAGGTCTCCGTCCCATACCCAGCACCCACTCCTCTGCATGAGGAGCTGTTCTGGGACGTTTGTAGCCACTCCAGCAGTTGAATCAAAAGCGTCCTCCTCAAAAATGCTGACTCCTTTAGAAGCATGCAAACTAACAGCCTCTGACCTTTCTCTGAACTTTGGGAGTTTCAAGTTACAGTCCTTTTGCCAGTATTAGGAACAATTCTGGATATCCTAAGAGCCAAATTAAGCCTGTTGATAGCCCTTCAGAGAACCATAAAGGAAATTACGACTGTATTGAGAGAAATATGATAAGGAGGCAATTTTCCCTGATTTAATGCATGGT
This sequence comes from Molossus molossus, assembly GCF_014108415.1. Taxonomy (NCBI): domain Eukaryota; kingdom Metazoa; phylum Chordata; class Mammalia; order Chiroptera; family Molossidae; genus Molossus; species Molossus molossus. The sequence goes on along the minus strand of NW_023425344.1, from coordinate 57,670,125 downwards.
GTCCACACAATGCCAGCCTTTCTGTTCTCTTTTCCTGTGCCCTCCTACAGCGCAAGCTTACTTGTGCAAAGGGGGAACTCCAACAGCTTCCAAAGTTGGTGGAGCAAATGGAGGAAATGGTGCTTCGTGATTACCCTGATGAGTGGGTACATGTCAGGCTCGGACACCCCGGAAACATTACTGATTCAAGGAGTCATTATGGTGAAAGGTCACGGCTTCTTCCTCTGGAAGGCAAGTGCTCACAGAGAGTTCTGGGCTCAGGCACGCATCAACAGGATCTGCAGGTGTGCAGAGATCTAAAAACTAGTGGCAGCTAACTGAAAGCTTTCTCTAGTGTGCAATTAGAGAAACGAAAAAGGGTAATCATCCAACGGCTGCTTTGAAGAGAAAGTAAGCAGATCTCGGGAGTATTTTGTGGGTACAAGAAATAAATATTTATGGATTTATCTTATCTTAAGGATCTCTAGAAGCTGTTAAAAGGAGTGGAATGTGTAGTATAATTTCTAAAGGAAGACAGAGCTGGGCTGTGGATGCTCCTTCACACCCTCGTAGCAGCTGCTTGTAAAACTGTGCTACCCTGCTCCGGGCAGCAACCCGACCTGCCCGCCCTCCCACCTCTTCCCTTCCCAGGCTACTGCACCTTCTACTTCATTCAGCCCTTCAAGCACGAGCACTTCCAGTTCCTCCCTGTCGACCTCAGAACATGCATTTTTACCCATTCTTCTTTCGTTCCTTCTCTAACAGGATGAAATGACTAATTCTTCCACCTGCTTTCTTGACCAGTTTTCAACATTATTTGACCATTGCTTCAGCATTAGTGCATACTTTCCCGCATCTCTATTTACTTTCCTTGACCTCAACTTCCAAATATGTTCTACATCACCTACTGCAGAAAAAGTGTTTCTCTACAACCACCCATGTCTTGCCATCCCTTCACCACCCGCTTCCTTGCTCCCGAACTCTTCGCCTCCCTATAATCCGCCTTCAGCCTCCTCAATTCTACTATGGTATTGCCCTTGAAAACATCTCTGATGGTCTATTTTTTTATTTTTAATTCTCACAAAAGGTTTTATTTATTTTTTCTATTTATCTTGAGATAGAGTGAGAGGGAGGGAGAGAGAGAGAGAAATATTGATGTGAGAGGGACACATCAACTGGCTGCCTCCTGCACGACCTCGACCAGGGCCGGGGATGAACGGCGACTGAGGTCCGTGCTCTTGACTGGAATCGAACCTGCGACTCATTGGTCCGTGGGGCTGACACTCTAATCGCTGAGCTGAACTGCCCAGGGCGGACTGTCTCTTAATGACCAAATTTAATGGCATCCTCTAATTTCTAACCTACCTGAAATCACTGCAACACATGATACTTCGGCCTATGCCCCTCCTAACCCTTCCCGTCAGTATGCTTTATCTTGGGGCTGCTCTCGGCTGGTCCCTGCTCTCTGCCTCTGACTGCCTGAGGAATGCAGAGATTCCTCGCAACCCTCGACTTCTTCTATCCACCTGACCGCCTCTTGCTCTGGCCGCCTTCGACCGGACACGGCTGCTTGCAGCCACCAGAAGCCAGTGGAAAGGGCTCGAGACTCCACAACCTCAAGACCTCTGCTTCTCTCCATGGGTTCATGTTAAGTCTTAAGACATATCATATTGTATGATGGAGTGAGTACTCAGAGGCAAGGAGAAATCAATACGTGACACCTGAAAATATAAAACAATCAACTGCAGGGCACCCAAAGCATCACATCAATCCAAGTTAGCTTACAGTTTTACCTCACGCACATAACTACCCACGTCTAGAAAGGTGAACTCTCTAGCTCCTCTTGTTTAGTGCCTGTACTCATTCCTTTATGCATCCACCCGTGGTTCAGGAAGTCATACCAAACACCCAATCCCATGAATAGATTCATTCTAAGACAACAGTCTGAGTGGGTCCCCTGATAATCCACTCATGCAAAACTCCTGTCCCAACTCCATCACATACAAGCCCCCGACAGAGGACCACTTACGTAAACATGCTCCAAAGTCTATCTAAAAGTTGACTGACTTTTATTAAACCAACCAGAAAATAAAACTAAATTTCTAAAACCTAAGAAACACCTTTGTCTAGAGAGGCTTGAAGTCAAAAATTGTTTTGTAGTTGAGAGTTCCTTGGGAGGGCTCAAAGTGAGTGATGAAGTGCAGGGAAAAAAGCCAAAAATCAGAGCAACAAGGGCTTGAGGATTAATACCAGTGTCCTGACTTACAATTGGAGAAGTACAGTTCCCGAGGGCAGACTACAGAGCTCAGGGGTGACAGGCTACAAGTGGCAGTCTCGCTGGGCAAACCAGCAGCAAGCTTCAGGCTCAAGCTCAGGGCGCCCCTGTGACCTTCTCCACAGGAGAGGGGCTCAGTGCAGCTCAAACAGGGATCTTGAGGTTTTATTTTTCTGACTACAAAATGAGCCATACAATAAAATACGAGGAACATTTTTACAAAGTGTAAGTAAGCATAAAAATCATCCTAAGTAGGCATTTCAGATGAAATACTAACATAGACATTTTTCTTAGTTCTTTTTCTATATAATTTTACATATACACTTTAAATAAATGAGATGATAGTAAATGTTGTGATGTAGTATCTTTAGTTTTACTCAATACCATCAGCGTTTCCACATGTTATTAGAGACTCTTTCTAAACATATTTAGGGGCTGCATACGATTTCAGCATTGAATAAACAAAAAAATTGCCATTTTTCTTATAGCTTGAACATTCACTTCCAATTTTTCCACTTGTATAGTTAAAGCCATGATGAGATCTTTGTATATTTTAAATTACAGTTGACCCTTGAACAACACAGGGGTCTAGGGGTACCGACCCTCTATGCAGTAAAATATCTGTACATAATTTTGACTCCCCCAAAACATAATTACAGTCATCCCTTAGTATCTGTAGAGGATTCGGTCCAGAACCTCCTGTGGATACCAAAATCTGAGGATGTTCAAGTCCCTTATATAAAATGGTATAGAACAATGTATACAGTTAGGCCCTCTACTTCCTTAGATTCCTATCTATGGATCAAAAATACTGTTTTCGATATGCAGTGGTTGAATCAGCAAAACCTAGAGACATGGAGGACTGAGTGTGTATTTATTTTAAAAAATCCATGTATAAGTGGATTCATGTAATTCTAAAATCATGTTGTTCAAAGGTCAGCAGTATTTCCTAAAAGAATATCAAAAGAGTATAATTCATATTATTATCGTAACTTACATTTATTGAGCTCTGAATATATATCAAGCACTCTACTAATTATTATAAATACATAATCTCATTTGGAAAGATGAAGGCATTGTTATTATCCCTACTTGAAAGATGAGAAAACTGAGAACTAGAGGTTGTCATTTGCTCACACACGCCTAATCAACGTTGTCGCCACAGCTCACACTTTTAACCACTACAGACATGGAAAAATGTAAGATACTTACTAGGTGTTAAAATTCTCTTTCCAGAAAGCTTGTATTAATTTACATCTCCAAGAGCCATTCATGAGACTGTTTCATTATAACTTTGCCTACACTAAGATTTTAAAAATAGTGAAACAATCTTGGCTAATTTGGCTGGTGAACACTGGTATTGTATCATGAGATTAAACATTTTTAAAAATATTTTCTTTCAAACAAAAAAGTGTTCAAAATCTACTGTACTCATAGAGCTTTCAGTATAGTGGAGAGAAATGACCCTGGATGTATATCTACAAAGGAGTATAAAATATGTGCAGCCAAATTACAATTTGATACCGACCAGGGAGCTCTGTCCTCATCCACTGTAACCATGCCCACTGGGCCAGGACGCAGGGGCCATCATGTGCTCCAGGAGAAAGGTATCAGAATCATACTTACAAAGATACCAAATGCAAAGAGCCCAGCACAGGCGAAAGAAGGAAAAACAACCTTGATTGTGCCCTGGAGCTAACAGACCCGGGCCTCTCCCCACCAACTCACCCTACACTCTCCACCTTTGCTCCTCAGCCTAGAAAAGCCCTTCAAGCTGAGAGGAGGAAGGAGCAGACAGACATTTGCTTTGCCCCTGCCCTCCCCTCTCACAAAAGAGGTTGGCAGTGGCCCAGTGGATTATCCAACAGCAGAGTGGACTCGGGCTGTGCTTCTTGCCTTAAAGAGGACTGTCTCCCAATTGAGTCCTGTGTCACAGGGCAACAGAGGCACTGGCAGAGCAGAAAGAGCAAGAAGAGAGTGTGCGGCAGACACTGAGACACAGGACGGCCAGGAGACTGCTACAAACCTTCCACAAAATGCTAATGCGGCCTCAGACACCTATAAAAGGGTGTCACTCGGTCCAGAGGGCAGAGCAGGCTTCCTAGAGGAGGCTGAGACATGAACATTGAGGGTGGGTGAGCTGTAAGCAGGCAGGGCCTGGGTGGGCCAGTTTTGGAATAATACCCTGTCAAACATGAAATGGGCTATGGATTTTATCCCTACAGGCAACTGGGGATCAGTTTACGTGTGTGTATTTGACTTCTACCAGTCTATCTCCTGAGGTATCTGTTTTCATTAGATGTGAAGGAGAAATTGTGTGCAAGGTAACTAGTGATGGGAGAAAACATTAGAACCACAGCAGAAAACCAACAACTCAAGAAAACACACAGCAGCTCTCAATATGAAACCTGTGGTGGGGAGCGGGGTGGGGGCTCTAGTGTTCTCCCCCTCCTCGCCTCCATGACGAATAGAGAAGACCCTTCTCTGTTTAACAACATCCCACAGCTGAACTGCTCTCAAGGGGCTCAAGCTAGATTAGGCATATTAAAGACTAGGGAGAATACTATAACATAGTATCATGAGAGCTATTATGTCCAGGAATAGAAATCTGGGGTGTCCCTTAGGAAGAAGGAACAACATAAACAAACCCGTGGATTGTCTTCCGGAGAATGACTGAGAACAATCTTTTCACAAACTGCCAGTTTCTAAAACACCTTTAAAATTGAAAACAGTAGAATTTGACCAAATCAGGTATACCTAGTAGGTAGCCCCTACCTATGTGTTGAATGAAAGAAAACAATTATTGGAATAATAATACTGGAGAATTGACAACTTGGAGGTCCATGGGAAGGTGGATGTGGGTTGCACCACCTGGTTATCAAAATCCACCCCAGGCTAAGAGGAGAAGGGCACCGCGTGGCTCTGTGTTTGACCATGTACAGCTGCCTCGTCAGTACAGTTTGAGATAATAAAAAGGGAAAGATCCCCATGGCCAGCCAGATGTACTCATTATACAGTCTGAACATAACTAAGAGGTGGGGGGGGGGGGGCTCTCCAGGCACTGCAGGGGGTGACTCTGTCCTGGGGAGCTGCTAAGGTACCAGCTCCTTTGTGCACAGTAAAATCTGTGGGCACATGTTCTAAAAACTAAGCTGGTTTCGAGGCAACTCTTGAATTCTCCTCGGTAGGCGGTAACTATCTGACAAATGCTAATTCCTATTCCTGCTGGACCACACGGGAGGACACAGCTGTCAGAAAGTGTGTCCTGAAAATGGCAGTGTCCCCGGAGAGGCCGACAAACCAGAGTGAATTTCCCCAGAATCCTCCTTGCCCCACCTTCCGCTCGCATTCCTCCCCACAGGTGACGTTTGGAACAGTTTCACAGGATACACGGGAGGAAGGTCATAATGTCGCTGTGTAATTCGCACCAGGACTGCAGTCACTAAATAGTAGCTGAGTTTCCAACCCACCAACCCAGCAGCCTCTGCAAGATTAAGGGCCCATCCTAAAAGCCCCATCTGTGCAGGAAAGTCTTTGCCTCTGACCCTCCTGGCTACAATCGAAGGAGGAGGCTGACCTCAAATACATCTAAATGGTGAGTGTGCACCCACTAAATGCTTAGAGACAGTGTCATTCTGGAGGCCCTCTCCCACTGCTCCCCAGTAAGTAAACCCTTATTTGTCACTATTTCAATTACAGTGCTAAGTCTTTAAATATAAAACTCATTAAGGGTGACAAGGGAAGACAAGAGACCCAGGACATATTTATGCACGGCCTGTTTCAGATTATGGTATAAAATAAGCGTGTGGCGGGGGGAGGGCAGATGGAATTCCAGTTGTTTGTCTATGTGCCCGCTTGCTAACAAACCCAGGGAATTAGCACTTTAAACAAACAAATTAATGAACACATTACAAGGGAGCCTGGAAATGGAGTACTAGCTCGAGCTGAAATAAATACATTTCTTGTTTTTGAGCAAGCAAAGGATTCCATTTGTTTTCTAAATACGCACAGCATGCAGATGTGCTAAAAATTGAAATAGATAAAAAACAAATAATATTTTGACGCGGCAGCTGCAAAATCCTCTAATATGCCACCCTGCAGCTGTGCGGAAATTACATGTGGTCATTGCCGTGTGATTCTTTCTTCAAATCACAGAGGCTCTGCTCCGAGGATCAGTGAGGATTACCCACAACCATGATGGATGGAAACACACGGCAGTGAAATGACTTATTTCCCATCTTTGGAGCAAAGTCAAAGAAGCTTGAAGATATTAAAGTAAATGTGTATTGTCGAAGCAATGGCTTTGGATGTTGGTTTTATGGGGCAGTGACTCCTGAGTTAATAAATAATGACCTATATAGACAAATTTAGACACACAGTGAGATTTTTAATAATGACCCGCCAGTCGATTAGGTTCTTAATGCAACCATACTAAATGTGTATGGAAGCAGTTAAAATAATCATACTTGTAACTATTCCTCACCAGGAGAAAAAAGGTATGATTTCATACCAAAACTCGGGATTCTCAGTGTGTGTAGAATTTTAATGCTGATGCCACTATGAAAACTGACAGGGTGCACAATGCATGAGGTAAGGACAGAAAGAATCCAGAAAATAACCTACAGAGGGTATGAGAGAAAGACGCATCCTCTCTTCCCCTTCTGATCATGACTCTGGTCCTAGTCCAGCCCCGAGCTCTTAGGAATCATGTGTTCTTTTTGTTAGAGGACCTGAATTAGTACAAAAACTATAACACAAACAAAACTTCCCCCTTTTTGTCATTGTCTGTGGCTATTGTCTTACCCTGAAAAAAATCAACACCCACCCCCATAAAAAACACAACCCACCACAATAGGTTCTATTTCTGCCCTGTGTGTACCAACTCACAAATGTGTTGAAAAGGCGGTGGCAGGACCCGCGGAGTCATAGTCTGGAGAAGGAGGGGGCGAGAGGCAGCGTCAGACACTTGAGCAAAGCTCTTCCCTCATTTTTGGTGCTCGTTCTTGCTGCCAACAAGGAGACATAAGCACCACTTTTGCCCATATATCTAGATGCTCTGTACTGAGACTCCCATCAGATTATGTTTTACTCTTGGTTTACTTTCATGACAGAAAAATATCCACTCCGATTAACATTCTTGGAATATCAATTGGGTGTGAGGCATTATGGGGTTACTGTGGGAGACAGAGCATGAGATGCTCATGACAAGGTCTAATGTCAGAAGCAAGCCACACCTAAAATGTAATAGGCTCAAAGGAGGTCCAGAGAATATTTACCTAAAGGAGTAAGATGGACGTGGGGGTGGGGACGAGCAACCAGCAGGGCCAGAGCTCCAGTCTCTCAGGAAGCAAGGGGAGCCGGGAGGGCTTGAAAATCAAGGTGATGCCCTGGCTGGTTCGGCTCAGCGGTTAGAGCGTCAGCCTGCAGACCAATGAATAGCGGGGTTCGACTCCGGTCAAGGGCACCTACCTTAGTTGCGGTTCGTCCCCAACCCTGGTCGGGTTGTGGGAGGCAACCAGTTGATGTGGCTCTATCACATCAGTGTTTCTCTCTGTCTCTCTCTCTCCCTCCCTCCCTCCCTCCCTCCCACTGTATCTGATAATAAGTAGAAAAAAAATATATCCTCAGGTGAGGAATAAAAAAAAAAAATCAAGGTGAGAAATTTACACTTAATGTCTTGGGCAGTGGGAAACCACCACCAAGTTTTAACCATCAGAGTCTGTTTTGTAAGCCAAAGCTGATCTTCCAGAAGAGTTACCCTCTCTTAGGAAGATGTGGGAAGAGCTTTCGTGGGGCAGAGCCTTGAGGACAAAACTGAGGCTGTCTGAGGGAGAGGAACTTAGGTTTCTATCAGCAGAGAAAGGGGAATACATTTAAGAGTCATTGCAAAAGTAGAGTTTGCAAGATGGGCTGTGATTCGAAGGTGACCTAGGGGTAGGGAGGAATTAGGTGTAACTCAAGTTGTGCTGATTGAAAAATCAGCAGCAAGGACAAGAGAGATGGGAGAAGGAAGAAAGAAAGCCTGGTAGATGGGCAGGTTGGGGGAAAAGAAGGGGGGGTGGGTTCTCTCTGAAGGTTTTGAGCAGATAGTCCTGTGGAGCAGCTGTTCCACAGGTAGATAAAATGAGGACCTGCAGATGGTCATCACGTGTGCACTGGAGACCAAATCGAAGAAGAAAACAGAAATGAGGATTGCATGAGATTGTGAAAGACACTAAGGTCCTAGAAGAAAGGGGGTGGGGGAGGAAGAAGAGAGGGAAGATAAAGAAAGAGAGAGGGAGATGAAATGAGTAGCCACAGGAGGGAACAATTGACTGGAAAGACCAGCTCATGAAGGTGATGGGCCAGACTCTCAGCCACAGATGGAGGGTTCCCTGGGCCAGGGGGAGGGAGCTCCTTTCTCAAAGGATGAAATGAGGGGCCCCGGCTGGGTGTTGTCCTATACACCAAATGGCTGCTGGTTCAGGTTTGATCCCCAGTCGGGTGCATACAGGAGGCTTCTCTCTCACATCGATATTTCTCTCTCTCTCTAAAAATCAATTTTTAAAAAAGCATGTCCCCAAAAAAAGGACGAAATGAGGGAAAGAGGCATCTAGAAGAAAACGTAAGACTTTTGAGCAGAACAGGTGAGGGAATTTGTTGCTGTTTAATCAGATTCTGTTACTCTCCTAAACAAAACAGAAAGCGGAGAGGCAAACTCAGCTGAGTGAAACGTGAGACGAGCAAGTGCGGTCGGCAGTCGACAAAGCAGCAAAAAGAGTTGTCGACAGGATGGTTTCCAAGAAGCAGAGAGGTCTGACTGGAACTAGATCAGGTGATGAAGGCTGATGATACAGTGGCCCCACGTGTCTTCTGACGTGACACCGCTTCAAAGCCCAGCTCTGCTGTTCCCCGGCTGTGAAATATCGGGCAAATTGATTAACGCCACCAATCTCCGTCTCTTGGGCTATCATATGCAGATACTACGAATCACAGGACAGGATGACAGTCAGGATTAAATGAGGTCATGTAAGTGAGGCGCTGGAACACAGTAAGTGTTCAATGAGCATTATCTGCAGTAGGTCGGATCAGAACGGACATTGGCAGTGATGATCATGCTTGCATCTATGCCGCTATTTTGCCTGTTACATGTAAACCACAGAGATTTACATGTGTGTTAGAAAAGTAGGTAAGTGTAGCCTTAGCAAGTGTGCTCTGTTCAGTGCTGGAAGGGTAACTTAGGAGTCTAAATCAGCTGTGTTCTTTAAGCACAGATCCTCAAAGGCCTTCTCCGCCATTCAAGCCCTGACCTATAGGTCTCATGAAGATAACGGCAATCCTGACTTCACCGGGAGCCCTGCGCAGCGGAAAGTTTGTAAGTAAATCTTTCTTTTTTTTTTTTTATCCTCACCCGAGGATATTTTTCCATTTTTTTTTACAGATAGAGTGGGAGGGAGAGAGAGGAAGGGAGAGAGAGAGAGAAACATCGACGTGAAGGGACACATCGAGTGGCTGCCACCCGCACAACCAACCAGGGCTGGGGACAAACTGCAACCGAGGTACGTGCCCTTAGCGGGAACCGAACCCGGGTCTCTCCGGACCGCAGGCGGACGCTCTAACCGCTGAGCCAAACTGGCCAGGGCTGTAAGTTCTTTTTAATTGAGGAAGGCCCTATTTAAGCATGTTGTGTAATTTTATTCTGAAAAGAAAAGTTCAGAAAAATAATAAAATAAAAGAAAGAAAGAAATGCCTTGAAATATTTGATCATCCTTCGACAGGGTGACCTCTCAAGCAAAACACAGATCGGGAGAATAAGGAAGAGACAATCATTGAATGTCCCAGAGAGAGAGCGTGGATATGCAATCAATGCACAGTTCAGGCAATAGGAGACAGGGTGACAAAATGAGAAATAAAAAAAGAAAGTACATTGCAAAAAAAAAAAGATAAGGAAGCTAAACGAGTGTTAAAAAAATAGAAAAGCCCTGGGCGGTTTGGCTCAGCAGTTAGAGCGTCGGCCTGCGGTCCAGAGTCAGTTCCCGCTAAGGGCACGTACCTCAGTTGCAGTCTGTCCCCGGCCCTGGTTGGGTCAGGTGGGTGGCAACCACTCGATGTGTCCCTTTCACATCGATGTTCTCTCTCTCTCTCTCTCCCTCCCATTCCATCTGAACAAAAAAATGGGAGAATGTCCTCAAGTAAGGATAAAAAAAAAATGAGAAAATTGAAAAAAATACAGAGATAGAAGAATGGGACCAGACGGAATAAGGTGGGGGGTGAAAAGAAGAGAAAACAATCATATACATGAGATACACTAACAAGAAATATTGTTGCTGTAATTGCCATAAGATGCATTAGAAGGTGATTACACTGGACACTAGGACCCACGGTTTGAGTCATTCGTTCACCAAGCATGTCTTGATCAGCGTCTGTGCGTTAGCTGAGCACTACTCTGAGCTCTTCCTCCTACTCCTGTGGGAAGGTTTCTTAGAATGATCAAATGAAAAGATAGGTGAGAAACTGCTTTGAAAATTGTAAAATTCCACCAACACCTTATTATTTGTATTACCAACAACATGAAATACAGACCCAGTCCAACAGAAGCCTTAAAAATCATACTTAATCATACCAAGCAGTACATCTGTCTCCTGGTAGTCATCTCCCGGGTCCACAGAAGGAAAATTGAAAATCATGGCAAATCAAATTAAGTTACACAACACAATGAAATGCTTTTTAGCCATTAAAAATGACAATTATATGGATTCTTTTAATATTTGCCAACATATGGAAATACATATTAAAATGATATTTAGGAGAAATATGTAGCTGTTGACTACAACTGTAAAAAATACATAATGTACGTGTTGAAAAAATTAAACAAATGTAAACATAAATTATTAAAATATAGTAGACCTTAATGTGTCTCTAATGTTTACTGATTCAATAAGGATAATATACAACAGGACCACATGTACACACGGCATTCTAAATCAGCTTCCTCGGTGTCCCTCCAAGCCACCTGGTCATTCCAGTCCCTGACAATCCTCCTTTTAATCTACCTATCAAGAAAATCGTCCTTGAGTCTCTCTTGCGTGCAATCAACTGTATTTGGCATCACAGAGTACAACAAAATGGTTAAGTATTTGGATTCTGGAATCACACTCTCTAGGTTCAAATCTTGGTTCTATCTTCCAGCTTTTGTCATTTTGAGCACGTTACTGAACCTTTCTGTAGTTCGGTTTTTTCATATGTAAAATGGAGATCAAATCAGGACCTATCTGGGAGGATCATTGCCAACGTTAAATGGGAAAATGCAGTCAAAGCGCTTAGCACCATGCTTGTTACATAATGAGCCCTCAGAATAGTCACCTGTTATTGGACACCAGGAAACAACCCCTGACAGAGAACAGGAGCCCAGCAATGCCAAGTCTAGGTAAGAGGTAGACATGATCAGCATACCAGGAATTACAATGTGGGAGAGGCCAGGAGGAAGCTGGTCCTCTTAGGGAAGGAATCCGAGCCAGGCCTGAGAGATGGATGGGTAGGATTTTGAATCAGAATGAGGCAGTAACTGCTGCACATTTGTAGTATGTGCCTCTTTCCTAACTTCCAGTCCCAGCCGCAGAGCAGCCACAGCAAGATGCAGGGCAGTGCCAGCCCGCCTCCCCCACGGAGAAGCTGCTGTGAAACAGGACTGGCTCTCACCTCGGGCTTCAAGGCCCTGCGGCTGGCACCCAGAAAGCAGCCGACTGGCTCGGGCAGGGCTCCTTCCCAGTCTTCAGTTATGTTTAATTTGAACTGTCTTTTTCCATTAGTGTTGTAGTTGTGTTGGTTTATTCCAAAATAAGCATGTTTTGCCCTTTTAATCTGCATTTGGACTTTTGCACCACTTTTTTTAGGGCCTTCTTTCCAAAATGATGATAATGAATGGGGAAAATCATGAAAGAGGCTCAAAAGGGTTTTTTGTTTGTTTGTTTGTTTTTAATTTGTAAGAAAAATATTAACAGGTTTGCTAACCAGTCAATAAATCGCTTCACGCAGATTCAGAGAGCAAATACCTCTCAGACCCAACACTGGAGGGTAATTACAGATTGCTTTTTGGTGCCCTTCAGTAAGAAAGAGTGGCAAACCCGAGTCTCCTTGGTTAACCAACCCCTCTGCTTGCCCACAGAGGGAGGGAGGAGGGAGGGAGGGACGGGGAGGGAGGAGGGGAGGGAAGGGAAGGGGAGGGAAGGGAAGGGAAGGGAAGGGGAAGGGAAGGGAAGGGAAGGGGGAAGGGAAGGGAAGGGGAGGGAAGGGAAGGGGAGGGAAGGGAAGGGGAGGGAAGGGAAGGGGAGGGGAGGGAAGGGAAGGGAAGGGAAGGGAAGGGAAGGGAAGGGAAGGGAAGGGAAGGGGAAGGGAAGGGAAGGGAAGGGAAGGAACAAGTTCACAATCTGAAGACTGGTTCATCATTTCATTTCACCTTCAGGGAGTGCCAACAAATTGTTCAGCATATTAACATCACTTAGTTCAGGGCTTTCCAAATATTATTCTGCAAACCACTGGTTCGCTTTATGAGAGGCTATAATAAAAGAAGGGAGGGGGTATGCAATTCAATGCCTGGGAAGTGATGTCCCGCCTACTTCATCTTAGAGACTCACAATGCACATCTGTTTATTTAAGGTTCTGAGATAACCTACAATGAAGAAAGTTGCTTACGTTATTTAACTCAGAGGTTCCCAAATTTATTTAGCCAGGAATCTTTCTGGCATGTAACACCTATTAACAATTGTCCAGACCCTGAGTACCATGGAATACAATATGAAAATGCCCAGAGTAGTATGTCTTTACTGACATGTCTTCTTTTGCTTACATTCTGGCACAGATTTATGAAGAAAACGCATCAGCATTTAAGAAATTATTGCATAAGCAAACAAATGTTTAATCCCAATAGAATTCACCCTAATAAACCAGCTGTTTAAAATTTTCCAGCCTGCCTCTCTACAGTATTACTCTCAGTATTATCTCCTTTCTATATAAGAACTCATAGTATGGCCATTCCACAAAGTCCAAGGCACTTTTTTTTTTTTTCCTCTGTATTTTGGTATTTCTCACTCATGTTTTCTTTTTAATTTCTACCATCTTCTATAAATAGGAGTAAAGCTTTAGCTGAGAAAACAGGAGAAAGCACCCCAGGCTTTGGAATTTTGGGATAATGTTGCTGAGATATGGGCAAAAAAATCCGTGAAGATAAAAACCTGGCTTTCCATAACACTTAACCATGTCTGCTGTAATCTTATCCACTCCTGCCTCTCACCCCAGTGCATTTATCTCTGCTGAAAACCTTCAGCCCTGGTCTAAATCTCACAAGCTGTATATTTGCTTTGATAGACTTAAAGGGAAAAAATCCCCACACATATGACATCCCTAAATGTGATAACACATTAAGGTTATTGGACCTGTTCCCAGGATATGTTTATTCTTGTCTGTGTGATAGATTAGATGTAATTTTCTTTCTTAAACAGCCAAGTGCAATTAAGAGGTCTGTGATGATGATTTAGGTACAGCGCAGATAGAGTATAAATCCTGTGAATAAATCCCACCACCCTACAAAGCTCACACATGATAGAGGGAGCAGACAAGGTCCTTCCCCGGGGCTTCCACTGTGCCAGGACTTCCCAAGGATGATGAAAATACCTCCGCGATGGCACTGCCTGGGTGGATGATCCTCTGCTCGGCCGTCATCACAGGGCTCTTTCAGGCTCCATCCTTGGTTTAGATAAAAGTCACTGAAATGTTCCTTGAGGTTAACAATGGCCTGACTAAACCAACACTTCTGTTAACAAACAAAACAAAACAACCACTCCAGGACTTTAGGTTCAGGGTAAAAAAAAGATGAGCTCCTGGTGGTGACAGTGGAAAGCCTGTGTCACCTGTGTCCCGGACAGCTCCCGTGGATGTCTAGTGGTCACTCTGTACTCAACACGTCCAAATTCAAACGCATCACCTTCCCATTCTGGCCTTGGTAAATGGCATTCCCAGACCTCAAATGCACTTGACCAGAAACCTGGAAATCATCCTCCAAACTCCCTCTCCCTTAGCCCCCAGGGTTGAGATCAGCAACCTCTGTTGCTTCTCCAGTAAGCTCCCCATATCCACACTTCTGCTTTCCGTGGTTTCAGTTACCCTCAGTTAACCCCTACTCAAAAATATTAAATGGAAAAATTCCAGAAATAAACAATTTGTAAGTTTTAAATTGCATGCTGCTCTGAGTAGCATGGTGAAATCTCACACCATTCCACACCATCCCGCCGCGAGTGTGAATCATCCTTCTGTCCAGCGCATTCATGGCTCTGTCCGTTATCTGCCCCACAGCCACTCAACGCCACCTTGATGATCAGATCGACTGTGCGGTTTGGCAATGCCTTGTGTTCACCTAACCCCAATCTTACTTAATAATGGCCCCAAAGTGCAAGAAGAGCAATGCTGGCAATTCAGATATGCCAAAGAGAAGCCATAAAGTGTTTCCTTTAAATGAAGAGCTATATATTTATGAAAACAAAAAACAAACAAAACCAAAACGTAGTGTGTGTGTGTGTGTGTGTGTGTGTGTGTGGTTCAGTACTATCCTTGGTTTGGTGCTATCCATGGGGATCTTGGAATGCATCCCCCACAGATAAAGGGGGACTAACTTCTGCATTAGGTTGAACCATATGAAATCGCCACTACTTGATCATTTGGTGCCCACAGAAGAGCAACCTCACATGGGCCGACCTAATATATCATTAACACTTAGCGAAGCCACGCCCCTTCTCTTCGTCCTCTTGGCAATTTTCTCATGAAAGGCTTCACCTCCCATCTGGATTCCTACAACTACCTTCGAAATGCCTTTCTGCCCCCGCCTTGCCTTCCTGCAAGCAATCCTCTGCAAATCTTTCTCTTGACAGAAATGTGACCATAACACTGCCCTCCTTAGAAACCTTCGAGAGATCCCCACAGCCCGATGACAAAGTGTGTTCTCCTTAAACAGGAGCTTCCTTCTGCTTCAAGTCCCCTGCTCCCAGGACAGGGGCTGGCATTCCACTGAACTCTTTGTTGGTGCCTGGAGAGATAATATGCTTTGGCCCACCTTCTGGAATGCTCTTCCTTCCAAATCTCCAAACCCCTCTCAACAGTTCAAAATCATCTCAGTTATGAAATGTTCCAGAAAGCCTTCCTCTGGTCTGGCTTAGCTCATATTTGCGGCAGTATCAACACATGTCCCCTTCCTTCCTCCACGGCATGCCTCCTGAATGCAAGCATTATATCTTATTCATCTTTGCATCCTGAGAGCCCAGCACAGTGCCTGGCATGAGGCGTATGCTTAATAAATGTTTGAGGAAGCAGCAAATGAATACATGCATTACAATGCTACAGAGAGAAGTGGGAGATATTTGGAAATACATATAGTTATTAAAAAAGTAAACTTCGAGATGAATACACTTCTCTGAAAGATCAACAATTGAAATTACTGGTCAAATTTTTCTGTACTAGACACTCACACACCCAGTCTCTATACAACATAGGATGTCCAAGCACCAGACAATGATTATCATATTTAAAAACTATGGTTAATATACCTAATGCCCAGGACAGCCAAGGTTTGTCCCTTCTACCTATTTTAGTGGGACCTGCTCTTTTAGTGCTAGAGATTTCCAGAGTCATTTAGCCTTGTCCCATGATTCTTTATTCTTTATTCTAATGGTCCCCTATTAGCCTTAAAAAAAATTAATGCATTCCTAGTCACCTAATTCACTCTCAAAGAGGGCTCTGGACATTGGCGAGAACAAAGTTCATTAAAAATTAAAATTTTCTAATCTCCTTATATAGACATTTATTTTTAAAATTTTCTTTGCATAAAATTGTTACGGTCCACATGCTGAACAGGTTGGAAACAGAAAAGCTATACTGAAGTGCCTGCCATCTAACTCCTGTCTCTGACTCCCATCTCTCCTTGCTCCAGTCCATCTCCCACACAGCTTGCACATTTCCCGCCCAGAGCACATCCTTAGTCTAGTCACAGTCCTCTCCAAAACTCTCCTGGCTGTATTGCCCACAAAATTCCTTTCCCACCTTTTGGCCTGAAATAGCGGGTTTTCTATACCTCAGTTCCAACTGAAATTTTCCAACCGTTTCATCTATTATGCCTCAATTACAAACCATGTTCTTCAGCCAGGTTGGCTCACTCACTGGCCATGAACGGCGCACACGCTCTTCCTCTGTGCCTGTCTCCTGGTGCAACCCCTCCCAGAAAGCCCGCCCGACCTCCCTCTGTCTAACAATCCCAGCTATTCTCTAGGAGGAGTTTCAGGTTCCACCTCCTTCACAATGCCTTCCATATCTTTTCTTTCTCCCGCCTCTGAACTCATACAACAATTGGTTTTTTCCCTGAATTGCAGCATTTAGGGCTGCAGCCCTGCTCTTGACAGTTCAGTCTTTCCAGGATATAGACTTTGGACCCCAATGTCTATCGCAAAGGTCATGTGCAAACCCTAGGAATCCCTGGGACCATGGCACCACCGCTATACTCGGAGCACTGTCATTGACTTGCTGTGCCTCCACCACCAACCTTGGCAACTGAAATATCAATGCTGTCCCAGACTGCCTGTGCCTGCTCAGGCTGTGACCTAGACACTTGGCCACACCTCCTCCCTGCCCAGGCGTAAGCCCTACCCAGACCACCCCCTCCAGCATGCATTCAACCAGATTCTGGCTTTCTCACCTTCCCACTTGCCCAGTGGCATCCCAGAATGCCCCCAGGCAAGGCCTTCAGAGCTGCAACAACAGCTGTACAAGCAAATCTCTTCAAGTTTCTCTTAAATTAGGAAGAGTGGGTCAAGAAATATATAATGACCCACTAGCCTATAACTTGCTCTTTCCAGACTATTAGCTCTTTGAGGACAGGGTCCTTGTCTTATTTAGCATTTTGTTTTGGTATTCTGAGCATCTGGCCGTTGGCAGACACGCAAAGATACTTGTATGAACAAATGACCATAAACACTGTATGGCTCCTTCATTATTTCCCAAACCCCCTGCCGCTCTCTTCATTTATTTTCTTTTGAGATCCAAGTTCTAAACGAAGAGGAAAAATCCCAACTCCTGAGGCAACTGACTTAATTTTGGGTAAATCCCCCTAAATTTTGGTGACTGGGGCTGATGGCAAAGGTTCTCCACAGCAAGAGGCAGGAGATAATGCAGACAAGGGTAAGACAGTCTCCAGAGAGGTCATTTTGAAAGTGTGTTTTGTCGCCTTAAGCTGAAGTGTGCCACCTGCATGTGAGGTATTGTTATTGTGACTCCCATCTTTATTAATATGTGGGTCTACGTTGCTTTTAGAAATTGCAAGAGTATTATTAGAAGATTCCATTTGAACGCGCCGATATTTACTAAATGTCTGAAAGGAAGCAGTGAAGTGAGTTCCCAGACACGACACCAATGTCTCCCGAGAAAAGAGCTCTTCCTCAATTGGCTGACAAAGGACAAGAGCATTTAAAGTCTGGAATGAAGAACCCTCGCCCTTTGGCCATGGTTCTGAGACGACGAGGGGAGGTCACTCACCAGCACAGTGCCCCACGAGGTTGAGGAACTGCCCTTCTTTGCAGCGGGTCCTGCAGTTCGCACCATCCACAGTGGCATGAGGGTGACAGGAAAGGCAGTCGGACTCTGACGGGCCGTGGCACTGCCTGCAGGTGGGGTGGCATTCTAGGGGGAGAAACAAGACCTGGGGTTGGAATGAGCAGTTCAGCATGTAAACACATCATGTATTTTATGCACTCCACAAATTACATTAAGAGCAGAGCTCAGACACTACTCATCTTTTGAAGATTCCTGAGCAAGCTTGATGTACCCTTAGGTCTGACTAAGAGAATGCATTTTTGGAGTCAGTAAAAATGCCACCCATGCATAGAACGTGGAAATTAGAGTAACTGGCCTCATTCCAGAGAGGCCAGCAGGGCCATCCCCATCCACGTCAATAACAAGTGCACATCAATGTGACAAAGCAGAAAAGTGCGTGGTAAGACTCCTTCTCTCCAAAATGCCACGATTCAAAGACAGCAAGGCAGGGAAAAGAGGAGACATTTTGCTTCTCAGAAATTCCCGACAGGCCAAGGGGAAACCTTACACAGCAAGGGATACTAAACCTTCTCGCCAGAGTCAGACGGCACAGCTTGGATGCCTGTTTTAGTAGCAACACTTAATTAAAGCACAGAGAACAGAAAACGTCCTCTTCCTGGAGGTTATCATGAGCTGTGTTTGAAGTTCAATTCCTGAGACAAAATTATGTCAAAGCTATGTTTTCTCCAGCAAAACCAGCAGATTAACAGGAGGCACCGCGCTGGAAGCAGCCCGAGTGAGTCACGGTAGGTGTAGGCGCTAAAGATAAGGGCGGCAAGGAAGAAAAGCCGGTTGCAGCTGCGGCCGCGTTCGTCCTGCCAAGGCAGCAGCAGGAGCGGGCGCGGGGAAGGAGATGTGAGGGTTTCTCTGCCAAGGACGAGGAGGTCTGAGCGTGTCTGATTCCAAGAGGACCTGGAGCTGGGTAGAACTTGCTGGAACTGATGGCACAGAATTCCCTTCTGGCACAGGGCTGGTGAAAAGCAAAGGCACGGATTTCGAGTAAAGTCAACTGCTTCTCACGTCTTCTGGCACGAGGCCGAAAGAAGATAAGGAGTTATATATACACATAAGAGCAAGCGGGCAAGAAGTGAGCTGCTGATTAGGAGGCTAGCATTGACTGACACCCCTTCTACATTCCTGAGGCTCTCAAGTGGGAAAACACCCGTCCCAAAGATACGTGTTCTCAGGATGGTTTCCCCCTGCCAGCGATGCCGCCCTGCCAGAATATTCCCAGTGACCCGGTGGCCCTGGCTTGTGGTCAGGCTTCAAGCAGGTAGAGGCAGGGGCAGAGGGGCAGAGCCCGAGACTTGACTCCCCCCAACAACTGCACACACACACACCAGCTGGGCTGGTGTGAAAGCACATGGGGACAGACAGCTGTCAAGGACGGCAGCAATGACACGCCAGAAACACTCCCTCCGAGCGTGATGGAGAGCGTAAAGGAAAAGCCGCCCAACGGGGGTCTGGAGAGAGTCCAAAGGGACTTGGAAAAAAGAACATTTCAGAAGAAAAATCATATTGATCTTCCATCATCTAAAACTGGGTTCACATTAAATTTCCTCTTGGGAGTTTGAGGCTAGATGAGTCTAACAAGTTAATTTATGTTTAAAATATTTTACAAATTTACTACATGTTCTCTTACTCTAGAAATACATGTAGTACGATTTCATAACATTGGGCTTTTCCCTCTAAGCTGGTGTCAACAAATCTATTATTAGAAATAAAATAGTAATCATGATAGAATGTGGGTAGTCTTTTTTTTCCTGTAGATACAAGGAAACACAGTGCTACAATGAGGTGCTTAACTTTTAGTATTTTGTCAATTCCAATAAAACCCTGCACTAATCTCAACTAGTAATTTCTAGAATCTCTGCCACTGAGACACAAAGGTGCTCTTAAAAACATATGGGACTGACCTGTCAAAGAAAAAAAACTCTTCTCTCTCTTTTTGGTTTATTGGGCTGTCACCAGGGACAGCAGGGCAGCGAACACTCAATGCCCGATCCACACCGATGTGGCAAGCCCGCGGGGCTCTGTCTCCCGGACGACTACCAGCAAATCCCCTCACTGGGTGCACAGGGCAAAGCTGATTCCAATTCTTCACTTCTTCCATGCTTCCTTCTTGGGAGAACTGAATTTCCCTTGTTCCTTTTACTGCCACACATTCAAGATAGTGATGTACAGCCCAACCCTTCGTCCCGTGGTATGACATAATTACAGTGTCCGGCTGCATTATGAAGACAAAGTAGGGGTATTGGGAATAAGCCCCTGCATCTTGCACACTCACCTGTACATCGGCCTTCCTGGTTGAAGTACCCATCTGCACACTGGGAGAGGCACTGCCCGTCCATCAGCACATGGGAAGGCCAACAGGCTGTGCAGTTATGCAGGCTCTTCCCTGCGCACCCGAAACAAGATTGGTGGCAAGCTGGGAAGATAAAGCAGAAGAGACAATCAGGACAGTCACCATATGACAACAGTGGGAGAGCTCAGTCTCTCCTGATATCATTCTGCACATTCATTTCATCTTCCCAAGGACACAGCTCACGTACTTCTTTCTAAAGGCCAGGTCCTGCAAAGCAAGCATCTGTGGAACTCGGACTAAGTAAGGCACAAATACCACAAAACAGAAACAACCATTTGCAGAGTCATCCATTTCTTCCTTCCCAAGTTCCCATACTCAGAGAAATAAAGAACAGGAAGACATAGAACAGGTCTTCTTCCCCTGGGATAGCTCCTCCACCGTCATTAGACAACAGGCTGCTTATCAGGCTGCTCAAACTAAAGGGACAGGTGATGGAAGCCTCCCTTGAGGACTGCACAAAGGTTAGTGTGGTGCCTGCTCTCCGAGGGAGACCGGACACACACAGCTGAGAAGAACTGGCCAATATTTAGCGCTGCTGAAACTAACCGCTTCAACAGACTCATGGGCAAGTAACTGGAATCAAGTGAACAGGAGACAGTGTGTAGCACAGAGAATAGGAGCGTCACAGAGCCACTCTGTGACCTTGACTAAGCTGTGTAATTTCTCAAGCCTCCTACTTCCTCATGTATAAAATGAGAAAATGAGCTATACATACTGCATAGGATGTTGTGGACACTAATTGGGTTGATACGTGTGACATTCTCATGAGGGCTTAATAATCTTAGCTATAATTATTAACATTAAATGCTCTGTTACAAACCCTCATAGGTGTAGAAAGAAATGTGGAAAGCAAAGAGAAAGAATATCTCTCTGCTTGACTACATCAGACCTTTAAGGATAAAAGGAGTATTTGCATCATTTCCCAAGTGCGGCCAGTGTGTTAATGATGCTTTTTTATTTTTTGTAATTCTTTTTTGTTGTTGTTGTTCAGATAGAATGGGAGGAAGGGAGAGAGAGAGAAACACTGATGTGAAAGGGACACATGGAGTGGTTGCCACCCGCATGACCCAAACAGGGCCAGGGACAAACTGCACCCGAGATACACGCCCTTAATGGGAACCAAACCCGGGTCTCTCTGAATCGCAGGCCAACACTCTAACCACTGAGCCAAACCAGCCAGGGCTATTTTCTGTATTTCTGATGCTTTGATGTCAGGGGCCCTGGTGATCCTGGAGTGACTGCCCCTCCTAGGGCTAGCCAGTCTCTAGCAATGGTAAGTGACTAGCCGGTGAATATGCCTTTTGTTTGCCTACTAATCAATCCAAAGTCCATACACCCATCACCTCCTCGACTGGGTTTCACACTCAGAACCACTACCTTCCTGTCCCAATCTCTCCAATGCCAGGTACCAGACAACTAGAAACAGCCCCTACACCCTAGAGCCCACGGGAATTATTCAGACTAACCAACCATAGCCTTTTGACCCTGCCGCGCTTGTTCTTTCCCAGTGAAATCAAAACACAAGTTCTTGCTTACATTTCTCCCTTACCCCCTCTTCCTTCTGACCGGCTCTGGTGCTTCCCCTGTGGCCACTTCAAGGAGTGGTGTCCCCTCTCTTCTTGGGAACTGTGACTAACAAATTACATTGTCAACAGAAATCGTCCGCTCATCTGTTAGCCTTACCATACCTGGATGATAATAAAACTTTCATCTTGAAACAGCCTGATATTCACCTCTAATCATTCATTCATTCGTTATTATCTGTCAAGAAAGTCAAGCGTCTGGCATGTAGATGACCCCATGCATTTCAGAGCCCGTTCTTTCCAATGGACAAAGTCCACCCACTCAGTGACTCCTCTGTCCCCTCTTTGCCTCCTCTGCCACTTCTATCAAATACCCAGAAGACTTACAGACCACTAGCTTGAAGACCCGGGTGTGATTTTACACCATTGTGGTCTACATTTCTACCAACCCCAACAAAACCATCACCTACAATCTTGGACATACATGGGGCTGAAACAAGCCAGGCTGCCCTGGTCCAGCAGTCCTGGCTGTTACAGTATTAAACTATTGTTATAGGGCTGATATGTAACTGCTGTCCTCAGCCTTCTAGCAGTCCCTTGCAGCCCTGTCCCAGGCTAGCACCCTGACTCATCCATAACCCAGCACCTAAAAGGTTAACACCTGTATCAGGAGGGCTCAGGACCCTGCTCCTGCCCCCAGGCCAGAGCCATTCCGACCAGGCAGTGTGCCCTTGCCTTCCACCTGATAAGTACTTTAATTATTGCCCCTAAATATGCTGTGGCTCTTTATATCTGTTCAGCAGTATTCATTACTATATGAAAAACAGAGCTAGAATCTCAATTTAAAATAATTAATAGTCTTTCTAGCAGGTCTTGTTAATAGCTCTATTAGCACATATCATAGTTAGAAAATTTTTTCCCAAGTATTTTCAGAATCACTGTAAAAATATTTTGTCTTTAAAATACAAACACGTAGCCCTGGCTGGGTGGTTCAGTTGGTTGAGCATCATCTCGTACACCAAAAGGTTGTGGGTTCGATCCCTAGTCGAGGCGCATACAGAAGGCAACGGATCGATGTTTTTTTCTCATATCGATCTCTCCCTTCCTCTCTAAAATCAATACACATATCCTCGGGTGAGGATTTAAAGAAAGAAAAAGAAAACAAACAGGTAAACTGACATTTAAGCAAATATTATAAAAGGGTGCATATTAGCCCATTAAGACATGTTTAACACAAAATTAAACAGCACGCAGGGGAGAATCAGGTGAAACATTTCAGTAACAGCTAAACTGTATCGTCGACACCAAGCTCTCCAGGATGATCCGGAGGAAGCAATTAGAAGCAATACAATGTTTTCTATTTAAACACATCTTTGATGATACCAACATGTTTGTATTAGACTGTACAAGAGTGCTAAGATCCCGAGTTCTTCCTGTTATAGCCCCCTAATAATAGGAAATCAAAGCATGTCACTGTGGAATAGAAAACCAGGGAAATATGGATCAATGCATTATGAGCACACAACGTATTTTATTTCACTCTATTTGGTCACAAATCCATGTGATCTAACCTGGCTCAAAGTGAACAAAGATATTATTGAATTGTACAAGGAAAGCAAAGAGGAGCGAAGGAGTTGAAAGGCTGATGGACCGAGAATTCCAGGAGAAAGTCCCTTTGCCACTAACTGGGTTTTGGAAATACGCCCCAAAGAACATCACCATGGCAGACTTCAGAACTGCCTTCACGGGAAATGTTCAAGAACCAAGCAGATACCGAGCTAGCTAAGCTGCGATGTGGCACAGAGGGGAACGGTGACCATCTCTCCAAGTGCCTTTTCCCTCGTGCCCTGTTGCTGTAAGTGCGGGCATGTGCATGTGCATTTCAAAGCAATCGCATAAAACTTCAGATCTCTGCCAGCTGTGGGAATGTCTGCGCCATCTCAGTGACTTCATGAGGCTCGATCGTTCCATGGAAGCTGAGTTCATAGCCAGAGCTCTGGTTTGAAGCCTAAGATCCTTCAAGGAAGAGTAATTTCATTACAAGGTATGTATGTAAAAGATTTGAAAGAAGCTCTGTGAATTATTTCTCCACATTGTACTACATTTTCTGAGAGCGGTTTTCCAGTTGACGGCTAAATACATATCTGAAGAAGCAGAACTGAGCTGCGGAAGCACCAAACGTGTCCTTAGGTGGTTGTAAAGGCCAGTCGACCTGACTCCAATAAAAAATTTACCTAAAACACTGATAATTAAGACATTATCGATTTTTGTCCATTCTGTTTTCTATTTAAATTTCAGATAGCAAACACTACTTTTTCTTTTTCTTTTTAAATTTATCTCTATTGTTGAAAGTATTGTAGGTGTCCCTCCTTTTCCCCCACTGACAGCCCCTCCCTGCTCCTGTCCCACACCCCAATCCCTGCCTTCATCGAATTGCTGTCTGTGTCCACTGGTTATACATATATACATGTAAGTTGTTTGGTTTATCTCCCTCCCCCCTCCAATTTCCCTTCCTTCTAAGGTTTGTCAGTCTGTTCCCTACTTCCATGTCTCTGGATCTTTTTTGTTTGTCAGCTTATTTTGTTCATTATATTCCACAAATAAGTGAGATCATGTGGTACTTGTCTTTCTGTGACTGGCACTACTACTTATTTTTTCCTTTTAATAATATAAAGAGTAGTCCAGCATCCTTAGTTTTATATCATTTACAATTTCCTGGCTTTCCATGTCAAAACAATTTTTGAGGTAGTCTTCCCCCAAATGACGGTGTAAATATGAAAATCCACAGATACACAGCAGGAGAACTGTCAGAAGAAATGGAAACTGAAATGCATGAAGTCAAATAAAATCTATCTCCCACTTTTCCTCCCCCTCCTTTTCCTCATTCTCTCTCTTTTACTTTTCTATGAACACGATTTCACCGAGATATATTGGGAATGCTTTAAGAGTAAAAAAAATCTCATCTTTTCCATAGACATATCGGCCGCAAACCATTTTACTTCTCCTATCTCTTTGATCATTTCTTCTTAGCCTTTCTCTATTTACATCATGAATGTTAGAGCTTCCCAGAACTGCACCCTCTGCCCTTTTTCTTCTCACTCTTGGGCAAACTTATCCATACCTTTGATGATGACCTACAACCTGGCGAGTCTGAAATTTATGTGTTCAGCTCTGACTTTTACCCTGAACTCCAACCACATACATCCACCTGCCTACGGGATATTTTCACATGGTGTTTCATCAGTACCTCATACTCCAAATTTCTAAAATATTCACCATGACCACTTCCAAGCTCAGTCCATATCTACTTAGTGTAAATTATGACAGCACATTCCTTCTGTCCAAAACCGTACTTATCGGCACCCCTAACCCCATCCCCTCTCCCTCACTTGGTCTTTTCTCCTGTATTCCGTCTTGCTTGGTGGCCCCACCATTCCCCAGGGCTCTCGTGCTGAAAACCTTAGACTTCTACTTTCCCATCACCACAACGCATCCAAGATATATTGAGTTTTCCTTAAATCCGTCACATCTGTCTCAACTTAACCATGCCCTTGGCCCCTCACTCATGATATGGATTAGTTCAAAAGCCTCCTAATGAGCCCCCCTCTGTTTCTCCCCCTTTACTTGCCATATAGCCATCAGCTAGACCTTTATAAATGCTAACTGACTAAATGATTCCCCTACCTCAGATCTTTCCATGGTTCTTCAGTGCCAGCAGTGTCAACTCCAAGCTCCTTAGCCCAGCACTTCATGACATGACTCACTCCATGCCTCCAGTAGCAGTCCCCACAATGCGCCGCTTTGGCCTTCACACTGTAGGATACCAAACACACTGCACTTCTCCGAACACTCCATGCCTTTGCACCTGCTGTTTTCTCGGCCCAGAATGACCTTTCCCTCCTTCTTCCCTGGTGAACCCCCACTGATCCTTTGACAGCCTGCTGATGTCAAGTTTTCCCTCTGCAAATCTTTCCCCATACACTGCCCCCCAGATAGAGTCCATCTCCTTTGGGCTCTTTCATACCTTCCTATTGCCATTCCAGCATGCGGCATGTTCTTTGAATTACTTGTTCAGATGTCAGGCTCCCCTACTTGATCATGCTCCCTTAAGGCATGGCCTGTATCCTTTTCATCTTTCAATCCCTAAAGCCTAGCACACCCATGCTATAAAAAGCAAGAAGGAGAGAGTGAGGAGGATTGAACACGACCAGAAGGCATGCATTTGTATAGCTATGTCAGTACTCTGGGGACTACATTAAAGAGTACTGCTTAATATAGACGCCACATCTTTTATTCAGTTAATTCAAGGGAACCCCGACTTCATAAATAGTAACATACTCTTAAGCTAAGCAGGCAGACTCCTGCCCATTTATTTCTTTAATTAAAACTCTTTGCCTTAAGGCCTTTGGTGAATCTTAGCAACAACTAAATAGATCAAAATACTCCCAGTATACTTTATTTTTCCCCAATCTCCTGAAGCAAGTTAATTAATTAACCGCGTTCCCATCCCAGATGGTGACCTGACAGGCTCCTGAACTCACTTCTCCCACACACGTGGGACAATTCCCTCTGAAAGAACCCAGAAACTAGCTGAGCAACTCCCACACAGTAGGTTAAGGAGAAAAAAAACCCTTATTGACATGAGTAGGAAAGGCTGAGGCACTGTTGCCATATAACCTACCCCCGAACAGCAACACACAACCCCAGGGAACTCCCAACTCCCAGCTTCTCCCGAGGAGTGAAGGGTTTGGATCCAACATATAGTGCCCCACCATTAGGATTTCCACCTGAGGGATGGTCCCACAAACTGCCCGCTGACAGCCAGAGGGGGCGTGAGATCCCTCAGACTCTAGCAAACAAGGAAGCAGTTCTTAATGACTTGCAAAACTTGTGGAGGTTGTTCCCCCAGGGCTCAGAAGTGCCCGCCTCCCAGACTTTCCCAGAAAGAGACATATTTGCATATCTTAAAAGCTGCAGCCTGAAGGTCGGACTTCTAATTGAACAAGACTGTCTGTGATCCTCCTGAAGACCTGGAAGGCTGGCGGACACTATATTCACCGACTTCTCCCTCTGCCCTGCTCCAGGTCACTGGTGTCTCCCCAGAGCTTGTGCACACGTCTGATGCCTAACTCTTGCAGCTGCCACCCAAAGGACACATCCCTTCGCCTGGCTCTGGTGGCCATCAGGGCCTGAGTGCTTGGGTTCAACAGGACTAGCAAACTGGCTATTCCCCCTGGGCTCAGAGGGAGTGAATGTAAACACCCATCTCTCAGTTTCCCCACAAAGAAGTATTCTTAAATACTTTAAAAGCTGCTGTCTGAATCAGCCTACATCTAGGTGCTGCCCAAGATCCTCTCCTTTGGGACACTGACTGGTCTTGGCACACCCTCAACTACTCGGATCCACTAAGAACAAAGACAGTAGCTTGGACAATCACAAAGGTTTGAGTGACAACCAAGAGCTATGGCAGCTGAAGGATAAGGTTTAGAGAACAGACTGGTGATTGGGTTTAGGGGGCAGGGAGGCAGGGAAAATCAGTGAAGGTGGTCAGAAGGTACAAACTTCCAATTATAACATAAATAAGTCCAGCGGGTGTAATGTATAGCACGGTAGCTAAAGTTAACAATACCATATTGTATATTTAAAAGTTGCTAAGAGAATAAATCTTAGAAATTCTCATCACACATCAAAAAAATGTGTAACAATGTGTGATGATGAATGTTAATTAGACTTCTTGTGGTGATCATGTCCCAATACATACATATATCAAATCGTTATGGTGTACACCTTAAACTAATACAATGTTATATGTCAATTATATCTCAATAAAGTTGAAAAAAAGATGTTTAAGTTGCTATCAAGCCTGTAATAATTTTGAGCAATTCTGCTCCATGCAGTAAGACCTAGCCTAAGAAGGCAGAACTATCTTCAGGACTGAAAAAGGAGGTTTAGAAAAATGTAGTGGCTAAAATTTCCCTGATGTATATATACCTGACCACAGTGCCATGATTATTTGAAGTATAATGAAAAGGCTGCTGACGTAGGGGATGGTGACCACTGGGATATTTATTACCTCCGCGTTCTTACTGAAAGCAGTTTCTGCCGACATAATACATTAGAAAATATGTAAGTAAGATTCATTATTGTAGTACAGAGTTCATTTTAAAAATAAAGCTTGCAATTTCCTCAAAATCATATCATTTTAAACCTCTTGCTGAACTGTGTGGGAATTGAAAGAATCCATCATTAATTTGCCACAGAATCGAGGCAATTACGTAGCTAAACTAATCATCCCGATCGTGTTCATATCCCTTCCTGGTCACCACTGCCAAATTGTTGACATGGTGATTGAACTGCATCATTAACTGGGATGGCCTGGCTTGAAATTAAATTGTAAAGCTCTGGTGTGAAATGAAGAATAAGGCATCTGGGCTTGGAAAGAAAAAAATATTTCTTAAGCAACTATGTCCTCTATTGGATCCCAGGACCTCCCATTGCTAAATTATTCTTTAGTTGGTTCCTTCTAAGCCTCACTTTGTTCATCTATAAAATGAGTCAGTGTAGCCCTGGCCAGTTTGGTTCAGCGGTTAGAGCGTCGGCCTGTGGTCCAGAGAGACCCACGTTCGGTTCCTGCTAAGGGCGCGTACCTCGGTTGCGGTTTGTCCCCGGCCCTGATTGGTCGTGTGGGTGGCAACCACTCGATGTGTCCCTTTCATGTCGATGTTTCCCTCTCTCTCTCCCTCCCACTCTATCTGAACAAAATATGGGAAAATGTTCTTGGGTGAGGATTAAAAGAAAAAAAAAAAAAAAAATGAGTCAGTGTAAATTCACAGGATCTCCAATAAATGTCTTGGTTGTAAGGAATTTATAAACTGTAAAGTGATGTGTGTGTGTGTGTGTGTGTGTGTGTGTGTGTGTGTAAATAACTGTATGACTCTATGCCAAAAGATTAAAAGAGGTTATCTCAGCCCTGGCCAGTTTGGCTCAGCAGTTAGAGTGTCAGTCTGTGGACCAAAAGGTTGCAGGTTTGAGCCCCAGCCCCGGTTGGGGTTATGTGGGAGGTGGTTAATCTATGTGTCGCTATCACATAGATGTTTCTCTCTCTCCCCTCTCTCTCTTCCCCCTTCCCTCCCTCCCTCTCTTCCACTCTAAAAACCAGTGGAAAAATATCCTCGGGTGATTACCAAAAAAAAAGAGGTTATCTCAAGATAGAAGGGTCATAGGTAGGATTTACAGATACAATAAAAAAATACCTAGTGCCCTGGCCAGTTTGGCTCAGCGGTTAGAGCGTCAGCCTGCAGTCCAGAGAGACCAGGTTTCAGTTCCTACTAAGGGCATGTATTGTGGTTGTAGTTTGTCCCCAGCCCTGGTTAGGTCATGTGGGTGGCAACCACTCCATGTGTCCCTTTCACATCAATGTCTCTCTCTCTCTCTCTCTCCCCCTCCCACTCTATCTGAACAAAAAATGGAAAAATGTCCTCAGGTAAGGATAAAAAAAAAATACCTAGTTAAAAATTTGAATTTCAGGCAAACATGGAATAATATTATTTTTAAATATCTCAGGCAATATTTGGGGCATACTTATACTACAAAACATTTTTTATTTGCTAAATACAGGGTGGGGCAGAGGTAGGTTTACAGTTTTGAATACATGAAACACAATTTATTCTTGTATTATTATTATTATATTATTTTTAATCCTCACCAGAGGACACTTTTCCATTTTTTGTTCAGATAGAGTGGGAGGGAGAGAGAGGGAGGGAGGGAGGGAGGGAGGGAGAGAGAGAGAGAGAGAGAGAGAGAAACATCGACATAAAAGGGACACATCGAGTGGCTGCCTCCCACACAACCCAACCAGGGCCGGGGACAAACTGCAACCGAGGTACATGCCCTTAGCGGGAACCAAACCCGTGTCTCTCTGGACCGCAGGCCGACACTCTAATCACTGAGCCAAACTGGCCAGGGCTTATCTGTATTTTTTAAAGTTTCTGTGATATGTATAATGCTGGCAATGAGAAGAAATAAACATGGGCGTTTCTTGGGACTGCTTTAGTGAGCAAGGAGCACACTGGCGATGAAATGAGGTGCTTGCCCGGCTTCCATCAGAGGCTCTCCCGAGTCCTGTGGGAGCAGGTCAGAACCCAGACACGCAGACCCGCCCGGACCTGCTAAATCTGCATCTGCATCTTACTGTGATTCCCAGGAGACTTCAGTGAGATGCTGCTCTAAGAACTCAAGAGAAAGCTGTCTTCAAAACAGCTGAGTCCTTTAAGAGAGAGAAAAAATTCTCAGCAAGAGGGGAAGGAGACTCTAAGTCTGAGCCGAGCGATGTGGCCTGAAGCCAGGAACATCAGTGAGATGGAGGAGAAGCCTCCGGTGACAGGAGCGCCAGGTCCTCTGTCTTGTCCATCCCTCTGGCTGCGGTGGGCAGGGGACTGCAGTCACTAAATCCCCTGCCCCAGTCAGACGGATGCCCAGGAGCATGGAGCCCCGCTGGGCCGCAGGGTGCCCCCCCCACCCCCAGCTCTCAGGAGCAGGGGAGACCGGTGGGGAAGGCAGATGAAAAAGTAAGGTTGGTTTTTGATGTTGTTTGGAGGGCATAGGTTTTTACTGATTGGTAATTTGTGTTGCTTTATTTGGGTAAGAGGGCTGATGGGTGTTTCTTGGGTTTTGTTGTCTTTTTTTTTTTTACTTGAATCTGTCAATGCTGGTGAACAATCAGTTAAACAGGTGGGATCTACTCTGGATAAAATTACTCAACTCCTTCTTTTAATGAATCCTAAAGGTTCATATTTAATAAACGTGAACAAATTGGGTCAACTACCAAAAGCCTCCAAACTATCTCACAATTAGTAACAGACTCCCCTCGGTACCAGCACTTCCAGCCACGCTTTGGAAACCTAGAGGCCACGTGAAAAAGAAGCATGATGTCAAAGCCCATCTTCTGAAGAACCTCAGTTCACTTCGGGGAATGAGCCCAAAAGGCAGGACAAACACACACAGGCGGCTGGCCCTGTCCCGCCACAGCACTTCCGCTTTGAGGACCACCTCAAGCCCCTCCCTCTTTCTCCCCACGCCCTGCATGGGCCTCACAGCACGAGTCGCTAGCCAGGTGTGTGCTGGGGGTTTTGCTGCTGCTGTTGTTAATCACTTATTTCTTTATTATCCATTTCGCTCACTAGAATATTAATTCCATGACAGAAGGAATTTCTCATTCATGAGTATAACCCCCGGTTCCAAGACAAGGCCTGGCACCCAGGAGGCACTCTGTAAACATTTGTGGAGGAAATGAATAAAGACAGACTTTCCTGTAGCTACTAATACACAGTGTTCTCTTGAGTCACTGTTTATTAATTTTATATTTTTCCATCCTTCAACCACAGACGTGGATTTGAGTCAGATATCTTGAGTACTTCTTTTGCTTCATCTTTCACTAGATAATGCCTGGTTTTGTCTTGTAGTTCAGGGTAGGAACTTTTACAACAATAACTCTGACACCATTTCAGACTCGAAGTAAATTACTTCTTCCTATGATGCACGCTTCTCGCTTTCATTAGCTGCAGTAACATTCCGATCACTCCGGGCTGTAGTCTCAGAGACAGGACAGGGGAGAGTTCCAGAAAACAGTTGTTTTTCTTTTCTTTCTGGAAAAGCACTTGAAGTCAAAGGTGCTGTACAATAACTCTCAATGGAACTCATACGCACAAACTCTAGCCTTTCTCAATGTTCTGCAAAGAGGGACTGTGTGAGGGGAGCCCACAGCAATCCTAGCACCCCCGGGCCTGACTCCACAGACAACACTCCGGTGGGATCAAAGATGGGACAGATTGTGGGAAGGCAGAAAGGTGTCCAGAGATATGGGATGAGTGACAGGAAATACATCAATCAACACACTTGATACTCAGGTAGGGTTCGAAACAATTGGCAATTGCACTCAGCTTCCCAATGAAATCTTGGGCAACTCAATTAACCTCTTTCTGCCACATTCTCATCACTTATAAATTGAGTACAACAATCTGTCTAGCTGAAATTGCACAGGGATTTGGTAATAAATGAGAGTAGTCAGCTATACGTGTGATACCTAATAATATTATATTAACTAGCATGAAATCACGGGGCTACAAGGACTCAAGAGGTCAATCTAGTCCTTTCACCCAGGACCACAATTAAGCCATTCCAGAGGGATTAGATTCTAATCCTCTTTTCAAAATGTCTGTATAAAGAAATTCCCACCTTCCTCTCTCTCTAATATCAATAAAGAAATTTTTTTTTTTTTAAAAGCCCAGCCAGTGTGGCTCAGCAGTTGAGCACTGACCCATGCACAAGAGGTCGCCGGTTCGATTCCTGGTCAGGGCACATGCCCAGGTTGTGGGCCAAATCCCCAGTGGGGGGCATGCAGGAGGCAGCCAACTGATGTTCTTTCTCATCGATGTTTCCATCTCTCTCTCTCCCTCTCCCTTCCTATCTCTCTAATATCAATAAAGAAAAAAAAAATAAAGAAATTCCCAGAAAACACCCCTTTGTCAGTTAATGATGACGCAATCGGCAGCCTCAGCACCTGGGGCTTCTGCCCTTCCACCGCCATGTGCCGTCATCTGGTTGAGAACACGGACACTGGAGGCAGGCTGACTTACGTTCCTTGCCGTCGGACTCCACTCTGTTCTGGCTACACGACTTGGAGCAAGTTACAGTTGAACGTCCTCAAGTCTCAGTTTCTTCTTCTCTAGTCGTGCCACTGACCCCACACGGTTGGCATCAGGACTCAGTGAGTGAACAAGTCTGGCACTTCTCACGGTGCCTGGCCATGAGCTGTGTACCAAGTCACCAGTAACATGATTTTTTTGGCTGAATAATCCTGGTCACTATAATTTTCATTCACAACATGAGTTTTGAAACGTTCTTCACTTCAGTTTTGTTATAGTGCTCCAAGCTGCAGACAGAAGCTAACGAGGAGAAGCAGCCTGGGACGACCTCTTCTTGATCTCTCCTGGGGTCAGAGGGGAAGGCTTTGTGCCTTTGGGAGGCTCTGGCAAACTCAGCAGCACAGTGACTGCCACATTTCACCAGTGGTGACGGAAACAGAGCCAGGGGAGCGTAAGGGACCACAGAGAATTGGAGAGATGTATACATGGACAGTAACCAGGATGTCTGAAGGAGATAACCCTTCCCCCATTTTTAAGCACCCATGTAAACCTCCTGGGGCCCTGGTGCTTCCTAGGGAGAGGAAGTTCCCTATAATGTTCCTGGACACCTGAGTATACTGCCTGAGGTTGTACCAGTTGAGCATGGGGGCGTCACAGTTTACCAAGCCCTTTCACACTCCTAACATCCTTTGGCCCTGGTCAAAAGCCAGAGTGAAAGAAAAGTATCCCTGGTCTAATGCAGTGAATGCAAAGACTCAGAGAGCTTGTGTCTAGCCTGGGGTCTCTATATTCCAATTCTGTACCCTTCTGACTCTGCCAAATGACTCACTACATCCAAAATCTTTTAGCCTGACCTTGAAATCCAGCATTTCTATGGGAGGGTGTATTCCAAGTGAAATGGAAGCCACTTGAGTAAGCGGGCCTGCAGGATAAAAAATTGCATCGGCAGCATGTTTAGAGTTATGTTGCAAAAATAAAAACTCAAAGCTCTGCATAGGAAAAAACCTCAGATACATTAATAGCAAAATGGTAAAGGCAGTTGGGTTTAGGTGGTCGGTGGTGGGAAGATTATTTTTCTACATTCAAAATATTATTTAATGACACATGTTATGTTTACAATAGTAAATAAGAATAATGATTTTTT
Source organism: Molossus molossus (assembly GCF_014108415.1). Lineage (NCBI taxonomy): Eukaryota > Metazoa > Chordata > Mammalia > Chiroptera > Molossidae > Molossus > Molossus molossus. The sequence goes on along the minus strand of NW_023425344.1, from coordinate 57,636,590 downwards.
TCCGCAGGTAGTTTGAGAGTCAAGTACTCCACCCAACAGCAAGGCAGCTTCTTATAGGAGCAAAGAGGGGCCTCCCCAGAAAGTGTGTATATATATCCCCTTCATCTCCTCAGTACTCATAGATGATCTAGCTATTAGGTCAAATTATTCAGGACGGCATCAGTTTCCTATCGATGATATGCCAATGGCAGGAATCACTTCTGCATTTTGACAAAAGTCCAGATTTTGCCCTGAAGGAACCAATCCATATTCAGAGTAGCAAATTAGAAGAAATAATCAATAGAAATCGACAGTGAGCACCGAGTCTTTCTTAGCTACTCATACTGGCCTCTGACAGAATTCCTGTCTGGAACTTCTGACTGCACCTTTGGGGAGAGTGGGGTCAAAGGAACCAGCTCTCTCAGATCATCCACTGCTCACGCGGGAAGGAGGACATCAGTGGGGCCTCCCTCGGGCATGCCCGTCCTCTGCTTCCTCCATAAGCATCCTGATCATTCTTCTATGAAAACAAGGATCATCCTGGCTGGGGCTCCACCTCACTGGTCTCTCAAGAAGTGAGCCCAGAGGTACTTAATACATTCTCAGATCATGCCCACTCACCTTCACACAGCCCGGTATTCTCCAAGTAAAACTGGGCTCTGCACTGGGACAGACACTCGCCAGAGGTGACCTTTGCCGCGGACAGACGCTCAACTTGTAGTCCTTCCTCCGGCTTCTGACACCGGGTACAGTGAGAGCGCTCCGGGCCCACACAAGTCAGACAAGAGGAATGGCAGGCTGCAAAGGAAAAACACTCAGAAAACCATCCGAGGATCATATGTGCGCTGCAACCAACGGGAGCCCGTCATTAAATCAGAACCACTTAGAGCAGTTCCGCAGACGCACCCTTTCGGAGCAGTTTCCTCGTGCGCTACACGAAGTACACGGTGATAATAACACTTGTGAAGGGAAAGGTGAGGGTGAGGTTCACTAGTCATATCCCCCAGGTCCTGTCAGAGCTGCCCAGCTAGATTAAAACAAAACAAAAGCACAGCAAACCAGACAATATGGGCTTGGTTCTCCAGAACACATTCACTGAATGCGATTTACCATTATGTCCTCAGTTTTTTTTTTGAAGACTTCACATAAAGGCCATTATTGTATATATTTTTTTTTGTTGCAAAAATGGTCGTTGTGTTATTGTCCATTATGCTACTCATCACCCAGTATATAGGGGTCCAGGCAACACAATCCTTTCAGAATTCAGGTGAGGAAAAGCTTTTCTAAACAAGGAAGAGGCCTCTTTGAGTGGCCTCAGGAACTTCACAGTCCACCCAGCTTCTTGTTTTCCCTGGCAACTGGCGAACATCTGAGCCAAACAGGGTCCTCCAGTTGTGTCAGGCCCACATTTGGATACAATTAGCTTTCCTGTTCTTCAAAAGACCCACTACATTTTCCTTTTCATAATACTTATTGCAGCTGCCTGCTTTCAAAAGAAATTTTTTGTTAACTACTATTCTAAAGCTCTTTTCTGAGGTGCCCTGTGCATAAATAAGCATAAGTTAATTTCACTTGAAGTGTTGGTGCCCCAAGTTCTCGTTTCAAAAGGCTGAGACGACACTGCCCTCCCAAGGAGCCCACGGCCCGGCTTGGCAAACGGCGATTGGAGATGTTCCATTTTGCTCAGCCCAGAGGCACCGCGGGTGACTCCGTGCACTCAGCAGTATCATTGACGAAAAGAGGTTCTTCAGGGAAAAACAAAATGAAGACTCAGAGAAACATTAGCCATGCTAGAGGAATAGAAAAAGGAGGAAGTGTGGGTGCTTTTAATGCAACGAAAAGGAAATGACATTCCTCTCAAGGATGGACAGAAAAATCATGAACTTATTTGTGTCTTCACAAATATTCAAATATGATTTGTCAAATAATCTCTTGGTAATGAAAAAAAAAAAAAAAAGCATATAATGTATGCATAGGCATATAAACCAGAGGAAAAGCTGAAAAGTAACTTAGGCCCTGGCTGGGTGGTTCAGTTGGTTAGAGTGTCATCTTGACACGTCAAGGTTGGAGGTATTTGATCCCTGGTCAGGGCACATACAAGAATCAACCAATAAATGCACAGATAAGTGGAACAACAAACAGATGTTTCTCTTTCTCTCTCTCTCCCATCCTTTCTCTCTAAAATCAATCAATCAAAAAAAAAAAAAATTAGTAACTTAAATCTACATCCTTATGATGGAAAAGTCTCTGTCTTTTTAAAATCCTTCCCCAAGGATATTTTTTCATTGATTTTTTTTTTTTTAGATAGAGTGGAAGGGAGGGAAGGAGGGAGAGAGAGAGAAACATCAGTGTGAGAGAGACACATCAACTGGTTGCCTCCCGCATGACCCCAACTAGGGCTGGGGATCGAACCTGTAACTCAGGTTCATGCACTTGACCAGGAATCGAACCCAAGACCCTTCGGTCTGTGTGCTGATGCTCCAACCGCTGAGCCAAACCGGCCAGGACAGAAGTCTCTTAAGAATAAGGATGACATCAACGATACCTTTGCAGACCCCGTGGTCAGGGTAGAAGCCCTCTCCACAGCTGGGCAGACAGTAGCCCTGGCGCAGAGCCCGGGGGTGGGTGCAGGCTGTACACTGAGAGGCCGTGGGTCCAGAGCAGCGGGCACACGAGTCATGACACACTGAGGAAGAGTGAGAGATGAACACAATGGGACCGAGGTGACTATGGAGCGGGCTCACTTCTCGGCTGGGCTCCTTAAGTGCTGGGAAACCCTCCCTCCATCACTCTCAACCCCGCCTCAGCCCTCACACCAAACCTACAGAAAAGGTGGGTTAGGAGGTGGCTATACACTGCTATGCCCACATTGCCCAAACACCCATCTTTTATCCATATTTATGATTGCTTTATTTAGTATTTATAGTAACTGTTTTACACACATTGCTACTTTAAATCTTCATAGTAACATTGTGAGGTAGGTATTATTAACATCATTTTACAGATGAAGAAACTGCATTCTTGGGAAGTTAAAAAAATGTACCTAGTAGTGGGTCTGGAATTTAGCTCTAAGTCTGTCTACTACTGCCCACCTGAATGGGGACAAGTGGAAAGTTCACAGGTCTGAGTGTTGGGAGCAGTGGAATTTTAACTGTCACGTCCATTCATTTATCTACGCCCTTCACCGAGTCTGGGTGTCTCCAGGCCTGGTTTCCTTGCATAGGCACAGTGAGAGGTTATACTAAATGATCATTTGAGATACTTCCAGCTTGGATAGTCTGAGACTCTAAGTAAGAATTACATTAAGAGTCTGACCACTATATATGACGGTGTCAGACACACGCATTCCCTCCTTTGGTCCTGGGTGGTGACAGTGGGTATCTCTGACTCTAAGAGACAGGTGGTACCAAGGCTTGTCCTAAAGGGCAGGTGTGAGTTACTGAGAGACATTTCTAGGGGGCAGCAGTTGGGATCTGGGAGAGGGAAGTGTGGAGGTAGGATAAGACCCTTGGGGGGCAGGATGCTGAGGAAAAGGGATGAGCACTGGGTGAGCAAAGAGGTGAGAAGACAACGGAGAGGTTGATAAGAAGACTGAGGCGCAGGTCTGGCGAGCCTGCCGCTAACAGACACAGGGAGAAGTGAGGGTGTGTGTATGGCTCAGGGCGGAGGAGCAGCCAAGGCAGCAGTAAGTCCTCAGAAGTGCTCATAAGGACAGACAAGTCAAGTATATGTAAATTGAAACTTATAAAGTCTCAAACAGGAACGTTTCATTGTTTAGGTTGTATAAGTCTGAAAGAAAAACATAAATCACACATAAAACCACATTTTCAATAGATACAGACTTCAGTTGTTCCCGCTGTCAAAATTGGTTTACTTTTTAATTTTATTTTTGTGGTGTGTTGCGATTGCCAATATACAGGGGTGGGCAAAAGTAGGCTTATAGTTGTAAGTATGTGAAACATAGTTTATTCTTGTATTATTATTTATTTATTCATTGTTGTATTTATTATTATTATTATTATTATTGTTACTATTAACCTACCTTTGCCCGTCCCTGTGGTGTTTATAAATGCCATCTAAGGAATGATTCGTTATACCTGCAACATAACTTAGTGACAGTTTATAAGTAAACAAGAACTTGATGAAGGTCTTAAAGATGCTCTTGGCATTTCAAAAGGACCAAAGCTCTTTAATGTATTATGTAATTAGTATGTATAAGTTCTTTATTTAATCACTCTAGTCCCTCAGCATCCACCCAGCATCCACCATGTCGCCCATTCCCATACCAAACACATATAGGTTCTCCAATGAAAAAGCTACTCCTTTTGATATTTTCCAATCACACACACACATTCCCAAGTGAGCAGCACGGAGCGCCCAGTCTAGCCGATGATGAGAATGATGCTGGCCCACGTCTTACCTTTGCACCTGCCGGCGGCATCAGCGTAGTGTCCACCAGGGCATTCAGACATGCACTTGCCATCATGCAGCACTGCCTTCTCAGTGCAAGTAAGACATCTGGGACTGTTGGGGCCACAGCTTTTACAGGATTGGTCACATGCTAAGGGAAAGGAAAACCCATCAAAGGAAGTCAATAGTGAGCCACGGGCGCAGAGAAGTCTATTCATTACGGCTTCCACGGTTGGTATCGACACAGTGATCTCGTTCTCAGGCTGCTCAGCTGAGCTCTGTTTCCTTGATCCCCATATTTCAGAGGACTCTACACTCTCTGTTTTCACAGTTGAGGAACCAAAGAATTATTCATTGCACTAAGCATAACAAATACTCTGAGGCACTCTGTCCCCTCCAGTGTCTCCGATTTAATATAGGATTTGGTTAAATGGCCCCGGACGTCAAGTTGCCAGATTTAGCAAATAAAAACACCAGGTTAAATCTGAATTTCAGATAAATAATGAATAATTATTTAGTTTAAGTTTGTCCCAAATATTTCATCCTTTATCTGGCAACCCTAGTTGGAGAGAAAATTCAGAAACTCAGAGTTCTACTAAAAAAAAGTCATGCTACAAAAATGTTAAATTGTTAAAAAAAAAAAAAAAGTTAAATTGTTGGACTACTCCAATCTTCCAGGTTACATATTCATTCATTTAGCCCCCGATACATTTCTTACGATCTGTGTCATGTACTGCTGCAGGTAGAGACACAAATATCAAATCAACTTGGCCTTTGCCTTAAGGGACTTAAGACTCTAACAAAGAGCGATAGACATGCAATTTGAGAAGTATCATAGTGCTCAGTGGTTAGAGCATTGTCCTGTGGACCAGAGAGTCCTGGGTTCAGTTCCCACTAAGGGCACGTACCTTAGTTGTGGTTTGTCCCCGGCCCTGGTTGGGGTTGTGTGGGTGGCAGCCACTTGATGTGTCTCTCTCACATCGATGTTTCTCTCTCTGTCTTCCTCCCTCTCTCCCTTCCACTCTATCTAAAGATAAATGAAAAAAAAAAAAATGTCCTCGGGTGAGGATAAAAAAAAAAAAGGAGTACCGTAAGTACCATAGCTATCACCCAGATCAGTTTGTATAGGTACAAGGACAATTCCCCCAAAATGTGTGTGACACAGGAGATATGAAAGGTCAAGAAAGGATTCATATAAGGGTGACCCTTGAACACTGTCTTGGGAAGCATGTCTGTGCTTAGCTAATAGGAAAGGACTCCTGGCCTACGCAGCAAGTCAAGGAAAGGTCGCAGTGGTTCTCAACATTCCTGATGCCGCGACTCTTTAATACAGTTCCTCATGTTGTGGTGACCCCCAACCATAAAATTAGTTTTGTCGCTACTTCATAACTGTAATTTTGCTACTGTTATGTCTTAGGCGACCCCTGTGAAGGGTCATTCAACCCCCAAAGGGGTCGTGACCCACAGGTTGAGAACCGCTGGCTAGTGCCTGGCAAAAGCTGGAGCTATCCAGGGAAAGAACAACATCCTTCAGCTGGAAAAGAAGCCGGGGCCAGATTGCATCGCCCTGTATGCCAGACCCCCAGACTAGGTTCCCATCCTGTGAGAGGAAGGCAGCGGGAGTCCCTGCCAAGTTTCCATCACAATGCAAACACTGCCATGTTGGGTGTGAGGAAGATGACTTTGGCTTCGGTTTGGAGGGTAGTTTGGAGAGGTGAGGAAGGGGAGTTGGGAGTCTAATGGAAGACCATTCAATGCTCATGGAACAAGATGGCCAGGGGTTGAATCAAGGCTGTGGAGAAGATGATGGATTTGAGGCTTGTGTAGGAGAACGTGTCTCAGATGGATTCCAGGTGTCTGGCTTGGAGAACGAGGAAGCCACTCCAGAATGCAAGAAGGAGAGTAGGTGTGGGGGTTCTCATGCTTGCAGTCCAGTAAACAGCCCAATTTACAGTTCTGGGGTTCAGGGGGAGGCTGGGGCCATCACATATAGGTGGTTGTTGAAATAAAAAATTAGTTGATTTATTCAGAAAAAGTATGAAGGATAAGGCAGAAGTAGTCAAGGATCTGAGAATACCAATACTTAATGAAAAGAAAAAAAAAACTAACAAAGGTGACCAAGAAGATATGATACCAAGGCAGAAGAGAAAATAGGAGTGTGGTGGCTGAGAAACTGAGAAAGAGAGTCTCAAGAAGGGAGTGATGGAAAGTGCAGGAAGGACAAATAAAGTCTGAACATGGCTCACTACACTTAGACATTGAGAGAGGGGTGACCTGTACCCCAACCATTATAGCAATGTCGTTAGAATGAAAGTGAAGGCCTTGATTATTAACTGTTCCCTTAAAGCTCCTGGCTGTGAACTGATGGAGACAGAAAGAGAAATAATTAAAAGGGTAAGAGAATGTTTTGTCTCTCCAATATTGTAAAAGCTCAAGGCAAGTACAGACCCAAGGAAAGGTTTTTAAAAAGAGAAGAGTTTAAATAATTGCTCAAACAATACCTAGGAGAAAAAGAGGTTCTGCGTTCCAAGGGACAGAGAGGGACTAGCCTTGGACAGACCAGGGGAAGGCCTCCTGTCCATGGCGTGGAAGAAGGGAGGCGAGGGTGAATGCAGCTGTAGGTGCGTCTGAGACTCCATCTACTCCACACTCATTGGCTGAAAGCTTTAAAAGCAAACAAAACAAACCTTCTCACCATCAGAGTCAAGGTTAAGATCTATTCTCCTCTGTTCTCTTACTCCACCATGCTAACCTCCTGAAAAACATTTCAAGAGCTTGGGGGAACACAGATGCAAGTGCTAAGGCTAAATGTTCCATCCCATCCCAAAGGATTCAGCATCTCTCTAGATGCAAGTATGTAAGGCAAGGCAATGTTCAGTCAGTGGTCAAGGGCAATGATCTTTATGTCACAGAAAAAGAAAATCACCCCTCACCTCATCACGAGAACACAGCAAAAAAAAATCTGAAAAATGTCTTTGCCCCCAACCCTCTCTAAAAAATTCCAAAATTTTTAATTCTAGAACTGACATCTCAAAAGAACTGAACAATCTTTAAGCTAAGTGGATTTCCCCAAAATAGAAAGTAGCAGAAATTTTTTTTAAATTTAGACTTGACCAACAATAAAAAACATTATAAGTCATTTTTAAGACACATCTAACTGTAATACTTAGAGTGTAATTTTTAAATTTAAATAAAATTATTAGGAAGATGTTATTTCTTCCCAAACTAGCCTATAATTTCAATACAGTATTAATAAAAATTCCAGTTGTATTTTATTAGGAATTTAATAAACAGATTCCAAAGTCCATGATTAACTAAGTCAACTTTGAAAGTGAAGAGAAAAGACAGGGAAAATTTACCCAATCAGATATTGAGACATACTGCAAAGCAATAGAAATTAATGAAAACATACAGCAATGTGATAGGGTACAAGGACAGAAATGTAGACTAGTGGAATAGCTCAGAGACAGACCTATGTGCACACAGAAATTTAATATACAATAAAAATAAACAGAGAAGGTTAGATTGAATTATTAGATAATCTTGGGAAAACTGAATCATGAAATGAAGAAAAATAAAATTGTATCCTTACTTAAACCCACATCCATAAATGGACTCCAGACAGTTAAACAACCTAAGTTAAAATAAAATAGTCAGATTAACAAAAAAAAAGATAAGGAGAATAATTTCTTTGTGAACTTGAACAGGAAAAAAAAAGATAACACAAGTTCAAAATGAGCAGAATTCATTTTTAAAATTAAAAATCAAAATGTTAAAGTAAAAAATGATGAATTAAAAAGTTCTGTTCAACAAAGGGCACCATAATAAAAGTTAAAAGGTAACAAAATTGGAAATATTTGCATATTTGAGACTGACAAGAGTTAATACCTATAACATACAAGAATTCCATAAAATGAACAATCAAAGGGCAGCAAGGCCAAAAAAACAATGGAAAAAACACACAAAAGAGGAAATACAAGAGTCCAAAAGGAGTTGAAGATATTTTCAGACTCATTAATAATTAGAGAAATGCAAATTAAAATGAGATGTCCCTGTAGACTTACTGACCAAAGAAAAATCTAAAGCTTGATAATGCCAGGTGGTGGTAAGGTGATAATGCCTTGGAGTGTAGATGTGGGTGAGCTTCCTAGCACTACTCAGTCAAACAGAGAATATGCAGTCAAGAAGTAATAATGTCGACAATAAACACACACACACACACACACACACACACACACAATTCTGCTCCCAGGTTACTCATCCCAGGAACCTCCCATTCGGTTCCTGGAGGGATATGTTTGGGGCTATTCACTAGTGCTCTCTTGGTGAATAGAAGGAACGACAGGAAAGTGGATGTGTGAGCTGTGTGGGATGGAGATTGGGGGGACTATGCAGCAGCCAGAAGCAAAAGGTGAGATGATACAACAACACGGATGAACCTTAACAACAATGCTGAGAAAAAAAGATGAGAACAACATGGCCTTTCTAACATGTCATTAACTAAACACACACACACAGTTACCCTTGTTGGGGTGTCAATTCCCCCATGCAGTTAAAAATCTGTATGTAATTTTTGACTCCCCCAAACTTAACTACCCTAAGTATCTGCGGGGAATTGGTTCCAGGACCCCCACAGATGCCCACATCTGCGAATGCTCGGGTTCCCCGGACAATGGCGTAGATCGGTACGTACAGTGCGTCTTTGGCATCCCAAGCACAGACTGAAAACAGTACAGGTATTTACTGGAAAATATCTGCATATAAGTGGATCCACACAGTTCAAAGTGGTGGTGTTTGAGGGTCAACTATTGAAACAGACAATACCCAGTTTATATGAGCCCATAGAAACAAAAAGATTCTTAAGAAGTAAAATAGTTGCCTAAACAAAGAAGGGAAGTGAGTAAAGAAGGCAGAAAAAGGGAGAGAATGGTTAACAGAAAACTCTGAACTTGCTTTGATTTATATTAGTTAGTCAGGAAAGCCTTCTTAATAGCTCAAGTACTTAAATGGCTAAAGAATGAGGAGGTCTGTCTTCGACTTTCCCCACCCTTTATATCTAATATTTGTAAAACTCAAAGCATGTACCACAGACAAACGTGGTTACTATAAACTCTTTCAACCAGGGCATACCACCGCCTCTAACAGGTTATTCTGGATTTTTTTCAGCACTTAACCTTGAGATTTCGACAGATAGGAGCTGCTGGTTATAAATTATTAAACCAACACCAGCCGGTCTTTATCTTGAATAGCACTAATCTGAATTGGAAATGAGTCAGCATTATCAGCATCAGACGTCTTAATTAACATCCCGATACCCATCAGAGGTTTGATTCACAGTTGTTTAGGAAATATTATTTGAACATTTCTGAAGGCATTTGATAAAAACTTATAGAACTCGAACAATTTTAGGAAAAGTGTAGATTCTAATCTTATCTGTCTGAAGGCACATCAGTCAATGCCCGTGGTATCACAAAGTCTGGCACTGTGCTAAGCAACAGGGCAGGCATTCAGTAATTACTTGCTGATCAATTGACTGGTCGGCTGTCAGCAATGGTCCACCCTTCTGTTTGGAAGTTTTCTCTCTGATGCTTTGTTTCAAAATGTATACAGACAGTACTTCAGACGTATACTCTCTCCCTACGCCACCTGTTAAGCAGTCTTCTTTTATTAATTCTTCCAATCCCCAAGGAGCTCCAGCTTTTCCCACTGCATGCCTGGGCCCAGGTATATTCCCACCCCGCCTGGCCTTCAGGCTCACAGTAATCATCTCTCCTTTCAAAGGCACGCATCCCCAGCCAAAGTTGCTTTCTCAATCTGGATAACAGTTCTCAGTAGCAGGTGAGTGTCGCAGTGCCTTGTCAGTGACAGTAGGCAGCCTCCTTGGGCACTTAAGGAGTAAATACCTTGAGGCCTTCGGATTACTGCAAATTTGACAACCGCTGACCTTTAGAGAATACATCTGATTTATCTGAGCAGGAAAGTGACGCTGGCAGAAAAAGATGAAAGTGCCCAGGCGAATGGCAGCCCGGCCTTTCTTCCTTGTTCTCTCCCAAATCCACACAGCAGCCGCCTGCAACTCCTCCAGATCAAGTGAGATGCTTCACCCCAGTGACGCTGATGGGCGTCTGCACACTGTGAGCAGACAGCTGCCGAGAGCCCTCTCTCTTGCCTAAGGCTAGTGGACATCTCTCCTTGCTACCGGCCTTTCTGTTGGTTTGACCACCGCAGCAACGTCTACAGCGGCAGGGGAGCATCTAAAGACTGACAGGAAGACAGGAGGAAGGAGGAGAAGAGACAGAGAGGAGAGCAAAATAGAAAAAAAAGAGGAGGAACAACAGGCAGAGGTGCACATGGGGGATCCCATTACAGTGAGCAGTAGACTGGTTAAGAGGCATTAAGAGCTAGAGCCAGAGACCAACTCTACCCATTACGAGCTATGCGATCTTAGGCAAGGTTTTTCTTCATGAGAAAAATGAGAATGGTGAAAAAACTATCTTATAAAGTTGTTGTGAGGATTAAACACCAAACATGTACATAGCACTTACTCTGCTGGGCACTGTGCTGAATGCCTTGCTTATATTAACTCATTCCTCTCAACAGCCCACTGAGTGGGTGTGTATTAGTTACTTGTTGCTGCTGCAACAAACTACCACCAACTCAGTGGTTTAAAGCAACACAAATTCATTATCGCTCTAGAGGTCAGAAGTCCTGAAATCAAAGTCTTCACCAAGCCATATTCCTTCTGGAAGCTTTGGGGTGGAGGGAATCCACTTCCTTGTCTTTTCCCAGGTTCTAGAGGCTGCATGCAAGCTCATGGGCCCTTCCTGGCATCGCTCTGACCTCAGCTTCCAACTCAGATCTTCTTTTCTGACTTCCACCCTCAAGTCTCCCTCATCTAAGGACCCTGTGATGACACTGGTACCACCAGGTAATCCAGGATGATCTCCCATCTCAAGATCCTTAATTTAAAACTGCTTTTGCCACTTAAGGCATCATAATCAAAAGTTATGGCGATGAGGATGTGGAGATCTTTGAGGGGCTGTTATTCTGTCTACTACAGGTGCTGTATTAGCCCCATCTTACCAATGGAAAGCTGACAGGTGGAGAAATTAAGGAACTTGCCCAGGTCATGCTTTTCCCACTGTCCTTTCCTGCTTCTCAGTGGGTGTGTGTTTATAATCACTTGGAACAGAGCCTGGCACAAGGGCGCAGGAAGCTGCGGTAACTCCTATAGTTGTGCATGGGGTGTTGAAGGGAGAATAGACACAAAATGCTTCAGCTTTAAGTCAGTGGTGCCAAAAACAAAGGCAGGGCTGCCCTTGGCTGGCCTAAAGGAGTCTTTGTCTCCATGTGTGTTTGGAAAGCAGTCCAGAGTGGGAGAGTTTGGGATTTGGAGAGAGGATGCCCTGCTTTGTCCCTACGGCTGTGGGTCTGGAGCAGGCAGCCCAGTCCTCACTGTCTTTATCTGCAGAACAGGCTCGAACAAGTTATGGGTGGAGTGGGAGATATCACAGGGGACCCCCCCTCAGGGAACAACACATATTTTACAAACTACTAAAATACCAGCCGTGTCAGCAGCCATGTGCATATTTGTGAGTAAAAGAAACGTTGGTTACTGGTGCCATGATTTGAAGTAAACGTGGGGTGCTGGCAGAAGCAAAGAGGCTTCAATGTACAGAGCCTGGCACCTACCTTGGCAGGTCCCCTGCTTGTTGTAAAACCCGCCGCCACAGCTGCTCCCACAGCCGCCCTCGGTCAGCACCTGGAGCGGGTCTCGGCAGGCCAGGCAGTGCCTCTCCGCGGGCCCCCAGCAGGTCGCGCAGGACTCGTGGCAGGCTGCAGGCAAACACCAAAGTCAGTGACCCATCCACAGCAGGAAGGGCTGGTCAGTTTTTCCTGGAAGCGTTTTGAAACGCACGAGGAAGATGCTGACTCCTCCATCCCTAAACCGCTATGCACAGATGTACGCCCCAGGAGGAGAATGCCCTCTTCCCCAAAAACACAATTTCTGTTGGCCACAAGTACAATTTCAATAAATTACTGTTTTAAAAAATGGCACCGGAAATCAGCAGCTGTTGAAAAATGGAAATCACAGGGAAGGAAACCCCACTGCTGCAGATGAGGATGCTGGAGGAGGCCAAGGGCGCTGCATCACACCGTCTCCACAACCACAGGGCCCAGGGTCAACAGGGTAATGCTCCCGTCTCCAGCACCATCCAGATCTGCTGAAGGAGGAGGCCCTGTCCTCCAGTCCTTGAGTAGACCTTGAAGGACCTGGTACCGCTCGACTATATTGCTTTCTCCCTCCATTTCCACCTCTCTCCTCTCAATCTCCCCCTGTCTCTCGTTACCCCAATGGCATCTGCTCTTAACAGGCATCCGCGGACTCACAGAACCTGCCTCTCCCTGACACTCTAGGTCTCTAACTATATGTTGTTCCTAGACCAGTGTTGTTCTTGTAAGGCTCCACAATGTCCGCCTCTTCCAGCATTTAATGTTTTTATTATTCTTTGGGCTTGCTCTTCACCTTAGCACACCTGTAAACAGAGGCTATTCTGCATGACTGAGCATATTCAAACTTAACTCTCTGCATGGCTAACCCCACTTTCGCTTTTGCTAATGCACCTTAATTTTCAAAATGTTTGCTTCACTGTGGAACACAACCTGTTGGCAGACACAGTCAATCTGACCACATTTGGTAGGAAGTGTGCCTTAGCTGACTGCAAGTGACTTGGGCATTTCACTTACGTGGTTTCACTAGGTAACCCCTTGGAACCAGAAGAGAGGACACCTACATTGCAAATCTCAACATCCAGTCCTCTCCTCTGTTCTAAACTGCACAGGAAAGCTCAATTTCAGACAACTTCTCTCCCCAAAACATTTAGAGAAAATTACAAATTGTGGTAAGTGCTAGCAGGACTCTGACAAATAAGTGTGGGGGTAGAAAGGACCCGCCTTAGGCAGATCTAAAGGATAAGAAGCGGCCAGATGGGGAGAGCAAAGAACACCACCACATTGGTGAGAAGGGAAGGAGCTTGGGTGTTCAAGGAACTGGAGGCTGCCCCGTGGTTGGAGCTGGAGCTGGTGCTGGTGGGGGAAGGGGCAGACTGGCATGATTCATTACTGGAGGCAAAACAGAGACCCGATCAAACTTGACCTTGGAGACCGTGGAAGGAAATTAGGATTTTATCCTAACTGCAATGTGCAGTCATGAATGGGCTGAATCAGGATAGACAAAAGCCCTGATTTAGATTTTTCAAAGCTCTCTCTGGTTGCCATGTAGAAGGGGTTTAAGGACTTGCGGACAGGTAGGAAGACTAGTATGGTGGAGTCTATGCTGTGGTCCAGGTAAGAGATAACGATGGCAGGTGGGAAGCAGAAATGGAAGGAAGTTTATTTATTTATTTAAATATTTGTAATTGATTTTTTTGAGAGAGAGAGGAAGGGAGAGAGAAAGAGAAACATGGATATGAGAAACATCGATCAGCTGCCTCCTGCATGCCCCCTACTGGAGATCGAGCCCACAATCGGGGCATGTGCCCTGCCCGGGAATCGAACCAGGACCTCCCAGTTCACGGGACGATGCTCAATCCACTGAACCATACCAGCCAGGCGGAAAGTTTATTTATCATTTGGTTTCCTCACAAGGCCACACGCTTCATGAGGGCAGAGCCCATTTCTATTATTCAAGCATACTGCTTGGTGCTCTACAAACATCTCTTGAGTTCCCTCATTTATATTTAACACCTCATTTATATTTTATAACTGATATACAAGAATACTGTTCATATTAGGATGACCTACTAATACTACATTATAACTAAATATGTGGAGGTCCCAGTAACAAATTCTACCCTCACCACACATGAGAACTGTCATTTATTTATTCAACTACCCTTCAGTTACTGTCTATAGTCTCCTCTGAAGTGTCTGACTCTGTCCACACCTCTGTCTCACTGCCTGGAGAGTTGATACAAAGTCATTATCTAAATGAATAAACAACAACAAAGGCCCAGTCTCACGTCTAAGATGGTAAGCTGGGCTGACCTTGTGAATGTTTGAAAACACCTACTATGGTCAGGTGCTGTGCTGGCCTGTGGGGCCTTCCCAGCTGGCCGCAGGTGAGCCATGCTCGGGCATCTGCAGAGGAAACGTGTAAACCACCCCCCACCGGAGCTCGGCACTGGTAACATTGCGCAAAGTGCTTGGGGAGGGTGTGCCCGGGGGATGGTGGGAACTGAGGCTATAAAAACGGGCCAGGTCACAGATGTGGGGCCGGACTGGGTAAGGACCTTGAACTTTTGCTGTAAGAGTTTAATCAGGGCAGTGGACTTGACAGGCTTTGTTTTCTAGACAGTTTACTCTGCAGTGGGGAGAGGAGCAGGTCATTCAGACACCTGTAAGGGATGAAACCACCTTAGTCCAGGGGGCGAGGCGGGGAGGAGAAAGCACAGCGAGCTCTCTTCGAGGACCGGCTGATGGCAGCGCAGACACTCAGCTGCATTGGCTGTTAAAATGGTACAAATACTCCCAAACGGTTGGTAAATGGCCGGTGGCCATTGTCCCGCCCCCTCCATGACTCTGGCTTCATCCCTGGGAACTTGGCAGGCACCATGCTCCAGCATCCGAAAGGTCTAGCACGGGAGAGGGTCTCAAGTCCTCCTTTCTTCTGATTGATCAATTTGTACATATTGTTTGTTAGTTTTCTTTTTTTTTATCCTCACCTGAGGACATTTTTTCCATTTTTTGTTCAGATAGAGTGGGAGAGAGAGAAACATCGACGTGAAAGGGACACATCGAGTGGCTGCCACCCACATGACCCATCCAGGTCCGGGGACAAACTGCAACCGAGGTACGTGCCCTTAGTGGGAACCGAACCCGGATCTCTTAGGACCACAGGCCGATGCTCTAACCGCTGAGCAAAACAGGCCAGGGCTTGTTAAATATTTTTAATACTACCCCTGGCATTGCAATCTGAACAGGGGCCAAAGGACGAGCAGGACAGAGGCTGCAGACTCAGGGGTGGCACTCAGGCCATCACACTGAGCCCTGCTTAACTCTTCACAGCGGCTTGAGGCCTCCCTCATGCTCGCCAATTCTGTGAAACTGGGGACCCTGAGCATGCCATGTGCCGGTTGGTGGGTTCTGGATGCTCCACCCAGAACTCACCCACCCCTGGAATCCTGCTGACACTTCACAAGCCTCCTCAGGTGTAACTACTTCTACGAAGCTTTGCTGAACTTGTCCAAACAAAGTTGGTTACTCCTTTTCCGCTCCTGCAGCATGTTGTATGCGCCTCTCTCGTGCTATTTGCCCTACTGCACTAATTATTCAGCTATCACGAAATGTAATAACCTCCAAAATAGGGGCCTTGTTTCGGTCATCTTAACCCCCCGTGTCCAGATCGATGCCTGGTGCAGAGTCAGTACTCATTACATGTACGTGAAATGAATTAATTAATGGCCTTTTTTTTTTTTTAAATCAGCTATAGAGAATTCATCCTATCAGTTACCTTCTACACAGTAATGTCTCCATGGTGAGTTGTAACTATAAGGTCAAAGTCTGAAGATATGATGCCTTAAGATAGATAAACTTGAGGCTATAAAATTTACCTGCTAAGTGCTGACGTCCAGCTCTGCTTATGGTGACAAATACTTACGCTGTTTGTACAGAGTAACAGAATGTCATGCTGGGCCTTCTCCCTGCTCTGAATCAGGCAAAAGCCATATTCCACGGCCAGACAGGGCAGCAGAAGGGATTTTTATTTCTATCCAGGACTACGCTGGGATGTCACTGCTTTTCTTTCTTTTTTTTTTTTTTTTTTTTTTTGAGCTGTCATTTCTTATGACATACTCCCACTGTGTTCTGCAATGCATTTCTAATTTCTAACTGAACATATGCAACTGCAAAAAAAAATCTCTTCCTGCAGACTTATTTATATGCAATTTTTATTACACTTGGATTATTATGAACAATAAAAGGTCACTCCCTAACTTTTCATTATAATTTCTCCTAGTGATACATTTCAGATCACCCAGGCTTTGAACTACATGTTGTGAAAATTGTGGCGGGCGATGCATTTATTTTTATTTTTTATGTAAAAAATTTTTTCTTTATTGATTTTAGAGAGAGAGGAAGGGAAAGGAGGAGATAGAAATATCGATGAAAGAGAACATCAATTGGCCACCTCCTGCATGGCCTCCCACTGGGGATCAGGCCCACAACCTGGGCATGTGCCCTGACTGGGAATCGAACCGGTGACCCCCTGGTGCACGGGTCGACGCTCAACCATTGAGACACACCGGCTGGGCATGTGGC
Organism: Molossus molossus; assembly: GCF_014108415.1. Lineage (NCBI taxonomy): Eukaryota > Metazoa > Chordata > Mammalia > Chiroptera > Molossidae > Molossus > Molossus molossus. The sequence continues at coordinate 57,619,883 of NW_023425344.1, read as the reverse complement.
GATACATTTAAAAAGAGGAAGAATAAGGGAAGCTATCTTCTTGTCTCACGTGCAGTCGATAGTTTATTTGGGAAAGCCCCTCACTTTTCTAGAGCCTAATAAGACATGGTGGCTTGCTGAGCAATTCCTTTCAAAATGAAAAGGAACAAATTACTTTCCTTTTGGCAACTGGATATTGAAATCCTACTCTCAGAATAAGAAACTCTTTTTGTAGTTAATAATTTTGAGATAGAAGATTGCTTTAAAACCTTTTTAGCCTGTGATTCTCTAAGAACAAAATGCAGCCTTTCCAGGGGAGAATGTTCAAGCAAGCACTTCCTACAGGCCACTGCTTTTCCAGGAGCCTGCCCAGGCCCAGGCAGCAGATACAGAGACACGCGGGCAGTTGAGACTGCCCGTCAGGAGGGGCCAAGGTTCCTCACCTCTTCCATAATCTTCCAGAGTAAGTCTTTCTGCCATTGCCAGGGAGTTAATTAGCACACTTGATGAGCAGCCCCTTCCAGTCATCCGTGAGGCTGCGGTTCAGCTTTCCAAACTGCCAAGAAGTTTTCGCTCGCAGCCGCCCAGAAACGGCCCAGATTCCAGGCACAGGCAGGTATGCCGTGCACAGGTCAAATTCCATCATCTGTTCCTTATCCAGTTTGTGGCAGCCGCTTGCTTTCCTTCTCATCTCGCAAATGACCACGCAGCACTTGCCAAGTTTTAATGGGTCAACTTCTAATAAGAAGCTCTTGTTGGGTGAAAAAGTTTCTATCTTAAACTCAACTTTACTGTGTTTTGCTTTCCTAACCTGCAAAGTAAAAATAGTAGTACAGTGCACCTTTGAACAACTTAGGGGATTCCACCCCCGTGCAGTAGAAAATCTGCATATACAATTTTTTTTTTTTTTTGCATTTATCTTCAGATACAGCGGGAGGGAGAGAAGCAGGAAGAGAGAAAGAGAAACATCGATGTGAGAGAGACACATCGAGTGGTTGCCGCCTACACGACCCCAACCGGGTCCGGGGACAAACTGCAACCGAGGTACATGCCCTTAGCGGGAACTGAACCCGGGACTCTCTGGTCCGTGGGCTGACGCTCTAACCGCTGAGCCAAACCAGCCAGGGCTACACTTTTTTTTTTTAAAGAGAGAGATAGAAACATCAATGTGAGTGAGAAACTGGGGATTGAGCCCACAACCCGGGAATGTGCCCTGACTGGGAATTGAACTGGGGCCTCTCAGTCCATGGGATGATCCTCAATACACTGAGCCATGTGGGCAGGGCAGGTACACATAACTTTTGACTCTCCCCAAACTTACGTCATCCTTGATATCCACAAGGACCTGGTTTCCAGGACCCACAGATATCTAACTCTGAGGATGCTCAAGTCCCCTGTGTAAAATGGTGTAGATTAATGCACACAGTCGGCCCTCTGCATCCTTGGATTCCTAACCACAGACTGAAACTACTGTTCTCAATTTATGGTTGGTTGAATCTGTGGATGCAAATCTTGGGGATATAAAGGGTCAACTGCACATTCATTGAAAAAAATCTGCATATAAGTGGACCTGCTCAGCTCAAGCCCATGTAGCCCAAGGGTCCAGTGTGTTTGTTGTACCTAATTCACGGGGATATGATGAGATGACATATTTGACAAAGCAGAGAATGTTGTATGTGCTGATATGTATGGCACACCCCGGGAAATCCAGCACAATTGTTTCCGCTGGTGTCAGAAACCAAATAATTATAAAGGGAGCAAATTAAAGTGCAACGCAGACAGAAGAGGAAAGGACATAAAAGACTATGGGAAAGGTAGGCTGACTTAGAAAGGGAGTGAAGGGACGTGACACAGCCCTCATGGATTCTTCCAGCAGTTTCAGGGGCTCCGGCCTTTCACGGAGGCCCCCCACTCTGAAGTGCTTTCCTTGCAATCTCTACAAACATCACCCAAGCTTGGTGAAGCTGCCGGAGAAGCCCAGATGCAGGACAGACGACTCTCCCCTCGCCTATCACAGCCCCACAGGTGGCCAAGGCCACTTGCCTAAGAAGCACAAATACCAGTCATGTTCAAAAGGAGCAGCTCATCTGAATAATCATCATTTTTTTTATCCTTTTACTCCAATCTTCTATCCCCTTTTAGGCTGGGTCTCTACCTGCACCTGCCTCCCTGTACCAAATGACGCTTTTGCACCCTGCAACAGGGATGCCTGGTCTCCATGTGTTCTGAAAACCCATGTGGACGTAGGGAGTTAATAACAGAAAAATGTAAACACATGGAATAATCTTCAGCCTCATAAATAGCCAGAGAAAAGCAAATTAAACAGGAGAGCGGCAACTACATGCAGTGGATTAGACACACACATGACAACATGTACGTGCCTTAGAAATAGTACTGACAGAGGGGGAAGTGAGCCATGGTTCACTGATGTAACAACTGCACTATCCTGGGGGGAAATGTTAGTAGTAGGGAGGCTGTGCCTGTGTTGGGGGCAGGGGAATATGGGAAGTCCCTATACCTTTCATTGAAGTTCGCTGAGAACCCCAAACTGCTCAATAAAAGTATTTGAAATATAAAAAGAAAAAGAATAAAATCTCCATCTAATAATACTTATGAATATTTAAAATTCATGCATACAAAGCAATAAGAGCACACAGATACATGAGATACACATTGAATTGTATTAGAATAGTTACTTAGCCCTGGCCAGTTTGGTTCAGCGGTTAGAGCATCGGCCTGTGGTCTAGAGAGACCCGGGTTCAGTTTCCGCTAAGGGCATGTACCTCAGTTGCAGTTTGTCCCCGGCTCTGGTTGGGGTCATGTGGGTGGCAATCACTCGATGTGTCTCTCTTATGGCGATGTTTCTTTCTCTCTCTTCCTCCCTCTCTCCCTCCTGCTCTATCTGAAGAAAAATGCAAAGGTGTCCTCGGGTGAGGATTAAAAAAAAAAAAAGAATAGTTACTTAAATGGGGAGCTGGGGTAAACTCAAGTGGGAATAGGTCACGGGAATGAAAAGAACAGATAGACAGGTAGAAAGACAGACAGACAGATAAACAAGAGAATAGCCTGGCCCAGTCCAATGATGAAAATGAGCCATGAGCTGATAAGTATGATTAACTCCGCTCTCTTCATATAAATTCCAAAAATAAGTCAAAGAAAAAAAATTAAACAAGATTCCATTTTACATCACTTAAAATGACAAACTTAATACCTAGTTTTGACAAAGGTGGTGGGAAGTAGGCATTCTCATACATTTCTAGTAGGAGTATAAATGACAAAAATAGATTAAGTTGTGTCAAAAACTTAAAAATGTACATATATCTATACTTGGACCCAGAAATCATGTCTAAGAATTTATCCTAATCAAATATATTTACCACAACTTCTATTAAAAATGTTCGCATCATGGTTATTTATGATAATGGAAAAATTAGGAAGAAATGTCAAGCAACAGAGGATTGCTTAAATGAATTCTTGCACAGCCAACATGTGTATGTATATCTATGTATACAAAACACACACAAAATTTAAAAATTAGGAAGACATTCACCAAAATACTAACAGAAATGATTCAGGAGAGCTTGAGTCAGGGATTTTCACTGATTTTTTTTTTTTTAATGCCTTGAATTTTACTAACTTCAGCAAATTATTTTTTGGAATAAACATGAATTCATTTAGTACTTAGGGGGGAAAATTAACTAAAGGAGAAAAATAAAAAGCCTATAGGCTTTTCCCTAAGGCATGCGCTGGGCAAATAGCTACTTAATCTGGAAACCATATTTGTGACACAGCTGAATCATTTACTCATGTTGGGTAACATATTTGAATTTTTTGCCGGGACTTCTGTAGACACGGAGCTTGAACTCAAGGCAAGACTTCCCAGCTGAGGGAGGCCCTGGCAGGTTGCCCTGGAGAGAGAGGTACACGCTGGCTAGCTTTGAACTGGTGTGCAAGTCAAGGGATAAAGGCAGACAGGCCAGTTTACCAGGAATATTCTTATCCTTTCTACCTCCTGCCCTTCTACCAATACTTCTAAATCTAAAATGCAAGTACACCCCAAAGATTTTCAATGCGTAACTACCTAAGCCTAGCTTGATGAGCTAACTGGAACCCTTGGATTCCACTCTCCACCGTGACCACCAGGACTCCCCTCAGCACCTGTTAATTAAATGGCTCTTGGTCTCTCCAGTGATATCTTGAGCCTATTTGTCTACAGAAACTGAAGAGCCAAAGGAAGGACCACCAACCAAAACCAAGCTTTTGATGGCGAGAGTTCTCAGACTTCCTGGCTGCTCTAGCAGAGCCTGCTCAGATCTGGGCACGATAACACAGAGGCAGACGGGGAGGGTGCGACCGCGCAGTGTTGGGGTGGCAAGTGGGGGAGAGAAAGAAGGTATGCCACACAGTCTAGCTAAAATACCCGAGAACACTGGGAACTGGGCAGAAAGCCAGAAGACTTGTCACTAGTTTGTCATCCATAGCTGAAATATTTGGGGGTGCAGATTTGTCAGGAAGAATGGGATCTGTCTGGAAGATAAGCTCCTTGCCTCTGTGGCGGGCTTTCTCTGCTGGCATGTGATCTTTTGTTCTGTCACTGGCTTTTGGCATACACAGCCGGGGTCTCTAAGCAGCACAGACAAATGCCAAACACAGCCCGCCTCCTGCCCGGGAATGGTCCCAGGCAAAACTCTGCCAGCTGCTTTTTCCTTCTCTCTCCTTGTACCCTTGACATTGAAGGTCCAAAAAGGAGGAGGACTTGGGATTGCCACTGTCACCTGCTTCCCTGGGTGCAGTTTACTCAAGAAGCATACAGGAAGTGGTGGGATGTGCTGGTCCTCCCTTCCGAATGGCTTAAAACAGTTCACAGACACTCCCCAAGCTCTAGTGACAGCTGATTTAAAAAGTCGCCCTTCCAACACTGATAAGGCACTCCACTACCTTAAGGAGGGAATGAAGGGATGACAAAGAGGAGTGGGAAGAAACAGAGATTCGGTAATTTTCCTTCGGCCACACCTCGCCAGGAACTGCTGACAGGGAGTAAGTAACAGAAGCTGCATGGAAGACAGATCACCCGAGCGCCGCCCAGGCATGCCTGTGCGTTCCCGCCCTTTCTCCTGCACACAATGATGTACTTAGCAATGTGAGGAATTCAACCTACATGACCTATCCCTGCCTCAGTGATCAGTCAGTTCCTATTAACATACCTTTAAAATTGTCCTTCTAGCACTGATAGTAATGAATTCAGAGAGCAGTAACTACCTAACCATCTCGCTTGTTGACCGACACTCGGCTCCCAGAGGGAAAGTTAAGTTTCTTAGCCACAGGGCAGCTGTGTGTCGGTTCACTCCATATCCCTGGTACCCTGAAGAGGCTCACCAAATATTTGTAAAACAGAATGGAGAAGACAGGAATACCACTGGAAGCAGTTAAGTCCACTTGACAAGGCATTCAGCAACTGAGAGACCACGATTCTTTGAGAATGCCAGAGAATGTATGAACAATTCCAAAGACTTACAGAGAAGAACAAAATGAGTGAAGACCAAGAGGTAGGACGGGTTGGCCCCCCAAAGTGAATATGAGATCTGTCAATGAATTGGGACTGTCTCTCCAATTCTGGGGGGCTGGGGGCTGGGCCCTGGAGAATATCTGTGTAACGATGACTATCCCAACAGAACAAGGAGGGCTCCTGTCTTCTTGAAGATTTCATATAAACAGTTTCCTAAATGCCTTTGTCAAGAGGCCTCGGCTAGGCGAGGCTAAGCCACATGCTCGGACACAGAGCCAAGGCCCGTTAGGCCCTCACTGCTTCGGACCCTGCCCCACGGGGTCAGCGCTTCATTTCCAGTGACTGGGCTGCGCTGGGCAACCATAGTCCCAACAAATAATTAACTTCAGAAGTTCCTCTGCTCAAACCACAGCTTTTAAATCTCAGCTAGGTCAGCATCCTATATGTAAATGTTATGGGTTTTCTTAAATGTTTTTCCTCTGACTATATCATAATATTGGCTGAGAAACAAATAATTACAGATAGTCATCATTTACTCTGAGCATTTAAAAAGAATGAAAGGATTTTTACTTGTTGCAATGAATACAGTCAAGTTCTCTTATTATACTTATTTCTCCATAACATATAAAAGATTTTATTTAAAATTTATTTTTTTTAAACCCTCACCCGAAGATATTTTTTAATTTATTTTCAGACAGAGTGGGAGGGGGGGAGAGAGAGAGAGAGAAATAAATATTGATGTGAGAGAGACACATTGATTGGTTGCCTCCCACACGACCTGACCAGGGCCGGGGACCGAACCGCAACCAAGGTACATGCCCTTAACTGGAATCGAACCCATGACTCTTTGGTCCACAGGCTGACGCTCTAAGCGCTGAGCCAAATTGGCCAGGACTAGATTTTATTTTAGATCAGACACTAATAGCATGACTCTTTGTTTCTCAATGTAGGTTATGCAGTTTTCATTCCTGTACACTGAAGAAGGAAGGAACAAATTCGATCATGACAATTGCTGCCTTTCGACAGATGTAGACTTGTGTGCAAGGCATACTGTATTTATATTTTCAAACATCTTTTCTAACTTTATATTAATGGTTTGAGAAAGATATTATCCCCATTTTATAGTTGAGGAAATTGAGGCCCCAAACCCTTAAGCAACATGTGGTAGAGTTCATCTGTTTGGTTCTTTCAGTTTCAAAATCTAAGACCGCACAGCAATCAGATGTAGAATAAATGCAATAGGTCCGTGTATTTTCACTTGTTTGTATGTTACTCTGTAAGCAGTAGCTAACCCTGCCTTGACTGAAGCTCACTATAAGCAAAGACACAGTCTTCTTTATCTCCACATCCTCAGGACCTAGAGTAGTGGTCAAAGGAGAATGAACAGAGGAGGGAGAAGTGAGAGAAAGGGAACAGGGAAGAGGGGCAGTGGAAAGCAGAAATCCAAGTCTCCTAACATATATGCAGGACCTGCTAGGGACCAGGCACCATTCTTAAGGACATGTGTGAATTTACTCATTTAATCCTTACAACAGTGCTGTGTGGCAGATGCTATTGTCTCTGCTTTACCCATAGGCAACTGAAGTACAGGTTCAAGAAGGTGCTGTTTGTATGTGACAGAACCAAGACCGGAGTCCAGGTGGCTTGGCTCCAGAGCTTCCGGTCTCAAGCACCATGTTGCACTCCTTCCCTCCCACCTGGGGGTCTGCAGAATGAAGGCAGCACGCGCCATGGGGTGCACACAGCTCCATCCTTAGGCCTTCGTGAATAATGGACATTTTCAGTAGACAAACCAATATAAACACGAGTTAAATTCTACTCTTTCTCTACTCAAAGTGTACAGTCTTCTGAGCTACTCATTCTAATCTCACATGGTGCATGTTAGTTTGGTTGTTTTAACTTTTCCTCTTATGGGTTCTTATATCTAGGAGTTGTGTGCACAGTTTAACGGTCCCACCAGAGTGGAATAGAGGTTGATTGATAAGAGAAGCAACACAAGCAAGAAAGATTGTCTTGAGGACAAGGCGAGCTCAGTCTGGATCCAGATTTAATACCAGGATTTCTAAAGAGAGACTGTGGAACCACCACTCTGATAGAGGAAATGCAATGTATTCAGGACAAGTGGTACCCAAGAGCCATTCATGCAAGAGTGTGCAAGGTTATGTGGTGTGATGGGGGTGAGGGGTAAGGCAAGGGGCATCCATCCGTGCATCAAGCCTGACCATCGCGCTAGGGGTGATTATGAGACGGGCTATGAATTCCTGAAAATGGGTCACAACAGGACACGGTGGCAGTAGAAGCCCAGTCCTAGGGTGTCCGTGGTGTCAAGAAGAGTAGAACAGGTGGGCAATAGAGATGTTGGACTAGATCCCAACTGGTGGCAAAGGAAGCCGAGGAGTTAAGGCAGACACCTGAATGCTAAGCCTACAATGTGAGACATGGGTACTAAGAGGGTGATTAAAACTTGGTCCTATCAGCTGCAGGAAAGAGGCAACTTACATGCTTCCTGTCTCTGGTTAGATTGGTATAAAAACTGAGTGGTGCTGAGCATTAAAGTGATAAAGTATCAGACTCCAAGGCTGAGAAGGCGGGGGAAATGAAGCAGGGACCGGTGTGGGGCGTATAATGTGGTCTATCTGTGCAACATTATTCTGTGTAGTCAAGCACAAAAATATAACACTGATATTAATATATGCACCCATATGTCCAGGACTGTATGCACACAGTGTGTGTGTGCGTGCGTACGCCACGAGATCAAGGGAAAGGGACGATGATGAGGCCCCTAGGTACGCGATTCTCTGGCAGGACTCCTGTCGTCTTCCACTCCCCTCTGGTTACCTGCTTGAACTCCTCTGCTGAAGAGGCCTGTCTATGTGCCACTTGGCTCTGCCCCACATTTGTCACTCTGCCTATATCCGACACAGCAAGCCTGAATATTAATCAGGTAATTTCTGGTAATTCGTTTCCTCGGCACAATGTTCACTTTCTTTTGGTTTTGATGGGTCAATAAAGTGGAGAATTATGCCAGTCATAACACAAATGACCCTGCCAAGAGAAATGAATCCAGAAAAAACCTGCTGTGACCATAGAATGGGAGGCTTCTTTTTGAAAAGCTTAACACGTACTGGAAGAGCGTTGGTTGACTGATTGACTGATTAACTTCCAAGGTCAATGGTGAAAAAATCGCCAAAAATGACCCAAGCAGAAATATTGAAAAAAATTCCAATAATGAGAAGGGATTAAGAAAAAAAAAACAAAACAAAATAAATATTTATAACATATAGACACACAACAGCATGGGGACAGCCAGAGGGAGAGGGGGGTAGGGGTAGGTAGAGGTGGGCAAGGGGGCGAGAAATGGGGATGGAAAGAGACTTTGGGGCAACGGGCACATGCAGAGGGCAGATGATGCTTGACTGAGTGTATACTTGAAACCTGTATGGTTTTGCAAACCAATGTCACCCCAATAAATTCAGTGAAAAAGAAAGAAAGAGTGTTGGGGTAGTAGTCTCAGCACCAAGACACTGTATAGAAATTGATCACAAGTTTATCTTTAATTTTTAAAACCACTCTTTCTCTCTCTCCTCTCTCTCTCTTTCCTTTTGCTCTCTCCTTTCTTCTCATTTTGTGCATAAAAATGCAACCGAGCTGAACTAAAGCAAATTGGTTTAATTCCCTGGAAGGAATTAAATTTTCCCAGCAACTCTCTTCCAGAGGCATTTGTGTATGGCTATGTGGATGGAATGTGGAAGCAGCCAGCTACGTAAACCAATAATCAAATAAAACATTACCCATGCTGAAGTGCCTGAAAACAGCATTAGCATCACCAATTAAATCACTGGGCACAAGAGGAAGGAAAATGCTCCCCCAAAAGAAAAAGAAAATAAATTAAAGAGTAAATATGTATATGGGATTGGGGCAGGGGGTAGAGGCAATATGGAAGGAGGAATAAAATCTAAGGAAAATTAATTCCCTCTTAAAGGAAAATCTGTCACAGGAGTGCTAAGAAGAGGTCTCTTTGATGGGATAGAAGCAAGGAGTAAAGAATACATTCAGTGATTTCATCAAATTGAAATTTCAGCAGTTTGCCTAAATTGCCCAAACATTAGATACTTACAAAGCCATTTGTATGTGCCCACTCTGAACGTGTTCTAAAATAACAGATAAATAGAACATGACATGTAATAAACATTAAGGGCTCTTTTCTCTTGTATGGCTGAAACTTCGATGGAAACACTGGTCCTTCAAGGATCACCAAGGGTAATACATTCCTTCATTCATCAAACACTTGTTCAACAAGTGCTGAATGCTTTTACAGCCCTTGACATTGGGGATGCAGAGACACAGAAGGTATTCCCGTGACCCTCAAACTGCCCTGAAGCCAGGCCCCGAAGCTAGTGTGCCTTCCATACTCGGTGATGGGACCAGCCCCGCTCGCCTCGGGTCTGCATGCAGATGGTACCAGTGTTTCCTCTGAAGACGGTGTCCACGGCCCTGTGCACTGTGCTTCTGACCACCGCCTGGAATGAGGGGCCAGCAGCCTCCCCACCTGGGACCTTCACTTGGCCTTGGAGCTCATTCAACCTGCACATCTGAAGAATCTATGTACTTATTCTCTTTATACCTTCTCTTAAAATGATTTCCCTGAAAATCTAACCAAGGGCATGAAAGAGAGGGGCATATCAGCTGACCCTCTGCCTGGCCCACCTTCCGAGTTTCACCTAGGATCTGCCCATTTCCTGCTCAGCTGCAGAGCGTGGCTATCACAGGACCTGGGGTGACATCCTAGACACTCCCTCGGCCTGTCTGCCTTTTCAGACACCTGCCGCTGCACGCCTGCCGTAGCTCCTGGGCACCCTGTCTCCTCCGGAAGGGGATTCTGCCCTAGGACTCCGCCCTGTCTTCCCTTTCACCGTTACCCCTTCTCCCGTTTCGGCACTTAAAATGTCTTCATATATTTACTTTATTACTTAGACCCATGATTCTAGTCACTATTGAAAAAATGATCAAGTATAAGCAAAGATTAAATTATATTAAGACTATTCCCACCTCCAGAGCTGATTACAATATTAGAATTTCAACTAGATCTTAATTTAAAATAAAGGTAGGCATATAAAGCTAATAAAATACATAGATAGTAACGTAAGAGCAAATGCCTACACTTTCTGGGTCCAAGTCTGTTATTGTGATGTCACTTTCTCATTTCTGTTTCTCCCTCTCTCTTTAGGTGGAAATGAAGTTTAAAAAACACATACATGTATTTTCCCCTTTATTTTCATTTAAGCCCTGTGTATTTATACTACGAAGGAATCTAATTTACAGCATAATAACAATCCTGAACCAAAAGTATGGGGTTAATTAAACACTACCCCAGTGCTCCCAAGTGTGCGCAGAAGGACTTATAAAAAGGGCATCACCTGTGCACATCACTAAAGCATGAACAGGTTCTAAAAACAAGGTGTGACATCTCTCATCCACTGTTCTCAGCCCCTTAGGAGTCCCATTCAGAATTCCTTCTCTTACTTGAAAAGCTGCCTACAGCTCCTGGTGACCAGATGGCTTGGGAGTAGGGAGTGGCTTTCTCAGTGGCCAACAGCCAGTGATACCTGCACAGGAGCGGTGGTCTTGGTAGAAGCCGTCCCCACAGGTGGACACGCACTGTCCATGCCGCATCAGCAGGGGGGGGCGGCAGGAGGAGCACTCCAGCCCGCTGGTGCACGTGGAGCACTGTGGCTGGCAGGCTGGCTCCGGGCAAGGGTGGGAAACAGAAAAGTGAAGCTGTGGTTAGCTCGAGACACCACCCAGAGTCCATTCCTACACAGCCCAACTCCGAGGCTCTGGGCCACAGAGAACAAGAAAGGCAAGAAAATAACTCAGCCTTCATTTATACAGCACGTGTTTCCTGCCAGGCACTGTGCAAAGTGCTTTACTTATATGGATGCATTTCCTCTTCATAACAACCCTATGGGGTAGATATTATTCATCCCCATTTTACAGGTGAAGACCAAACGCACAGAGGTTACGCGTGAGGTTGGCATGGGAAGCCAGGCAGTTTGGTTCAGGGGTCTGTGTTCTTTTCTTTTTATCCACGAGTCCCCAAAATCTTTCTCACTCAATCATTTTACAAAGTATCCCTGGCCTCTTTTGCTCCACAACCTATGGCAGAGATATAAATAACCTTTAAACAGTCTGAAGGAAAGTAGGAATAAGTGAATGATTACAAAAATAATAAAAGCAGTTACCCTTTATTGAGCCCTGACTATAACCTAGACATTATTCTAGATACTCTACATGTATTGACACACTTACTTTTCATAAGAGTCCTTTGAGGAAGGTACCAGAATTACCCTACTTTTTTTTTTTTTTAATCCTCACCCGAGGACATTTTTCTATTTTTTGTACAGATAGAGTGGGAGGGAGAGAGAGGGAGAGAGAGAGGGAAACATCGATGTGAAAGGGACACATTGAGTGGCTGCCACCCGCACGACCAACCAGGGCGGGGGACAAACTGCAACCGAGGTACATGCCCTTAGCGGGAACCGAACCCGGGTCTCTCCAGACCGCAGGCAGACGCTCCAACTGCTGAGCCAAACCGGCCAGGGCATTTTTTTTTTTTCCTACTTTATAGTTGATAATACTGAGGCAAAGAGAGGTTCAATACTCACAGCCTGGGTATGAACCTACACTCCCTTAAATTCATAGTCAACCCTATGAGTCACCGATAGACAAAAAAAAAAAGTAACCATGATTTGTCCTCAACCATGCCAGATTTTCCCAGGAAAGTTCTCCTTTTCCATGTATAAGGGTTCTAAAATGCACACGAACCCATCTGGTAAGAACCCACAGGAGGTAATCTCTATTACCATTTACCTGTATGATGTGGAGAAAGCCAGTTAATTCTCTGTCCCACATAGTCCACACTTATAAAACGAGAATGTTCTAGTAAGTGATCTTGAAGATCTGTGTCAATTCTAAATTTCTATCTTGGATTCACTTTGTGTTTTACTAAATGACACTAAGCATCCTGATATTACTATCCTTGAAAGTGTTTAAAAATGAAAAATCCAGCCATGACTACCCAGTAACCATCTGCCCTCCCCATCACCTATCTTCCAGTAAGCATCAAAATACCTATAAAATATTAAAAGAAAGAGACCTGCAGGTAAAGAGCCCGAGTAACCCATGGGTGGCTTTACTACGTACTAGTGGTTTTTGGAAGTTGTACATGTCCTACATTCATGACCCCCTCCTTGACAACGGTCAGCCTCTGTTCACCTCTGCCTGGAGCCATACCTAAACAGAGAGCGCCTGCGTGGTAAAACCCTGGGCCACAGCTGTGCACACACCGACCATTCCGCAGCGACTTTGTGGGGTCTTGGCAGAGGTCACAGTGGTCTGGAGATTGAGAGCAGGCCAAGCAGTCCGGGTGGCAATAAACTACAATCAAAGACAAAGATGAAGAAAACTCAGTGAAGACCATCAGATTTATTTCTCTTACATCCTTTTGAAAAAGAATCTCGAGGTGTGGAGCTGTGTAGAATATGAAGAATAGAAAATTCTGGAATTTAGGTATGAAAAAGCCTCCCAAACAAAAAAAAAAAAATGCTTTTAGTGCAAGATTTTCAAGAATCTCTCCTTATCTGAAATATCACCGTCTCCCGTAGCTACAAATTGGGAGATGCTAAACACATTACCGAACCAGCCCTATGCATGCGTCTGCCTGCTCCAATGTCTCTTAAGACGGGAATGACCAGCTCTGCAATGTAGGATTTAAGTAGATTCAATAATTAATGACTTTTCAGAAGTTCTTAAGCTTTGATATGAATAAAAAGTTAGGACATAAAGCCTACAATTTTAAAAAATCGTTACTTTCTTTAAAAAATAAGAAAACAGCCAGTTTTCTTCTTTTTCTCCAAAATTTCAAATCTCATTCCCAGTAATTGGGGTTATCACTGAATTTAAGGGCAATCGTCGGCAAAGAAGTTCTCTCAGGTTTTGAAGTAGTTAGGGGCCAGGTTTTCAAGGTATGGTATCTTATAACATGCTAACTAAGTATTTGTTTTGGGAAAGCCCAGAGAGCCACTTTGGTGAAGTTAATGTAATTAAACCATGAAGTTGTTTTGCTTTTCTGGTGATACACCCTTCACAGAAACACTGTGATTAGCCAAAATAAGTTGAGTGCTACAAGAGCAACTGCCAGTATGAAAAACTGCAACCCACGGATGAAAACAATTAATTATGAAATATGAATGGAAGGAAATGCCACTTCTCATAAAGACTAAGCTCACAGGCAAACGACTGCTCAGCCGTGGCAACTCCAGTGCTTGCCAGCAATTATTAACTGGAACTAATTCAACCCCAGGTGACTTGAAAGCAGAGTTGCAGAACAAGTAGATAAAATTTTCCTTAGGAAGGAAATTAATGAGTCTTTAAACTTCAAACACCCTTTTGAGAACTCCGAAAGGAACCATCTTTTTAATAGCTCACCTTAAAAATAATGGACAGCCATAACAAACTTTCATATTCTTATATCTTCAAAAATGAAACTGTTCTAACATATATAAATAATTGCCTTTACAGATTTCCCAAAAAAAATGATGTTATTTGACTTTTCACAATCATTTTGTAAGATAGAAAAAGCACATTTTATCAACAAGAAAATTAAGATTTAGAGAGGGTCAGTACGCAGTTGATTTTGACAATACATGAACAAAGATTAATTAACATCCTTTGTTTAAAAAATTAGGAAGGAAGAAACAAACCACCAACACATCCAGTGGGTAGCTTGGTGGGGGAAATCAAGGGTCGGGGGAGAATTTTTTGACAGTAGAAATAAATTAGACACGGACACCCACCTGCTGTGCATTCTGGACAGCAGCGCCCCTTCACCACCTGGGCTAGTGTGGCCACGGGACACGGTGGACAAGAGGGCTCGTAGCATGTTACCTGAGACCCCCGGCACTCACACACCTTGCAAGGACCATCCTCCCACTTCTCCCCCTCCTAAAGGAAACAGGAAAGAGTGACATGTTGTCACACTGCAGAGATTCAGAAGACAGTGTGCTGCTGGGGAATTTATCATTTCCAGAAGGGACAAAGTGAAGGCTCCTGATTAGTACCATATCAAACCCAACTCTGAAATAGGACGGCAGTAGAAATGTCCTGACTTCAAAAGGACAGTATTTCTAACTCTTTGTTTTTAATTGGTTTATTTTAACGTAGAACCCAAGCAGAAACTGTGAATACACTCTGGGGCTACCAGAATAAGCAAGAAGCATAGAACACTCATTTCTCAACTGAAAAAACATCTCACTGAAAAAACATCAGAGGGGTTTACTCATTACCTGGTGATTAGCAGGTACACTAAATGCAATCTTTATAATAACAGTGGGAAGCTGGCGGAAGGCTGGCTTTTCCTTATGGTAACTACCATAAGAGCAACAGAGTGGCCGCATTCCTAAAGTGAACGTTCCTGCAGGCACCTTTTTAGGGGTCTGTAGATGTGCCAGGGGCTGTCCCACACTAAAATGTTCTTTCCAGCCAACTGACTTAAGGTTCTAAACATCAGTACTTTGACAGTGAATCCAATGTGAATTATAAAGTTCCGTTCATTCATGCATGCATTGCTCACTATCCCCCTCGCCCAGGATAGAGGAAAGAGACATAGGTTCCCCCAGCATGTTTTGGGCTAATGAAGGAGGTAAAACATGTAAAAAGAGAAGAGCATATTTTAAAACAAAGATTTGATAAAATATTTACTAGGCTAGATGATGTTAAAATTCCAAACACTGTGACAGTATTTAGCAATAATGAAGGACAATATTACGAAAATGAGAAATATTATCTTGAGAAAGCAGAAGTGGGTTTCTTCCATTTCAAGGCAAACCAGATTTTATAACCTCCAGAATTATAAGGTTGCTTAAGTGAACAAACACACTTACATTTTCCCTTAAAGAGAAATCACACAACACTGTCCTGAAAACAACACAGAACGAACACTTGGTATTTCTTTTTGGTTTGTTTGTTTTTGTTAATCCTCACCCGAGGATATTTTTCCATTGATTTTAGATAGGGTGGAAGCGAGGAAGGGAGAGACAGAGAAACATTTACCTTTTTTTTTTTATCCTCACTCGAGGACATTTTTTGATATTTTGTTCAGATAGAGTGGGAGGGGGAGAGAGAGAGAGAAACATCGATGTGAAAGGGACACATCCAGTGGTCACCACCCACATGACCCAATCAGGGCCGGGGACAAACTGCAACCAAGGTACATGCCCCTAGTGGGAACCGAACCCGGGTCTCTCCAGACCGCAGGCCAATGCTCTAACCGCTGAGCCAAACCGGCCAGGGCAAGACAGAGAAACATTTATGTGAGAGAGACACATCGGACTGGTTGCATCCTGCACTACCCCAACCAGGGCTGGTGATCATACCCGCAACCCAGGCACATGCCCTTGACTGGGAATCGAACCTGTGACCCTTCAGTCCACAGGCCAACGCTCTAACTGCTGAACCAAACCAGCCAGGGAAATACTGGGTATTTCTTGGGGAGTGAAGACTCTCAAGACCCCAAAAAATCTCTCTTTCACGCTTTGTAGTAGATGAAATTGCACTAATGGCTAAACTGAGTTTTTAGGCCAAACCAAATTAGGACAGATAAATCATCACAAGAACAGACAATAATCTATATAGGAGCTTATAGTTGAAGTATTAATTACCAATAGTAGAAAAAAAATAAGCTAAAGAAAGGAGGAAAAGTTCAATGAATCAAAGTCTTAGTTATCATTAGAATTCTTAATTCTAGGCCATGGCCATCAAATATGACTATTAAAAATATTAAGGCAGTGCCCAGCCCACATGGCTCAGTGGTTGAGCGTCGACCCATGCACCAAGAGGTTGCTGGTCCAATTCCTGGTCATGACACATCAGGTTGTGGGCCAAATCCCCAGTGGGGGGCATATAGGAGGTGGCCAATCGATGTTCCCTCTCATTGCTATTTCTATTGCTCTCTCCCTCTCCCTTTCTATCTCTCTAAAGTAAAAAAAAAAAAATATTTTAAATACTAAGGCAGTGAAGTTCCCCAAAACAGTTTATGCAGATCATTGTTTGAACCAATTTTATAAGTATCTATATAAAGTTAAAAATCTATACTTACTGGAATACGTTTGACTTCACTAGCATTTGAAGACATCTAGGAACAAGAGAAATGTATTTATTATATCCACTAAGAAACTATTAGGTTGATCTATCTATTTTTTCATTAGTAACTATCCATTTTCCCCCAAGTGACATGCAATATCATTCATTGGTTATGAGTAGGAATAAAATCTATCTTTATCAAAAATAAGAAAAGCATACCAATATGAGGTGAAGACAACATGCCCAGGAAACATTTCTAAATTCTCATTCTCACTTAGTATTTCAGCACTTGGTTTCAACTTCTCTCAGTAGGAAGGACTTCAGAGTCAAAAGATTTAAGCTTTTAAGGATTCTTGGAACTTGAGTGGTACTAGATAGAGCACTATGTGGATTTGTACTTATTTAAAACAATTTTCTTTACTTTAATGCCACTGGGCTTAATTTACCTCTAAAAATGAGCAGGAGAATTAATACTATGATTGAGAAAATACAAAATCAATATTTATAGGGAATCTTTAAACTCTTAAATTCTTAAGAAACAAGAATGAATGAACTATGACATACCACTATTAAACAATGCCAACAACATATTAACAACAATATCACTTTAAAGCTGTTTTTGTGTGCCAGGCACTGTTTCAGGGCTGTGTACATATCATCTCAATAGACAAATGACGTAAATGCCATTTTTATCCCTACTTTACAGCGGAGGATTAAGTAACTTGCCCAAGATCACAGTATGTGGCAAAGTAGGAATTTCAAATTCGTGCCCGCACATTAACGCTACACAATACTCCTCCTCAGCAGATCCAGAACCCGGGCAGGCAAACAGAGGCAATCTATCCAAATCACATAGAAAAAGTGTGTGGAAATCAGTTCACAAATCAAAGTACCTAATCCTAATTCTTATAATCCTATTCTGATTGGTCAACAAAGCCATTGCATTTTTGATCAACTGACACATTTTTAAGAACACGGTGAATTTATTAACCTCATGTGGAAAATATGGGCTACATGAATAGAGTAAATTTGAAGAGATTAAGATAAATATATATATTTTTTCCTTTGGGTGTATAATAAAAAAAAGGCACAGATATAGGGAGAAATAAAACCATAGCAAATGGAGTTTCAAAGCACATCCAATCCATCAAAATTCTTTCAATCCTCCCTGCAAAATAAATCTAGAAACTGACCACTTTTCACCACTTCCTCCCTAGACCAAGCCACCATCACCCTTTCTCTGGACTACGGCAAAAACCTTCTAACTGGACCACCTGCTTCCAGTCTTGCCTCCTTCTGTCCGCCCCCAAGGAGCAGCCCAAATGACCCTTTCACAAGTAAGCTAGGTCAAGCCCGCTCTGTTTAGCACTCCCAGCAGCTGCCATTGGCGTCAGGGTAAAACACACCTTTATCGTTGCATCCAGGTCGCTACTGAACCTTATCTCCAATTCCTTTCCCCTCAGTCCCTGCTTTCAGCCATACTTCTTGAACACACCAAGCATACTTCTGCTTCAAGCCTTTTTCACTTGCTGAGAAATTTTCCTGAAATTTCTCTGCATGAGAGGACTTCCCGATCACCTTATGTAGAAGAGCACCTGCCTCCCCCCAAGTACTCTCTGGTCCCATTAAACTGCTTTATTCTCTAGGCAGTACTTAGTCCTCCGTGTCCCCACACTAAAACGTAAGTTCCATAAGAATACGAACTCCGCATCTGTATCCCCAGTACCTGTCACAAAATTGGTCCACAATCACTTTTGTTGAACAAACGAATAGGTGAAAGAAATGAGAACATAATATGCCCTCATTCAGTGAATTTCAAATCATTAATTCTTAATAGCCTTCAGTTATTAGCCCAATACTCACAAATTCTGTGTTTTCTTCATAAACACAATAGCCACTCCTTGAAATGCATTCAGGACAGCATTTTCCATCTAAGTGAATTAATTCTTCACCCTGTACGAGTAAGGGTTGCAGAGACACACATCAAATTAACATCCCCAGGTAGCAGGGCTAAATTCCGAAGCTGATGAATTACCTGACTGGAATGAGAAACACTGAGCGTTCTCCTTTGCCTTGGCCTATGGACTATTTCATCACCCTCTGCCCACGGATGTCCAGTCAATATAGTCACTAGTCACCCCCCAAAGGCCTTTTCTTCCCATTTCTGGTGATACTTGTGCACAGATCCCTGCATAATCTCCTACCTATTACCAGGAGCTCACATGAATAACAAGAATGGCCAAGGTCAATGTTACAGTCTTGGAAAGTTATGAGCTTCAGAAAAGGATTAGGCTTTCTTAAATACACAAAGTTTGAACTTGTGATTCGGTTTCATTTACAGCGCTCAAATCAAACCAACATTTTCCCTTGAATACAAAATCAGAAACATCCCTTGATGCACAGATGTAGTCTCAGGCCTAAGTTAAACAGTAGAACACTACTTGCTATTCAGTATTCTGAAACTGTTGTCTAGTTTACATAGTCACGATTTTTAAAATGTAAGAGGAAGGAAAGAAATGCCACACTAGGAAGGGAGTTGTTTAACTTTCAAAAAGTCTTATCATTTTAACTTCCCAATATCAGCAATTTCAAATTTTTTATTTTTGATTACAAAATAATAAAGCTTACTAGAAAAAATTAAATAATTCTAAAGGAGGGGGAGAAATAAACCAAAGAACGTATATGTATATATGCATAACCAAAGGACACAGACCACAGTGGGAAGTGGAGAGGGTGTGTCATTGGGGGGGAAAAGGAGGGACAACTATAATACTTTCAACAATAAAGATAAATTTAAAAAATTAAATAACTCTAATTTTTTTAGCTTAGAAAGTATAATTCTACTGCAGTTCTACCTACCAGGAAATATCCTGTTAAAAATACAATCTCTGTTTACAATTTTTTGTATAGAAAAACCAACATCTACTGTCTATGAGCTAAAGAGTACTCTTAAAGCACTTTCCACTTTGTAAAAATATATCTATTTTCTAAAGAATGGTGGTATTTCTTTAAATAAAGACATTATGTAATTTGGGATCTATATTATATCTAAAGTGCAGAAACCATGTTAGGTAAAAACTGAATCATGTAAAATCGCATTAAAAGAATAATCACAATGGTATTTTATGCTTAAAACACTCTGCATTAAAGAAAAATATAAAAATAGCATCGGCTGCTCTGAATTGCAGCATTATGTATGAGTAGATTTTAGTCGCTTCCACTTTTCTTAAACCTTCAATTTCCTAAGATGAAAATGTATTATATTTTTTACATACATTTATTGTTGAAAATGTATTATTTTAATGAAGGAAAACATAAACTTTTAAAAGAAACACAAAAATATATGAATGATTGTAACTTTTTATAGCGTCTAAAAAGTTATTTCAAAGAGAAGAAAGTTCTATAGATCGCTGTCCATCAAAATCTAAGGCCAATCAGAGGCTAATGGAGAGCACTGGGTGCCACAGAGAGCAGAGTATTTACATATAAATTGTTTTGCAGAAACGTGACAAATGAGCTAGTTGTGAAGGCATAGCCCAGAAACACAGTGAAATTTGCTTTCAGAGCATACAAAGGGGGTTATAGGCATGTAATCTAGGTTGCTTGAAACAATGTTTTGGAACAAGGCAACATGAAAATGGAGCCTGCATCACCCCATCAAGCAAAGAAGGCAGTTGTTCAAATGCGCCCCTAAATAACCGCCAGTCCTGCTCCCGGGGAGCAAGGATTCAGATTTGGTGAGACAGGATTTGTTATTTATTGAAGAAGCCTGGATGCCCCAAACCGTGTCAGTCACTGCGGCGGGGAGCTTGCTCCCATTTGCTTTTGGCTGTTGCTTTGAGAAAAATTGTTTTGTGAAAGAAAACTAATTCTTTCCTTTTTGAGAGGTTTCTGCTTCACAGCCAGAAGAAAGGAAAACAATACAATCATTAATAAATAACAATACAAGAATAAACTCAGTTTCATGTACCCACAACTTTAAGCCTGCTTTTGCCCTACCCTGTATGATGCATCCTTAAAAAAAAAGGTAATTTGACTTCTTCATCTGAATTCATCTTCAAAGATAACACAAAATACAGAAACAAAAATCATCATACTGTGCTATTCTACTATTGATTTGTTCATGTTCCAATATCTAGGAGCTTGGTTTGATATGCCAAAGACAAGGATCATACCATTTTCTCCTTTCTAAAGAAAAGTTGTGTGCTGCCCTGGCCAGTGTGGTTCAGTGGTGAGAGCATCAGCTCATGGACAAAAGGGTCATGGGTTTGATTCCCAGTCAAAGGCACGTATCTGGGTGGGAGGTTCAATCCCGGGCACCGGGTGGAATCATTCGGGAGGCAACCAATGATGTGTCTCTCTCATTTCGATGTTTCTCTCTCTCTCTCCCTCCCGCCCTCTCTTCCACTCTGTCTAAAAAGCAATGGAAAAATATCTTCAGGTGAGGATTAGAAAAAAAAGAAAGAAAGAAAAGTTGTATGCTGATTTTAGTGCTCTTCAGAATCTTGCTATTGATAACAGTGTGATAATTAGTACAACTGGGAAGCTGCCCAGCTGGTCTCCTCATCTAGATGTTTACGTGTAGGCACCTTTGCGGACGTGCACACACTCAGACGGAGTCCACCCTTGGAAGACGAGATGAGACACTGAACGACCTTGATAGTCTAGAAAAGGCATCAAGTAGGGGAGCACCGAACAGCAATACCAGGAGTGCTTTTCACCGCTCCCCTTGGCAGACGCAGTCATTTCTTCAGCACGCATTTAATTCGCGCTTCCCTAACTGTCGGTGCCACTGCATATGGCACTTCTGTTTATGCATCTGACTTCCCCAAAGGTTGGAAACTCTTAGGTCAAATGCGTCCTGTTCATCTTTGTATCTCCAAGTAAACTGAAGTTGGGAAGGAATTTATACCCAGTCTTTTCCAAGGTCCTTAACCATACGAACCGAGGTTAGAATCCTAGGCTTACACAAGGGCATTAACCAAGGTCATTATTTACAGAAGAATGGCACAGACAGAAGGCTAAGGGATATTCTTAGTAAGATTCCATTTTGGTTAAAATTTCACTTCTAATAGTGTTTCCAGTTCAGAGCCCAGCACCTTAAATGACATTTAGGAGCATGGAGGTGATCTGGAACAAAGTCATTCAGCTGATTAAAGATCTGAGGAAATCAGCTAATGGCATTAAAACTCCTCAGTGCATAAAAGAGAAAATGAGGCGGAGGGAGACAGTAGAAGAAAGAAACGAGCGGTGCTGCGGAGTGCCCCGGGGAACACTGAGGGGTGCCCCGGGGAACACTGAGGGCCTCTCCACTGACGTCAGCGGCGGCCTCCCCTTCTCCCTAGGAGCAGGGAAGAGGGCCCGGCTTTGCGGCCACGAGGACAGCAGCGCGTGGAAATCCCCTGACCCTCAGGGTAGGGGGTCAAATTCTTTTCTGTGAGTGCGACTCTTTATTCGGACCTGACAAACTAGGTGGCTGAAGAACTCACCCTACCAGGATCCTCTCTTCCACATTTTCCATAAATCCCGGGATGTGAGACAAATTAAAATCCTGGAAAACAACCCAGCGTCCTCTGGGCAGCCCGCCGAGGCCAGGAAGCCCAGCCTCAGCCCGAGAGAGAGGGAGAAAGAAAAGAGCCCTGATTGGGGTTTTTCTCATCTTCAACCAACCATGCTGACTCCCCTGACATAATCAAAGGAAAGAAATGAAAAGACGTGTGGGGGGCAATAAATCTGCAAGAAGCAAGACCCTTTTTTACTTAAACATGCCTCGGCTCCGCCAGGACTCCGAAGGAGGAGGCAAAATGAAAAATAACCCTGTCACTGACAGCCTCGTTGGAAAGGGTGTTCCTCCTCAGGCCCAGTGTCGGGAGGAGCTGAGACGGGGAAGAAGAACCAGAAAGAAAAATGGCCTCACAGACAGCCAGAGCCTCAGATCTCCCAAGCTCCCCTCTTCTACTCCAGCTCACAGCCCGGAGGGAAACTGGCGGGGCGGATGGGAGCGGTGGGGGAGAAAGAAGCAACTTTAAAAGCAATTTGTTTTGCAGTGGGTAAAAATTGAGTTCAAAGAAGAAAAAAAAAAAAAAAAAAAAGCAATTTCCCTACAATATCCTGTAGTGCAAACAGAGGCTACTTTGTGAGACGCTTCTGGAAATCCAGCAGACCGCAGGAGTCAAAAGAGGTCAACAGAGTTAATTACTTATGAGATTCCCCCCACCACTTAAAAACAAACAAAAAAACATTTCGTCCCCTTTCCCGGTCCACAGGAGCAGCCAGGGGTCCTGCAGCAGCAGCCAGGCCCGGGGCACCTGCGCCCTCTGTCCCAAGCACGGCCAGCGGGCAGGCCACCAGCAGCGAGGTCCAGCCGCACTCACGGACAGCCTCCCGTCCCACTGCGCGTCCTGCCCTTTCCTGTGTCAGTCTCAGGGCTTCCGATCTGAGAGCGGAAAGATCCAGGGGACTGCTCCAAGCCAGTCTGCACAGACAGTGACACTGACTTTCTTTACACCACAGGATCACTGTGCTAGAAGGCTCCCTGAAATGTGAGCAGCCAGCCTGAGGTCCCCTCCGCTGCTGAGAAGTAAGCAACAGCTGAGGGACCACCTCTCCCACCGGAGTGGAAGTGCGT
Organism: Molossus molossus; assembly: GCF_014108415.1. Lineage (NCBI taxonomy): Eukaryota > Metazoa > Chordata > Mammalia > Chiroptera > Molossidae > Molossus > Molossus molossus. Next base: position 57,596,631 of record NW_023425344.1, on the reverse strand, counting down.
CTTACCTGGGCACACTCCACGTTGGCACACTGTGCAGTGTGGCAGGTCACTCGGCCGTGGTCACACGTGCAGAACTCGCAGGCCAAGCCCCTCCACATTTCATCCTGGTACCGCACGATCCCATTGTGTGAGCAGCTCCCGGCGGGAGACACACACTCCTCACAGCATCGCCCATGACGCTGAGCCCGTCTCTGACCCTGAGGAGGCAGAAAGGACGGGGTGAAGGGTGGAGGGGAGTGCTCAGGACAGTGTGAAAGCATCTGAGCGGGGGGCAGGAGGACACAAAGCACTCGACTCTGCTTCTTCGCCCCCAGTCCAGCTAAGGAAGTCCCCTCCCTCCACCCCAGCCCTCCTGCCTGGAAGGTCTTCCACACCTTCATCGAATATACTAAACATTGTAACACGTTTGATTCCCTTAACGGACACACTGGACTAAGAAATGCATTTCTGAAGTGACCCAGAAGAGAACTTGGAAAAGCAGCTACATGTGCTCAGTACCTTTCCACACCTCAGAGGCGGGCAGGCTTGCTTGTGGCACCGGACCTCGCCCCGGTCACACACACACGTGGTGCAGGCGTTTTCGCTCCACTGTTCACCGTGCTGAGCAAAGACGTGGAAGAAGAGAGTGGGAAGCCGAATGTCACATGTATCAAATAGAAACACAGGCACATAAGACAGGGTTTCTTATTACGGTTTACTACTGAGCCACATTGATGTACTCTGGAGAAGTGGTATCGTTTAGGTAGCAACAGCCTCGAGGAACAAAGTCAATAACTGTTCAAGGGGACTCTGGGTTAATTGTCATTCCGTTCTCATCCCAAAGATGTGTTGAGGGCCTGCCCTAGGCCAGGCACACAGAAGATGAATAGGAAGACCCTGTTTGTTGGCTAAAAACGGTCATTCTTTAGTTGTTCTTTGCCAGGTGACCCAGCTCTCTTTGCCACATATTTATTTCCCAGTTTCCCCTGCATCGAGGGCACGGCACTGTCCCTATCCTAACTGAGGGGAAGTTTGCTAAAGAGACAAAGGTCAGGGAAAAGATCCTTCTCCCCATGACAAAAAGCCCACTCCTTTCTTCCACCAGCCTTTAGAAATGGTTGTGTGAGGATAAGCTGCCTGGAGCTGAGGAGGCATCGTGGGGACCGGAGGAGACAGGGCAGAGGGCAAAGGCCGCATGCTGAGCATGGCAGGGTGGAAAGGTCAAAAGAGCTTCGATCCTGGAGGACATCATGAGACCCGACTGAGCAACCTTGCGGCTGCCCTGCCTCTGGACTTCCTGTTATGGGAGAAAATACTGTTCTCATTTTAGCTACTTGTAGAGGAATATTTCTGTTACTTGCTGCCACAGTCATGACGACAGACACAGGGGCTATCTCTTCCCTGAGAAACTGATCTAGCACAGGTGTGGCTACTGGATTGGACGCACAGATCGAGTGCATATAAACGTCCTTTCCCAGTGAGCTATTTTCATGCAGATTTCATGTGGTCCATCTACAATTTGTGGCACCACCCCTTAATACTCAGTTCCAGATTCCCTTTTGAGTCATAATCCCAATTTCTAGTTAGTCTTCCTCAGGGTGGTTGACAAGTAAGAGAAGCAATTGAGTTTATTCTTAATATAATCATGTAATCTTAATATAACCTTCTGGCTCAGGTGGGCACTCCTAAGACAGAATATTCATTGATTTATTCTTTTTGTTTTTACTTGGCGCCTACCATCTATGAGGCCGTTATCCCAGCTGCCCCAAGAGTATTTTGAAGTTTGCAGGACCCACTGCCCCCAGCGCCCCACCTCCCTTCCCTCTCTCACCTACCACCCCCTCGTACTGCCCCTCAATGTAAGGCAAGGGGACATCATCTCTAAATATCAGTGCATAAAGTCCAATCGAAGCAGACAGACAACCTAAGTGTAAACTGGTAGTAACCAATGACAGTCCTTTTTCCCTTCAAGATGTTTGAACAATAAGTTCACCAAGCTTCGTGAACTGGGGACTTCTTGCCAGCATATTCCTTTATATTTCTAATCCCCTCCAGTTTAATTTTTTCATAAAGGCTTTCCATGTAGAGAAGAAGAAAGCCGTTTATGCACTGCGTTACTGATCCTGGCAAAGACTCAGACGTGAGGGCAGGAGCTACCGTGGTTGGGAGAGTGGAGGGCTGATGTGCAGAACACACGTCAGAACACCCCCGTGGGTACAGCAAAGGTTACCTGGTACACCTGGCCAGCAGCGGAGCAGGATCGGGAAGAGCACTGGGGGCAGCATTTTCCAGGAGCTCGAACCACAGTTTCGTCCTTAATATCCAGAAAAGGAATAATCCATCAAAAGGAAACATTACTAAATTCCACAAAGGTAGGAAAATTGTATTCATAGCCTACGGCAACATGTACCTCAAGCATCCATAAACAGCAATTTCCTCTCATTTAGTATCTATTAGTAACCTGGTGCTTTAATAAGAATTAGCACTGTACATTCATTAAGTCCCATCCTCTTCTAAGAACAAACAAAAGCGCAAATAATAACCATAACAATAATAATAGTGCTTAGTGTTTGCCAGGCACTATGTTAAGTGCGTTACAAGGACCTTATCAAGTAGATGCTCTTAATGCCACTTTACAAACAAGAAAAGTAAAGACTGGAGAAGTCATGTGACTCACCCCAGGTCACACAGTGGACTTGGTAATAGTAAATTGTCCGTAATGGAAACGTAGAGCACTAACCATACTAACTGTAAGAACATTTACAGCCCTACTGAGTTGCCTCTAAATTCAAAGAGAAGGTATCTCTCATGCACTAGTTCGCTGTTCTTTTGCATCCATACATTTACACATATACATTAGGAAGGTTCTTAACATGAAAAATATTAATCATATCTCTAGATAGCTTGGAATAAGTCAGTGTGTATTCGCCTCTAACACCCCCTCCTTAACCCCAGAATATCAGACCATTTGTCTCGCTGCCCTAAGAAGAATTTCACAGCAAGAGTCTCCTCATTAATTCCAAAAAGTCAGCTTCTCGCTTTGACTCATCACTACAGCCTTCTTGACGGGCAGGAAGATAGACCAATTAAAGACAGGAGAAGGGGGGTGAGAACGAACCAGATACAATGTGTAAGAAGTAGTAGATCTTATATAGAGAATACCTAACAATTCTCTTCCTTCTCTTATTAGAAGCAGAAAATGAGATTTTATTTTTTTTTTTTATCATGGTTGCTCTCATGTTCATTCTTCAAGAAAAAGAAGGCCAAAGTATTTGGGGAGAAAGAGGTGTCAAATAACCTTAATTTTTCTTGGAAAGTTCTGGTCATACTTCAGTAGTTCCTTAACCCCAATGATATATGATGTGTTCAATTAATGTGTTACTATCTAGTAGGATTTATTTCAAATACATGAATCACTGTAATTACACTGACAACTGTTTTCTATGCTTTATTTTATTTATTTTGATTCTATATGCAAAAGATTATGACCATTGACATTTAAGAGAGATGTGAAAATTGAACGTGGGATGAAATCACTGAGCATGTCTTCATCTCAGAACTCTAGTTTAATGAAATTTCAGTGAGGAATAATATCAAGGTTTATCTGATACCACACTTTTCAGTACCTTTATTGAAGTAAACAAAACGAACTTATACAATGTTAAGTAAACAGGGGACACAAGTCACGATCACAAATCTTGAGGAGAAACAGAGTTAGTATCAATCTATCTGAACCAACCTGGACTAACCCCAAGCACAGCAGCAGAGTCAGCAGAGAGTGCCGGGAGGGAGGGATTACTGACACCGAGGCTGGTGCAGGGAAAATCAAGCTTTCCGATACTTATTGGCAATGCCTAATTATATAATTTGTTAACAGAAACAGAAGCTTCCTTCACAAACACAGACCAACAAGGGCAGGAAGAAAAAGCATTTAAGGAGAAAATATGCCAGGATGCGAGAGAACTCTATGATTCACAGGTGCTTTATAAGCTGGACTGGAGAGGCAGGTAAGAAGGTGAGCAGCGAGGTGGGTCAGAGACCTGGGAACGGCTTTTTAACATGACTTTTATTGCTGTCATATACCTGGATCCTATTATCCTGGTCTTCTTAGATTTGCTCTTCCAAATGTACAGTTTGATACAGGGGCCAGCAAACTACGGACTGTGAGCCAAATCCAGCCCACCACCTGTTTTTGTAAGTTCGGTTTTACTGGAACACACTCATATCCATGCATTTACATATTAGCTACAGCAGGCTGTGTGACACAATGGCAGAGTGAAGTGGCTGTTCCAACGGCATGGCACACAAGCTGGGATGTTTCACTCTCTGAAAAAGTTTGTTAGTCCCAGGTCTGATATGTTACCTCAGTTATCACAGGAGCCCAGTAAAAAAATATATGTTGCCCTGGCCAGTTTGGCTCAGTGGTTAGAATGTCAGCCCGCGGACCAGAGAGTCCTGGGTTTGGTTCCCGCTAAGGGCACGTACCTCGATTGCAGTTTGTCCCCGGCCCTGGTTGGGGTCGTGTGGGTGGCAGCCAGGCGATGTGTTTCTCTCACATCGATGTTTCTTTCTCTCTGCCCCCCGCCCCGCCGCTCTATCTGAAGATAAATGCAAAAAATGTCCTTGGGTGAGGATAAAAATAAATAAATAAAAAATAAAACATATATATATATATATGTTGATTAATATCATTACAACTTTGGTTTAAAGTACCATTTATGATATATTTAATTATGGTTTTCCATATTCCCTACATAAAAATATTTAAGATAAAGAAGTGTGTAGTGTCTCATAGCTAACGGCACTTGATAAAATATCTTCCCACTAGGACACCTCAAGATATAGAAAGAAATGAAACCTCCACCACCCAAAAGTAGAACAGCTCACCTCCTGCCACGGCCAAGAGGAAGGCCCACGGGCCGTCAGACATTCTGCGGCCTTCCTTTGGTTTGTAAGCCTGAATAGGAACAAGAACATCAAGTCTTCCTGACCCTCTGTCTTCCTACATCAAACACCACATGGCTTTCATCCCTCCGGCGTGAGGCTACTGCTATTCGAGGTAACCAGGGTGCCTCAATATCTTTTTTTCTGCATCTAGTTAGAGCTCACATATTTTTAAAAAGAGTGGAAATGATGTGTGTTGGGGGAGTAGAGGGAATACTAAAAAGCAGGGGTGAGGGGAAGAGGACACCCCAGACGTAAAGCATACAGTTGCTGAGAGACAGAAAGAGCCCTTTGCAGTGGGTGAACTGGGGGCTATACTTTTTCTTCCATGTATTGAGAATGTAAGAAGGTTGTGCAGTGGGGTTGGGAAAAGATCTGATCTCCGTACATAGAGCTACCCTACCCTACCTGCACATATCTCAGCATCTGGCTGAGGCCCCAAGAAGGGAATTAGCCAAGGGCAGGCCTCTTATCCTGGCAGCTTTCAAGCAGTGGGTATGGGTAGATTTTCCTGATCAAGGATGAGTAAACAGAAAGAAAGGAACTTGGGAAAAAACCCTGAAGAAAATCTGAAAGGAGTAACATTCTGAAGATTCAGAGAAGGAGCAGATTTCTGAATGCTACATACTACATGAGCTAAGAGAAAAGATTTAAAAGCAGTCTTGCAATTCCAGTAAGATGTAAGAAAATGCCGTCTTTATTAAATAGAAGCAGGAAGCAATAAAAAACGAATAAGCATTGGGATAAAAAATAGATGAACCAATGATAAAAGAAATAAGGACGAATCAAAACAAAATTAGTGTGAAATCTTCAAATTAAAATAAGTACTGAAGGTAGTAAATACCAACTCAAGAGGCTGTCTCCATAATGCAGGGGAAAGACAAAGAGTGAAGACAAGAAAGAACATGGTTGATACTGAGGGGAAGATAAGGGAGCAATCTCAGAATCATAGGTGTTTCTGGAGAAATGAGAATAACTAGAACAAATATGATTAATCCAAGCCATAACCAACGAAAATATTTCAAAAACTGGAATGCAGACTGACAGGGCTTCACAATATTCTAGGCAAAATATGTGAAAAGACACCTCGCCTAGAAATGTCTGGAAAAATGTTTGAATTATAAAAAGAAACCCTGCAAGAGTTCAACAGAGAAACTAGATGAATATAACGGGATAGAAAGCAGACAGACCTCATGGCACTAAATTCCAGAATTCAATGGAAAGAAGACTATAGGACTAAGGTGGAAAGAGAATATGATCATCCCAAATTTTAGACCCTCCCCCCAATTATCTTTCACGAACACAGACAACAAGGAAACGACTCTCAAATACTTAGTGGCTCAGAAGAAAAAATATCCAAGCATGAAGTTCAGCCTACTCAGATTAATCAATATTGGGAATGAGAAAAAGATAGTATTAAAAAGCTGGTGGTGACATCATCAGAGACAACGCTCATCAGACCAAAGAGGCTATTTTAACGAGCCCACAAAAATGTGGATGAGTTGTAGCTCTTTTCACGAGGCATCTGAACAACAGCTGAGAGAGCAAGCAATTTCAGTATGTACATTCCTCACTAAGAGAACAACTCTTCATTTGCAATGTCTCCTTTCTTCAGAGATAATCACCAACTTCTAAAATGTAATTATAACTATGCAAACAAATAAATGTATCCACATTTGCCTACCAAAAATTGAAACGAGTTACCAAAAATATCTATCGTGGTCTTTTTGAGTGATGAAAATATGGATGATCATTTTCTTTTGTGCTTTTTGCCTTTTTCAAACTTTCCTTAATGAATACAAATTCTTTTTACAATTAAAAAACTGTATATTAAAAATCAAATTTTTCTACAACTCAAGACCTGGAAAAAAATTTTTTCTGATGAATCTGTAGGGTTTTAAGAATATTTAATGAGTTAATACTTATAAAATCATTATAATCAAGCTCAATGATGTTAGCAGCTACTGTATGGTTGTGATTATTATTCTATGAATGCTATGAAATTCGTCATTTAGGAGGCAGTCCAGCATTAGGGTTAAAATTACAAGTTGGGTGTGGTCTGCTGAGGTTGTGCCCTAGAACTGCCTAAGCTAGAAGCCCTGACACTTCCGAACCGAAGCACCTTGAGCGAGCTCCTTACTTTTCTGTACCTCAGTTTTATCTACTGCAAAATGGGATGATAATAATAACTCCTACTTCATAGGATTGTTATGAGGATTCATTAAAGACTTTAAGACTAATATTTGGTACATAATAAATGTTCAAAATGTGGTGATGATAGATGGTGGTGGTGATGATATCTCCACTGAAAGCACTAATTCTATGGCATCTCTTTACATCACCAGACATCCAATATTTAATACTGATCGTAGAAAATAGTTCTAAATAATCTGAGAGTGGCTTTTTAAAATTATGTTGTGACTAAAATATAGACTTAATGATGCAAGAGTGATTAAAATCAGCCTATTTCCAAGACTTCCGAATGCTTGCATATCAATAGCTCTAAAGTAATGTACAAAATTCCAGCTTTTTAAATGAAGCAGACTATACATGCTGGAAACTATCATTTGAAGCCAGAATTTATATTTAATGTTTCTGAAAATGGGAAATAGTGATTTTAATTATTACAAAATCTAACCCCCTAATATGTATCCCATGGTTAAGTTTTTAAAGATTAAAAAAAAGGGTCACAGTCCAGCCGGTATGGCTCAGTGGTTGAGTGTCGACCCATGCACCAAGCGGTTGCCAGTTTGATTCCTGCTCAGGGCACATGCCCAGGTTGTGGACCCCATCCCCAGTGGGGGGCATGCAGGAGGCGGCCAGTCGATGTTCTCTCTTATCCATGTTTCTATCTCTCTCTCCCTCTCCCTTCCTTTCTCTCTAAAATCAATAAAGAAAAAAAAAAGTTAAAAAATAAAAAGGAAAGGGTCACAATATGGTATTTCCTCCATCCCTCCTCCCAACTCCTTAATTATAACGGTGGCAAACTGCTTAATGATCCTTCCTTGGTGAGGGGACTAAGCCCTAGAATGTGTCCATCAAAATACCTTAACACTAAGTATCCTCTTAATGTAAGATATTGTGCAGCTCCACCAAGAAGGCCATTTGTCATCTTACCGCTGGGATGAGACTTTGTGATGAATTGGGACACATGACAGGAGCGTAGCTGGTGGAGTGTGGGTAGTACAATCTAGTCTTTCAATTAGATAAGTTTTCCTTTTAGCTGGTATTTAGTACTTCTTGTCTAATTGCCTTTTGTCTGCCTTTAAAAATATTGCCCAATTGTCACAATATGCCATGTTATTGATTTTGTTTTATTTGACACAAAGTACTGCTCTGTATCAACTGAATGTTGGCTTCCAGCTTTTCCTTGGACCAAAAATGAGCTACTTTTTCACTGGAGGCAAACTCCTTTCGTGGTTATCTGTCAACTGTCAAGAAACCTCTGTAGGAGCCTCTGGAAGAGTAAAAAACTATAAAATATCATATATACTACATTTATTTGCAATTGATTTTCTTTTTTAAATTTGTGTGACGAGCCTAATGTTGAAAATCAGATCAGCTCTAAATGAACAACAAGATCCCACTATTTTAAACTACCCCTTCATACTGCCTTTGATAATTTGAATCATTATCTTATAAGAATTAAAAAGCATGCATCTCAATAATCATATCTAAAGACAAGCACATGTCTTCAAAAAGCAGCACATACCTCTGCATTGACAAACAGTAACAAACCTGGTCAATATTACTGAATTTTCCCGATGTTAAGCTTGACATTTTGGGGACATCTGCAACTGGGGCGGGCAGCTTCCTTTTGTGTACCCTCAAGGCTCAGTTTCATAACGTAACAATTAGCCTAAATGGCTGGTAATTAGACCTATCTGTAGCTTCTCAGGGTAAAAGCGATGTCTCAGCGGTGGTCTCCAAAAGTGTCAGGGAAACAAAACAGCCTTCTGGTTCCTAAACTTCCAGGCCTGCCTGACAACCTCAGAAGGGACTCCAAGTCCTGTACAGTGACATTATCGTCTGTGAAGGATCCATTCTGAGGCCATCTTCCTTACCTGGTCACAAAACAGAGGCAGACACTGAGCTGTGAAGCACTGGGTGACCCCGTCTCGGCACACGCATTTGGCACACCGACTCAATGGCCAGTCCTCCCCATCCTGAAACACACGGCCTTCGTAGGAACAGGGTTCTGGAAGGTCAGAGAAATAAAAGTTACTGGGGGGATGGTACTTGCTGATCCCAGGGCTGACTACATGGGTGTGTGACCAGTGCAGCCACATGGGGTCCCGTGGTCAGGGCCCAGTACAAAGAAGGGGGCCCTATTCTTAGGGGTTAATGCTTTGCAGGCATTGTGTGGAGTCCTTAATAACTCGAGTTTTGTAGGTGAAGTCCAATGAGACAATGGAGCATGCACTGGGGGGTTAGGGCCTCAACTGGTGCACAGTCCCACCTCCCACTATACCCTTGCCTTTCTGGGATGAGTTCTCTGCCTCCTGCTCCCACAACCACACCCACCGAATGCTGCCACCCTCCACCACACAGGGGCCTGGGTACGGTGCCAGGGGAGTGCGAGTGACCTAAGCCCCAACTAGCAGTGTGGGGTCCCGGGAGCTCATGGAATCTCCACCCACCCTCAAGCATCTCCACACCTGAGGGAATATGATATGAAACAGTAAATTGAAAACATGACAGGTTCAGAAAGTCCACAGAAGAAAAGAAAAAGCATCTCCGCACCCTGGCATTTTGCACAAGGGGCCCTGAACATTTTCATTCTGCACAACACCCAGCAAACGATGGAGTTGGCCCAGGCTGATCGTCCAGTCTCTCCAGACAAAATGCTTCCAATGTGTCTTTATCAGGGAGGACCAGCAAGAAAACCGTCTAAAATGTAAGAAAGGATCCCACAGACTCAGACTGCACACTCCCAACCCCACTCCTAAACCCCGTTGTTCAAGCATGGTTATTTGTAGGGTTATTTGACCTAAATCAGCTGTCAGTCCCTCTCTGGTGAGTGACTTCTGAAGGCAGGAGGCAAGCTTCCTACTTCCATCATTTCCTAACATGCATTTTAATCCCTGAAACAGCTCTCCAAAGTAAGAGATTGCCAGAAATGGAATAACTGGGGATCAGAAAGAAACCAGGGGTCTTTTTAAAGGAAAAGGCAAGAATAAAGTATAGCTTCCAGTGCCATTAAGTAAAAAAATATTTTTAGCTATTACAGTCAAGAGAGAACATAATGCAGCAATGACGACCATTCGCATTTATTGTGAAGTATATATACTTCTTAGTTATAAAAATGGAAGGGGACATATATCCGTAAATGTAATAAAAGTGGTACTTGGAGCAAGAATGAGTTCCAAGGAGAGGGTCTGGAAGTGTTCCTGGCTTGCTGAACTGTGCCTTGGTTTGTGGGCAGGCATACTCTCCACGGCGCAGATGCAATAAAGACAAATGAAATACCTGCTTCCTGCTCTGCGTGCCTGGGAGAAAGATGTCATGTCATCTCAAAGGCCAGCCAGCAGAATTAGGACCAGTGATCTACATGCAGAAGTGATTTGTTCACTCTTCTCTCTGCCAGGAGGCAGAAGGAACTACCTTGGCCTATGGAATCACATCAAAGGACCTTGGCCCTCCTCCCTGTCCTTCTCAGGAGCTATGAATACAGAGGGATGCTTCTGGCCGAGGCAAAATAGATAAATCGGAGACTTGCAGAATCCCGAGTTTGAAATGGAGCTTAAAGATTTGTTCGAACCTCACTCTCTGCAACACCCCTTCCTGCCAAGTGCAAGGCTCAATCTTGTTCTAATAAGGAATGGAACTGGGGTTCTCTGAACCACACTGAACATGAAATAGAAAAGGTGGGATGTCATGAGGTGAAGGCAAAGAGAGTCTCTTTCTACAAGCTCATACTTACTCCCAGGGCCCACACAGATAGGGCAGCAGCTTCCTTCCGGGATGAGTTCCAGCTCCTGGTGTCCACACAGCAGTGGTGGGCATGGCTGGGGGCTGCATCGGACCTCCCCATGCACGCAGGAGCACACACTACACAGGGAAGAGGCCCACTCTGTCCCGTGCTGGGTGTCGGGGGCGGGGGGGGGGGAGGAAAAAGAAAGTTATTGCCAGAATATAGGCTTTCATTTGGCCAAACACAAACCAACCTTCTCAAATGAGGGATGGAGCTCAGGAAAGATGGAAGCAGGCTCTAGGCTTGAAAGGTTCACACCAGGGTGTGCAATGTTTTAGGTCTAAAAACTAGCTTTTATTTTCTTTTTATTATTCCTAAGATTTAGATTTCAAAATTTCAGAAAAGCACAAAAAGAAAATAAAAATTACCCAATCCCATCACTTCAAAATTATATAAAGCCCAAAGTAAAATGCACAAACTTACACATGCATCTACTTAATATTTCATAATGGTTAGATTGTTTTCAATAGCTCTCTCACTCTGATTCCCCCACTTCTATTCCCTCCCTCCCTCCCTCCCTCCTTCCTCCCTTCCTCCTTCCTTCCTTCCTTCCTTCCTTCCTTCCTTCCTTCCTTCCTTCCTTTTTTGCCTTTGTTTTTTTACCCTGATTAGTTCCCAAATTTATTCATATGCTTTCTCCCCTTCCATTCATCCTCCCTCTCTCCCTCCCTCCCTGCCCCCTTCTCTCCACACAATTCCAATGACCTCATGGTCCTGGGGAAAGTGTGATAGCCAACAGGAGGCATCTGCTCCATCCAGTTCTCCTAGAAACTGCAGAGCCGACTCATTTCCTGTGAGAGTGCCCATCTACACCCAGAGAATGTTCCTAATCCACTTTAGAATGGGACACAACATTCCCAAAGCTGGCATTGTATCTAGCATTGTATCGGTGGTCTGACAGAGCTGTGTTTTGAGTTGCCATATGATTTACTGAGCACCAAAAAGTATCTAAATGAGCCACTCTCAGATGTGATACAGAGTATGAGGGGGTGTACCCTGAATGTAAAAAGCTACAAATATGTTGATTGCTTAGGGAAATAGCTGTCAAAATATGTGGCAGAGTGAAATAATGGTGGTCTTTTACAAGATGTAGGGAAAAAATTAGCTTAATGAATGAAGTTTGCCTCCTATAACATTTTCTTAAATATTGGAACCTGCTTTCCTTTGCCTCTGTTAAATGTAGTATATGATGATATTTAATTCAGCACAAATCATTACAGAATTCTATTAAAAACATCACATACTCCCCACGTGCTCAATCACCTAATATATTCTGGGGATAACAACTGTGTCACTGAGAAGCATAGAAAATAGAGTCCTTTTGCTTCTCCACAAGCCAGCATCCAGAATAATTATCCACTTTCTCAAACACACACCAAAAACTCTGTCTTACCTAAGCAAGTCAGTACCTCTTTATTCTGCAAATTGCTGCCACGTTGCAAGCACTCCCAATCTGACATTTTGGAATTACTAATAATAACCTGAGCTATTATTGTAGCAATGATAATAATAGGTAGTCACAGACATTTAATTATTTGGGAACCGAGTCCTCACCTTACTGTCATGAAGATTACTGTCCCCTAGGTGGACTTACTGGGAGCACAAGTAATGTGCTGAGTCAGCGCAACCCAGGCTTTCCCTGGACGCTGCTCTGCTCTTGGATTCCAGCTCAGCTCTGCCTGCTGTGGGAACTATGGGTGAATGACTTAATTTTTTCTAAATCTCAGCTTAGAGGGAGCTTGTTAAAGAGCCAACAAGGGGGTGGCAGGTAGAAAGTGCTCAGTTCTCTCCCCAGTTTCCACTGCATGAGCTCATGGCCTTGCTCCCCATTTTCACACCTATGTGCCAACTGTGATGGTGGCAATGGACGCACAGGCCAAGACCAAGTCCTCGCCCATCAATTTTTACTTCTGCTATAATTAAACCCAAAATTTCAAAGTTTAGTACAGCATATAAATGGGCAAGGCCACATCTTGCTCATAGGGACAACTGACCTTTATATTTTGAAAGGTCTAAGCATAAAAGCAAAGGAAGAAATGATAGGAGAAAAACTGACAGGTTCTGATGAGTTAAAATTTTAAAAGTCTGTAAAAAAATACATTATGGACAAAATTAAAAGGCAAATGGCAAACTGATTTAAAGATTGCAAATTATATGAATTAGAAAGAAACTCTGGTATACAAAAGCACTAACAAGCAATAAAAAAACCCAAAAACCTCAATGGAAAAAAATGGCAATAAGCTTATAGAATACTCAACTTTCTTAATTGCAAAGAAATATTAATTAAAATAAAATTGGATATTATTTAAACCAGGTATGGGAAGAGTTCAACGTCACAGTGGTTAGTGCTGGTGACGCTGCAGTGGAGTGAGCTGCTCCTACACAAAGCCTTCCTCACTGTGCCACCTGGAATAACTCAGCCAGGTGGCGCCTCTCCAGCTGTGATATTCCCACTGGGTTTACCATTAGATACAGACACTTAAAAATAGATTTAATAACAGCCAGAGATGTCACAGCTTCAATACTCAAAATCGTCAGATGCTCTGACCTACTAATTTCACTTTTAAGAAGTTATATGAAGAAAATGACCAATGATATGCATAGAAGTTTAAATACAAAAAATTCCATTTCAGTGTTCTTTACAGCAAAATTAGAAATATTTTAGTGAAAACTAGAAGCTACCCGAATGCCTAATAATAGGAAATCATGTTCTGCAAAAGTATGCTAGGGGACTATTTGCAACATAATATTATACTTTAAAAAAGCAAGATATAAATTGTATACACAGTACAATTACAACTATGTAAAAACATGTCTCTGTCTATCCGTCTATCTGTCTATGTATCTATCCACCACCACTGCCACCCACTCTCTGAAAAAAATGAAAGAACAGTAACAGTGGTTTTTAGAGTTTGAGGATTACTAGTGGATGTTTTTCTCTGCATTTGTATACTTTTCTATTTTCCAAATTTTCTATAATAAACATATTTTTACTTTTGTCATCAGAGAGAATATTACTGTTTAAAATATCTAAAGAATTAGTTATAGCCCTGGCCGGTTTGGCTCAGCGGTTAGAGCTTCGGCCCGCGGACCAGAGAGACCCGGGTTGGGTTCCCGCTAAGGGCGCGCACCTCCGTTGCGGTATGTCCCCAGCCCGGTTGGGTCGTGTGGGTGGCAGCCAGTTGATGTGTCTCTTTCACATCGATGTTTCTCTCTCTCTCTTCCTGCCTCTCTCCCTCCTGCTCTGTCTGAAGATAAATGCAAAAAAATATCCTTGGGTGAGGATTAAAAAAAAAAGAATCAGTTATATATCTGAAGTAAAGTAACATTTGAAGTCTGCATATAAAACAACTTGAAGTGAACTTTTTTATTCTATTTCAAATTAGGAGATTGCTTCTAAACATCTAGACATTTCACTTCATTAAAACAAGAGGCGGTTTTTTTACTACCCAGAAACAGACTGTCATTCCTTAAACATTCGCCACCGCACCACCTTTCAGGCAGAGACCACAAAAATTAATTATAATAACAATCTGCCAATCACCAAAATAGTTTCGTCTGTAAAATGAGGGGGCCGTGTTCACTAATCTCTTCAGTACGTTCCAACTCTCTAATGATGTGAATCTATTATCTAACTCAAGAGACATAAAACTAAGCAGGGGATTCTCCCTCCACTGTAAGCTGGAGAATATGGGAATAACCGCCAACATTCGGCAGGAAGACCGCAGCGCTTCTGTCAAAGCCACAGAACAAGCGCCAGATGGTGACCCAAAGTGCACAGAGTAAAGGAATTATTCCCCCCTCTGACTCAGGGAAAAGTCAGAGAAGCCCCCTCCTTTTCATCTCCTATTCCTATCCCTAAGACAGTGACACCTCTCTCACCCAGGGGAGTCTAGAGATCAAGGGGCTCAGCACATGCTTATATATAGAAAACATGTCAGTGTTCTATATACCTATTTACAAAAGCCTTATTATTATTTTTTTTTATAAGCACTGTAGCAGCAAAGAGAGCTTTGTAAAATCAAGGAATAACAGCTGGGTAATGCCATGCTCCCACAAGACTGGGGTTTAGCTGTGCCATCTTAACCTCATTAATGCTTTTAGAAAACCTGAGTTTTTGACACCGGGCAGAGAGTGCATTCTGCAGACAACACCTTAAATATATTCTTCTGCGCAGCCAACTAGCAACTCCGGTTGGCTGTTGACCTACGTCCAAAGGAAAGATAAGGTCATAAAGTATTTGCCTGGCTTACTGTCAGAACAACAAAATAATTTTTATCCATATAATTTGTTCCTGTTTTGAAGTTATAGAGTAGAATACTAAGTATCTGGAAATGTTCAGTGCATATTACAATTACATCCTCTAGGTTGAGAAGAACAAGGCTGCAGATTCACTATTTCCCCCTCCCGCCACACACACACACACACACACACACACACACACAAATTAGTCTCCTTTTAGCGTCAAAGAACAGGCAAAGCAGGCAGATCTCTCCCTCCATCTCCAATGTGGGCACCAGGTTTTACCACCTGCCACCTCCTTTTCTAGTGAATCTTCAAGCATTCTTTTCTCAGACATGACATTATCTGGTGCTGGTAAAAATTAGTGCGGAGGAAAAGAAAGGGGGGTAATGGTCCTTCCCCCTCTCTTTCACAAGCTAATTTGTGGGGAACAGAACTGGGAGAAGGCATTCCAACACTCTTTAGGCAAACATATTTCAGGCTTGTCTCCCTGTCTGGTTGGCAAGGCTGGGCAGAGATCCAGATGCTAATTTGAAGGGATAGCTTTGGGGAGGTCATGGATGAAACAGTCCCCCAAATGCTGGCTGTAATAAGCCCACGTAAAACTGTCAAATAACCTGAAGTCAGCCAGAAGGCTCAAGTGTTTTCCTCACGCCAGGGAAAATGTTGGGACTTGTCTTGACTCGCTGGAATGCCAGTTGTATAAGACGCTGCCTACCCTGCAGGCACCGGAGGTTCTCCGGCGAGGCCAGACTGCTTCCTCAGAGCGTGGCCTCCTCATGCTGCCCTGAGCTCCACAATCCGTGACTTCCCTTTGTGTCAACCCTAATCCCTGGGGACATTTCAACTGTTTCCTCTCCTGCCACACACTCTATCCAAAAGCCTCTTCTCAGTCTCTCTTTAGGGGAAAGATTTCACTGCAGATCACAGTTCCAAAGTTCCGAAAATACCAGGCAATGTTATAGCTCCTGGGAGAGAGTCTCCATAACCTGCCCTATGGGATGCAACCCGGAGGCTAGAGCGGATTACTGCTGTTCCCGGGGAAGGAACGAGCTCTGGAATCTGCTTGCCAAGCAAACTGAAACAGGGAAGGGAAGGCTCCAAGGTTCGGGGCGAAAACCTGTGGTGCAAGTGACAAGGTGAGACTCAGAGCAAACCCAGATAAGCTTTTAGAAAATACATAAGAAGAAGGATTTGGCAAGAATCTAGAGGAAGGAAAGAAAGGAAGAAAGGAAGGAAGAACAGGAAGACTAGGAACATAGCATTTTAACTTTATTAAGACCAGAATTAGAAGATTTGTCTTCACTTAAAAATAAATCATTCTTCCATCTTTGTTTGAAGAAGTAGAAATAGACCACCAGAGAGTTTTCTTCTTTCAAACTACAGTTCCTTAAATACAGCCCTTTCTCAGTTACATCAGTACCAGAAATATAGTTACAGCATTTTCTGAGGGAGTGTATTTTGAAAATTGCACATGAGGAAACTGTGCGTGGGTATGTTCTTACCCAGTTTAGAGCTTTGCACGTGATGTTACAGCAGAAGGTGTAGACTGCAGGGGAGGTGGGTGGAAGGGGCACTTTCTGAACTCTCCCCAGAGAAGTAGGCCAAGTGGATTTCCGACTAACCCATCAGCAGATCTGCGGTCCAGGAACTGCCCGAGCACACAGGCACTTGGTCAATGACCAATATGCCCTTGGGACGAGTACACGGATGAGGAAAGGGATTTCCTCGTTTGAGACCTCTAGTCATCGATGTTAACTGAACATCTACTCTGGGAAAAGTTCAGTGCTAAAGTGCCAGATTAGGTGGGAGGCAAGGAAGATCACTCTAAAGATATAAAAAATGTCAGTGTGCTCAGGCATCTTAAATCAAAAAGGAAGGCCCTGCCCAGTTCAGCTCAGCAGTTAGAGCATCAGCCCACAGATGGAAGAGTCATGGGTTTGATTCCGGTCAAGGGCACATACCTCAGTTGTGGTTCGATCCCCCGTCCTGGTCGGGGTCATGTAGGAAGCAGCCAGTTAATGTGTCTCTCTTACATTGATGTTTTTCTCTCTCTCTCTCTCTCCCCTACTCTCTCTCTCTCTCTCTCTCTCGCCTTCCCTCCCTCCCTATCTGAAAGTCAGTGGAGGGATATACTTGGGTGAGGATTAAAAAATAAATAAATAAAAATCAAGCTAGGAAGATTGCACATGCGCACAAATACAACATGAAAGAGCAACAGATAAGTGTCACTAAAGATGCAAAGATATATTGAACTCAGATTTCCCATGTCCCTGGTATCCGCTCTTATTTGAGATATCTGATTTAACCCAGGTCCTGATCTTATTTTGATAGTATGGGCTCCTTCACCTGAACGATTCAGCTTGGTGTTTTTGACCTTGAACCACCCACCTATTTCAATCATGTGAACTGGCATGATTTCCCTCACCAATCTGCCACAGCACACCTTCCATTTCATAGGGATCCTCTTCTGTGGCGTGTAAACCTTACATCACCCAACACAACACAGACTGGATGGAGCAGCACCGGGTGATTCCTATGAAGACATTCCCAACACAGATCTTGCCTGGGTGCCTCTCAGCAACACATTGCGCAGAGTGAAAGAGTGGTTTCCTCGTGCAATTAGGAGACAGTGACTCACGCGAAGTGATCCCGTCCCATGGGGACAGCGCATTGTACTCGCTGACTTTTAGGTGCGCACACTGAATAGTAGCCCAGACTGGATATTATCAAGTCCTGCTAGCCTGTGCTCTCTCCTGAATGGACAGAGACACTACCTTGGAGAAAGTTCTGTATCAGGTGGCGGATGAGGATCAAAGCAAACAGCCTCTTTCCATCACATTCAACCTCACCTGCTGCCTCGGGGAACATTTAGGTGTGAGGAAAGATGAACTAGCTGTATCCACTGCATTTTCATAACTTTTGTTATAAACCTGGCAATGGTACTTTTTAATTAGTATTTCATATCTCAAAATTAATCCTAAAGGATCTGAAATGAGAAAGTATAATAAAGGAACTTTAGGACCGATTTCTAGTACTGTGATTCTAAACGGGGGTAGCTAAGCATTTTGCTCCTTTGAGAGAACTCGGTCACACCTGCAGTCATTTCTGATCTTAGGACTGATGTGGGGTGGCGACTATCATCTAATGGGTAAAGACCTGGGATGCTGTGAAATTTCTTACAATGCATAGGACAGCCTCCACAACAAACCTTAAAATGTCAATGGCCCTCAAGTTTAGAAACTCTACCCTAAGGGAAAGAGCCTGAGTTAAGAGTAAGAAGACCAGGGTTCTAGGCCAGGTTATACCTCCTATTAACACTGCAGCATTGGGCAAGTACCTTAAGCTCTTTGCAAGTCAACTTTTTCATCTTTAACACGGGAATGTTAATCTGCTCCACTCACCCACTCAGGGCTGTATGTAACAATCAAAATAATTGTATGTGGTATACAAAGACGAACTGGCACTTTTATTGTTTAGCATCACAACTTCTTCAACATCCACATTCTCAGTCTACCCTTTCTACAGACACAAATTCAATCTACATATATTTACATAGGGCCTACAGAATAAATAGGACAGTTTTAATCTTATTCAAGAAACCTAAATACCCATGGAAAGTCAAATGAGCTTCCGGTCCTCCACAGCCCAGACAAAGGGGAAAAAAACTCTCTTGTCAACACAAGGTTAGCATTCAGCTTTCCTTTGTCAATGATCTACAGAGAGAATCAACCATGGGTCGGAAAACACTTACCGCATGGATTTTCTTTTCATGATGGCAAGATCCAGGCGTCCTGGACACACACTCGGGGCAGCACTGGCTGGCAGCTATTTGAAGCACTTCTCCCTGCGCATTTAAAAACAGCTCAGTGTAAAACAGCCGCGGCAAACGGTCACAATGGGTCTTTGCCCCCAGAGCCATCTCGGATTCACTAAATCTCATGAGTTTCCCCGGGTGACAACAATAGACAGGATAAACCGAATAAACCAACAAAAAGGATTCTCTCTGTCAAGATGAGCTTCTCTCAAAGATAAAATGAACCCCCTTGTGGAAGCAATTTCCTTGGAAATTGTCTATATCTTTTCACGTGGAATGAAGTGAAGAATTTTATTCATTAGAAATGCTTCATCTGAGTGCCACATAAGAAAAGCAGCGAGGGTGGGAGGAGAACTAGCTCTTGGCTGGGGTAGCGGTGAGGGGAGGCCTCAGAGCTGGTGGCCACAGGTCCTCCGGGTCTCCTATAGCGGCCTGATGCGCTCAGCAGCGGGGAGCTGAGGTTCTGAGTTCACGTTCCCCTGGGACACAGAGGAGCAAGGCACAGACGGAAGGCCAAAGCTGGGAGGGGAAACAGCACCGTTGAGGCAGCATGTGTGCTGTGGAGAGCTGGTGGATTCATGGGCTCTGGGAAAGGTCTATGTTGTTTTTTAAGGCTTCTATAATTTCAATGTGTTTCCTTATAAGATGTGATACTATCAAGGGAATGCGTGGCCACGTGACACCTCAGGGTTTATTGGGAAGTTGTCACGTTAGCTAACCATCCATTTATCTAAGAGTTGTTAAAACTATGGAGCAAAGAGCTTATGTTTGTCTTTTGGAGCCAGTGGTTCTCCCACTAGATCCTCTGCTTCATCTTGTTCCTGCACTATATACATCTTAGCATTTCCTCAAGTCTAAGGATGTGGCAGAACAGGCAACAAGTGATTTTGGTTAAAAATGGTAGGAGATCCTGCATTAGCCAGGAAATCATAACTTGTTCATAGAATAAAAGTCTACAAAGAATTCAGCTGATGCTCGGCCAGTGTGGCTCATTGGTTGAGCACTGACCCATGCACCAAGAGGTCACCGGTTCGATTTCTAGTCAGGGCACATGCCCAGGATGTAGGCCCAATTCCCAGTGGGGGGCATGAGGAGGTGCCAATCGATGTTCTCTCTCATCGATGTTTCTATCTCTCTCTCCCTCTCCTTTCCTCTCTCTCTAAAATCAATAAAAAAAAAAAAATTTAAAAATACATTAAAAAAAAAAGAATTCAGCTGCAAGAATGAAAAAATGTGTGTTCGTTTGTGTGTGTGTGTGTGTGTGTGTTATAGTTTCCTTGTTATTTTGGGCTGCTTGTATTTAAAAAAATCATGCCTACAAGAGAATTGTAATTTTATATAACTACATTCACAAGAGAAATGGGACTACAATTTTATAACTGTTAATCCATAAAACAGACAAATACACCGGTAACGGTAATCACCAAATTCTTCCTATTTGCTTGGTAAAGGGTAAACTTAACTATGAGATTTTATGAAATTCTACATATTATACAATGTTAATGACTTTTCATAAAAGTGCCCTCTGAACCCCAATAAAAAACTACACTTGTACAATTTCCATTAAGACAGAAGACTGTAGACAGTAGAATGTACATTAGCCTAATTTGCACTAAGAATTTCATACAAATAGAAAATGAGATAAACCAAGTATTTATATTCTAACATGGAAGCAGAGAGCAAGGGAGAAAGGCAGGTCGAATGGGAGAGTTCAAGGGATATTACACACTCCCATATTCGTTGTCTTTGTTTTACATAAAAACTGATTTTCAGATTTGGCCATCAAAGCTCATTTCATAAGTGTAATATCCGTTATTTGTGAGTGGCAGTGGAGGGGTCTCCATCTTGAGTCTATCTATTGAACTTCTGGTTGAACCTGAAAGGTTATTTGGAGCTAAAGGAAGAGCAAAAAAATTTGCAAAGGGTGCTTAGAAAAGGAGAGACAGGGGGTTCTTGCTACCTGGCCATGTCACCTTGCATAGCCATGTGAACTGTGGGCTACATGGAACACATAAGCCTGTGGCTCCTCCAGGCTTTGCACTGGGGAGCACTGGGAAGTGGCTGCATGGACAAGGGGCATCAATGAAGATTGCTGGGCGAGCTGGGCAAGATTACTTGTGCAGGATCTAGAAGAACCAACGGACAATAATTATGATGATCATTTGATAATCATAGTTAACACTTATTGAGTACTTAGGATAGCCAGGTACTCTCTAAGCACACATGTGTATGTATATGTATATATGTGTGTGTGTATATAATTTAATTCTCACAACAATTTGGTTAGGTAAATACTATGATCTGCACTGAGGTTTGCAGCTGAAATCCCACCCCATGTAATAATATGGTGTTCCTTTGCATGGCACTGTCCTCTCCACCTATCTGTTCCCCAGAAATCCTTACAAGAGGATTGCTTCTGACAGGACAGGGTTCTAAATGCCTGTTCTCTTTTTCTCAATCTTTGTCTCTGTCTCTATCTTTGTGTCCCTGTCTAGCTTGCTATCCTATATGGATATAGGATGTAGATAGAAAATCTATTATACAGGTTATAGGATGAATAAATAGATATATGCATACATGCATACATCTATTAAAATTGCCATTGGCATTGGTTTACTTCCAATCCATTCAGGAGCAAAAAATAAACACACAATAGAAACCCATTAATAATAATAATAATAATAATAATAATAATTTAGTTTAGGGTACGAATAATTTAGTTTAGTTCATTAACTTGTGCCATGAATTAATGTAAATATACCACAGCAGATTTGAATAACAATTCATGCTGCTGAGAAACATAAAGGAAAACGTAAAAGCAACATGGTGTAATAGAAATTATGTTGGGTCATTAGCCAGAGACTAAGGTTCTTGTCATGGCTGTGCCACGTACTACCTCTGTGTCTTTGAGCAAGTGGTTAAACCACTAAAAATCTGTTTCTTTGTCCATAAAATAAGAAAGTCTAAGTGAATTCTAAAGGCCTCTTATAGTTCTATCATTCTGTGATCTATTTTATTACTTAAAATAAAGAACCCAAATGCCCTGGAATATATTGACATGTTCTTGGAGTTGAAAGTTTCTTACGGTTGGATCATCTGGTCCAACCCCAACCTTCTCATTACAGAGAAGACACCTCCTTAGAGTTCACACTGTCTGATTATGTCATTAGCCAATTTGCCAATCATTCCTTCATAGTCACTCAGTAAACACTTGACACCTTGGTCTCACTTTTTCTCAACCCTGTATCTAGAGCTAATTCTGGACAGCATCAATGTCCATGGAAGTGACCAGTCTAACATTCTATCCTTTTATACTCTTAATCACCGCAATTCAAATACTCTTCACCTCTACTTCTCTTGAGTTCCCCATGGTCATGGCCAACCTTGGTTCTGTCTACATTCCAAATTATTCTCTACCAGAAGCTTTCAACTCAGCCTTCTAGCCTTTAACTCTCTCTAGCCTTTGCTCCCACTCATCACACATCCTTCAGGAAGATCTTTGAGCACTTCTTTTCCTTGCGGTCATCCAGCCTCCAGCAGGCCTCATTGTCCTATTCAAATGATCCTCAATGCCCAGCACTCGCTGAACCTCTATTCTTTTTCTCCATTAACGTGGCAGAATCCCAGTCATGGATCTATTTCACAATTTGCCTTATTCTCTCTTATACCTTGCCAGTAAGTGATGCTGAGAAAAATCATTCTACATGCAGCTTGATACTCCCACAGGTTCATGGTCTCCTATCCCGGTGAGCCCTTAACACCATACACAAATACTTTACCTTGACCTTGGTTGGTCCCTTTCTCTCCTCAGTGACAACTAACATTCACTACTCTCTTCTAGCTCCTGACCACACTCAAAGTCTTCACAAAGTAAGCTCTCTAAGGATGAACTACTTCATTCTCCTATCCTTCTTTTTTTTTTCATTGTTAAGACTTTTTTCCTTCATTTTATTTTTGTTACAGATGTTTCTCCTTTTTTTCCCCATTGACACCCTCCTCCCCATCCCCCCGCACCCTTTTCCCGGCTTTGTTGTCCGTGTCCATTGGTTACATCCCTCTTTTTTACCCACAAATTTAACTATGTCTGTATCCACCCATGGCTCTCTTTCCACTTTAGAGAGTGAAGCTGTCCTCCCAAGCCCATACTCCGGATCCCACATACTCTATTCTTCCCCAAAACTACTCCTTCTAATCATTCACTCTGTCTCTCCTCCCTAATCCATCCCTTATAAGTTCAACTTCTCTCCTTCTTCTAGGTTATTCCCCTTACTTTCCTAAGATGATTATATCTCTCTCATGCTAATATCAAAACAAAAACAAAACCTTTTCCCTTCCCTTGTTTGGTCCTTCTTCACATATTGACTGAGCACTGTCTGTGTGCCATACACTGTGCTGTCTGATGGGCTGCAATAGGGAAGAAAACACAGTTCCTGTCCTCAAGAAGCCAGGAGTCTGGAGGAAGAAGCAGACCAACAGGCGTTTGCAGTGTGGTCAAGGGCTGCAATGAGGGTGTGCACAAAGCATCAGGGCACACATAGGAGGCTCACTATTTGGAGATGGGAGGGTCACAGAAATTTCACAAATGTAGTGGTGTCTGCCTAATGTCCCATTTCTTACTTCCATTCTCAATGAAGCTGCCTGAAAGGGTAGCCTATATTTGGCCTTCCTTTCCCCACTTTTCATCATTCCTCAAACGTCTGTAATAGAGCTTCTACTCCTACCACTCTACACACACCAACTTCAGGATGGTCCCCAATGGCCCACATGCTGCCAAGTCTAATGGACCATATGCATTTCTCCTCCCACTCACTGTCTCACCTGTGATCAACACTATCGCTACAAACTCCTCCTGGAAACTCTCTACTCTTCTGGCTACAGTAACACTGTTCTCTTCTCTAACCATTTCCTATCTCTCTTTTTTTTTTAATCCTCACTTGAGGATATATTTTTATTGATTTTAGAGAAAGAAGACAGAGAGAGAGAGAGAGAGAGAGAGAGAAAGAGAGACATTGATGTGAGAGACAAGCATCAATTGATTGCCTCCCACACACGCCCTTACGGAGGATCGAACCCACAACCTACGTATGTGCCCTGACCAGGAATAGAACCCGCAACCTTTTGGTGTACAGGATGATACTCCAACCAACTTAGCCACTCAACCAGGGTTACATTTACCTCTTGATCCTGTCTTTCTCATCTTCCTAGGTTCTCTTTTATGTTCACCTCCCCTTAAATGACTACATTTCCCCAAATTCCATTCTTGGCCTTGTACTCTTTGTCACACAATCTCTTTGGCTGAGCTCATTAATTCTAAACATTTGTACTGCTGTCTACATGCTAATTATATCCACATAATGTCTTCAACCCTATCTTCTCCTCTGAGCTTTAGACTCATATATCCAACTGTCTTTATGAAATATCCACCTGGTGTTTCCATGGACACGTCAAACTCAATGTGCCCCAAACTGAAATCATCAATTTCTCCCCAGATGGGATGCTTTTCCTCATTCTCCTACATTCTCACTACCAGTTGATGACTCAGCTAACCTACTAGTCATCAAGTCATAAATATGGGTGTCCTAGCTCCTTTTCCTTCCCCTCACCCTCCTACTTTCATCCAGCCTGCTGATTCATCCCCTGAATATATGAGACTGTCCTTTCCTCTTGCTTCAACCCTACCAGGGCTCTGATTTCAATACTCTCCCTCCCATCTCACAGCCTCTGCACCGTCTCCTCATAGCGAATACTATGTGTTATCTTTGAAAAAACAGAGATATTTCTAAAACCTGCCTATTCTACCCTGATGCCTGAAACATTCATTAGTATTCTATCATCTTAAAAATAGGATTCCAAGCTTCGGCGTACACCACAGAAAGCTCTCCATAACCCTGAACTTACCAACTCTCTAGCCCCATCTCTCACTCATTCATACAGTCGGTCAAATAATATGTATTGAGTGCCTACCAGTCAGGTGCTATTGTCGGTGCTGAGGATATACAGTAAACAAAAGAGATGGTAAACAAGAATTGTAAGTAAAATCTAGAGTATGTCAGATAGTAGTTAGTGTCAAGAAGAAAACTGAAGCATGGAAGAAGGATAGGAAATGTAGGAGGTGGAGGACTGCAACTTTAAAAAGAAAGACATTTGGGCAAAACTTAAAGGAAGTAAAAGATCAAGGCATATATTTGTGGAGAAAAACAATCTCTGTGGGAAGCACAGAGTGCAAAGGCCCCATGGCGGAGGTGTGCTTGGCACATCCAGCGAATGGCAAGCAGCCGCGATGTCTAAAGCACAGTGAGCAAGGGAGAGAGCAGTTGGTTAATTAAAGGGTTACAATAGCACCTTATAGGACCTGTGAAGAGTTACTGTGAGAAAAGAAACCACTGGAAGGGTTTAAAGAAGAGAAGCAACATGATCTGACTTCAATTTTAATAGGATCACCCTGGCTACTATATCAGGGTTACAGTGAGAAAGGCCAGTACAGAAACGGCAACAAGCTGTACAGAAACGGGTCGCTGTGAGCAGGAAGCAGATGATAACAGTACGGCTGCTAAGAGCAGGGAGGCCGCGTACGGAACGCACTGTTTCGGAAGAGCGGGTGGGTTTGCTAATATGCTGGATATGGGATGTGAGAGAAAGTGGGGAGCTGAGGATGACGCTGCTTGCTGGCCTGAGGAAGTGGAAGAAGGGAGTTTGCCATTTACAGAGGTGAGAAAAATTAGGACAGATACACATGAGGAAGGGACAAAATCATGTCTGGTGTGGAACAAGGGTCGAGCCTCTTTCTGCAAAGGGCCAGGTAGCAAATATTTTAGCCTTTGGTCTGTGTCAGAACCACACAACTCATGTCACTAGGATGCAGCCATAGGCGATACATAAATAAATGCATCTGTCTGTTTGAATAAAACTTTATTTATGGACACTGGAACTTGACTTCACATAATTTTCACATCATAAAATACTGTTCTCTGTTGATCTTTCCCAACCATTTCAAAATGCAAACACCATTCTTGATCACAGGTCACACAGTCTAGACTGTCAGCTGATTCATGGTATGGAACACATTTTGTTTTCAGCAATACAGTCTATGGCTTATAACATTTATTTCAGGGCTTTTTCTGTGATACCACAATTATGACCAGTTCAGATTTGGACATGAATTACTCAGCAAGCTAAATAGTGATCTTTTAGGAGCATTTACACCGTAAAATAGAAAGCCCCATAGCATACAACAAAATATTACTGCATTTACCAACCCCTGATGTACAACCGGCTTCTCAGAAACAGACCCATGCAGAAATTGAGTCATCCCTTAAATGTATACAGAACCTTTACTTCAAAGCTAGAAACAGAAATGTATTAGCACTGGATGGTATGAAAGCTCAAGATTAATCACTGTGGAGAGAGCAAAAAAAACTTAAAAAAATAAACTACTTGTGAAATTGACAGAATGCTTTTTTAGAAAAAAATAATTGGTCTTCTCCAGGGAATTTCAAATGTTCAAATTTGAAGCTTAAGCTCTTTTTATTTTAATAGACTCACTTTAAAAAGGAAAGAGTCAGCACCTGGAAAAAATATTCTAACAGCATAGATGTGTAGTTAGAAAAAAACTGAAAATTTTTAACCGAGGGACAGGATGAAATATCCCTCATACACTTGGTCAAATACCAGCTATTTTTAAGTCAGAACTTCTCACGTTCCTAGGGAGTCCAAAGGCAGCACAATAATACAATCAGAATGAATAATGTTTCTAGAAAATCATCTTTATGAACTTGATCCTGATTTTCAATCCATTCAATGGCTTGGAATTGCTGGTTAGTATCAGTAGCTTTGGCAACTGTTGAGCCCAGAAAAAAATCTCTGGGCAGCAGTTGGTTCATTAATTGCATAATCATGATTAAGTTGCTTAAAATTCTAGGCTTCACTTTCCTCACCTGTCAAGTGGGGATAAAGATATCTATCCCACATAATAGTAAATGAACTAACATTTGTAAAATCTTTAACTGAGTGCCTTGTCCAAAGTACTAAATGCTCAATAAACAGAAATCAAGATATTCTTAAATATGATAGGCAAAAATTCTCTCCCACATTTCATAAAGCTTCCAATTTGGGATAAAAAACTAGATGGTTGAAAAAATGCAAAAACCCTACCGTTTCAGTGACTTTACCAATCACATTTAGGACACATTTAGCATATCATACCTTCTCAAAGGCACACTGAGGGTTTCTGCAAACAGCAGGTTTGCAGATAACAATATCACCATGGCAACGGCAATTCTGGCATGAATCAGGCTTCCAAATCGTGGCATCCTGCAAAGAAGCATAAGCTCTGAGTTACAAACTGATCAGTCAAAGTATGAACACACAAAAGCAGCTCCTTCAAGGCCCCTACAGCCGGAACAATTAACAGGCAAAGGAGAAGTCACAGGCACACATAAGTGCTTGCTGGGCACTGATTACACCTCGAGAGGCAATACAAGCAGTATAATCCATTTCACCACAGTCAACCCACGTAGCCAAAGACAAGGGCATGCAGCAGAAAGCTGTCGATACCCAGAGTAAAAAATCATCGATTGACCTGAAACGTCAGGAGAACAAGCTGCTCCCTGACTTGAAGTTTCTCTTTGCTGTTAAGCAGCAAAAACCATCAGAGCCTATTTAAAAGAAAACGACACTTGGACTAGCACTAACCAGCATTTTCCAGCACTTTTCTACTACACACTTTAATGCTTATCAGAAACGAGAAGAACCCAAGTAAGTAGTTCAATAGTTTTTAAGGTAGAACAACCTACACACTGAGTGCCTAGGTGTCCAGATGTATGCCAGGCATTTGGGGGTACAAATAAAGCACCATCAGTCAGATCTCACAAATTATTTTGGGTTATGCACACAAGGGTATTAAATAAACAAAAACTGATGACACTATGTTAGTTCTCAACCAATGGGAAAGAAAAGTAATGGTCATAGCAGAAAAGTAAAATTGGGTTCAGTGCAAGAAGGACCTAGAAATGTCCTTCCTACTTCCTGCCTTCCATCATGCCTTCCCTAGTTTCAATTGTGCCCATCTGAAGTACCTTTGAGCCCAACTATAGCGCAGAACCCACAGAGATCAGTTTCTGTCCTTTGCAAGGCTGCTTGGTAGGCTTCGAACTGAAGCAGTAAAGATGCCATAGACTGTACTGAAATATATCTTCCCAGAAAGTTCCTAACCTAAATTCCTATTTAGTATGGGTTGAAAACAACCATCCTCTCTGGCTGAGTTTTAAACACTCAACCTCTTCTAAGAAAGCTGTCCGTGTTCTTCTCCAGTTTAAAACTATGACATCTCTCATCTTTACTACCGATGGGATAAAGTGCAGATGCCATATCAGGCACCTGCCTCTCTCCCTGGCCTTGGCAAACCTCATAGTCCTGAGACTTTCGTTCCTCCACTCACGTCGATCAAGCCATCGGACAGCCCGAGCCTCCCTATTTGGTGTCACACTTTACCCTCCTCTGGAGATCCCCATTCTTCCTTCACGTCCCCAGAGACAGTTTGCAACCCAACATGCTTCTTATAAGCCCCAACCTCAAGGATAAATAGTTCCTAACCCTTAACCCTGCTTACTGCACACCCGCACTCAGGTGTGGCTCTCCACTGATTCTCTGCGACCCGCTGTGCCCTGCATTCACTTACATGCCCGTTAGCTTGCTAGACCAGAACATAAGCCCCTCAGAGCAGGCACTGTCCTTGACTGGCCACTGTACGTCCTTCGAAAACCAACGTTCACAGTTCATATGATGCTTAGTAAAGACATTTTCCGTCTTTCTAGAGATTGTTATCGTTTCTTTCTCAGTCAACCAAATGAAGTGCTGTTAAAATACTTTGGGGCAGAGTAAGAGCCGTGTCCCAGTTCCTGATAGAGGCATCAGAACACCAGCATTTGGCTTGAAGTGGATGAGTGGAGAGCTGGCAGGTGCTGGCAACAGACACTTACACCGCAAAGCTGAAATCAAACAAAATGGTTAATGTTATGTGTCAACTTGGCTAGGATATGGGGCCTGGTTGTTTGGTCAAACACCGGCCCAGATGTTGCTGTGAAGATATTCTGTGGATGTGATTAACTTATGATCAGTCGATTAAGCACATACAGGAGATTTCCCTCGATAACATGGGGGAGTCTCATCCAATCAAATGAATGCTTCAGAGCAAAAACTGAAGTTTCCTGAAGAGGAAGGAATTCAGTTTCAAAGCGATAACACAGAAATTCTGCCAGAATTCCCATACTACCAGCCTGCACTACAGATTTCAAAATTTCAGACTCAAGGCTGTAACTTCAATTCCTGCCTGAATTTCCAACTTGCCAGCCTGCCGTACAGACTTGGAACTTGCCAGTCCCCACAACTACTGTACAAGCCCAGATACATATGTCTCCTATCAGTTCTGTTTCTCTGAAGGACCCTGTCTGACACACCAATGTTGCGCTGATCTACATGGATGTGCACAACATTCCTGAGCAAAAATGAGGTCATCATTTTGGATCGAGAAATGTTAAATTCATACAGAACGTCTTACTGAATGTGCTTCAAACTCAAAGTCACTTAAGAAACATAAAATACATCTGCCCCTGCCCAGTGTTGCTCAGTGGTTAGAACAATGACCCACACAGCAAAGAGTCACGGGTTCAATTCCCAGTCAAGGGCACGTACCTGGGTTGCAGGTTCAAGCCCTAGCCCTGGTTGGGGTATGTGTGGGAAGCAACCAATCAATGTGTCTCTCTCACATTGATGTTTGTCTGTCTGTCTGTCTCTCTCTCTCTTCCCTTCCTCCCTTCAACTCTCTCTAAAATCTTCAAAAAAGGAAAATATTCTCAGGTGAGAATTAACCAAAAAGAAAACACACACACACACACACACACACACCTGAAGCCAGATTACATTCCCAGGAGCCAGTTCACAGATATCGGAGTCGAAGCAAATGAGTACTAGAACCTGACTTGGAATACCTCTGAATCTCTCTCTTTATTGCTACAGTGCACTCCTCTGAGATTGGCAATAGTGTGCCAACAATGCCTACTCTTAACCCAAACAGCAAGGTGAGGAAAAACAAATTCCATTTCCAAGCACAATGTAATATATATTTCCTGCTGATTTCAAGAAAACGATATTAGTTTCAGGATACAGATTAAATAAAAATGACAACTTCACAAAGCCAGCAGCTACCATTTATTGATCATTATCTTATGCTGACTTAAGCCTGACTCTTAGAGCAGGAAACACTGATGGGAGGAGGCATGTGTGGTACTGCAGGAAGGTGGCCTGGTTTTCCTTCCCACCTCGGCCATGATCCTGGAGGGCTGTGCCCAGCAGAGAGGGACATAGGTGCGCATTGATGCCACCTATGCAAAACACTTACCTGCATAACAGCCCTCCGGAGCTGGCACTATCCCTATTATGCTTATCCCCATTTTAAAGATGAGAATTCAAGGGATTGAGCAATTTATTTACCCAAGTTCACAAAACTCTATGAGCTCCAA
Source organism: Molossus molossus (assembly GCF_014108415.1). Classification (NCBI taxonomy): domain Eukaryota; kingdom Metazoa; phylum Chordata; class Mammalia; order Chiroptera; family Molossidae; genus Molossus; species Molossus molossus. The sequence continues at coordinate 57,566,159 of NW_023425344.1, read as the reverse complement.
GAACTCAGGCAGCCTGGCCTTGATTGCTCGTGTCACCATTTATTAATGATGAGGCCCTTATCAAGTTAAGGTGTCTGTGTCCCAGGTTCCTCATTTGTAAAGTAGGGACGATAAAGTACTTAACTCATAGGGTTATTGAAAGGATAAAATGAGATGATGTATTTAAAGAGATCTGAACAGCGCCTGGAAGTTACTAAGAACCCATTAAATGTAATTTGGTTTAATCCAAATGCTTTCTACAAAGCCACAAGCATTTAGCAAATAACTTTAAATTTTCCTTTTCTCATCGTGAAAACAGTCCCCTAGGTCCCTTGACTTCCCCATCTTCCTATTCCAGCCTACACAGATCAAACAGAGTGAAACCACGACTGTGTTAGGACCCCAGCACCGAGAAGACCCAGGGCTCTGCAGGAGGAGAAATGAACCCACAGATGGCGTTTGCAGGACTGCTCAGGTAACGGGAAAAGCTTCTGGGCCGCTAAACTGACACATGAATCTGTGTCTTCATTTCCCTCTGACCGTGGAGGGTCCACCAGCTCCACGCACTCCCTTCAGGCTTGTGTGGCTCTGAGGCGCCAGGCATCTCGACTCTCCAGATGCAACATTCTCTCACCGGGCATCTGGTTCTCTGCATCTCAGTGATTTGCTCGGTGACCCCAGCCTTCATAACAGTCCATGGCTCCTTTCAGCAGCTCTCAATCACTGGGTTTGGCTTACTGAACTCTAAACAGTAGACTTCTAAGAATATGAAATGAGCCCTGGTCGATTTGGCTCAGCGGTTGGAGCATCGGCCTGCAGACCAGAGAGTCCTGGGTTCGGTTCCTGCTAGGGGCATGTACAAAAAACAAAAAAAAGAAAGGAAATCCTGACATTTGCACCAACCCAAGGGCATTATGCTAAATGAACTAAGACAGATGCAGAAAGACAAATGCTGCATAATCTCACTTATGTGTAGAATCTAAAAAAAATTAAAATATGAAATGATTTTTCACTTACATTCAGAGAACCATAACTTACTTTTCTTTATGTTAATTCAAAGTTAAATTCATCTGGACCCAGGAAGCCTCCCTGAATTTGTTTACCTACTGTCTATGACTCTTCAAGGAAGATCTCGTTTTATTCCATTTGTCTACTCCCGTCACCTGGCACAATTCCTGAGTTTTGGATGAATCTGTTAATGAACAACCCCAAGTACTTGCTTACCCACAAAAAAATACCTGTCCAAGTGAATTGAGACACCCCAGTTAGGATACAAGATCTTGACAACACATTGTTTAAGTGATGTCACTGCAAAATCCCCACAATGTTATTACTTCACTCATTCAAACTATGTTTGAATAAAATTTTTCCTTCATCTAGGCATCAGATTTGTCAAAAAAATACTTATAATAATGTCCTCATAGAATAAATAATTTATGGTTAATTTTACTTTACTTTTATTTTTATTTTTAAAGATTTTTATTGATTTTAAAGTGAGAGGAAAGGAGAGACACTTTACCAAGACCTAGAAAGATGGCCTTATATTTTTTAGGTCTAAAACTTTAAGAATCAATTTCTATGGTTCCATAAAACTGCTTTATGGCGGTAGGAATATGAGGGTTCCTCAATAGCTGAAACTTTGGATAAAGTCATAAAGACCAAAGAAATAACACTGTAAAATAAGTTTTACAGATTTTCCATGTTACTATTGCAATTCTGTCGCTTTAGAATCCTTTCTTCCAATCTAACACACTCTGCAAAAGACTCTTAAAATAGTTTTTCTCTAGAATATAGATTAAAGGATTAGATTTTGACAAGCCTAAAAAGCAATCAAAATATGATCTGTTTAAACAGCTTTTTATATATTTTAGTAATATGTGAATAAAATGTTCTTACAAATAATATAGTGCCTCCATCTCCCAATTTTTTGTAACTTCATTTTTATTGTTGACATTATTACAGATGTCCCTATTTTCCCCCTTTGCCCACCTCCACAAAGCCCTCCCCCCTTTCCTCTGGCCATCACCACACTGTTGTCCGTGCCTATGGGTTATGCATATATATGTTCTTTGGCTAATCCCGTCATCTTCTTTCATCCAGTCTCCCCCCACACCCATCACCTCTGACAGCTGTCAGTCTGTTCAATGTATCCATGTCTCTGCTTCTATTTTGTTTATTAGATTCCACATACAAATGAGAGCATATGGTATTTGTCTTTCCTGACTGGCTTATTTTACTTAGCATAATAATCTCCAGCTCCATCCATGCTGTCACAAAATGAAAGATTTATTTTTAAGTAATAGCAAGATGCTTCAATGAAAAAAAAAAAAAACTTATTTCACTTGGTTAAGTATTTACTAAACATTTAATTAGTGCTAAAAAATAAACAATGACTATATCCCTCATCAGTACTCAAATTACTGGGGGAAATTATCTGTAGTATTCTATAAAAGCAGATTATCAACTGTTAACATAAATTTTCTTTCATCTGAATGGTATAATAATCCTACTTCAATTATTGATTAATTCATCTCATTTTAAATTCTCTTGGTTTCTGACCAAAAATGAGAAAGACAAAACAAAGCTCCCTCAAAGCAGTACTTTCAAGTTATAAAATGGTATGCAAAATATTCCTTGCTGTTAAAAAATATTATGTGCATGGAAACAAAGTATGGAATTATGTAAAGGGTAGCAAGTGAAGGGTAGTCATTCCTAGGTGCGGATTCTAGGTGATTTTTTAAAGTTTTTTCCTTTATTCTTATTCATATTTTCTATTTTTTTCAATAACAAAACTATGTAACTTAACTTGATATTTTAACATATTAAAATTTCCTAGAAAAGCTTGACCAGTAATAACGGGTATGTGTACTCCCCCATGTAGTCAATAAAACATATTTCTTTAAATAAAGTATTTTCACAAAAATCTCAGATTCTCAAAGCCCTCTAAGAAACTTAGTGTTGGAATATAGAGCTGATGAGACCCTCCCAGGTCGGAAGTGTCTGACCAGGACTTCCGGCTTCCCTTGGGGCGATGGCTGTGGGAAGCCTTGGACCTCAGGTCCCTGTAAACTTGTATCTGGAAAGATGACACGACACTCTCCCTTTTCTTTTTCTATGAGTGTTTTTTTTTTTTTTTAGTTTTAGTTTGTTGTTGTTGTTCTTTGTCTTCCTAGTTCTGATGGTTCTTCTGGCATCAGAAATTACCGAATCTTCTGTTCCTATGTTAGGTCCTTGGGAGACCCAAACTCCGTAAGTCAAATGGGAGGACCAAATGGGAGACTGTGTGATGAGGGTACAAGTTTGGGGCTGACAAATGAGAGCAGTTGGAACCACGTGGAGGAGGTGGGTGCTGTCTCCCCAGGCACCTCTGTGCGGACAACTCGTACTTGGAGCCGCCTCCAGGGTGGGACTTAGAAGGTGGCGATGGCTTCAGGACAGAATTGCCGTGGCTCCTGGCACCTTCTCTATTGTGTAAAAAGTTCCCATTGCGACTTATTTCTCTCTCTGACCTACTTCCTACCCTGACTCCCAACCTTTTCTACCTGGCTCTAGCTACACTGGTTTTACTGCTGTTCTGGAACTACCAAGTGCACTCCCAGCACAGGGCCTTAGAACGTGCCATTTCTCTGCTTGGAGCGCTCTCCCCCCAAATCTCAGCGTGGCTTATTCTTTCACTTCATTCAAGTGGCTCCTCAAACACGACCTCCTCAGACAGCATTTTGTTGCCTATCAATTCCTTTACCCTGTTTTCTTCCTAGCACTCACCACCTGACATTATATTATACAGGTACTTTTTATGGTCTCTCTCTAGGAACGCAGGGATTTTGTTTGTTATGTTCCCTGCTGTGTCCCTAAAGCCTAGAACAGTCCTCACATACACTAGATGAAACTTATGTTATCTCTTAAAGTTATTTTTTAAATGTCAGGTAGAAGAGCATAGGCAGAATCTGTGCTCTGGAGTCGAGCTGTCACAGGGAGTGACTTCGAACCACCTACCAAATACATACAGTGAGCCATTTATCTAAACTTCCGGCGTCATCCCAAAGTTTCCTGCGCTCAGTGAGGGTTTTTAAATTAACCGTGTTCCCTACTTGTCCGTCGAAGCAATAAAAGGGCCACAGTGTTCGACCTGGCCTCCTGTCTTCATTTCTGGAGGTTCGTTTTCCTGACATGTCTGGTTTTCAGAAAAGATAATCCATAAAAAAGGGTTCTTTGACCCAGCTCCAGTTTGGGCATGGAAATAATGGTTCTTGTTTGGAAAGGCAGCATAAAGAAACGAATCAATAACTTTCATAAGGTTGTTTTAGAGTTCAATTCTTTCCCCAAGTGCCCTTCCTCAGACAGCTTAGATAAATAATACCTTTTTCATTTGGTCTCATTTTAAAGTTCACGTAAAGCTTCTCATCCAGACCCAAATAAAAAGGAGCAGAGGACACTATTGTTAAGAAAAGATATGAGTCCTTGTGTTTACATGAAAATTCTCTCCTTTCAGGAGGTGAAAATACAAATCAATGTCAAATGAAAGTGAAAAAGGCACACCACTTCTTTGAACCCTGTTTCAAAGCCTTGCTCTATATAACACCCCCTTTCAGAGTTTCTTGTTTTCCATACCAAGGGCCTAAGTAGTCTCCCATGTCAGCATCCTGGAGTGATTAGCTTGTACCTGATCTCCTCCTCCTGCTGTCTTAGAATGATAAACCTGAAGGCACCAGCTATGAGAATATCACTTGGCTACAGAAAGAACAGCATGAATCACAGATGAAAAGATAGCTGCTATATATAACTGAAAATGTCTTTGTTCAGTTGCTGACAAGAGACCCTGAATAGCATGGCAAGTTAACATCGTGTTCTTGTACACATCTTCTTAGAACAGCGTGGTCACGCAGGTGGAGGCAGGGAAGGGAAAGGGACCAGGCTACCTCCAAGGGCCAGTCCTCTGGGTCCTCCACACATATTTCATATACCTTCATAAAATATGTTACAATAGCTATAATTATCATCCCCATTCTACAGATGAGAAACACAAAGTTCAGAGAGGTTAAGTAATGTTTCCAAAGCTTGTAAGTGATGGTACCTATATTTGAACCAGCGTCCATTGGATGCTGAAGATTATGTTTTTCCCACTATATCCACCTCTGTATCAAACAGCCCTGGTCTATGAACACAGGTTATAGACCCCACTAACTCCAGTAACAATGCCAATATGGTAGAGTGGGTAAACTTGGGTTGAAATATCAATTCAATTACTTCCTAGCTTTGGCCCCTTGGACAAAGCTCTTAGTTTCTGAGTCTCCCTCTCCTAATATATAAGATAGGACCCAATAGGGTGGCAGTAGAAATAACATAAACTAATGTACTTAGCACAGTGATGGCCCACTCAGTAAATGGGTCTGGTCACTTGCCACAATCTTAACCTCATGATCAAGGTATTTTCTGTGACGGCATTTACAGATTTAGAAAATCCCTCCAGCTTCCATGATGAGGGTAAATCAACTCTGTCACAGCTTAAACGTTTACAAAATATTTCACTATAGAGAGCTATGGAAACTATACTCCTAGAGTGGTATATGGGGAGAGGTGGGGATATCCTCAAAACACAGAATACAATTAATTACCCAGTGAGTGAGTCGCATGGCAAATTCTGAAGCAGTGGAAACACAGGCTTAGCTCTGCGGCCCTCCTCACCTCCCCCTTTGTTTTAGCACAGTCATGTTTTGTCAAAGCCCAGCAAAGAGCACCTCAAAGACAAAACAAATTCCTAGAGATGTTAACCATATAAAAAGTTCTATAACGATTAAAAAGTCTGCCTCGTGTTTCTACTTAAGCAACCTAGATACTGGGGAGACTCTAACAGAGCTTAAACTAGTAATTCACTTTGTGTTCCCCTCTAACAATTCAGCTCTCAGACTTCATTTCATATTCCTAAGGCGAATGGAGAAAGAAAAAAACTAAACATTCAAAATGTTTGCAGACAAAATTAAATGATGGCTATACCATTATCTCTTATATTAAAATTATTTATTTTCTTGTCTTCCTCCTCCACTAGATTATTATCACTCATTTTATAATTAGTTGTTTACTTATCTCTCTCCCTTCCCATAAGTGAGAACAATTTCTTTATATACAGGTGGCTTAGCATTACCATTGTGAATGAAACATGACAGACACTGATAATGTTTTTGCGGAGTGGATAGATGGATGGATGGATAGTCTCAAATTTAAACAACTGTAATATAATTGCTGAAAGCCAGTACACAGACTATAGATAGAACTTTCCTCTCCATGCTACCTGACAAAATTTGCCTTGAAACTGCAGTGGCCACTTTTAGTATGCACTGTTTGAGATCTTGCTTTCTAGACTTATCTCTCAGTCGAGACCTTGGCGCTAACAGGCCCCCTCTATTTCTGACTGAATGCCAGGCTCATCTGCCTGATGCCAAAGCTGTTTCATATCATTTGAAGTTCTGCTTCATGTCCTCAGTCCTTAACTTTTTCCTCTAACCAGCCTCTTGACAGTTGGCTTAGTAAAACCGGCCATTCAGTAAATGGTTGGGAGTTGTACTGACACATTCAAACAGGTCGTCACATGCTACTATGCCGAGACCCTGAGTCAAAGACTTCATTACTGGTGACCTGGCCTCACTATTTAATGTAAAGCAAGCTCCTACACAGAAGCTATGCCACCCCAAGAAGCATCTGCAAATTTGTTTTGAAGACTGAAATGTTGAATTTATCCACTGACATTTAATAAACAGAGATCATAAACTCTAGATGTCATGTATAGGCAAGACATTCCTACATGACTTGTTCCACTTCCACATGACTTTCAACTGTCCCACCAAACATTCATGTCAGTGAAAAATCTGGTTAGTATTACTGACTATACATGTTAACACACGAACTTTATTGAGCAGTAACAATGTACACTAAACTGCCTGAGAACTTTACTCTGTAACTCAAAGAAAGATTGTACTGTGCTTCATTTCGTTTGGCACTTTGTGAAGAAAACAGAAACATATATTGGAGATTTTTAAAATAGCTATGACCATTTCATCAGATAAGCAATATCTACACAAACCCAATTCATTTGAATTTCTAGAAGAGAAAAATACAAACAAATGAGGTGAACGTTGTTGAACTGCATACTGAATATAGCTCAAAAGAATACGAGTAAACAAGATAGGTCCATAGAAAATATCCAAACTGAAGGACAAAGAACAAAATGTGTAAAACACAGAAAAGAGCATGGGAAACAGGTGGAACAATAGTATTGAAGGTTTAACACAGGGGCAACTGAGTTCTGAGAGGGAGATGACACAAAATGGTGGAAACAAATTTTTGAAGATATAAGAGCTGAAATTTTTCTAAAATAGAGGAAAACATCAAGCCATAGATTCCAAAAGTGCTATGAATATGAAGCAGAATAAATATAAATACCTAAGCACATCAGAGTAAGACTACTAAAAACGAACAGCAAAGAGAAAAATATTTTTCTTTTCCAACCTCTCCCCACCCCCCAGTCTCTGTAAACCACTTTTCTACTCTGTTTCTATGAGTTTGACTAATTTTTTTGTTTAAATTCCATATACAAGTGATACTAAGCAGTATTTGTCCTTCTCTTTCTGGCTTATTTCACTTAGCATAATGCTCTTCAGGTTCTTCCATGTTGTTATAGGATTTCCTCCTTTATGGTAAGCCCTAATAATATTCCGCTGTATATACCATTTTTTCTTTACCCACTCATTCATCAGTGGACACTTAGGTTGTTTTCATAAATAAAAATCTTAAAAAACAAAAATGGGTAGGAAAGAAGAACTCTAACCCAAACAGCTAACTTCTCTACAAAACAAACAAACAAAGAAAAACCTAATAGAAATTAGAAAACAAATCTTTAAAGTGATAAATGAAAGCAATCAATTTAGAATTCTATACCCAGCAAAATAGACTTTGAAAAATGAAAGTGAAATAAAGATATTTTAAATTAATAAAACAGGAGAATTTGTCACCTGTAGACTCAAACTTAAATAAGTACTAAAGGAAGTTATTTAGGCAAAAAGAAAGTGATTCTAGATGGAAACACAGTGATGTAGAAAGAAATTCAGAGTAATGGAAAGAACAAATTTGTGGGTAAAGCCATATAAAAAACCCTATAAAACAAAAATAATAACATATTGTAGGGTTTGAAATATAAAATGCATAACAACAACATATAGACAGTTGAGGGGTAAATAAAGTTGAAGTGTTTTAATATCTTAGCACTTGTTAGGAGGAGGTAGATAAAATGATTAATACATATTGTAATTTCTAGGATAACCACAAAAGAAATATTAAAAGCACGTGTAACTGACAAACTAATAGACGGGAAACTAAAAAGTAGTGGATTGAACCAAAAGAAGAAAAGAGAAAAAGAAAAGTAGACTAAAAGTGACAGAAAACAAACAGTAAGATAGTAGATATAAACCTTAAAATATCAGTAATTACACTGAATGAAAATGTTAAAAGATAAAGATTGTCAGAGCCACTAATATAAAGTATCAACTTAATTTCTCAAAGACAAAACCCAATAAACATATACGTATATTTGTATGTATTTATACTTCTGCCTCATTCAAAATAGGATTCATGCCCTGGCCGGTTTGGCTCAGCAGTTAGAGCATTGGCCTGCCGTCCAGACAGACCCGGGTTCGGTTTCTGCCAAGGGCACGTACCTCGGTTGCAGTTTGTCCCCATCCCTGGATGGGTTGTACCGGTGGTGGCCACTAGATGTGTCCCTTTCACGTCGATGTTTCTCTCTCTCTCTCTTCCTCTCTCTCCCCTCCCACTCTGTCTGAATAGAAAATGGAAAAATGTCCTTGGGTGAGGATGAAAAAAAAAAAAAGGATTCACAGACTAACTCTTACAAAAATTAAATTCACCAAAGATTTATTGAGGGTCTATCATTGTGCTAAGCAATGTAGGAGATATAGAAAAATGCAACCCAAACCAGCTACAGAGAAATACAACCCAATCCCTTACATTTGCCCTAGAACTTTAAATATAGTTGAGCAAGACTTTTGAAACAATTAGAGAACAGAGAAAAATAATATAATTGGAGCCCAGCCAGTGTGGCTCAGTGGATTGAGCATCGATCGTCCCATGAACTGAGAGTTCCGGTTCGATTCCCAGTCAGGGCACGTTGCCTGCATTGCAGACTCGATCCCCAGTGAGGGGGCATGCAGAAGGCAGCTGATTGATGTTTCTCTCTCACATCGATGTTTCGATCTCTCTCTCTCCCTTCCTCTCTAAAAAAAATAAATTTAAAACAAGAATAGAATTGAAGAGAGAATATAGTATGAAAAAAGAACTTTGGACTGAGTCAGAACCTCATTTTACCAACCTGAGCACATTAGACAAGTCACTTGCTGGGCCTCAGATTCCTCTTCTATCAAATACAGAGATTAGACCACTTCGTCCATAATTTAGAGATGGATTTTGCTGTCAAACAACTCTGAAACCTATCTCCTTGCCTTAATAGTTATGAAACCTTAAGCAAGGTAATTATCCTGACTCAGCCTCAGTTTCCTTTTATGGAAAAAGAAGAAAGATAATGAAGCCTACCCTGGAGGAATAGCAGGAGCGTAAGTGAAGTAAAACATTTGTAATTCCTTAGCACAGTGCCCAGCACTTACAGGTTCGAACAAAGAACCTCAGTTCTCCATCTTCAGTCTTTCTCTGGACTCCAGACAAACCTCCACGCGACTCTGTTTCCCGGAGGGACATTGTGACACAACTCTGTGCAGAATGTATGAAGTGGTCCATCATCTGCTGAACTTTTCCCGTGTGTGCATTTCATGACCATGTTCATCAATATATAACCACCCCTAATGTTACAAGTTAGAAAGCTTACTTTTCAGAATATAATCTTGTAGCAATAATGTTTACAAAAACAAAATACAAAAACACACACAACTTCCCAAACTCCATTACACAAGTTATATGTTCATATGTTACTTGTAACTACTATTTACTGAGCAACTATTACATACATGTGTATGTGTATATTATAGGTACATGTATGTGCATATATATACCTATATTATATACATATATTTTATATTATGTGTGTATATTTGTATGTATTCATATGTGACATTTAATCCTCACCAAAATCCTATGAATTAGCTTTTATTGCTTCTATTTTACAGACAAATAAAGAAACTAAACTTAAATTATTTAGTTAGTTGTCATGTAAACTGGTGAAACCAGAATTTGAAGTCAGGACTGTTGGGTCTCAAGAGCCATAGTTCTAAAGGGAATAGACCTTAGTAGGTTTGAATATAACTGATCAATAGGCCTGACTTACTTGGGCTGCTGCCACCCCCCCCCACCAACTCCTTGCAGCTGGCAAGGATTCTGGGAAGGAGGGAGTCCAGGACCAAGGGCAGCTAGCCCTGCCTGGACACTCTTACTCTCAATATCTTACTCAAGATCTTAAGCGGAGGAAGCTGTCTATAAAGCCACATGGCATAATAAAATAATAATGATATCGTAAGAAAACTGTACCAGACAACACCGCTCAAAACAATTTTTCATCTTGTTAAATGAGAAGAGTTTAATAATGAGTTAGCCACTGCTGCTTCCATTTCCTGAGTTCATAGCGGAAATAGTCCTAAATCTCTAAGTCGGAGACAGTAAACAGGTGTCATCATACACGCCAGCCGCGGTAATAGCTATTTAAAAGGATGTGTTGAGGAGGACTCTGGAGCTCTGTCCAGGCATGCTGAGAAAGGTCACTATTGCCAGCCACAGGCTCCAGGCGAAGTTGTGGGGAGGAGTGGAAGTTCCCCGGGCCCTGTGCTTCCACATGCCAGAGCCAACATCATCTACCCTAAAATATTGCTCACCACTCTCACTTGATTCATAAGTCAAAGTGGGGAAAAAAAGAAGAAGAAAGTAAGCTGGCTGAGCCAAAACCACTGGGATGATCAACTTCAATGGTGAACTAATCAACTACAACTTTCCTTATTTTTCCATTAAGCTCTTCAACTCTTTGTAGACATGTAAACCTTTCCTCATGCATAACTAGTTTACAAATGGGCTTCTGTTCTACATAAGCTACTGTTCCCAACAAAACCCAGGTACAGGCCACAACTGGCATATGAGGTTAGCATCTTCACCCCCATTCCCAACCAAGAGGAAATCAACTGCCCGTTCTAATGGGAATGACATATTGACGAAGTACTTAGACCGAGCAATCCACTCCCACAGTCAGCAAAATCCACAGGGTTGCATTCCCTAACAGTACAGCAAGAACACTGGATTAGACTTGCTTCAAGCCTCCCTGTTTGCCAGGAAGCCACTGAAGAGAAGCAGGTATCAGGTGTCTCCGAGGAAGACCCTCCCAGGGTTCACTGTTAAATCCAGAGGCAGAACCCAGGGCAATTACACTTCTGGTACAATTACCAACATCCCTCACTCTCTGCCAAGTGAGGAGACTTGGCAGCTGAATAATACAGCTTTCATTTTACGTTTCCACTCCAATTAGCTGACAGTACTAGTCAATTGGCTGAATAAAACAAAATGCAAGGGAAGTTGAAAGGCCTTTATGTGGTTTGCAGAGCTATGCCTTTGAGAACAATGATGAGATGAAAGAGACTGAAAAGAGAATTAGGGGTCCCCTTGCAACAAAAAGGCAGGCTGCAGACAACTCACAGGTGGGATATATGGTTAAATGGGGTGCCAGAGATATTTAACCTTAACACCCACGGAGCCTACTGTTTGTTTGACTAATGGCAAGAGAATTAAATCACTGTTCCCCATGCAAGGTCTGGCTGGGACTCATTAACATTGCACAGTACAGACATGCAAAAGCACTCCTTCTCCTGAGAATGTCTAGCCTCTCCCATCCTGCTCCACAGTCAACATTACAGAGAAGATACTGAACGGAGTGCAAAGTCCCACTGGTGCTGAGGGGCTGTTAAAGAAACAGGAGACAATGCATTTCTGGGGGAGCTCACAGTCTGGTCAGTGAAGTGCAATGCACACAGGAAACAAAGAGACAAGACAGTAAACAGTGAGAGATGGGGGTGGGGGAGTAACTTTGAATAACTGAACCAATTCGAATCTGCTGACCAGTGCCAAGATTCTAGGTGAATCCCACAGAAGGGTTCTGACAGATTCCCCTTGAGTCCTCACAAGTTCTGGCTGGATTAACTGCAGTAACTTCCAGACTGAGCAGAATCAGCCAGTGCCTCAGGCCCAGTGATAGTGCAGACTACACCCGGGCAAGGCTCCACCGCACTGCCCTGCGCTCCCATACTCATCCAGAGCATACAGGAGGCTAATTACAGCCTGTAAACAGCCCGGGAGAGTTCTGTCTGGCCCCACGGAGGATAAGCCTGAGATGTCCAAGCACCCTTGGGGAAATGATTCCATTAACGACAAAGTATACATTATAATTTGCTTCCTGGGCTTCATCCAAAATATACTATTTCAGCCTTTATCCATTTTTTGACCCTGTGATTGACATTTAATATGGACTGAAGTGGTTTTGTGATCATCTCCTAAAGTTGAATGTCAAGTGTAAGGAGGAGGAAGCATTTATTTGCAAATCAGGTTTGTCAGCCTCTTCTTGGTAGCTCAGGGTCTCACAACTCTCTGTAGAACCCTGTGTCCATGAACCACATGGTTCAATGCACACTGTGTATTCATTCAACCTGGACCCCCTTCTAAAGTTGGGGGGATAGTAAGCCGTGCAATGCAAAGAATGAAATGAGGTTTGGCAAGCATACATGTACATCTGTAGGAAATGGTAACGGTATTTTGGGCATGAGGGTCTTTTCCAGGCATTCCAAAATGTTTAGAGTTAACAGACCACTCTTACAAATGCAGCAAGTAGCATTCTATTTAGCTGATCTGCAGTAGTAAAGACAGAATATATGCAAATTTTTAAGTTTCTAATACATATGCAAAAATCCCTCAGGTAATTTTATTTCAACTATCAATTAATCAGCCTAAAAGTTGTTTACCATCATATTAACTTTGAATATATATACAAGGATTACAGAGAGGGAACAAAATATTAATACACTAACGGAGACCACTAAAGAAATCTAGGACTTTTAATCTTCATAATAAATTCTGTATTCCCACTTTTTTAGTTAGAAAACAATAGCTGGTCACATATTATTTTTTATGGTAAACATGTTACTTTTTTTAAAAAAGAAAAAAAAATACTACTGGGATTCCTGCAATGTCTGAATAGTCTGCCTAACAAGTTGAGATGTGCTTCTAAATACAGTGGCTAGCAAAAGAGGAGGTTAAATCAGTGGTTGTGCTAATCTCATTCCTTCAGATGTGGTGGTCTACTGTTGGAACTGGCTCTAATATCTTGTTGCTTTGACTTCTTCCTTGATACAATTAGACTATCACAAACATGCGAAATATGCTAAACATCTTCTCCATTTGGCTGGTGAAAAATCTCTCTTTTATAATGTAGAAAAATCACCACTACAGTTAAGAACAGAGTTGTAGCTACTCACATAGTGGAAAAACCTAAAGAACTGCCCGACTTGCCTCAGCCTAGACTTCATGAGCCATCACTGTCTGTCCTACCACTCAAGCCAACTTTGTCAATGTGGCAGACAAGCAGCCATAGAATATGTAAATGAATTAGCAGGCTGTGTTCTGATCTAATTTTACTTATGGCCACTGACATCACTTTTGTGTGTTACAAATATTTCGTCTCAGGTTTTCAAACATTTAAAAACGTTAGACCCGTTCTTACCAGCCGTAAACTGGATTTATCGTTGGCCAACACCTGATCTACTGTATCCAAAACCGGGGGGAGGGCGGGGGAGGGAGAATGAATCAACAAAATAGATTGTGTTTGTTAAATTGCAGAGGGATAAGTGAGGGGAGGCGGTCAGGGTTCTACAGTAAAATAGCACCTTCTGGTCCATTTGGAATTGATAACATAAGAGGAGTCTCCAAAGAGTTAATCATCTTCTCCAGCCCATATCACTCCTGTCCCTTGACTCTTGAGCCTGCTGATAAAATTCTAGCCACTACGCCTGTCCTTGAGCTGTACTAGAAGATATGGGATGGGCAACATCGTCATCCCCGCTGTCAGGGAGAATAATGGGCCGTCATTACCTGATTCCAGACTGAAACGAAAAGTATTGGTGCTTGGATACCTGCCTATCACAAAACGAAGCAACTCATTTTCTGCAGAGAAAACAAAAGGAACTAACTTCTGCCAATGGAACGATCCCTTCATGAAATTTATTGTCTATGGAGTGGCAGCAAAAACAGACCCAACAAAATGTTAAGCTCCAAATTTGTAGCAGCAAGGCAATTACTTATCCTGACATCTCAAATGAACTCTGCAGAAAGCTCAACCTTCTCAACAAAGTTTATTAGTGTTCCTCAAGGATGAAACAGACCTCACACAAATGTATTTTAAATCCAACATGTTATTTAGATGCTTAATCAATTTGACCTGACAGGTGGCTTTTTCAAAAGCTTTTTTAAAATACGTTTTTGTTCACATGATCTCATTTATATTTGGGATCTAATGGAACAAAATAAACCAATAAACAAAATAGGTCCAGAGACACAGAAACAAGGAACAGACTGACGGATCTTAGAGGGAAGAGGAGAGGCAGGAATTAACCAAAGAATTTATATGCATATATGCATAATCCATGGACAAAGACAACAATAGTGTGAAGGACTGGAGTGGGGTGGGAACCGAGTGAGGGGAGGTAAGCGGGGGACAACTGTAATACTTTCAACAATAAAGATAAATAAAAATAAAATACATTTTTGTTTAGTAGTATATATTATTTATCCAAGAAATTGACTGATATCAACATTACCCATGATCAGTTGTTGCTAGGTCTAAAAGAAAAAGCAATTATAAAATATATTATAAGCAGATAATACATTTTTTATTTGTTTAAAAAGTTTTAAGGTTCTGATTTTCTAAAATAATGGTTCGTTGGTGTGAAGTAAAACATACTCATAAAACTCAAATAGAATTCTTTGCTAACACACAAAAATGGTCTTAAATGAGGTAGAACATTCTTAAACAAACAAGTAATTCTCTTTGATAAAAGATGTAGAAATAGGGCCACAATTCACTGATACGTTAATTGTTCTTCCCTAATAAGAACATTAAATAGCATTTGGTTTATAGGATGAGAAAATAAAATCATCTTCAAGATGAGAAAGAGAAAAATCAGCAAAAGAATGCAATTACAAGCACCTCCTGAATTATATCGGCAGCTGAAATTCCATATTAGAGAAAACAAATCCTGAAATACAGTGTTTCCTCTGTAAGGAAGGAATGTGTGTTTTCACATTTATTATTGTGTGTGTGTCTTTTTAAATGTACGAGTTATATTTTGTGAACTGAAAATATAAAAATTCATTGTAATGATCATCTCCTAGGAAATGTCACATTTTACATTTAGAAAATCACAGAGAGAACACAGCTCAGAATATTTTGAGGCAAGCAAGCCACATGTGTCACCTTCTCTTCAACCCCAACAGCCAGTCGGTCTCCCAACCCTCCCCACAGGACACGGGTGGCAAGTGGGTTGTGCTGGGTGTCAAGGGGCACAGAGCAATCATTTGTTGAAAGCGCTCTGGGAAGGCTGGTTAGACTGATTCTGGGGCTAACCCCCTATGATTTCAAGAGCAGGGTCAAAATGAGAGTGAGTCTAAGGATTCTACAGAGTAATTCTCTTAGATCTTTCCTTAGACAATATTCCAGACCTAAGTCAGAAGCCAGGTTTCAACCAGGTATCGTAAGGCAAACAATAGACACTTGGCTCTCAGTCCCCACATAATCTCCTTGAGGTCACTCCTGCAACCATCACCCCTGGCTTGGTGCTAAGATATTCAGATAATGACCTGTGCTATACTACGGAAAAATAGAGTCTGCTCTTCTCCAATTCAGAAGAGTTTAAACAAATCATGTGAGCTTATTTCCAGATATACTCAAAACTCACCACCTTCTATGAGCAAAAAATGAGTTTTAGGGCAGTATTCCACAAAATATAGTTTCTTAGGAATCAAAGGAAAATGAATAAGATGGACAGAATTACATTTCATTCAGTAAAATATTAAGTTAAATACTTAGAACTATTTTTTTGTTTTGATGTGTGTGTGTAAGAGAGAAAGAGAGGTCTTTTAGGTTTGTGAGTGAGAGAGGATAGGAACTTGAAATAGCTCGTCCAGTGAACTAATGCTGAGACTTTGACACAGAGCAGGTAAGGTTACTCATAAAAATGGCAGCGACAACAGCAGCAATAGCCACAGAGCTTGAGGAATTGCCTTCAGAGGTAACAAAATAAGCATAGGGACAATCAGCGGAACACAGGAGGTGAGGAAGGCCATCTCTTATCTCCAAACACCACATCTCCCTGGATCCACTGCTACCTCTGACCCAGGCCACCCTTGTCTCTCACCTGGCCTGTGGTTCTAGCAGCCCCTGACAGTGCACTCCTCTTCCAGATATATCCCTAAACAATTCTCTGCACAGCAACCTGGGTGAGATTTTAAAGATACAAATTAGATGATACCTTTCTCTAGTCACTGCAGCATTATTGATAATAGCCAAGATATGGAAACAACCCAAGTGTCTACAAGCACGTGCACGCGAGTGCACGTGGTGGAATACTACTAAGCCATGAAGAAGATGAAATATTGCCATTTATGACAACATAAATGAATCTTGAGGGTGTTATGCTAAGTAAAATAAATCAGATGGAAAAGGACAAAACTATATGATTTCACTTATGTGTGGACTATAAAACAAAAGGTTACAAAACAAAACAAAAACAAACTCATAGATACAGACAGCAGAATGGTGGCTCCAGAAGGAAAGGGGAGAGGGGGTGGAAGCAAAATGGGTAAAGGGGATCAAATATATGGTAACGGATGAAAACTGAACTTTTGGTGGTGAGAGCACAGTACAGCATACAGGTATGAAATTCTAATGTTGTACACCTGAAATGTATGTTATTAACCAACGTTACCTCAATGAAAAAGAAGAGTATGTCAATAGATTCTCACAGCTCTTAACAAAAATCCTAATTCCTTTCCATAGCCTACCTGATGACTATGTTGGCCTCACCCCTCTACACTCTCCTATTTAAGAAAAAAAAAAATGTTCTTATTGATTTTTTTTTTCTTAGTGAGAGAGAGAGGAAGGAAGAGTCAGAAACAACGATGTGAGAAACATCTATCAGCTGCATTCTGTACACCCCCTACTGGGGATCGAGCCTGAAACCAGGGCATGTGCCCTGACAGGGAATCAAACCAGGACCTCTCAGTCCCTGAAATGACGCTCAATCCACTGAGCCACACCAGCCAGGCTACACTCTCATCTGCGCTCCTCGTCCCACTTGTCTTCCATTAGTTCCTTGAAAATGCTCCCCTGGGTCCAGGTGTTTCCTTTCCCTGGACTGGGCTCCTTCTCACTCTGAAGGTTTCACCTCCTCATCTACGTCCTCCTCGACCACCCGATCCAATGTCGGCCCCTCTTGCTCTCTACCACAGCTTCCTCTTCCTCTTTATGACATGGAAAAACAACTGGAAAGCATCTGTTTATGTCTGTTTCCCGAGAGCAGGACCCATGCCTGTTGGACACCCAGAGCCTAGAACTGTGATATTTGTGGGAAGAGAGAATAAACAATGGCCCATTCCTACTTTTTCCCCTTCCTCTCTCCTAGCACAGTAAAGATCTCCAAGAAATATGCCACCCACCAAAGAATATATTCTTTTGTTGACTCATATAACCATTCCCCACAATTCCAGATTTACTCACATATAGTGAATATATGTGAGCCTCTACTATGTTCAAATCACAGAAAGAAAGGCAGTAAAAGAAGTATGGGTTGTGCTTATATGTTTTGATTAAAACTACAGATAAGACTAGCTATACTGAGTTAATTAAAATCAATATTTAAATCAAAAGAGAAGATTTTGGGGAATACCTAGACAGGCTTGCAGTCCCAACCATTTTATGAGAAAAATAATTTTTTGTTTTTTTCAATTTAAGTTTACTGCATTCATTCATTCAGTTGTTTATCAAATATCTACACTTTGTCCCAAGCACTGTGCCAAGAGGTGGGCATATCAATGGCAAGGCACACAACAAATCAGGGAGAGAAACTGCCCAGGATTTGACAGAAATGATGATGAGGTATCACAGGTCTTCTAATAACCTCAGGGAAAGAGAGTGCTCCACCAATGGTGGACACCGAAAGTACAAGGAAGCAACAAAATTCAGAACAGAAAGCAATATTTTCACCTAGAGAACATTTTACACACACTCTTGTTCATAGCAGCATCATTCTCAATAGTCAAAATACAAAAGAAATTCAACTGTCCATCAACAAATGAATGAATAATCAAAATATGGTATATACATACAGTGAAATATTATTCAGCCTTAAAAAGGAAGGTAAGCCCTGGCCAGTTTGGCTCAGCAGTTGAGCGTCAGCCTGCGGACCAGAGAGTCCCAGGTTTGGTTCCCGCTAGGGGCATGTACCACCAAAAAATAAAAAATAAATAAAAATAAAAATAAAAGGAAGGTAATTCTGACACATGCTATAATATGGATAGACCTTGAGGACACCATGCTAAGTGAAATAAGCCCATCACAAAAGACAAAAACTGGAGGATTCTACTTATATGAGGTACCTAGAGCAGTCAAGGTCTTAGAGACAGAAAGTGCAATGGTGGCTGACAGGGGCTGGGTGGGGCATGGAGGTGGGTACAATGGAGAGTTACTGTTTAATGGGTACAGAGTTTGTTTGCAAAATGAAAAGTTTTGTGGATTAGTTGCACAACTATACAAATATACTTAACACTACTGAGCAGTACACTTAAAAAAGGTTCAGATGGTACATTTTATGTTATGTCTATTTTACCACAATAAAAACAAAACATTTTATCAATTAGGGTGAAGTGAAACAGCGTGATTGAGATAGCAATCAAGTTTGCTCCAAACCTCAGTTCTTTCTGCCTTCTTGCTCAACATCCAGAGAGGCAGGTTTACAAACTGGCTAGTGATCGGCTGCTTTAGAGAAGGGGCAAAATTTTTAAAAATAAAAAGGTATCTCTGGCATAGTCGCTAATCCCAGGACACGCAGGTTTGTACCTAGGAGAACAGTCTGTGCGAAGAAGGCTGCCTCTCTCAGTCCCCCAATTCTGTGCCGAGGGCCCCTCGGTTCATTCAAGGCCGTCAGGCTGGGGCTGGCTAGTCATCTCGTGCGAGGGCAAACTAAAATAAACTGCAAGCAAACGCCAGGTAAGGCTCACTGCTCACCTGCACACAGCACATACTGTTTCTCTCAGTAATGAATGAGTAAATTAATTGGTCTTGGCGCAGCGATTCACTGCCTTGAGGAAATTTTCAGCTGTAAAATCAAAAACGCTTTTCACAGGCAGCCCTCAAGGAAGTCTGAGCGGTATCCACAGAGGGTGGGCTGCTTCACCAAGAGGTGTGTGGGGTGTTCAAGCACAACAAAGGATTCACTTTCAAATTCCCCAGCAAAAAAATTTTAAAAGGGAAATGTAGATAAAACGAGATTGGAAAAATGTTAATAATTCTCGAAGCTAGATGAATGTTACATGGGGTTCATTATATTATTCTCCCTACTTTCATGTTTACCTGAAAAATGTCTGTAGTAGAAGTTTATTATTTAAATGTGCATGTGGCAGAACAATTTATGACAGGCTTCTAGATGACTTCAAGACAGACACAGAATTTAGATTATTCCCAAGCCATCAAGATACTATAAAATTAAGCAGGAACATTTATTACTGATAGAATGATATGGTGCCTTTGCCCCAGCACAAGTGTGCAGGCTGGAAAGGGAGCAAGAAATAACAGAGAAGACTTGTAGCCTCTGCCTTTTTCAGCTCCATCAACCCAGTCTACTAAGGACCCTCAGTGAAGTCAGCTCCCTCCTCCAAATTCTGCATCACCAACTACTTGCCTGAAGATTCAGGAACCTTCTGGAGAATGTTCCAGCTTCATGTTATATCCAGAGGTAACCATAAATAACTAACCCAACACCTATCAAAGCTGTCTGTGCGCATTTGGTTCTCGAGAATTATACAGGAGTGTTTTTAACTTGAAAAAGCACCCCACTTTGTAGTTGATTAACTTTCGGCCTTAGGAGGTCACAGAGGTGATGACCAATGAATATTTAACAAAAGGAGAAGAAATTTTCCCCTGGCCAAGAAGAACGTTCCACATTCGTTGAGTTAATGAATTTAGTAGGTAATTATTATAATTTTTTTTAATTTTTTTTTTTTTATCCTCACCCGAGGACATTTTCCATTTTTTGTTCAGATAGAGTGGGAGGGACAGAGAGAGAGAGAGAGAGAGAGAGAGAGAGAGAAACATCGACGCGAAAGGGACACATCGAGTGGCCGCCACCCACACAACCCAAATAGGGCCGGGGACAAACTACAACCGAGGTACATGCCCTTAGCAGGAACCGAACCCGGGTCTCTCTGGACCGCAGGCCGACGCTCTAACCACTGAGCCAAACCGGCCAGGGCAGTAGGTAATTACTTAAAGCCATTTGGGGAAACTCTCTACCGACTTCTTCCTCTCTGTGGATCCCATATTTGATACAGAAACCAGTTAAAAAGTCACCCTTTAAAGTTCATTTTCTTCCAGCAGCCTATTACATCTTTTATACACTGTAATAACATTTATCCTGATTACAAAAGTTCCAAATGCTCACTCCAGAAAAATAAGCCACGAAATAAGGACATGGGAAATAAGACTTGAAAGAAGAAAATAAAATAACCACTTGCATCACTTGGTTTTCCTTGATTCGTGTCTTACAGAGACAGACAAAAGAAATAATGTTCCAAGGGGAATGTTGGTCAAAAGGCACAATCTTTCAGTTATAAGATGAGTGTGTTCAGTGGATCCAATGTACAGCTGGTGTATGGTTAATAATAGTATAATGTATACCTAGAATTGGCTAAGAGAGTAAATCTTTAGTATTCCCACCACACATGCATACGCACAAAAGTGGTATGTGAAGTAATGGATGTGTTAATTAACTCGATCGTAGTATCACTTTACAATGAATATGTATATCAAGTCATCACGTTGTACAGTTTAGGTATATATAAAGTCCCAGCCCCTTTTGCAGCTACGTGTGTTCATCTGGCTATGTTTTAGCTAATGGCATGTCAATGGAATAAGGTGTGTAACTTACAGGTCACAGTTATGTACAAGTGGAAAGCACTTAGAACAAAGGAGGAGAAACATGTCCCACTCTGAGCTTTTCCTTGGAATGTAGAGGTGAGGTTAAGTCTTCGTGACTATCCAATACTTAAGGGACAATAGATCAACAAGATAGAAGCTGGGTCCCCATAATTACAGAGCCACACTCCAGTCCTGGCAGGCCACTCAGATGTCACCCCTCAGGATAGAAGCACTCATTCCTTCAGATGGCGGGAGGGTTGGCTGGAAATTGCCCTTGGCTAAAGGGAGCTACTTCCCACTATAGTATTTCCCCACTGAGGGTAGCCTGCATCCAGTGACTGGTCCACAAGGGGGTGCAAGGGGGTGCAAAGACTGGTCTCCTAGCCTAGATGCAAGGTCAACTCTGAAAAGCCATCAACTCCAGAGCTCCCCCTGAACTCAGCTGAGGCCTCTGTTGGCACCTGTGTCACAGTGTCACTTCTCCTCAGCTGTTTCCCTCACACTCACAGGTGTGTCTTCCCTAATAAAACACCTGCACACCAATTTCCATCCCATTGTCTATTTCTCGGAAAAAACAACTTTAGGCAATAAGCCACTGTTATTTGCTCTGTCAGTAGTATCTATATTTCAGCTTATTTAAGTATCTATTATGTGCTGAGCTCAGTGCTGGGAATTCCAAGACCTCACATCTTTGACCTCACGAATGTGTAAAATGTGGTATAGTGGAAGGCAATAAAGATAAGAAATAAGTAAGTATGGTAGCAGAGATTTGACTATTCCTGGTCTTATAAATACCACCACGCAGGCCCATAACACTTTCAAGAAATAAAAAGTTAGTCTTGCTCCCAAATCTCAACATCCTTGCACTCTCAGTCCCTAGTTTCCTTGGGACAGAACCGCGATTCCTTTCTTCACATGATCTGTTCGGAAACCCTTCCTTGGTTTACTGGTCTCACCCTTTCGCAAGCTTCTTTGACTTGAGCTGCCCTGTCTCTTGGTTTCAGAGAGAAGCCCACATGCATGGACCTTGTGAGTCTAATGACTGTGTAAGTTTGCAGGCAGCCTTTTAGTCACAGGCCACTTTTTTAGTGTCAGAATCTGTCTCCTGCCTTCCTGTTTTTTCAATGATAGCACATAAACCTTAGCAAGTGATCTATTTTTAAATTTACTGAAAGACGGCATTCGCACAGTGAGGTGGTAAGGTGGCACGCAGCGCAGTAGCCTTCGGCGTGAGGCTCAGCGGTGCTCTGACGCACAGACAGCCATGTGACCACCATGCAGGTCTAGAGAACCTTCCCAGCACCTCACAAGCTCCCTCCTTGCCCCTGCCCAACCCATAACCACCTCCTCCTGAAATAACTTCTAGTCTGACTTCTATAAATATCAACTAGTTGTGTCAGGCAATTTCTTTCAAGATAAAACTTCTCACTATTAATTATATAAGCACCTAAATATCCACAGCTGTCTTTCTTTGCCAACAAGTCCCATCTTATATGCATCCCTATGTTCACTGCAGCATTATTTACAATAGCAAGATATGAAGTGACCTAGGTGTCCATCGATAGACAGTTGGATAAAGAGGAGGTGGTACATGTATACAATGGAATATGACTCAGCCATAAAAGAAAGTGAAATCTTACCATCTGCAACAACATGGATGGACCTAGAGGGTGTTACGCTAAGTGAAATAAGACAGGCAAAGACAAACACAATATATTTCACTTATATGGAATGTAAAAAAAAAAAAAAAAAACAAAATAAACGAACAAACAAGATAGAAACAAACTCATAAAGACAGAGAACAATCTGATGGTTGCCAGATGGGAAGGGGGTTGAGGGAATGGATAAAAATGGTGAAGCAATTAAGACGCACAAATTGCCAGACTTAAAAACAGTCATGGGGATGTAAAGTACAGCATGAGAATATAGTAAAAATATTGTAATAACTACGCATGGAGTTAGATGGGTACTAGACTTATGAGGTGATCACTTTGAAAATTATGTAAATGTCTAATCATTATGTTGTACACCTGAAACTAATATAATACTGTATGTCAACTATAATTGAAAAATGAAAATGTATTTAAAATAAAATTAGATTGAACGAAGAACAAATCCTGTCTTACCCTACAGAGAGGCCGTAATGCCTACCACCGTATTCACGTCGGGAGGAGAAAGCTTCCATCCCACTGCAGGGAAATCGGTGTCCTCAGAATGCTGAATGCATCTGAAGCCATGGTCCTCGCGTAGACATGGGATGCCACAGATTCTCCACAGTGCAAGCCCAGAAAGAAAGCAGCTTATTGCTTTTTCTGAGACACTGCCACCTAACAAACCCTATGACTTTATAACCTAACAAACCACGGTTTCTGCCAAGAGCTCTGACACCGACAACCCCCTTGCTCTGCAATGATTGTACAGACAGAGTAGGTAATTCACTTCCCTTCTCTCTTTCTCTGAGGCTGCCACACCAGCCAAACCCATTTCCCATAATCGCATCATCCTTCTCATAGGCAAGCACAAGATGATGGCACATGAACCATCCCTCTGGCCCCAATTTCTCAGGGCACACAAGTGTCCCTGAGATACGAAGAGCTTGGGGCAGAGGAAAGCAAAGCAAAAAGCTGGCAAACTCTATCGATGTGAGGAAAACCGCAACATATAACTCATTTCTTACAAATCAGAATAACTTCTTCCAAGATGAATGTCTACTTAGTATGCACCAGGCACTGTATTTGTTGCTGAGGCTCCAAAGTGACATGGACCCAAGCCTGAAGAAGCCCAGTGGGAGGATAAACAGTCAATTTAAATACAAAACTTATCATAGTGGGTAATGTACACACACAGATGAGTGCTACGATCAAGGTGGGTGTGGCTTAGGTGGGCGTGACTTAGGTGGGCGTGACTTAGAACCCTAACCTGAGACTGGGGCCCTCAGCCCAGCTGGGGGAGCAGAGGAGGCTTCAGGGAGGTGGTAGTGCCTGGATTAAACCTCAGAAGCACTTCGAGGTGGGGGCTGGGGAGGAGGGGAGGAGACAGAAGAGGCAGATCCAGGGGTGAGAAGTGTGGGAACTTGTGGAGAGCGGTGTGAAGTGGCATGGGCCACTGCATAAAGGGCACAGCCAGGACTAGCAAGAGATGAGGTGGGTGAGCTCAGCAAAGCTCAGGTCAAGGAGGGTAAACAGCACAGGTAACTGTGCCATGTGAATACCAAACAGGACACAGTCAAGAGACCACTGATCCATGGCACAGGGAGCTAAGGGGTGCAGAGTCTGTGAGCTGTGCTGGGACACTCAGGACTTTGGTCAGCTTGGCTGGGAGGCAGCTCAGCAGTAAAGAATGTAAATGAAATTAGCCTACTTATCCAGAATCAATACTCCTCTTAATGAAGAGTAGTCATTTTCAAAGGTCACTTTCCAGGAGTCCTGTGCCTTATGACCAGTAACAGAGAGAGAGAGAGAGATCCCGATAGTTTAAGGTTCCATCCTCAAACTCACAGAAATGCACAAACATCAGGGAAAAGTAACCCAGAGGATGGCTGTGGACTTGAACCTCTATCAAGTCTTCAATTCCCTCACCCCTCACTCCACCCTCCACCCCAGACCACATTAAATATTCTGCACTCCCATTGTTTCCACTTCTGCTCCAGGTTGGAGCTTCTCTGTCCTCTCAGACCCATCACTCTCTCCAGGAAACACTCTTTCAAGACATTTCCTAGGATACAGGCTCTAGGAAGGCAAGGACTTCCTCTCACTGACTCCTGCGTTATGTACCTATCTATCCCTGGCCTTTAGCACACAGTCATTAAACAACTGTTGAACGAATTAATTTGCTAAGCAAATACCACATGCCAGCCCTGGGTGGTGACTTATCTCCATCGTATGGCTCAGTCTCACCCAGACGCTGAATCTCATACTTGGCCCTGGATACTTCCTCTTGAACCAGTCAAAAACCCATCCCAGTCTGGCTTGTCACAGAGCAGCTGGTACCATCAAAGGAGAATGGAAGCAAAGACCGTAAGACTGTTTTCTAGGTGTTTCCTAGCAGCTAGGTGTTTTGCAAAAAGAAAAGAGAAGCCCATGAGAGAATGTGAACGGGAGAGCTAACACTGCAATCTGGACCGTCTCTCCCCATGCCAGTCCAACTAAAGGCAAGATCTGCACTCAGAGCATGTCCAATTCCTAGCACAGTGAGGAGGTCATAGTAGATGGTCAGTGTTTGTTGAATTTCACAGGAATATGTTAAATTCATGAAAGAGATATGTCTGGAAATCGAATCAGAACATTTGGGTCAGTCAATGGGGATGATAGTTGCTTGAGGTAATTAATCAATACCAGAGATGCATGTATAAAGTCTTACACATTTCTCTTTTCTCCAGACAAATAACCCTCCTTCTGTGATGATACATTCCTTTGTGCATGTAAAATCCACTGGATTAAAGCATATTTTAATTTCTTGGGAATCTCCCTAAATCTTCTAGTTAAAGACTGTGAGACATATTGACTAGTCTGAAATATATTCTCAAAATCAGTATCTCCTCTTAGAATGCATTTTATTTCTGCAGAGGAATGATTTCATCTATCTGATGTTGGATCTTACGGGTTTCAAGTTCAGAAGGTGGCCTATGCTGACCTTCCTTTTTGAATCTGTCTCCTATTTGGGACATTTATCCCCAGTTTCTATGTAGTACAGAGGAAAGAACAGTCACCCAGCCTCTAAGTAGTATCCAGGGGATCTCAGACAATGCACCTATCTTCTCTGGCCCTATTTTCTTCACTTCTGAATAAAAAAAGCCATTAGAGCACACAATTTCTCAAATGCCTTCTGGTTCTGACAGTGCTTTCTGAGATAATTTCCTCCTAAGGCGGAAATTACTAATGACAGACATTTGCTCAAACCATGGGGCCTGGGAAAAGAAGCATGGTGATGAGTACTCACATAAAGGGGGAAGAGGAGCCACTCACTGGCTAGTGAGGAGGGGGAGACTTGGGAAAAGGAGGCCAGAGACCCTAGTCCTGGCAGAAACAGATGGCTCACTCCCACAGAGGCGCTGAGGGGAGGGTAAGACAGAGACTACAGATATGGTGTAGGCGGGGTATAGGGGATGCCAGGCAACAGCAGGGACCCAAGGAGCCATTACCACCACCAGACCGGAAGGGCCACAGGGATGAGTAGTCCCCAAAACCCAGAAGAGCTGTGGCCTTTGGAAGCAGACAAAATCAACCGCAAGCAACTCAGAGGGTGGAAGCAGAATAAGCAGCCGCACCTCGCTCCCCTGCAGCCCTCCCCCTCCTGCCAGTGTCTCCTATTGCTAGAGCGGAGAGAGCCCATCAGTTCACGAGACCTCCAGGGTTGCGAAGCAGAGGGAGCAGTAGGCTTGGGGAGGTAAATGGAAAATATCCAACCAAAATACTTGGTCTGCTACACAGTTGACCTCTGGCTCTATTCTTGAAGATAGGCAGAAGTGATGTATTATGATCATTAGTAGACCACAGCCAACCTTCTCCAGAGGTGATCCATCTGTGAGTCAGCACGAGGAATGTGGGAGTAAGAGTTAACTTGTTCCTGTTGTTCTAGGAAGAGAGTAAACAGGGGTGGGGGTAGGAACTGGAAACTCATAGAAGGCTGAGGGTAATTCCAAGGGGTTTCCTGAAAACCAAAATCTAGAGCCACAAGCCATGATCCACCTGGGAAGTCAGGTAAATCCAGTAAGCGATTTACTTCCTTTTTTTTTTTTTTAATGTTTTTATTGATTTATTAGAGAGAGAGAAAGGAAGAGAGAGAAACATCGATGTGAGCGAGAAACATCAATTGGCTATCTCCTTTACACCTCCTACCGGATATCAAACCCGCAACCCAGTCATGTACCCTGACTGGGAATTGAACCGGCACCTCTCAGTCTAAGGGACGACGCTCATTCCACTGAGCCACACTGGTCGGGCACTTCTTGTTTCAACAGGCTTTGGTGTGTCCACCACTCCTAGGGCAGCAGGCTCCTGTTATATGTGGAGGGGTCCTAATGTCACCATGAGATGTTTTAACAAAAGCCCAAAGAGCTTCTTCCTCAGGGATTCTGATATTTAGATGCTTAGCCATTTCAAGGGGATAAATGTTCAAGTGAGTAGAGTTACACATGCCCAATGTGCAGTGAAGAGAGCTGGTAACACAGTTAAATCTCATTCATTCATGAGTGACTACATTCAAATTTGAGATATCCCTGACAAGGCTCAGAATAAACCAAAACACAGGGATATAGTTTAACTACTGAAGAGAACAAAGTCGATGCAGTATTTTAGAGGCAATGACTTACATGTGAATAATAGTTATTTAAACTACAATTCATTTTTCTCTGTTCAATAAGACCTAAAATAGGCAATGCTTTTCCTTAAAATGACAGTCCTATATTGTGTGAATCTGGAAAAAATTGTGGAAGAATAGCCACATTTTCAGCTTTGTTTACAATGAGCATGTTATTACTTTCAGAACAAATTATAAATGTAAAAACTTTTAATATAAATAAATAACCAATGATTTTTTAAAAATTTACAATAGCCAGGATTTCGAAGCAGCCCAAGGATCCATCAGTAGATGAGTGGATAAAAAGCTGTGGTACATTTACACAATGGAATATTACTTGGCCATTAAAAGGAAGAGAAGTTTACCCTTTGTGACAGCATGGATGTACCTGGAGAGTATTATGCTAAGTGAGATAAGCCAGTCAGAGAAAGACAAGTACCACATGATTTCACAATATGTGGAAATTAATGAACAAACTGAACTAACAAGCCAAATAGAGACAGACTCATAGAGAGCAGACAAATAGCTCTGGTGTGTGGGGGGGGAGGGGGAGGGGAGGAGGAGGAGTGGGATTAGCAAACAAAAAAGAAAAATAGAGACAGAACTCATAGACATGGACAACAATGTAGAGGCTCAGTAGTTAGAGCAGCAGCCACAGACTAAAGGCTCAGGGATTCAATTCCTGGTCAAGGGCACGTACCTGGGTTGCAGGTCCAATCCCTGGCCCTGGTTGGGGCGTGTGTGGGAGGCAACCAATTGATGTGTCTCTCTCTCTTTCTCTTCACCTCCCTCCCTCCCTTCCACTCTCTCTAAAAAGCAATGAAAAAAAATATCCTCAGGTGAGGATTAACAATAACAAAGAAAACATTAAGTTAGTATTGCTACACTTTTTTTTCAAATATGTAGGTCAGAATTACTTTCTCCCACCTAAGTGGAAAAATAAAACATACTTTAAAAGCTTTCCTATATCTGTAGCCCTAAATATTCCTCAGGAACCTTTATTTATCTGAGACAGCAGTTTACAAGGTAAACAATCCTTATAATTAGGCTCAGATTTTTGAGTATTATAATTATATTGGCAAGTTTGATTTCTAATGCATTCTTATTCTCCCTGGATTAGTCTCCAGAAGAACGCAACAAAAGGAAAAAAGTTTTAATCAAGGTAATTTATGGCATTTCATTTCCTCTCCACACTTTGCATTCAATGAGCAAGGACTAGATTTCAAGATTTAACAGGTAGAGTTTGGAGAAAACCCCCTTTCATTTCTTAATGAAAGATTAAAACATCAGCACATACATTGCAGTTCTTTAGTGATAACTACACATTTGGGATAATTTTAAAAAATAACTTTATTCCAACTGGCACCTGTTTCTTCACCCTTCCTTCCTATCCGAAACAAGCCTGGCTGTTCCTGGCTCATGTCCTCAGCAATGTGACTATCACATATGGCCACAAAGGAGGCAGGAAATTCCCAGGGGCCAGACAGAGGGACAGCACATGCCTTGCTCCATCTTCTACCCCCATTAGACTTTACGTTGGGAGACCAGGACTTGAGTCCCAGTTAATTCATCTGGGAAACAGTTAGACTACATTTTCCCTAGATGCTTTGAATGCCATAATTTTATGACTCCTCCCAGCCATTCCGCTGAAGATGCATCAATAAATTTGTTTCGTTTCTCTGATAAAGATGAAATGTGAGAAAACATTTGCGCAAAAGGCACATTCCCACAAATATTATATGAACTTACTTTTCTAAAAGGAAATAAAATAACACTGTCATAAAAATGCCCTTTGGGCAGTATATTAGTTCCCGTGGCTGTTATAACTAATTACCACAAATTTAGTGGCCTACCACAAATTCATTCCTTTGTAGTTCTGGAGGTAGAAGCCTGAAATGGGCTTCTCTGGGCTGAGGTCAAGGTGTCAGCAGGTCTGGTTCTTCATTAAGGCTCTGAGGGGGGATCTGCGGCCCTGCCTTCTTCAGCTGCTGTGCTCCTTGGCTCAGAGTCCCTTCCTCCGTCTTCAGAGCACGTTCCTCTCATCACTGCCTCTATCATCGCACCTCGCGTTCTGTGGTAGAAGCCCCTTCTGCCCCCCACCTGTAAGGATGCTTGTGACTACATGACTGGGCCCCGCTGGACAATCCAAGGTCATCTATCTCCCATCTCAAAATCCGTAAGGTTATCACAGCTGCCATCTAAGGAGTACGCAGCACAGTAGGGGGTTAGAATGTGAACAGTTTGCGGAACTATTACTCAGCTGACCACAGGGAGCACATTCGTGATTATCATCTTTAAAACATTAAGTTGGAGTTTTGTATACAGTGGACTGAAGGTCCAAGGACCTAAGCTGCCCTTTTCCTTTCCTTCCCTGGGCGCCCACTTAGCAGAGGAGGGGCACAGAACAAACTGGGGAAGCAGGAGCTGTCGCGTTCAGGTGAAGAGGCTGGTCTGGACCTGCAATTGCAGTGTCCGAATGTTGCCTTTGGTACCCCTACCCTCCCTCCGTGGGCGGCCAGCCTCTTCCTGCCACTTCTCTTCAGAGCATTCTCCCGGAGAGGGTATTTAGGTTACAGTGGTCAGAAGGTCTCTGACACCTGCGCCAGCCCTCTGCACTATGTTTAAATTTCTCTTTTCTGCTCCCAACCTGACAGTTCAGGTCAGGAGTAGCTAGGTTACATGTCGGTCAGAGTTGCTGATTAAAGTAATTCACATACAGACTTCAAAGAACTTTTCATTTTCATAGAGATGTTTTGTTTTTGTTTTTTAAAGAATAGTTTATTGATTTTTATAGAGAAGAAGAAGAGGAGAGAGAGAGAGAGAGAGAGAGACATCGATGTGATTGATCGGCTGCCTCCTGCATGCCCCCTACCAAGGATCAAGCCTGCAACCCAGGCATGTGCCTTGACTAGGAATCGAACCAGCAACCTCCTGTTGCACAGGGTGATGCCCAACCAACTAAGCCACACCAGCCAGGGCTCATGGAGATGTTTTATTATCCTCAAATAATCTAATTGGCAGGAAATTTTACAGACCACCCTTTTGAATGCTCTTTTTATTTCAGGGGCATCCCAACTCCCTCTCAACCATGGAATCGACAGTGTGCATCTGAGTATCAGCAGGGACCTATTCCCGACCTCAAGATCCACCA
Organism: Molossus molossus; assembly: GCF_014108415.1. Lineage (NCBI taxonomy): Eukaryota > Metazoa > Chordata > Mammalia > Chiroptera > Molossidae > Molossus > Molossus molossus. The sequence continues at coordinate 57,535,503 of NW_023425344.1, read as the reverse complement.
CCCAGAAGTCCTCTGAAACTTGGACACAAAACCAAGCACAAACCGTGTTTGCTGGGCTTCCTAAGCAGCGTCTCCTTAACAAGCACGCCCTGCCCGACACTGGTATCTGATCTTCAAATACAGAACAGATGAACATTTTGATAAAGAAGATAAAGCTCAAAACATATCAATCTATGTTTAGAGGCTTCTCGTAATTTCCTTTCATTGTATAGATAATTTATTCTTTTCACTTAGAAATGCTAAATCAAATATAATTTTTCTGAATTTTGAGAATATACAATCTAAATAGGTGAAGGGTAGTTACCTCAAAGGGCCTTCTCCGTCTTCGTAAGGAGCACTCTGTAGACTGCGGGTGGAGATTCTTTTCCCAATCAGTGTAAAAGCCAGGACGAGATTAATACAACTGCATGATAGTGAGCCCAGAAATCAGTCCAGAAACTCACATTGGTTCTTCACAATAAATCAAATGGTCCTCAAACCTCTTTGATCATTATGTCTTTAAAAGGGACAGCTTTATTTTAATTTACTTTATTCCTTTAGTAAGCAATTAACTTAATCTACAACTGCAATTTCTAAATGAATGGAGATTAGCCGTATTTATTTCAGAAAAACATTCCTTCTTTATCTCAGGCAAAATGAAAGTCTTTTCCTGATAGTTCTACCACACGGCGGCCTAGTCCTCCACTGTATATATGTTAAGGTAATCCGTATACAGTGGGTTCTCATTATTTGTGGCAGTTATAGCCTCTAAAGTCTCCACAAACACTGAATCAGTAAACATTTAACCATTGCTCCCAGGAATATACAGGGTAGTGTTCCTACAAGCCCATGGTCACAATATTATATATTTTCTCTTTTCTGATTTTAACCTCTGGCAATATTTTCATTAACCAGTCAATACCTAACTTTATTTTGTGTTTCTGTACACAGACATCTTATTTAATATATATTGTCGATTCATTAACATTGAACTCACAGCCCACAGCACTACAATCTATGCCTGAACAACACTTATCTAACAGCTATTTTCTTTGTAAAGCACACCACAGCCTTCTTGCTTAGAAACACTAGGTAGCACTTCAGCACTACGCTTGGAGGCTATTTGAAACAGTAAAATAACCACCAAAAAGCAAAGAAATGTGAAAAACTTGGTAGTAAACAGACCGCAGAAAGGATATTCGTTTCCAGTACGAGAAGTGGAACAAGAAGGCAGATCGTCGCCTGGTGACTTCAGCTGGGAACATGTGCATGGAGTGACTGGAGTTTTTTGCCACTCGGCTCATGAACCAAATAACGACCAAAGTGCTGTGAGGACTGACTTGGGGGTTACAAGTAAATTTGAATGAATAGGTGTATCTGCAAATATGGAATCCACCAATGGGGACTGACTGTACCGTATTTTATAAGAAACACTTCCGCCCCGTCAGTGTGGCTCAGTGGTTGAGCATCGACCCATGCACCAAGAGGTCACCAGTTGTATTCCTGGTCAGGGCACATGCCCAGGTTGTGGGCCAAACCCCCAGTGAAGGGTATGCAGGAGGTGGCCAATCGATGTTCTCTCTCAACGATGCTTCTCTCTCTCTCCCTCCCTCTCCCTTCCTCTATCTCTAAAATCAATAAAGAAAAATTTTTTTTAAAAAAAGAAACACTTCCAACTCCATTATCTCTTAGTCACCACTGAGTCACTCCCTGATCCCCTGTGAGGTCTCCTAGTTCCTAAGGTCCAGCAACACTGAGCCTGGTTTACCCCATATTATTGCCTAGCAATCATGTGGTACAATTCCCAGCTGCCACAGCGGAAGCACTCCATTAATGGTTATTAAATTAATCAAACCAGTCTGTCTGACCCTAAAGGAAGCCTTCTTCAGTCATTCCTCCCTGCAATCAGTGTCATAAAACAGTTCTATATTATTTCCAATACCCAGGTCCCAAACAACCCATTAATCTAAAATAGTAGCTTAGAATGAAAAGATAATATACCCTGAAAAAATAAACTAACATGCCTTCAACTCTCCATTCACCAGTACCATCTGGAACATTCACACATCCAACTGAGAAAGCCTCCATCAATACCTAAGGCACAGCACTGGCTGGTTTTGCTCAGTGGTTGGAGCGTCAGCCTGCAAACCAGAGAGTCCTGGGTTCAGTTCCCGCTAGGGGCACGTACCGGGGGGGGGGGGGGGACAAAAACCTAAGGCACAGTCAAAGGAGGGGGAGGTGTAATGTTCAAGAGGTGAGAAATCAGGCAAAGCGAAAGGAGCCAAATCATCAGGTCCCAGCCACAAGGACGTTGAAAGCAGCATTGCCCAAGTAGTGACACCCTTGCCTGGGGCAGTGTTTCTCAGCATGTGCTTCTGAGGGACTTGAGTGTTTGTTAAAATCTGCAGATTCCATGGTCCACACCAGACCAGCTGAAACAGAACCTCTGGGTAGATCCAGAAAGCTGAGCTCTTAACAAGCTCCCCATGGGTGCTGATGCCAACCTGTTCGGGAGTCACCGCTCCAGTGTGAGAGTGGGAGGACTGAGGGGGCCCGCGTTTTGGTTGCTGAGAAATATGGGTTCACAGGCCCAATCCACTTACTAGCCAGGTAACACAAGCCTCTGCTTTCTCCTCTGTAAATATGAAGGCAGTATAAATCTTAGCTTACGCCCTGGCCCGTTTGGCTCAGCAGTTAGAGCGTCAGCCTGCGGTCCAGAGAGTCCCAGGTTCAATTCCCGCTAGGGGCACATACCTCGGTTGCAGTTTGTCCCCAGCCCTGGTTGGGTTGTGCGGGTGGCAGCCACTCGATGTGTCCCTTTCACATCGATGTTTCTCTCTCTCTCTCTGTCTCTCTGTCTTTCTCTCTCTCTCTCTCTCTCCCTCCCTCCCTCCCACTTTATCTGAACAAAAAAAAAAAAAAAAAAATGGAAAGAATGTCCTCAGGTGAGGATAAAAAAAAACTAACTTAACTTATGGGGTTGCTCCACCGTGCCATTACTGACATGTTGGGCAGGTGACTGTTTTCAGTGAGGACTTTTCTGTGCATGGTAAGATGTTGGGCAGTATTTGTGGAGTCTACCCACTACATGCCAAGAGCAGCACCCCAGGAATGACAATCAAAATTATTTCCGGACATTGCCAAATGCCCCTGTGTTGGGGAGGGGCAAAGTCACTGCTGGTTGAGACCCACTGGCTCAAAAGATTGTTGGACCTAATAAATGTGACAGGGTCTGACATGTGGTAGGCTATCCATAATTGTTTATTTTCTCTCTTCTCCCTCAATCAGTAAATCCTTAAGGGAGAGAGGTTTGGACAGTTGCAATGAAGGTCCTCAAAGCTTTGTATTTTTAACACCTACTTTGTTTCTCATCAGTGACACCTTAAATCCTGGCTCTGTTAGGCTATAAAGTTAACTTTATCTTGTTCTTAATATTATAAACGTGCAGAAGTAGTTGTCTGAGTCTTAAGTTTAGAATTCATTCACATCATACGTACAGGGGTAAACATGGGGTGAAAGCTCAGAGCCCTAGTGACATACATGCTTAGAATTAATTTGACGACAGGTCTTGCATAGGCCAATTCCCCAGCTCTCCAGTCAAAGCACTGAAACATTGGAGTGCGTGGACCGCGAATTTGTCACCCAAAGTGAATTAAAGATTCTCTATCTACAAAACAAAGAGGTTGTACTAAAATCTCAAGTTTCTAAAATTCCACATACTTTAAAAATTCTATGATTCCAATTAATTGCTAATACTTTGTTTCTTTACCTAGCTTCTAATTCATCAATAATTCCATATTTTTAATATTGAAACTTAATAGTATAACTATAATATTTAACATTTTCTCAGTGTAACAGTTCTTGAGTGTCTACTTTGTAAAAAGTTTCAGTCTTCCCACCAACACCAAAATAGGGGTAAGATGTGGACCCCAGGGAAGACAGGCAGACACCTAGAACAAAATCCAAATAAAAACCAAAATAAAATATGTACTCAGTACAAAAACAATAATAATAAATATGAGATCAGAAAAAGATGAGGCCCTGGCCAGTGAGCTCAGTTGGTTAGAGCCTCATCCCTCTACACCAAGGTTTCGAGTTTGATCCCTAGTCAGGGAACATAAAAGAATCAACCAATGAATGCATAAATAAGTGGAACAACAAAAGTGGATGTCTGTCTCTCTCTCTCTCTCTCAAATCAATTTTTTTTTTTTTTTTTAAGTTGGAAAAGACGCCCGGCCAATGTGGCTCAGTGGCTCAGCATCGACCCATGCACCAAGAGGTCGCCGGTTTGATTCCAGGTCAGGACACATGTCCAGGTTGTGAGCTCAATACCCAATGGGGGGCATGCAGGAGGCGGCCAATCAATATTCTCTCTCATTAATGTTTCTATCTGTCTCTCCCTCTCCCTTCCTCTCTCTCTAGAAATCAATACAGAAAAAACAATTTATTTTATCCTCACCCGAGGACATTTTTGCATTTATCTTCCAATAGAGCGGGAGGGAGAGAGGGAGAAATAGAGAGAGAGAAATATTAATGTGAGAGAGACACATCGAGTGGCTGCCACCCACACAACCCCAACCGGGGAGGGGACAAACCGCAACTGAGGTACGTGCCCTTAGTGGTAACTGAACCCAGGACTCTCTGGTCCACACACAAGCTGATGCTCTAACCACTGAAGAAACCAGCCAGGGCAAAAGTCTTTTTTTCTTTCTTTTTTTTTTTTTTTTAATCCTCATCCGAGGAAATTTTTCCATTTTTTGTACAGACAGAGTGGGAGGGAGAGAGAGGAAGAGAGAGAGAGGGAAACATCAATGTGAAAGGGACACATCGAGTGGCTGCCACCCGCACGACCAACCAGGGCCGGGGACAAACTGCAACCGAGGTACATGCCCTTAGCGGGAACCGAACCCGGGTCTCTCCGGACCGCAGGCGGACGCTCTAACCGCTGAGCCAAACCGGCCAGGGCAACTGAATTCTTTTTTTTTTTTTTTTTTTGGTACATGCCCCTAGCGGGAACCGAACCCGGGACTCTCTGGTCCGCAGGCTGATGCTCCAACCGCTGAGCCAAACTGGCCAGGGCACAAAAGTCTTTTTCTTTCTTTTCCAACTTTTTTATTTATTAAAAAGAAAGAAAAAGATTTTTACTTGGCCTCCAGACTCGAGGACCAACAAGACAAAGATAGATTTAAGGCATGCTAGAAACTTCAAGTTACAACATTCTCATCACTTTCCCCATAAAAGGAGCTATCTCCCCTTGAGGTACAGTCACTCTGAGTGATGAAAGCTATGACTACAGAGGCAAACACACTGAATAATTAGAAACAACAATTTGCTAGAAGTTTCATCGAGCTGATGCCACACCGATTTCTTTGGCAGCTACTTGTCTGAAAAAAAAGTTTAACTCCCGGGCCATAACAAACGTGGGTATATTACTTTCTTGAGTAGACTGATCACATCAGTATTTCAAAAATTACTTTATTTGTTTCAAAGTAACACAGGGAAAGGTTGAAAGATAGCCTCCAAGAATGTATTAGAAGTCACTCTCTGTTGTCTTTCAACTGCAGCACATTCTTTCTGCACTCGGACCTGCCCTGGTTTCATAATAATCAGCAGTGCTGCTTTGGGAGAAATGTCAGCAATAACATATGACAGGGGCGTGGTCCTATCTGTTAGTAGCTCCATATTTTGTGTGTTAAAATATGAGCCACAGACTCATGTCTCCCAGAAGCATACAGTGAATTATTTGTGGTTGAGCACATGCTGTGTCCAAGAAAAGAGCCCTGTTCATTTTTGGTTAACTTGACATCTATTTAGAGGAATAACAACAACAGCAAAAATAAGGCTCTAATAAGGGCTCGAAACCTGCTATCAATAGTACTGCCTCATCATCCCACGTCAAAGTCACATTGTAGCAGCCATGAGATAAGATCAGCTTTTAATTTCTCCACACTAAATGGGCAGACACCTAGAAGGGTAGTGGTTCTTATTACCTATATTTCTTCTATAAATAAGTTACAGTTACCAGATACAGTGTTACAAACTGTATGTTTGTTATCTCCCCAAAATTCCTATGTTGAAACCTAAACCTGCAATGTAGGGTGGGGCCTCTGGGAGATGATGGGGTCATGAAGGTGGAACCCTCGTGAAATGAAATGACTGCCCTTATAAGACCCCAGAGAGTCCCCTCACCCCTCTGCCATGTGAGGACCCAGTGATAAGACATCTGTCAACGAACCAGGAAGCAAGCCCTCACCTGTTGGCACCTTAATCTTGGACTTCCCAGCCTCTAAAACTGTGAGAAATAAGTTTCTGTTGTTTGTAAGCTACCCAGCCTATGGTATTATGCTATAGTAGCCCAGACAGAATAAGACAAAGACAGAGCACTCTCTGACTAGCCTTTAGGCATCTTCTACGCTATAATCCCAAATCTCAGGGAGAAAAGTACAAGTTGAAGGTATTAGGGCTCTTCCCCTATCATTTTTGTGTTTGTTATTTATGTATCATCATCAGAGATAATATTTACTGAGTACTTACCATATGCCAGGCATGATTTTAAGCACTTTACACGTATTAAATCATTGAAATGGTTTCTGTCTTTCTAAATTCACAGGCCTAGTTACATGTGGCACCATCATTCACCCTTATAAAGTCTTTTTTTTCTTCATCAAATCAATGTTATCCTAATTCTCTAGAAGCTGAAGTCTGGGTGTCATGTGAGTGCACAGGTCTTCTCATGGGCCTCTTTATTAGGGAATATGAGTTAAGGATGAAGAAGTTAAATTGCCGAGACTTCCAGTCAAGATGGTGGTGTAGGTAAATGCGGTATCATGTCCTCCCACAACCACATCAAAGTTACAACTAAACTACAGAACAACCATCATTCAAAACCGCCTGAAATCAAGCTGAATGGAAGTCCTACAACTACGGAATTAAAGCAGCAGCCACATCCAGACGGGTAGGAGGGGCGGAGGCGCGAGGGGCTGGTCCCACACCCAAGTGTGGTGGATAAAAATCAGGAGGACACCTCGGCTGGGAAGGTCCTTCCTGAGGACTGAGGGGTCCCCGTCCCACACCAGGTGCCCCGCTCAGGGTTCCAGTGCCAGGAAGAGAAGTCCCCATAACTTCTGGCTGGAAAAACCAGCAGGAACTGAGGCTCTGGGAAGCTGAAGCGGCTGGAGCCCCAGGCAGCTCCTCTTAAAGGGCCCGCGCACAGACTTATGGGACTCTCTCCCTCTAAGATTGGAGGGGAGGCAGCTCGAGGGGCGCCAGAGACATACAGGGAAGAACTGAGCTGTTTGGCACTGCAGCGAGGGCTGGAGAGGGGGCTTTCTCGGGGACAAATGTGCTGTCAGAGGCCTTTGTTCCTTTGGTGAGCCCTTCCCGGGGGTGGCAGACAGAAGCCATATCTGGGACTCCAGCAACCTGGCTCACACTGGCTGCCCCACCCTGCTGACTCCCTGAGGCCCCGCCCCACCCAACTTTCAAGCCCACCCAAGCTGTTGCCACTTGCTTAACCATAGGATTGGCCTGTCTTGGATCCTGCTTCAGGTTTTTCCTAAATTCTTTCAAACGAGCAGCATCTGGTCTCAGCGAGCCCCATACCTCTCATTAAGTAATACACTGAAACAAACACAGGGAGGCAGCCAAAATGAGGAGACAAAGAAACAGGTCCCAAATGAAAGAACAGAACAAAACCCCAATAAAAGAACTAAACGAAAGGGAGATAAGCAACCTAACAGATGCTGAGTTCAAAATACTGCTTATAAGGATGCTCAATGAACTCAGTGAGAACCTCAGTGAACTTAGGGAGGGCCTCAAGAGCATAAAAAAGGACCTGTTAGAAATCATGGATACACAGTTAGAATTGAAGGAGGCATTAACTGAAATAAAGAATAATTTACACAGCTTCAATAGTAGAGTACGTAAATCCAAGAAGCAAACCATCAATTTGGAATATAAGGAAGCAAAAAATGCCCAATCAGAACAGCAAAAAGAAAAAAGAATCCAAAAAAATGAGGATAGTGGATAGTGTAAGGAACCTCTGGGACAACTTCGAGCGTGCCAACATTCGCATCTTGGGGGTGCCAGAAGGAGAAGAGAGAGAACAAGAAATCAAAAACCTGTTTGAAACAATAATGGCAGAAAACTTTCCTAACTTGGTGAAGGAAACAGACATACAAGTCCAGGAAGCACAGACAGTTCCAAACAAGATGAACCCAAAGAGGCCCACACCAAGATACATCATCATCAAAATGCAAAAGGTTCAAGACAAAGAGAGAATCTTAAAAGCAGCATGAGAAAGGCAGCTAGTTACCTACAAGGGAGTTCCCATTAGGCTGTCAGCTGATTTCTCAAAAGAAACTTTGCAGAAGGGAGTGGCAATAAATATTCAGAGTGATGAAAACCAAGAACCTACAACCAAAAAGCTGTCATTTAGAATCGATGGACATATAAAAGTTTTCCCAGACAAGAAAAAGTTAAAGGAGTTCATCACTACCAAACCGTTACTATATGAAATGATGAAGGGTCTTTTTGAAGAAAAAGATAAAATGTATGAACAAACAAAATGGCAATAAATACATATCTATCGACAATGGAATCTACAAACAAAATGAACAGGCAGAACAGAAACATTCTCATAGATACAGAGAACATTTTGTTGGTTGCTTGTTGGGAGGGGGGTTGGGGGAATGGGTGAAAAAGGTGAAGGGATTAAGAAGCACAAATTCATTGCTAGACTGACAAACCTCAAAGGGAAAGGGGTTGGGTGGGTGGAAAGAAATAAACCAAAGAACTTATATGCATAACCAATGGACACAGACAATAGTGTGGGAAAAGGTGGGAGGGGGCGGGAGGGGGAAGAAGGGGGTCAATGGGGGAAAAATGTGGAACATCTGTAATACATTTTACATCCAACAATAAAGATTTGGAAAAAAAAAACTGAAGAAAAAAAAAGAAGTTAAATTGCCACTTTATAAGTACTAAATATTTTAAAATACTGATCAGTTTTACTTTATTTAACCATTTTATTGATTTGTTCAGTCATTAATTTGGATAAATTGCTTTCATACTCTGTAGACAAATGCCCTACAATAGTGTCCTCCCTCCAAAATGCATTTCTTTCTCATAGGAATTGATAAAAAACAAAGCCAAGAAACTTCACCATTCCATGAAGGGACATCAAGCAAAGGGACAGCCTACGGAGGTGATCATCTCTAGAGAGAGAATTACGCACAGAAGCCACAGTTGTTCTTCAGCTAGGAAGCTCACATGAGCCACTGCTCTTAAAAATTAAAATCTCCAAACTAATAGAACTCATTTATCATTTGCCACTAATTCCCCACTGCTAAAATTAGATTACTCTGAATGACAGTCCCAAGAGGAATTACAAGATTCAACTAGAAAGCCAATCTATCAACAAATATACCTACCACTGAGTAACAGAAGGTGGGTACATTAAACACATTTTTTAAAAGCTGTCTTTGTTCTCAAGAAAGTTTCAATATTGTTGAAAAGTTAAAATTCTGCAATACTGCTACAGTATTTTATCAGCAAGCTGTGTACCAAAGAGAGTGGCAAGAAGCCTCCCAAGTGGTTGCTGGTCTATTAATTTCCCACCCTCTTTCTTTCATTTTCTTCTTTGTTTGGGTTTTCCCAAAGCAGGCCCTGAGACAAGGTCAAGGACTCAGGGAAAGATCATTCATTTGGAAGATGTCCCAGAAAGTATGAGTGATTGGGAGGAGAGAGTGAGATAAAGACACAGGGAAAGACAGTAAGAGTGTGTTATAAAGATCACAGTCGATTGGGGCTGTATGCCAGTGGGACCTCGAAGAAGCAAAGATGATGTCTCCCAAAATGTTCATCTGCAGGGCTGGGTGCTAGGCTTATTGTTGTAGGGTTGTCAGTGGGTATTAACTGTCCCATACACGTAGGCTGCACTTGCGTGCTGGCCAAGCTGATTCCAGTGGTCGGAAAAGGTCCTGAGATAGAAAATGAAGAGGCTGCCTGGTGGTCAAGACGGGGCACTGTTATTGGGAGTCTGAGCTCTCACGGAACAATCACTCATCCAACCCCCACTGGGAAGTAGGTGAAATCAGAGGTGGGCAGAGATGTGATATGAAGCATCAAAAGCACCTGCTACACAGTCCTGCTCTAGAAGTGTTGTGTGAATTCTCTGCTTACCTGTGAATATAACATTCAGTTCACTCTTTGGTCTCAACTTTTTCCCTTGTCTCAGTTCTCCCTCCTTGTCCAATCTTTTCTAGGGATCTGAAACAAGCTACATTTTCTACCCCCAAAAATTGCCTTTTCCACTTTAAGATTCTTTCACAGTATCATGTATCATTTAAAAATTGTTTCAATTAATAAAATATTGATAGGCTAGGTTCCCTAGGAGAAATAAACATGATGATGATGATGAGTAAAACAATAACTACAATTACTGAGGTCTTATATACCAGTTCTTTCCATGTATGAACTCATTTAATCCCCATGACAATTCTTTGAACTATTTAACCCATTTTATAGATGTTTCCTCACTTCACTGAGGTGCGGGGACATTCAGTAACTTGACCAAGATCATATAAATATTAAATGGAGGAGCCAGAATTTGAACCTAGACAGTCTGAATTCAGAGCCAAGACTAACTTTGTAGGAAAGATGGGGTAAAAGGAGAGACAAAATAATCTTAGTAAGTAATAAGCATGGTTACCGAAGTAAAAAAAAAAAAGAGTTATCTGTAGAAACAACAGGAAAATGTCATCTAAAGTATCCAGCCCATACTATACCAGGAATCTCGCCCATATTTCTTCTCTACTATGTCCCCATCGCTCCCCACCCCACTCTTGGTTTTTCATATCCCCTCCCCCCCCATTGCAACAAATTTGTGCTCATTCTTGTCTTCATTTTCAAAAGGTCTATAAACAACAACACTTATGAAATTCCATGATTCTCAGTTAAACTCTATAGGGGAAAAAAAATCTTCAAGCTCTAAGAATTAATGTTGAAGTTTCCCACCATTAATTATATGATAAATGGCTCACTATTCCAATTTCTTCATATAGCTTTTTATCCTCCTCCTCTCCTTCTGGGGGACAAAGAATCTTTGGAATATTGGAGTGAAAGCAATATGCAATTGCTACTAGTAACACCATAGAACGCATGCCCACAGATTCCATTAAAACAGAGTTAGGAAAACCAAGGAAGAAAAGGAAATTCTCCAAATATAGCTCAGGGTTTTAACTTTGAACAAGATGAAAAATGAAAACAAAAGGTACAATATGAGTACATACAGATTATTCTAAAGTATATAATTTTATTAATCTTTCTAAAGGCTTCTAATAAGGTTTCATACAAAAGACAAAAAACAACTTATCATGGGTCCAGAAAACTTTAATTATTCATTCAATAAACTTTTTGAGTTGACACCATGTTCTAGAATAGATGCTTTACTGCCTGGGATACTAGAGATACTACCATCAACAAGACAAGATCTTGTTATAAATAAGGAACAGGCCTTGAGATTTTAAAAAAAAATTTAACTAAATTATCCTTTCTCTAGATGAAATTAAAACATAGATTTCCACAAGATCTGGTGGTAGGAACATTTAAAAATATTTCAACAAACATTCTTGTGAATTTTCCAATTCATCAGATAACACTAACTCCCTCGAGTATTAAAATGCCAGCCTAACAGAAGAGCTCAGAAGCTAGGGGATATGACAGACAACTGGTAGGTAATAAATAATCAGAGGGACTCCAGTGTGGTGCATTAGAAACTTCAACACGAACTATCTAAGGAAGATGATACGTGCTAAGACCTACGCAAGCAGCCTGACAGTCACAGCGGATCAGCCCGTGAGCTAGTCTGCTCAGGCTGCCATAACAAAACATCACAGACTGGGTGGGTCAATAACAAAAAAACGTTTCCTCGCAGTTCTGAAGTCTGAGAAGTCCAAGACCTTGCAGGGCACTAATATAATCGGATTAAGTCTGCCCTTACGACCACGTTTAACCCTAATTACTGCCATGAAAGCCCTATCTCCAAATATAAACACACGGGGGGTACAACTTCAACATCTGAATTTGGCGTAACACAATTTGCTCCACAGCATCCCTTGAAGTCAACCTAATACACTGCTACAGACCAAAACCACAAAAGAAATAAGTAATTAATCAACCATTTAAATAATAGTTATTAAGTAATACTCTGTACCAGGTACTATCTTGCGTTGTGGGAGGAAGGAAAGAAGGGAGGGTAGGAGAAAGGAAGGGGTTAAAGATGCTACCTTAAAAATAGTACATTCTAGTAGATGATGATAAACAATAAATAACCAAACAACTAAATGAAGAAGAACCATCAGGCGGTAAGGCAGATGGGGACGAGAGCTGGCAGAGACGGCCAGTTCAGACCAAGCCTATGTGAACGTGCACTACTGCAGCTAGAGTCTTTGTTTCCACAGAAGGGAAGTGGAGAAAGTTACTCCCCTCTCACCTGGGAGACAAAGGGAAGCATAGCGGTTGACAGATGACAAAGTAGAAAACTTCAACCTCTCATTAAACATATGCTCCATGCACTTGGCAAATCTAAACTTTAATACTATGTTCTTAAAGTCTCATTTAATTGTACAGCCAATAGCACTTCCCTGTTAAATCTAATGTACAGAAAAAGTGGTATAAAATCTAATGCTAATGCTACCTTTAAACCTTAGCTTTAGCTCCCTGAGTATAGTCCCTTGAGCTCCCCCCAGAAATACCTGGGCAGAAGGCGGAACATCCGTGGCTGCAAAGTATGGGAACAAGTTTGACTAATTCCTCCCCCAGAGAAAAAATGTCAGCTAGCTCAGTTTTCTGCCTATCACCCCTGATCACCTTTGGAAATGAGGTCTATAAACCATCATTCCTCCCAACAGAAAGGGCAGGGGTAGGGTGGGGTCATATCCAGATCCTAGGTCATCAGGATAAGGGGATCCCTCCCTCTCACCACTGCATGTATGTCCATTGTAAAACATCTCGCTCAGTTCAAGGATTCATTTTTCTAGTAAAGGAACACTGCAAAGATCATAGAAGTCATTTTGTAGCTCTTTTTGGACTCCCAGCACCAAGAAGGGGGCTGGACTCAAGAATGTGTTCCTTCGACCTCTCCTTCCACCTTTGGTATAAAGTATTGATCATAGTTTCTCTTAAAATGCACCAACATTTTCATTTGTGCATTCATTCACTCACAAACATTTATCAAGTGCTTTGGAAGACACTAAAATAAATCAGACCAGATTTTAGACTCCAGGATTTGGAAAGAACCTACATACATATATTACTGTAATACGTGTTAGCATTAAATATACAAATAAAGATTCTACAGGAGTTGAGACATAGTTAAACATAGTGGGGACACAATGAAAAGAAGGGGAAAACAGAAAACTAATGCCATGATACATGAGAGCTTTTACCCACCACACTAAGATCTTGTTATTTACATATTTAGTTGCCACTAGAAAAGTAGTTAATCAGAACACAATGTTGAGATGGTCTATAGGGAAATCACCAAAGAACAGAATTGTGACACAGTTTGTGTAGTAATTTGTGTCACTTTACATACTGCTGCTCTGCTCTAGCTGACAAGCTTGGGGTGAAAAAAATAATAAGTTTGTCTCTAAAAAGTGTACCCATATAAAGAAGCAGGGCAAGAGTCCAAGTAGGTCCTGACCTAATGCTAATGAGCCTCATGTGATTCAAACTTAGTAGTGTGCTGGCTCCAAATTAATATAGACTTCCACAGAGTTCACAAGTGACAGGCTTTATGATAAACAGAGTACTTCGGTAAAAATGCTATTAAATACACGTGAAGCCTTGAACAGATGGCATTTATAACAGGTATCCCTGATGACTGATCACCATTCCGTTTTCTCTGGCCCAGACTCACATCAAGGTTTCATGATTCTAGAAGGGGGGAAAGTCTGAGCAAGATCTTAATCTCCCAAGCAGTCTGTCAAGCCGCTGTTTCTCGCCACTCTATAAGTCAGCCATTCATCAAAGCAGTTTTCTTAAGAAAAGTAAAATTTAGTATATACATTTGACCCTCTAACAACACCGTGTTTGAACTGTGTGGGTCCACTTATGCACAGATTTCTTTCAATTGACCCTCTCAATTCAGTTGAGCCATACAGTTCAAACCCGTGTTGTTCAAGGGTCAACTGTATTTGAGTCTTCTGCAACGTGAACCATAGATTACTAATATCTTGACCTATTTATTTTGAAAAACCCCAAGCTTCCAATGTTACTGAAGAACCATATGTATATTGTATATGACTTACATATATCACATATGGGTAGCTGTAGAATGTTCAACTTTGGGAGCCATGAGAATCCTGGAAAGCATCTAGGATCAGCAGGTTTATAGGACAGGGCTGGCAAAGAGGACAGACAGCCTCAAGGGGAACCACAAAAACATGTTGAATGGAAGTTGCCAAAAAATTGGGCCTTGACTTGCAATGCGGGTCCTCAGGATAGAACAAGGAAATCTAAGAATGAGGACACTGAAACCATAAGAAAATAAGACTCCATATATAAATAAGGGTTGATGATTTTCAAGAAGTGGGTAAATTGTACTTATTTAGTGGCCTGAGGTTCAAAGATGTGGCTTGTTCTGATTTGCTTCAAGAGCAGATATTTTAAAATACTAACCGCAATAATGCACATTCTAAAATTAGAACTGCATGATGATCAATCAGTCAGCGTGTAAGACACTCGGTCACCACTTGTTGGAGCACATTTTCTAACAATTAAGAAAAGTAAATAACTTATTAGACTCAAAGAAAAACCCAAACACATATAAGTCTCCTCTAAAACTAATACCCTAAGGTTAAAAAACATAGGTAGACATCTGAAGTGGAAAAAAACCAGGAACATAGGTACCCAAACACCAACTGCAAGTTTATTCAAAAAGGCTAGCAAACAACTTTAAATCTATAAACTCTGGCACAAATGCATTCCATTTAGATTCTGCAAGGCAACAATCTTGATAAATCAAGTTTACTTTAACAAAGCTCAAGCCAATAAAACAGCTACAGACTATAAACCACTTCAATCAGTGACTGTTTCACCTTACCCGCTCTCTGCTAAATGACATTCATGCACACAGCACCTACCACAGGCCTATACAAGACACACCAGGAGCTCTGCAAATCATTGTTAATCAACTCATGTGCAGGGTTAACACTACAAGGATTTTTCTGGTCAACACATTTTGAAAAGTAATTATCCTTCTAGAACAACATGGTAGAGAGTGCTAGGATTGAATGCCAGGGAATCATTTACCAACTCTGATCCAAGATAAATTACTTGACCACTGTTTGTTGAAATATAAAGATGTGCTGGCTTTTGCTGTCAATTTCTCCAGGTTAAACTACAGGATGGAGGTGGGGTAAAGCCATTTGTAACACGCACAGACTTTTTCCCAGTTATTTAATCAAACATTAACATAGGTGCTGGTGTGAAGGGATTCTGAAGATGTAATTAAAGTCCCTAATCAGTTGACTTTAAGCTAGGGGTAAGCCAATTAATTGCAATATCTCTTTAATATTATCGCCGACTGGTTGTTTTTTTTCTCCATTTGGCCCCAAATGATACAGGGGATAACTATCTGCACTTCTTCAAAGATTTGCTATGAGAAGTAAATGTGATAGTTCTACAGTGCCTAAAGGAGTACTTCTCAAACTCTACTGTGAGCACAAATCACCTGGAGTGCAGACTCTGAGTCAGCAGGTCTGGGGTGGGGCCCAAGAGCCTGCATTTCTAACAAGCTCCTAGTCAATGCTAACATTACTGGTCAATGGACACAATTTGACTAGCAAGAGCCATCCTAGAAGATAATAGGCACTAAATAAACACTAGTTTGCTTCCCCATACCACCTTTTCACTCTCACAACTTTCAAGTCTCTGTTGGTTTGATTTTATTTTTTAATTAATTAATGCAATTGAAACATATAATGCACTGAGTATTTTCTAGAGCTTTGGATAGCTATAATATAAAAAAACAAAAAGAAGAGTGAGAACAGAAGGAAAGATAACAAACACTAAATATTGTCCTCCCACACCCCTTATCCAGAACTAAAGATGACTCACACAGGCCTGCACTGTTACAACCCAATTGGTAGAAGACACTTGAACACCAAGACCAAAGAGATCATTTGACAGTAGAGTAAGGCATGGTCACTATTTACAGGGTCCAAAGCAGAACACAGTCAAATACCAATGGAGAAACAACGTGATACCTTCTCCGGGCACAGGAAGCACATTCCTGACCAGTCTTCCTGGAAGATGGACCATCCCTCTGAATGTGGTGTGATTTCAGGTAAGGCCTGTGCAGAGACTAACTTTTCTCTCTCTCTCTCTCTCTCTCTCTCTCTCTCTCTCTCTCTCTCCTGGGACTATTAATATTCTATGAAAAAAATCTTTGTTCCTCTGCTGCAAGGCTTTACTTTCTTGGGATTAAAAATACCCTTGGGGGAAATACAGATGTGAACTTCAGAAACGTAATGTCTGCGTCCATGTTCATACCTATCAATCAACGTACTGCCCTCATTGCCCATGAAGCTGCATCTAGTGATGATGTCAGTGGCCTCTGTATGCCCAACCCGGTGGCCAAGTAAGTCTTTATCTGGCTTGACCTCTCTACAACCCTGGATACTATCGGTCCCTATCTCAACCTCCCTGACTTCTGTGCCATTATTTTCTCCTGGTTTCCCTCCTGTCTCCTCCTCTAACTCCTCTTCTGTGCACCTCTCCAGTCTGAGTTCTTATTTTCCTCCATCATCCATTTCCACATTTTTAGTTGCTGCTGAGGATTCCTAGATCATCCCCACACTGAGCTCCAGACCCATGTAGTTCTCTGCCATTCGGGCATCTTAATTTAAATGTCCGCAAATATCTTAGACTGAGAGAAACCCAAATTAAACTGACCATCACTCTCTCTAAACCTACTTTCCTCCTACAAATTGGTTTTACCACTCAGGGAAAAGAAGTTGGAAACCTAAGAGGGAGCCCACCCTTCTTCCATGCCTAGTTACCTCTCACTCGTCTTCCAACATTTACTCAAGATCCAGAGGCTGCCTCTTCTAGGACCCTTCCGTGACTCGTCTCGGTCAGGGCGAGGTCCACTCCTGTGTGCTCCCCGGACACACTCCCGCGGCAGCACTGACCGCACAGTAGTATAAAAGCAACAACATCAATTTGGATGACCCTGTGATATATTCTCACAGAACCCTGAGTTTTTGCTTTATAAATTTTCTCATTAATATAATCCTGTAATAATTTGTATAATTATTGAATGACCCTCTCCCCCTCTAGGCTAAAATTTCATAACATTAGGGACCATTTCTTTTGTTCAACAGACCCATCAGCAGACCCTGTGCTTGAGATAGTTGTTGAATGAATGATTGTTCACCTGTGTATCTCCTCCACTAGACTAGAGACCCCTTAGGAATAGGAACTGACTTATTTCTCTACCCCTAGTGCCTAGCATGTAATAAGTGCTTGATAAATGTTGGTCGATTGAATAAGTCAATATAAATATAGTGGCATCACCAGTAATTAAAGAGCAAGCTTCCTATGTGCAAGAGTGTTTGTTAACCAAATCCTTTCAGCCACATCTATCCAAAGATTCCACCCATCGCCTCAGCACCCTCAGACCAGCCTGGCCCTGGCTGGGGTGGCTGCTATTGACAGGGCCGTCAGCAGTGACAGTTACATCCTCTTGTCTCACAAGTGGCTGACAGACACCTCAAATGCCTAGAGACATACAAAAGGTGTCTCTTAATAGCATCAGGCTTTACTCCACCTCCAGGTGAAAGTAAACTCCCTGAGGTAAGTTATTTGGACTAAATGAATCTCTGGAATCACTCATTTATTTCACTTCTCTGGAATTCCATACACACAACACATTCAAAGTTTATAGAGATGTCATTTTAAATACATTTTCGGGAGCAGGGAAAGAACAGCTTTTCAAAGCTCCACATGACAGTTTTATGCAACTAAGATTTTTAATGAAACACTCCCCGCTCATTCAGCGGAATTTCACTTTCTTTCATCCCAGGCCCGAGGAGCCTGTGAGCGGTGTCTCCACGTAGCAGGCCTCGCTACCTGCTGGCACTTGAGATTAAAAAGGAGAGGCCGCCACAGGTGCTTTTTCTGTAGAGAGTCGGATGGCAAGAGGAGGCCCCAAGGCTGGAAAAAATGAGAAGAATGCAAACGCCCCAAAGGGGCCCGAACTGCTGATACACTTTCACATAGTGCAAACAACTGTGTTTTCCCAACTCCATTCTGTGTCCTGATTCTAAGTTATAGTCTCAGGAAGTTTTCCTTTGCTCCATTCATAACTGGAAAACCTGAGCAAGAATTTTAAAAAGAACACTTCCCATTTTCTATATTTCTGTACACTTTACAAATAATTGATCGTCCCCATTGGTAGACAATGGAAAGCATCTTGATGACCACATCCTGGGCAATTTCCAGTAGTGTCTCCCCACCAGTTCTGTGGACCTGGAACCTCCGACTGTGACCTCATTTGGAAATATTGTCTTTGAAGATGAACTTAGGTACATTAACATGAGGTCTTACTGGGTGAGGGTGGACCCTAAATCCAATGGTCGGTGTCCTTACACGAAGAAGTGAGGGCACACAGACTCACAGACAGAAGACAGCCATGTGAAGACAGATTAAAGTTATGCTGCACAAATCAAGGAATGCCTGGAGCCACCAGAAGGTGGGAGAACCTTCAGAGCCTTCAGAAGGAGCAGGACCCTGACAATGCCTTGATTTCAGACTTCTGGCCTCCAGAACTGTGAGGAAATAAGTTTCTGTTGTTTCATGACACCAGTTTGTAGAAATCTGTTATGGCAGCCCTAGGAAATTAATACAAATTCTAAACAGTGGGTAACTTTCTTGCCATTTTACTGATGCCGAAATTGAGGATCAAGGACATCTGGCAACTTTCACGCAGGAAGTAACAAGCCATGTTCAATCCAATACCATCTCCATGGGAGGAAATGTTAAAAGGCAGGGGAGGCACCCCAAAGGGAAAGGGTGTGAGGGATGGAGAGATGGCTGAATTCCTCAGCCTTGGTGATGATGGACCAGGAATTACAGGTGCCTGAAGCATGACCTCCAGTACAATTGGCAGATTCTCCTTCTCCTGAAGCCCACAGCCCAGAGTGGTGAGCCAAGAACCAGAAGCTCCCAACTGACCCCACCTATGGGAGGGTGTTTGTTTTTGTTTTAACTCAAAGAATAATTTTAACAATGAAACTATGCAGGAACAGCAAAAGAATGCTGAGCATGAACCAGTGTCCCCAACCGCTTATCTCTAGTGGTTCATGATCTGCATGGCCATACTCAATGTTTAAGGTTTCACTAATGAGATACTGGCAGTGTTTATTGCTCCCTCATATAAATTTTGAAGTATTTCAAACACACTGAAAAGTATGTAGAACAATATAAATATCCATGGACCACCCCTGAGCTTCAACAACTTTTAACATTTGGCACACTTATTTCTGTTTCTCGATTTTAATTTTAACCCATTTCCTGTCTTTTGATGAATATAAAATGTTTCATTTTGTCTCTCCCTCCCCTTTGAGGTTTTGACCTAACCACTCCATGGAGGTATATCGATTCCTGAGTGACAACTATTGGAACAAACATAATGACAAAGGTCCCCCATGATGTCTTGATGAGGTAGATAAGATGACCACAGCTAAGGCAGGTTGAAGGAAAATACACACGGATGTCAATCTGGAGATGGCTCTGTATTGGCATGTAAAGGGCACTTTGCTTGTTCCTGTCCTAACATTTTAACCCACAACTTGCATGAAGACTTAGAAGTATATGAGTTAAACTTCTACTCAACACAGTTCATTCTGCTTTATATTGTGTTAAGTGTTTACATTCCTCCTAGTCACTATATTGTAAGCTTTGTAGCTATACTCTCCTGGAACCTGGACCAAGTGCATATAGCTGGGGTTCAAAAAAGTTTTTGAATTCAACTCTATCATATAAGGACATGTTGTAGAAACTGGGAATGTGCAGCTTGGAAATCAGAAGGTGTCAGGAAGAAATGGTGGCTGTCTTCACATATTTGAAGGATGATGAGATTTGAGCTGTGTAGCTCTGGAGAGGTAAAAATGCAACAAGTGGTGAAAGGAATAGTGAATTGATTTCTGTCCAGTATAAGAAAGCTCTTTTCTAACAATTACATTTGATGGCAAAGGGAATGGGCTGAGTTTCGAGTCCTCCCACTGAGGACACTTGGGAAAGGATTCTTGCTCTAAGTAAAAGAATAAATCGGATTCTCTCTTCCAAGTCTAAGACTCTATGACATTCTAGGCTTCTTGGTTTTCCGTCCTTTTTCTTAAATTACCAATTTTCATAGATGTTGATACATGAAGTAATGATATTTCACATATAATAGGAAGATATCTACAAAAGAAAAATTACTTTGTTTTTGAACTGGGGTATAATTGAATTACAGTTGTAACTTGTAAGTTGGTTGGAATCAATATAAAATTTCCCTGATGGCCAATACAGCATTTGACACTCGGTTCACTAATATCTGAGTGGCTGAGTTCTTAATCCTATTGATTTGCAAAATGACACCCACCAAGAGCCAGTAATGTAGCATCCCTCAGGGGTGTAATTATGTCACATGTTTGAGACCCTGTGCCAGGTGTCTTCCATTTAGCCCTCCTCTTGGCCAAGGCAGGCAGGCCGACTGAACCACATCAGCCAGATCCTGTGTCCCCAGGCTTCCAGTAGGATTTGGCCAAAAGTGAGGGCTGGCAAAAGATTAGAGGAAGACTAGCAAGTGAGGTTATTTACTCTCCTGCCTCCCTCTCTGCTGAATACCAAAGGTCTGGGAACATCCTTCATCTGAAGGTCATAGCTCCATAAAGGAGACCCTCTCCGCAGGCTGGCTCTGCCTCAGATTCCCATAACTGCTCCTTCTCCTGACCCCTCAGACGCAAGATTAATATTGACTTTGCTGTAACTTTGGAGCCCTGGGTACTCCATCATCCTACGGTTTCCTTACAGAGTGCTCTGCTCTCAACTTTGAAAGAATCCATCCTTAAATTATTTAATTTAGGTGTGTTGTCTGTTTTCTGCTAGAGTCCTGATTAACACAGCCAGACTCAGTCAAGATCAGTTCACTGGCCCTGGGCGGTTTGGCTCAGCGGTTGGAGCGTCAGCCTGCGGTCCAGAGAGACCCGGGTTCGGTTCCACTAAGGGCATATACCTCGGTTGCAGTTTGTCCCCGGCCCTGGTTGGTCGTGCGGGTGGCAGCTACTCGATGTGTCCCTTTCACGTCGATGTTTCTCTCTCTCTCTCTCTCTTTCCCTCTCCTTCCCACTCTATCTGAACAAAAAATGGAAAAATGTCCTCGGGTGTGGATAAAAAAAAAAAAAAGATCAGTCCACTGAAGTTCAAGGCAGAGCAAGTGTGCCCTCCTGACCAGGCACACGGGAGGGAGCGCGCCACCCCCGCCAAGCTGCAGCCTGTCAGAGTCCCTCCAGCGGTGCTAGTCTAACCACGGGATGAGCAGCAGCAGACATGACAGTTACATGACAAATTAGAGTCAATCCATTAGAAAACATGAGTTTTGTAAAAAAAAAAAAGAAAAAGAAAAAAAGGAACTGAGAGACAAAAATTAGTCTTTTTTCCAAATTCAGAGTAGAATAATCTTCATTCCCTCTGATGAGATTTGGACAAGAAGCCATGTAGTGTAAAAAGAAGGATGTACTTATTTTTTTATTGATATCACAAATGCCTCCGTCTTTTTAAACTTCAAAATTGGCTACTTAAGCTTTAAGTTATAGATACCTGGCTCCTAGTTAGATGTGCCCAATATCCAATACACCATTTCTTCTTTCTCCCTATTTGGACTAAAATTATTTTGTAATGAGCATCTCAGGTGGGTGTGGTCTGCAGAAGCCACTATTGCAGTATTATAATGCTGAAAGGAAACAAAGAAGGGAAGGTACTGAAGAGGATAGAGTGGAGAGCAAATCTCTTTCTCACATTCTTTCTCTTGCTTTGCTGTGATTCTCCTTGTCTCATTATCTCCCTCTTAGAACACCAGGCAGCCTCAAGTTCGAATCCCAGTTCTAGCACTTAATGACCCTGGAGACATTTCGCCTCTCCAGACTCAGTTTCCTCATTTGTAAAGCAAAGATCATTATTCATACCATGAGAGGTGGTTGCAAAGGTTAAAGGAGACGGAATGCTTAATACAGGGTCTGGCACAGGATTCATGTTTAAAGAATGTTAAGTATTATCACAGATTAATGGTTTGGCTTAGTTCTCCCCTTGAAGATTCTAAGAACTTTAATTTGTGGAAATGTGGTACCTGAGTAGTAAATCTGTCCATGTGAAGGATGTCACAGGAGAGAGGAGAAATGATGTGATACTAAGGAGGGCAGAAAATTAGAGTCCAAGAACAGAACAATATAGAGAGAACTGCTTACCACCAAGGGTGCAAATACCAGAGACAGAATGTATATAGAGCACCTCATCCAATGGCAGACACACAGTAGGAGCTTAACTAGTGGGAGCAGGAGTATTAGTATTAAAAGAGCCCAAAAGGAGATCCTACCCTCCCCCACAAAAAGTGGCCCCTAGACCATGGGAAAGGGGCCGGGAGTCTGCTGGGCAGCGAGTGTCAACAGGGGGGCCAGCGGAAAGGTGGTCTGCCTTTGCAGAAAGTAAGAAGAATCGGATTTTGCCTACTTCATCTTTCTGCCTAGAACCAAGCCTGCTGAGACCCAATAATGAAAATTTTCATAGCACATTACTGAATACAGTAATGCTTTTCTGCCTCAATAACACCGCAGCCCGGGCATGAATGTAATGCATTATTCGTGTGCGGCGAGGAGAAAATTCACTGATTTACATTTAGGGTTTATGTTTTGTTTCCAAATAAAAATATCCATCCTGACAACAATGCCGACACAGGTAATCCCACTTCAAGCAAAGAGCTCAAGAGTTAAACCGGGTTCTCTTGCTGAGACTTCTGACCTAGTTCAGCCTTCCATTCGACCAGTTTGGAAAGAGCCTGGTTAAAGATTTACAACCCTGTCATTTTATCCCCAAGACAAATTACATTGCAGGCCGCTTTATTGCCTGAAGATGACCAATACTAGGCAGCCAAATGTTTGGCTCATCCTAATCGCTGGACAACTTGTATGCTCAGCGTTTTTGAGAGTTGAGTGAACACACCTCTATCCTTTCCTTGCCTTCCGTATTGGTTGTATCCAAAATAGATAACCGCTCCTGGCTACAGGAAAACAAAGGTCTTGTGGGTTGGGTAAAGTGGGCACGGGGCCTGTCATTGGGTTGCCATCCCTGGTACAAAGCATTACTACCCGTCAAGCTGTCTCTTCACCACCTTCTTTAGACAACAATCCTCCTGCACAGTCAAATGATATTCAAGGCTTTGTTAAGCAGGCCCCACGGTCTTACCAAATACAGAAGAGAGGCAGTGACTAGGTGTATTTGCCAGGCCCTAAATTAACACTCGGGTATTTTATGTGACCTAAATGGACCATGATTTCTTGTCGTTGAGAACATGAGCCAACAGGTTTCCAAGCGGAAGCAGCGAGCGCAGCAACATTCAATTTGCAGTTTGCTCCTGGGACACATGAGGCTTGTTCAGAGAGGCAAGTGTCAAAGATTCGACCTAAAAGTAAAAGAAGCTGCTATTCTGATCTCACAGAAGCAGTTGTGCATGGAGCTGAAACACGGGAAACACAGTAGACACCAAGGAACATGGTAATCAAGAGTCAGTCACGGAGCACCCAGTGACGCCATCGGTATGATGGAACAGAGTGTACACGGGAACTGGTGACAAGCCCGAGTAAAAATTACTAAGCATGTTGACAATAACAGCCTAATGCAAATAGAAATGTTTTTTATGATTTCAACCATCCTGTCATTTTTATCCATGATGGTTCTCCAAAGCAACACTTTGAGGAACACTTTCTCCATGGTTTCGCAAGAGGAAAGAAAAATGGTCTTGAAAAAAACAAATAGTTTCCCCAATTAGATTTTTTTAAATCCTTACTTGAGGATATTTTTCTATTTATCTTCAGATACAGTGGGAGGGAGAGAGAGGGAGAGAGAGAGAAACATCGACATGAGAAAGACACATCGAACGGTTGCCAGGGATGAACCGCAACCGAGGTATGTGCCCTTGACC
This sequence comes from Molossus molossus, assembly GCF_014108415.1. NCBI lineage: Eukaryota > Metazoa > Chordata > Mammalia > Chiroptera > Molossidae > Molossus > Molossus molossus. The sequence continues at coordinate 57,511,280 of NW_023425344.1, read as the reverse complement.
GGAATCAAACCTGTGACTCATTGGTCCTCGGGCCAATGCTCTACCGCTGAGCCAAACCAGCCAGGGCTCCCAATTAGAATTAGTTGCTTCTCATCACTAATCAGTAAGCACAGTGCCAACTTTCTGTACTTTACATAAAGACACAGGTTGAGGAAGAATGAATAGTAATGAAGCATTCAACTAGAGCAAAATATCCCTACTAAAGGTATAATGCAAGAACTATGTTACTTTCCTGTTTCATTTCTAAGATGCCTCCATATTCAAATGCCATGACAGCTCTTGGGGATGGGAATGTGGGAGTCTCCTGGTGATTATAAACATGGGCAGATATCGAGGGTGAGGAGACTGAAAGAGACGGAGGAGTCCTGGGAATAAAGAGAGTCTGGACTCTGCTTTGCCCCCAGCACCTCTATGAGGTAACAAGAGTCATCCAGACAGGAATGGCTTTGTGTTCACGGTGTCCCAGGCACAAGGGACCATGGGCCATCCCAACAGAGATGCCCCTGCTTCAAGGACAGAGCAACAGGAGCAGGGGCTCCTAAACCCAAAGAGGTTGCGGAGCAGTGTGGATGGGCTGGAGACATCTCCTGGTAACTAGTTTGGACTCAAGGCAGAGGTGAACCACCTCCTTGAAAACTGGCAGTGTGTCAGACCTCAGACTCTGACAAAGGGACACAGCAAAAAGAGTGAGGGCGTTGTTCTGCCCATCTGACAGCATAGAAACTCAACATCAGAAACTGATTCAAGTTACAGAACATAAAGTCAGTGTTTCTAGCACTCCTGAGTTGTGGGCCAAGATTTTCACCCATCTCCTAAATTCATCTTTCCCAATGCAATTCTCGTTGTTGGGTGTCGTGGATAAAATACTACTGGCAACACAGAGACCACAAAGGCAGTATTTTTTATCATATAGTCACCTCTAAATTCAATCCAAAATGATGACACTCTGAGGAAAAGTACAGCTTTAAAATATAAAGGGGCCCCAAAGGGTTTTTCAATCAAGAACTTCACAAAAGATTCTCAATAGACTAATGTTCTTCTGACTAATAAAATGAATGAAAATAGGTGACTTTTTAATGAAGGGGGGTGTTAAATATAACTTAACTTTTCTGGAATGATTCTATTCAATGAAAAATAAAATAAAATAACTACATGTAAAACTCTTACACTATTATGAACTGAGCCAGGAGTTGACAAGCAATGTGCAGACTGAATGGGCCTAATGAGATCAAGCAGATAAAGCTGGGGACGGGGGGTGGGGACCAGTCCGGTGTGGAATGCAATGGAAGGATGAGGTGGAGGGGAGAAGGAGAAAAAGAAAGGGCACAAGTGAGCATCTGAATAAGGAATCCTTAAGTCAAGGCCCATCTTAAATGCTGGAGGAACAGTATGTAAGATGCGCCTTGAAGGGTGAGGACGGTTTTAACAGGTAAAGGTGGAAGGAGCTAGTCTTGTCTCAGGAGATGACGTGAAAAAGGAATGGCCACAGGAAAGCACAGAGAGTTCTGCAGGTTGAGTACCGATGGAACCAGAAAGATGGATGGGCCAGCATCACAGAGGTCTTTAAGGGCCAGGTCAAGAAGCAGTATTTACTTTGGTAAGAAACAGCCATGGAAGTATGCAAGGAGGCAAGAAGCATGATGCAAGTGAGATCCTGGGAAAACGTAACAGGCTATGGTGATGTGCTGGAGAGAGCAACCCGAGTGCCTGGGTTCAAATCCCAGCTCTGACCACTGCCAGCTCTGCGGTCCTTGGCAATTCACGTAAGGTCCCAGGGAAGGGTGAGGCAGGAGAGCTATGGAAAGCAGAGATGTGTAGTTACAGTGGTGTAGGGATTTTTTTAAAAATTAACAACATATTGTTTGCCAACAGTGAGGGTCCAGCTGAAGTTAGATTTCACGGTTTTCAAGGTACCAAAATCAGAGCAGCAAGAGGGCCAAGTAAGTTTCAGAGGGTGATAGGCAATAAAGGCCCACAGGAAGATTCCTAATCCCTAAAGTGGTGCTGGTTTACTCTCAACTTGAAGGTGACTAAGGCAGGAAAGTAGAGACAGATGTTGAAAATGAAAAAGAACTGAGAAAAAGAGAGTAGACTGGAGAACTAGAAACCAAAAGAAAGGCAAAGAGCAGCTAAACAGGAGGGAGGGAGGGAGATGACCTGAGAGAGGAATTCAAAAGCAGAGTAATTTCCACTGATGGTGCAGTGTGGCCAGCCATGGGGCAGGATCACCAGGGCGATGGGGAATGAGACGAGCACACAAAGGAAGGTTAAGACAATATCAGAGAGCTAAGCATATGCCTTTTCTTCTCATCTCTAAACATCAATTATCACAATTCCAATACAATACATAGGAGCAATAGAGAAAAAGGCTGAATACAAACTGACCTCATGACATTTCCCAGAACTTTAATCTCTGGTGAAATACGCAGAATGAGTTTTTTTCTTTCCTTTTATGCTGCATCTATCCAACAAATAATTACTGTGCAAAGTACTGTACTATCTTTGGGGGATGCAGACCTAATCTATGCCTCCAGCCCTTAAGGAGCTTACAAGCTATCAGAGAATATAAGAAAATAATTAGCAATTTTACAAGAGCTAATTAACAAGACAACAGGTGATGTGACAAGGCAATATGAAATGAAGTGGCAAATAAATGATATCTGCTTACGAAGAAGAAACATCTCTGTTAGTTGTTGGGTATCCTTTCATCTAGCCATTTAACAAAGATTTACTGAGCACTAGCTCTCTGCCAGGCACTGTGCTAGCTATGTAATGGTGAACACACAGACACACGCCCAGTCCGCAACCTAGCAAAAGAATAGACAGTAAACAAACATATGAATAAGTGGAGAAATATACATTGTGATTAAGTGCCATGAAGGAAAAGAACGGGATGCTTTAAAACAGAAAAATAGACAAGGCAATCGATGATCTCAGACGCTCCTGATGGCATTATAAAACATCTTAACACAGCACATGGCTGTCTGGCCAGTGTGGCTCAGTGGTTGAGCATCAACCCACCAAGAGGTCGCCAGTTCAATTCCTGGTCAGGACACATGCTCAGGTTGTGGGCCCCATCCCCAGTGGGGGGCATGCAGGAGGCAGCCAATCGATGTTCTCTCTCATCAATGTTTCTATCTCTCTCTCCCTCTCACTTCCTCTCTCTCTAAAATCAATAAAGAAATAAAAAAATTTTTTTAAAAAGAGAGCACATGGCAACATTTTATTGTTCTATTAATTAATCACATGGCAATGTGCAAGACTTTACTAACTCTATGTTAATGATCTCCAATCCTCAAAATGAATCTTGTTTAAATCAACATTATCATCTCATCTCCACATTATGAACAAGTCAACCAAGGCTTAGAGAAGTTAACTTTTACAAGGTCACAGGTAGTCAGTGGTAGTGATGGAACTCAAGTTGAAATCTGTGTGACTCCTGAACCTCTTCCCACTATGCCACACTAACCCTCAGCTCCCGCGGTCTTCGAAGTTACTCTTTCATTTGTGAAAACAAATCTCCGGAGAAAAACTCTTTAATATTAATGTAATAACTACGATTGATTGAAAAATAGTGCCTATATGTAACAATAGGCATGATCTTTTAATAAAAGAATGTTCCTTGCACTTCTGTTGATATTTTTCCAGCATCTCACCTAGTTTGAGAACTTGATAATAGCCAATAATAATAATAATTAAGTATAACAACTAGAATTTAATGGACACTTACTATGTGCTAGACATTGTGCTTGGTGATATCCGCCATAGCCTTATTTCATCCTTGTAATAACCCTGTGAGGTGGACATTACTTTCCCCTTTGAGAGAAGGTACCTAAAGTTGAGAGATTAGCCCTGGCCAGGTAGCTCAGTTGGTTAGAGCATCATCCTGAAACAAGGTTGTGGGTTTGATCCCCAGTCAGGGCACATACAGGAAGCAACCAATGAATGAATAAATGAATGGGAAAGCATGTTGATGTTTCTCCCTCTCTTTCTCAAAAAAAAAAAAAAAAAAAAAAATCAAATAAGTTTTTAAAATTTAAAGTTGAGAGATTAAGCAATGTGACCAACGTTGCACTACGTAGTGGCAGAGGACAGAATCGAACTCCAATACAGTACACTAGCAATGCCATCCCCTTCACCAGGCCATGAATTCCACAAGCCACAACTAGCTTTGCTGCAGGGAGAAGGAACAGAGGTAAAACAATTTGCCAAAGACAACTTGGCTAGTGAAAAGTAGATCCTATCAGGAAAATAGGTATTTCTGACTTCCCATTCACTTCCTGACCTCAGCAACATGGTTTGGGTAAAGATGATAAATGCATGATTACTAAAAAAAAATTACTTAATTCATTCCTGAATGGCTCAAGTCAATTGTACTCAAGGAATAAAAGGGCAGCCTGCAATTTACAAGTCCCTTGTTAGACCTGTTGGACTTTCAAAACCCTTTTTGTAGTACAGGCAGCAGCCCCAATCTGGATCATAATTTACATCTCAATTTCCCAGTGGGGAGCTGCCAACTTTGGTAAATGGACACTGCCAGTTCCTTCTTTTATTCTGTCTTGCAGACATCTTGCACATAAAGCACCCGCACAAAATCCAGCAAAGTTCAGAATTAGCCAGATGCAGTGGTCCCAGAAAAAAAGCATCTCTAAGAATCTTTTAGCACCTGCCTAGCCTCTTTATCAAGAGCTGGCTCAATCACCAGAGGACTTCCACATGTAACAGATGGGATGCTCAGAAAACACTCCTATCCAGCATCCCTACAAGAGAAAATGATCACAGGTGAACGAAAAAAGTAGGACAGCAGTTACAATAGTTTAAGGAAAACTAAAAGAATCCCCACTAGAAAGTTGATATGGTATAAATCTCAGAAAAAGTCCAACATTCTCATAAAATGGGGGAAAAAAGTAGCAGACAGCAAGATAAATGGCACTTTGCACATTTGACTGTGCCTACGCAAGGAAAAGAGAATTTAGATTTCAGATTAGGTTTATATTTGCCAAATCCTCTTGTGTTAATATTGCAATGGGGAAAAGCAAAAATGCTTTGCTAAAACGATGTGCATCCTCTCTAGTAAACCCAGCCTTTCTTGAGAGTGCGTTCGGGAAAGGGACGTTCAGACACTGTCCTCTGTCTGAGTGAGCACGACGGCAAATGCAGAGGACAGGAGAAGACCTGTATGGTATGCTTCTGATGGGAGTTCGAGACATAAATCTACGCAGTGTATTATTCTATATTTGCCCAACAAGAAGCCACTGATCAGGTACTCAGTGTGGGCAAAGTCAGTATTATATATTCTAAATAAGCTGGAGACCCTTAAAAAGTCGGCTTGGGAAGATAACACTTGCAGTCATCACTAACTTCTTTGAACTGCTTCCACCTTAACTGGCTACCCAAGAAAACAGAAACCCACAAAGAATAGAAGAATTACCTCAAGGAATCATGATACATCTAGAACACAAAACATAAAAATATGTAACATGGCATAACTATGAACACCACATACACTGTTACAACCTGAGTTTATGAGTGCTAAAAGAACATAGTTTGGCGCTGGCCAGTTTGGCTCAGCGGTTAGAGCATCGACCTGCGGCCCAGAGAGACCTGGGTTCAGTTCCCACTAAGGGCACATACCTTGGTTGCAGTTTGTCCCCGGCCTTGGTTGGGTTGTGTGGGGGGCAGTCACTTCATGTGTCCCTTTTATGTCGATGTTTGTCTCTCTCTCTCTCTCTCTCTTCCTCTCTCTCCCTCCTACTCTATCTAAACAAAAAATGGAAAAATGTCCTCGGATGAAGATAAAAAAAAAAAAAGAACATAGTTCGAAGCTATCAGTCAAATGTCCACCCAGATCAGTGAATGTCCCCATACTTCAACGACTACCCATTGCATCAACTTGCTCATCTAAGCACAGCATGGTGGTTAACAGCACAGGCTCAGATTGCCTGGTTCAAAGCCCAGCTAAGTCACTTCCTAGCTATGTGACTTTGGGTAAATTACTTAAGCAATTTATGCATTGGTTACCTTATCTGTAAAACATGGAAATAAACAGTACCTGATGTGTGTGGGTTTTGTAACAACTAAAGTAGTTATTAATTACACCTAAGGATTTGGAAAAGATCTTAAAGCATAGTATGTGCCAGGTAATGCTAGTTATAATAATGATGAGAATCATTATTATGATAAATAGTAATCATTCTAATCAGTATTGTTATAATAACTCTTTAGAGTAGAGCTGCCACCCATCCTGGAATGCCCACCTTACTCTGAAGTTCTACAGGGAAAAAAAAATTGTCTATCTTGTTCAAGTCACTAAATAGTGGGATTTCTATGATACATTAAATTCAGCCTAGGGGAACCGAAAAATGGCGGCGGAGTGAACGGAGCTACACAGACCGTCTACCAGAACCAAACTGGAATTACAACTATAACACAGACAAATCGACGGGAAAAACCAACAGAAAAGCAGCTTGCGAGGACCATACAACGAGGGACACTGACTCCATCCTGGTAGGCTTGCGAAGGCGCGAGACGGGGGCTGGGAGCCAACGGTCCGCAGCTCGGCACCTCGGCAGCGGCCTTAGCTGGGATCAGCGCCCTCGGGTCACACTCCCAGGCGGCTCCACAGCGCAGCCGGGACAGAGGCTGAAACAGCCACAGCCACTCACCTTGGGCTCCGGCAGAGGAAGGGCAGACTGGACTGGAACTGTGTCGGGACACTCGGGGTTTGGAGGGCGCTCAGAGCTTTGGCTGAGTTGCTGCCACCCAGGACGGTGGCCACATTGCTCCTTCCCAGGGCTCTGAGGAGAGGCAGCAGCCCCTCCCTCGGAGATCCAACCCCACCCTGTGGGCCATTGAAGTGCTAATTGAGGCTCACTAACAACCAGCATCTGCCCCACCCTCGTGAAAGCCCCTTGGCTGAGCACCAGAGGGAGTTTTTCAATCAACTGGCAACCCAAAACTCATCAATTAACCTAGACTGCTAGCCTCCAGGCAAAAAGCTGGAGGATAACAGTACGTTTCCTGGGCTGGCAACTTTAATCAGGAAAGTAAGACTTGACAGTGGTGTTGAACGTGGGTCATCCCTCACTCATCTAAACACAGGAGAGGGAGCCACAAACAGCAGAACACCAACACCCACAGGGAGAACTTGACAGGCTCCAAAGTCCACAGTGATAGCCAAAATGGTGAAACACAGAAACAGAAGCCAAATGAAAGAGCAAGACACCTCCACCGAAGATGAGATCAATGTGGAGCAATTAGGCATGTTAACAGAGCTAGAATTCAGAGCCATGATCTTGAGGAAGCTGAACAGTATGAGCAAGGACATAGAGACACTGAAAATAAGCCAACTGGAAATTAAAAACCAACAAGAAGAGTTAAAAAATGACATATCCGAAATGAAAAACACATTGGAAGGTTTAAAAAGCAGAGTAGGGGAAGCTGAGGACCGGATCAGTGAATTAGAAGACAGGGTAGAAAAAATCAACCAATCAGAAAAACAAAAGGAAAAAACTATTAAAAAACAGGAAGAAAGCTTAAGAGAACTATGGGACAACTGGAAACGTAATAATATTCGCATCATAGGAGTCCCCGAAGAAGAAGAAAATGAGCAAGGGATAGAGATTATATTCAAAAAAAATAGTGGGAGAAAACTTCCCTAATTTGGTGAAGGAAGAAGGCATTCAAGTTCAAGAAGCACAGAGAGTCCCAAGTAAGAAGAACCCAAACAGGCCCACACCAAGACACATAGTAATTAAAATGCCACAAATTAAAGACAAAGAGAGAATCCTAAAAGCAGCAAGAGATAAGCAACAGGTTACCTACAAAGGGAACCCCATAAGGCTCTCAGCTGACTTCTCACATGAAACACTACAGGCCAGAAGAGAATGGCATGAAGTAATCAAAGTCATGAAAAACAAGAATCTGAATCCAAGACTACTCTACCCAGCAAGGCTATCATTCAAAATAGAAGATCAAATAAAGAGCTTCCCAGACAAAAAAAGGCTAAGGGAATACATTAGCACCAAACCAGCACTGCAAGAAATGTTAAAAGGACTGCTGTAACTAGCAGTAGAAATGGGAAGAAAAATAGAACCACACTAAACAAAAATGGCAATAAATAAGTACATATCAATAATCACCTTAAACGTAAATGGATTGAACGCTCCCATAAAGAGACACAGAGAAGCTGATTGGATAAGAAAGCATGACTCATCTATATGTTGTTTACAAGAGACCCACCTCTCAACAAAAGACTCACATAGATTGAAAGTGAAGGGAAGGAAAAAAATTTTCCAAGCAAATGGAAAGCAAAAAAAAGCTGGGGTAGCAATTCTCATATCTGATAAAATAGATTTCAAAATGAAGACCATAACTAGAGACAAAGACGGCCACTACATAATATTGAAAGGATCTATCCAACAGGAAGATATAACCTTGATAAACATATATGCACCCAATATAGGAGCACCAAAATATATTAAAAATCTTCTGGAGGACTTCCAAGGAGAAATTGACAACAATACAATCATAGCAGGGGACTTCAACACCCCGTTGACAGCACTGGATAGATCCTCTAGGCAAAAAATTAGCAAGGAAACAGAGACTCTAAATGAAGCACTAGACCAAATGGATTTAATAGATATCTACAGAGAATTACACCCCAAAACTACAGAATACACATTCTTCTCAAGTGCACATGGGACATTCTCAAAGATAGACCACATGATAGGACACAAACTAAATCTCTACAAGTTCAAGAAGATTGAAATCATATCAAGCATCTTCTCAGATCACAATGGCATGAAACTAGAAATCAATTGCAACAAGAACATGCAAAGACATTTCAACACATGGAGGCTAAATAGCATGTTATTAAACAATGAATGGGTCACCGAGGAGATCAAGGAAGAAATTAAAAACTTCCTGGAAAGCAATGAAAATGAACACACAACAACACAAAATCTATGGGATGCAGCGAAAGCAGTTCTGAGAGGGAAGTTCATAGCACTACAGGCCTACCTCAAAAAACAAGAAAAATTTCTAATTGACTGTCTAACCTCACAACTTAAAGAATTAGAAAGCAAACAAAAAAAAAACCCCAGAGCAAGTAGAAGGAAGGAAATAGTAAAGATCAGAGCAGAAATAAATGACATAGAGACCAAAAAAACAATTCAAAGGATCAATGAAACAAAGAGCTGGTTTTTCGAAAAGATAAACAAGATTGATGGACCCTTAGCTAGACTCACCAAGAAACAAAGAGAGAGAACCCAAATACACAAAATCAGAAATGAAAGAGGAGAAGTAACAACCAACACAACGGAAATACAAAAGATCGTTAACAACTACTATGAACAACTATATGGCAACAAATTCGACAATCTAAGCGAAATGGACAAATTTCTAGAAACACACAGTCTCCCAAAACTATTCTCGGAAGAGATAGAGAACTTGAACAGACCAATAACAACTAAGGAAATTGAAGAGGTAATCAAGACTCTCCCAGCAAACAAAAGCCCAGGCCCAGATGGTTTCACGGGGGAGTTTTACCGAACATTCAAAAAAGAACTAACACCCATTCTCCTCAAACTATTTCAAAAAATTCAAGAAGAAGGAAGACTTCCAAACACGTTCTATGAGGCCAGCATAATTCTAATTCCAAAACCAGAAAAAGACACTACGAAGAAAGAAAACTACAGGCCAATATCCCTGATGAACATAGACGCCAAAATCCTGAACAAAATATTAGCAAATCGGATCCAGAAATACATCAAAAAAATTATTCACCATGACCAAGTGGGATTCATTCCAGGGATGCAAGGATGGTACAATATTCGCAAATCCATAAATGTGATACACCACATAAACAAAATGAAGAATAAAAACCACATGATCATATCAATAGATGCTGAAAAAGCATTTGACAAAATCCAGCATCCATTTCTGATAAAAACGCTCAGCAATGTAGGAATAGAGGGATCATATCTCGACATAATAAAGGCCATATATGAAAGACCTACAGCCAACATCATACTCAATGGACAGAAACTAAAAACATTTCCATTAAGAACAGGAACAAGACAGGGATGTCCACTTTCGCCACTCTTATTTAACATTGTACTGGAAGTCTTAGCCACAGCAATCAGACAGGAAGAAAAAATAAAAGGGATCCAAATTGGAAAGGAGGAAGTGAAACTGTCATTATTTGCAGATGACATGATATTGTACATAGAAAACCCTAAAGACTCCATCAAAAATCTATTAGACTTAATAAATGAATTTGGCAAAGTAGCAGGATACAAAATTAACGTCAAGAAATCGACGGCATTCTTATACACCAATGATGAACTCACAGAAAGAGAAACTGAAAAAACAATCCCATTTACCATCGCTCCAAAAAAATTACGATACCTAGGAATAAACTTAACCAAAGAAGTAAAGGACCTATTTGCAGAAAACTACAGGTCATTGAAAAAAGAAATAGAGGAAGATATAAAAAAGTGGAAGCACATACCCTGTTCATGGATTGGAAGAATTAACATAATTAAAATGTCCATACTACCCAAAGCAATCTATAGATTCAATGCAATCCCCATCAAAATACCAACGACGTATTTCATAGAACTAGAACAAATACTTCAAAAGTTCATATGGAACCAAAAAAGACCCCGAATAGCCACAGGAATCTTGAAAAAGAAGAACAAAGTAGGTGGGATCACAATACCAGATATCAGGTTATACTACAAAGCGACTGTAACCAAAACAGCCTGGTACTGGCACAAGAACAGGCATATAGACCAGTGGAACAGAACTGAAAACCCAGAAATGGACCCAAGGCAATACGCTCAATTAATATTTGACAAAAGTGGCAAGAGCATACAGTGGAGTAAAGACAGCCTCTTTAATAAATGGTGTTGGGAAAATTGGACAGCTACATGCAAAAAAATGAAACTAGACCATCAACTTACACCATACACAAAAATAAACTCAAAATGGATAAAAGACTTAAATGTGACCCGTGACTCCATAAAAATTCTAGAAGAAAATGTAGGCAACAAAATTTCGGACATCATACGGAGCAGAATTTTCACTGATACATCACCTAAGGCAACAGAAATAAAGGACAAAATGAACACATGGGACTACATCAAACTAAAAAGCTTCTGCACAGCAAAAGAAACAATCATCAAAATGGAAAGGCAACCCACTGTATGGGAGAACATCATTGCCAATGATGTATCAGATAAGGGGTTAATTTCCAATATATATAGAGTGCTCATACAACTCCACAAAAGGAAGACAAGGAACCCAATTAAAAAATGGGCAGAGGAGCTGAATAGACACCTCTCCAAACAGGACATACAAATGGCCAAGAGACATATGAAGAAATGCTCAACATCACTAATCATCAGAGAGATGCAAATTAAAACAACAATGAGGTATCACCTCACACCTGTCAGAATGGCCGCCATCAACAAATCATCAAACAACAAGTGTTGGCGAGGGTGTGGAGAAAAGGGGACTCTAATACACTGCTGGTGGGAATGCAGACTGGTGCAGCCGCTATGGAAAACAATATGGTGCTACCTCAAAAAATTAAAAATTGAACTTCCATTTGACCCAGTGATCCCACTGCTGGGAATATACCCTAAGAAGCCTGAAACACCAATCAGGAAGAATATATGTACCCCCATGTTCATAGCAGCACTATTTACAATAGCTAAGATCTGGAAACAGCCCAAGTGTCCACCAGTAGACGAATGGATAAAAAAGCTGTGGTACATATACACCATGGAGTACTATGCAGCGGTAAGAAAGAAAGATCTCTTATCCTTTGAGACGACATGGAGGGACCTGGAAAGTATTATCCTAAGTGAAAGAAGCCAAGCAGAAAAAGACAAATACCACATGATCTCACTTATATATGGAATATAATGAACATAACAGTCTGAGGAATACAGTAGACCCAGACACATGGAAGTAGGGCACAGACTGACATCCCTCAGAAGAGGGGATGGGGGGTGGGGGGGTGGGAAGAGATAAACCACAGAACTTATATGCATGTATGCATGACCAATGGACATGGACAACTAAGTCAGGGACAGGGTGGTCGGGGGGGTGCCAATGGGGTAAAAAGGTAAAATATCTGTAACAACAAAATAAATAAAAATTCATAAAAAAAAATAAAAAAAAATAAATAAAAAAAAAAAATTCAGCCTATACCACAAAATAGGTTTACTACATTGTTAATAATTACTCTATCCTATGAGACTGTGAATTCCCTGAAGTTGTAGTAGTCTCATTTGGTTTTTAGTTCAGCAATGAGCTCAGCCTTTTATAGATGGAAGGGTCAATAAGTATGTCTTGAATCCAACTTTATATCAAGATTTAGGTCTGTGGACAGAGAAAATAAGCTAGAAAGTTCTTTAATTATGCTTTAGTTACCTTGATTTTACAAGTAAAAGGTGTTATTTGCTGTATTAGTTAGAGTAGATCCACTATGTATTGTATTGAATACAACAGAATTTCATGTTGTGCTCAGTTTGAAAGAGGGGTTCTGGCCCAACTGGTTGGCTCGGTGGTTGAGTGTCGACCCATGTACCAAGAGGTCACTGGTTCAATTCCCGGTCAGGGCAGATGCCCAGGTTGTGGGCCAAATCCCCAGTGGGGGACATGCAGGAGGCGGCCAATCGATGTTCTCTCTCATTAATGTTACTATCTCTCTCCCTCTCCCTTCCTCTCTCTTTCAAATCGATAAAGGAAAAAAAAAAAATGTTTAAGAGGGACTCTGCTCCAGGCAAGCATTTAGGAAACAGGTGACAGCAGGTCTTCCAACATCAATCTATGGCTTCCAACGTCACCCTAGGTGTGGCCACCCAGACAGCCAGAAAAGGGAGACAGTAAGGAGAAGCACCTGTTGGAGGTTTTATGGAAAAAGCAGGAACTGGCACATGTTTTTCCATTTACATACTGTGAGGTAGAACTTAGTCAAATGATACACCCAATTGTAAGAGAGGCTGGGAGATGTAGAAAGCGGAAGTGAGTTTTAGTGAACACTGAGCAACCTCTGCCAGTGGTTAAAATTAATCCCATTTGCTTTATTCAAAGGAACCACCACCTAAAAATATTTGGCGAGCCCTGAGAAAATCAAACATTCTTGCGAAAAGAGCTTTTATTTACGAAAAATCTATAATCAAGATGTAACTTCTTCCTTAAATGAGTAAGAAATAGGTTTTGAGATTAATTATCCACCAGCAAAGTGTTTGTTTACCCTGCTTAATTAAAACACATTTTGCTCTCTTTGTGTGTATAAATATAAGGGGTGATCAAAAGGAAAAAAGTCTAATTAGTCTGGATCTCACCAATGACACTTCATCCTCGAGGCTTAGTAGACAATTCCAGCTCACATTTGCTTCTTGCTTTTCGGTGTCCTGTAGCCCGTACAAGTCTCCAACCAAAAAAGATGGTCTCGAAATGTTTTATGTTTTAATATATGAGCCTTATTTGCTTAACCACATTGCCAGCTCCTCAAGGGTATCTTTTATTTTGTGTTTCTCTGGAAAGTGAAAATGGTTCTATAAAGTGCCTTCAGTACAGTGGAGTGTTATTTTTCCTTCTGTATTTCTTTCAGAGCCTAAGCACAGTGGTAGGCATTTAAATAACCAATCAGATCACTTCCAGGTTCAACAAAAAGTCAAGGCTCAAAGGGGCAGGTAGTCAGTTAATTGCAAGATGGGCTATAATTCTTCACCGCTCCCCATTTCAATGAGATGTTGGCATCTATTTCCCATCTCTAGGATCTGGACTGGCTTTGACATATGCTTCAGCCAACAGAACATGGTGTAATTAACAGTCTCCAAGAGGCCTTATATATGTCTGCTCACATTCCTAGGATACACGCTGTGGCTGAGAGAATAAGCCCAGGCTGGCCTGCTGGATGATGAGAAATAGATGGCACTCTCATCCTGTTGCCCAGTCAATGGCCAGCCATGGGCAAGAGGCCATTCCAGAGGACTCAGCCCCTAGCCAACCTTCTAGCAGACTGCAGAACCATGAGCAAGCCTAATCAAAATCAAGCAAACCTGGCCCACGTTAGCAGAACTGCCCAGATGACCACAGATGGCTCCAGAGCAATAATACAAATCTATTGTTTTATTAATTAATTAATTTATTTTTTGTGGTACATGCCCCTAGCAGGAACCAAATCCGGAACTCTCTGGTCTGTAGGCCGACGCTCAACCGCTGAGCCAAACTGGTCAGGGCCAAATCTATTGTTTTAAGACACAGATGTTTGGGGGCAGTCTATTACACAACAATAACTACCTAATACAGACCTTCTGGGTTTTTTTTAATAATAATTTTATTTATTTATTTATTTATTTTTATTTTTACCCAAGAACATTTTTCCATTTTTTGTTCAGATAGAGTGGGAGGGGGAGAGAGAGAGAGAGAAACATCAATGTGAAAGGGACACATCAAGTGGTTGCCTCCTTCATGACCCAACCAGGGCCGGGGACAAACTGCAACCGAGGTACGTGCCCTTAGTGGGAACTGAACCTGGGTCTCTCTGGACCACAGGTTGATGCTCTAACTGCAGAGCCAAACCGGCCAGGGCCAGACCTTCTGTTTTTATCTAATGCAACCCTTGATTTTACTGATGAGTAAACAGAAGACTTGAGAAGGAAAGTGATAAAAACAAAACAAAAAACCATACACTTGCAATGTGAGGATTAGAACTCAGGTCTTCTAATTTAGCAGTTTGATGTGCTTTCCATTAAATCACCTTGTTTTACTTCTAAGATCTTCGAAGTTTCTCAAGTCAATATCAATGTTAGAGCTGGAGAGAAGAATGCCACATGTAGGAATGTTGAACCTTTTCATGAGAGGAAGTCGTGTGAAACACACTGCAAACTGTAAAGTACTATAAAAGGCAAAATATCCCATTATATGCCAGAGACATGGATGATAGTATTTTATAAGCCTTTACTTTGTCAAAAGAAAGGTCATTGGGTCAGCTTTACCATATCTTTAGCTCAGAAAGCTCTGAGTTTTCCCTAGACATTAACCATTTCTCAAAAACATGGAGAGGGGGGGATTCCAGCATAATAAGTGCTCATTAGTCTTTAGAGCATCAAGAGAATTACTCTAAAATTTGCCTTTTTAACTTGTATTCTGACTTAAGGAACTAAAGGCTAGAAGGGCAGAAACCTTGACTTTTAAAATTATTATATTACCATGGCCTGGCAACGAACCTGAATACATGAATAAATGAATGGATTCCAAACAGTTTGATCTTCAGGAAAGTTTTAGATATAGATTCACGAAGACGGGAGTTTTGAGATAGAACTTAAGACTGGCTTTAGGCTGATGAAACAGGAAAAGAACATGTTATTTTTTAAAAGACCTACATGAAAAAGAGAACAAAAAGAATGAGAAAAATATTAGAACACTGTTTTTTTTTTTTTTTTATCCTCACCCGAGGATATTTTTCCATTTTTTTGTACAGATAGAGTGGGAGGGAGAGAGAGGAAGGGAGAGAGAGAGAGAAACATCGACGTGACGGGACACATCGAGTGGCTGCCACCCGCACGACCAACCAGGGCCGGGGACAAACTGCAACCGAAGTACGTGCCCTTAGCGGGAACCGAACCTGGGTCTCTCCGGACCGCAGGCCGACACTCTAACCGCTGAGCCAAACTGGCCAGGGCTAGAACACTTTTTAAAAAGAATAAGACATTAACTATGTTGTGCCCATGTTTAAATCCAACTTCATTAAAATACTCGTCTCTCCCATAATAAAAATTGAGATTCTAAATAGCCTTTAGATTCCTTCTGTAAAAATGATGTTATATAGTAACAATTTATACTTATATAAGGTATTATCTCAGGTAAGATTCTTTTTCCCTTTAGAACAATTTTAGTGCTTTAAGTAAGAACTAAATTTACATTAGCATTTTAACAAAATCAAAACCTTTCTAAATATCTTCTTACATCTTTCTTAACATTTTATAAAATTTTAAAAGGATTAATTTTATTAATTGGTTATAAAAATGATTTTCATTTCTTGTATTTCTTACTCTGTACTGATTCAAAAATTGTATTGCTCTAAAGCATTATGAGTGGCTCTGGAGTTACAAACACACCACTTTAAAAATATCCCTTTTTATTTTTTTTGCCCAGCAAGTGTGACTCAGTGGTTGAGCGTTGACCCATGCACCAAGAGGTCACCAGTTTGATTCCCGGGTCAGGGCACATGCCCAGGTTGTGGGCCAAATCCCCCCAGGAGGCGGGGGCCATGCAAGAGGCGGCTAATCAATGTTCTCGCTCATCGATGTTTCTATCTTTCTCTCCCTCTCCCTTCTTCTCTCCCTAAAATTAATAAAGAAAGATTTTTTTAAAAATATCCCTTTCTTAAATTTTTAAAATTAATGTATTTATTTTTTGTTGACAGTATCACAGATGTCCCCCATGTCCCCTCCCTTTGTCCCCCTCCACCCAGCACCTACCCTACCCCAGGCGTTCCCCACACTACTGTTGGTGTCCATGGGCTATGCGTATATGCATATATGTTCTCTGGTTAATCTTTTGCGGTCCCACTCCCCTCCCTCCCATGAGATCTGCCAGGTCTGTTCCTTGCTTCAAGCATCACATACTCCCCACCCTCTCCAATGGAAAAAGCTGAGCTTGGACCCCATTTCTGCCTAAAACCATTTCTGTCTGCTCTGCAACATCCTATCACACACAACTGGCTTAATGTCTGTCCTCAGGAACTCTGACTTGAATTGTCCCCCCTGCCTCTTCGCTTTCTACACCCAGTGCCTCTTGGAACCCAACCCTTGTTCCAGCCAGTTGGCCAGTGCTATCCCCACCACCCAGATGGGGAGCATGAGAGGTTGGACAAGCAGAGGAAACACTTCCTCCTGCTGTCTTCTTCATCAGATGCAACCACACACAACCCCTTTCACATCCCTGCACCAAAAGGAGGAAAATGCATAGAACTCTTCACCCTGCCCAGGTTAGAGTGGAAGGAGAGAAAAAACCTCTAACAGGCCAAGTGTAAAGAGAAAGGCAAAATATGATTTTTGTCAATATTGGAGTTATGGAAGTCATATGTTAACACTGTCACTTGGGACTAATTTTTCCAAAGAAGCAATAAGAAACTATAGCTCTGGAGATCAGCCCCAGTGTGGAGTACATAGATTTGTGGGTTACAATGGAAATCTAATCTTCATTTATTACAATTTAGAATATTGTTCCCTTGGCAGGGGTGGGAGGAAAGGGGACGATGGTTTGAAATCTGAACACCCAACAACTTTTAGAAAGTGCCCACAACTGAGAAACCAGGTCTAAATTATGATCTCTGCTAATGAAACCATTATAAATATATCTCACTCTTAGAATAATTAGATGACTCAATTAACTGGTCTCAGGAATGTGAAAAATCTTTAACCATAAAATTTAATTAAAATTGTTTTTTTAATAGTGAGAAATACTATATAGATTTTGTAATAGGGAGAAAAAGACCAACTTTTCAAAGAGTGAGAAATAAATTATATAATTTATGTACAATGAATTATGCATATAAGGTAGAAAGCTATATAAACAAGGGTCTATGCACTTAAATTGACTCATAAAAAGATGAATAAAAACAGAATGGAAAAATGTGAATAAAATGCTTCTCATAAGAGCTGGGCAATGTTTCAAGAGTCTCCAGTAGAAAAGTGGTGTCTTTACCATCTTTTCTATTGTATGAGGCTTGGGTGTGTTCTTCTAGAGACAGGCAGGAAGTGGAATGGTGATGATAGTGTATCATCTGCCTGTTGCTTCTGGCTTAACTCCAGTTCTAGTACAGGGCCTTAGAGTTCACATGTTCAGTGCTAGAAAAAGTTGGAGAGGAGAAGGACTCATCCCACAAATTGTTTTCTAGCAGTTAGCTAGAAAAACAACTGGACTACTTCTTGGATTTTTTCTTTCTTAGGTAATTACATTTTATTGTTTTTCCCAATTCAGAATAGTTTACACTGACACAGCAAGGAACTGAAATCAGGTCTAATAATACACCTTCCCTTCAGAAAAAAGTAACTTCATACTTCAGCATCAACCAGCTCCTAAGAGACTCTTTTGGCTGGTAGCCTCAGGAGAAATAACTTGGGTTTCCAAAGTTATCAGATAAAAGCAAAACACTCACCTAACAGGCAGTGACAGAAATGGAATAAATGTAACAACAATGACAAGGGCAACCAGAGGAAATTTACAAGATCCTCTGCACTGAAAACCCTACTGCTGAGATAGATTTGTGTTTTTGCAATCATTTAACAGGACGTTTTCCTCCAATGTAACCCATCACACTCAATCTTCATTTACAACCGTGAAATACTGCTTTCTGTTTCCTTGGAAAGAGCAGTGGTACTCAACAATATAGGCTTCCTATGGTGCCAGAAAACAGCAATTTTGAATCCAATAAATAGTTTTTGTGGTACCATTTCTACTTCTTCCCACTTAAAACCACATTTTTTCTAGGACAGCTGAATGACAAGATGGAAGGACCTGATCATACATTTCTCATCCTGCAGATCATCTCCCACGTCAGTGCTACATCCCATGGATGCTGATTAAAAAACATGCTTCTTATAGATTCCTTTAAGCATAAGAGTAAAACCTGCTTTTCTTCCTTCTCGCAAAAAGTAAAAGTCAACATCAAGAAATAAAATTACAAGACCAGAGACGCATTAAGGACAAAGTTTATTTCCCTATCAATAAATTAGTGGTTTGCATATCTATTGGCCACAACTTGATACTTATGCTTTTCTATATTTGATCACAAAGGCTTGGAAAATGTGTGGAATTGGGAATTGGAATACGAATGACTAAATCCATCTTCATCAAATTCATTTACGGCAGACAGAGTATTCCCAGCATCTTTGTACCAATAGCCTCAATTATCAGTACAAATATTCTACATTGTTTTACCCTACATTGTAAATGACAAAGAAAAGTCTCCTCATTTTCAGATGAAGATCTATGGTACCAGATGAAATTGTGAAAGTTGAGATTTAATATGAGAGCATTTTCTAGGGCAGAATTTTGCAACCTTACTCCTGATAGATGATATAGATATGTCCAACATATTCCCAATATTGACAGCAAGAATCTCTTAGACAAAACATAGTTTGTAATAAAGTAAATAAAATAACACTGAAAAATCTTATCTAGAAGTAATAATAATAGGTAATATTTATTGAGTTCTTATTCTGAGCCAACTGCCCTGTCTATTTCACTTAATCATCTAACAATCATCTGCCGTAAGTGCTATAATGATTCCCTTATCACAGGTGAGAAGAACAAGGCGTAGGGAAGCTTTGGCTCATTCAGATTATACAGTTTATATGTGACAGAGTCGGAATTCAAACCCAGAACACCGTAATCTAGAGCCCACAATGTGTAGAGTCATGTAAAATAATATAGTAGAGCTTATTTACGTATACTGGCTCACTTACTAATATAATCTATGGATTAGAAAGCTGGAAAAAATAAATTCTCATTTAAAAACCATGATTGGTTCTTCAAATTAGAATAATCATATTTCTTTGCTTATAAAACATCTTTTTTTTTAGATCTGTAAATGGCTTATGCTTGCATCTGGGTAATAAAATAAGCCATTGAAAGATATTAGAATTGGTGGTGCCGCATAAAAAATAGAATATTCTTTATTAAAAGAAATAAACCTGACTTTATAGTTTTATATTATAATACACAGGTATTTAACATTATTAATATTCCTAGAATTATTACAGACTTAAAACTTTTTCATTTTGCCTACCGTTGAGTTAGGGATCAGCGGGGAATCGTACACTCAAATGCTGCATAAGCCAAGGAAGCAGCCAGAGCCTCAGGACGCAGCCTTGTGGGGGCAACAGCACACCGAAGTGCACGTGCCCGACCTAAGGAGCAAGGCTTCTTAAACACATCCAGATCGTTATTGCTAGGGGAATGTGGGCCCAATGTTCCCAACCTTTCAATTGCTCAAGAAAAGTTAGAAAGTCCAATTTTCCTGTGATATCTCCATACGTGATATCTTGGCAATAGATTCAACTTTTCTTAAACACCAGAGAAACAAATAAAACACGTATGTAGGCTGTATTTGATGTATTTGACCTACAATCCTTTAACTTATTGGAACATGGAACTGTTGGGTTCTTACTAAGGGAAACGTTTAAAACATACTTCTTTTTCATGTTCAGCAGAGATATAGACACATTACTCAAGCTTTCTTCATCTATCCTTGCCTTCTTCCTTATTAAAAATTTATACATGGGTAAATTAAAAACTATAAAATCACAAATCACAAGCACTATAAATACATGGTAATCACCACACTAATTAATAGTAATAGATACCTGCTCAGAACTGTAGAGTAGATAAGATAGGTTGGAGATTATGTGCAATCCCTTGAGCATTCTTCCTTTCCCACGGGGGGGGGGGGGGACACAATTAAATGATTATGAGAGTAAGAATATAGAAATAATCATGACTTCATTCCAAATTATTTTCAAAGGTAAATCATACCAAAAATTCAGAATAGTAATCATTACCGCAAACATAAAGCCATGATCCACTCCGTCCAGAACAAGGCCACAATGAAAACTCATAGATCAAACAAGAATTTCCTTTTCCTCTTGCAGCTCTCACAATCATTGAAAGAAGTTCCAGAATAAAGTCCAGAGCAACATGAAAGCCCTGTCTTTATTATTCTCAAACAACACACAACTCACAGGAGCTGGTCCCCGGCCCACCCCACAGAACTCTCTCCTAGCCACGCCGTCACACCTTCTCCATATGCCTTTCTAGGTCACTTCTCTCTGAACGTGTCTGGCCCAGCCTTCATGCTCCCAACTATATCAGGTTCCCCTCCAAACAAGCCTGCAAGGACTTAGTTTGTATTCCAATTTGACTGTTTTTCTCTCAAAAACTCATTCATTGAGTTTTTGCTTTCTTTCTCGGAAAGTAGGCGCCCCGAGAGCCGGTGATCATCCACATACTGGTAAGTGTTGCCCCATCACACTAGCATCAAATGTGTGTGGCACGCTGTGCTGCCTACCAAATGCTGCAACGTGCAGAAGCGCTGCCCTGGCTGTCAAAGAGCTCCTGCTGCTGTCTGATTCAAGGCCTCTGGTTGAACTACCCCAGGCACGGTTTACAGATTCAATCATCGTTTGCGGTCACTCTTCATCACTACTGGATGCCCAAGGCCAAAACACAGCGATCCTAACTTGAACCCCATATCAACACAACAGCCATTCTTCAGTAAGAGATTTCAAACAACGGAACAGTAATGGCATAGCTAAATGAGCGAGAGAGTCCAGCAACCAGCCTCATTTGGGAAATGAGGTCATGTAGGGTACGATAAACAAGAACCAAGGCCAAAGAATGCAAGTGCCATTTGCCTTGAGCACATTACATATCGCAGCAAACCTAGAAATAAGGTGAAATAAGAGTGTTGTGGTTGCTGACTACCATGGACAAGTGGGAATTTAATTCATCGCATGTGGCTGGAGCACCATAGCTGGTGACCCCTCTTTTCACCCAGCAGAGCTTAAAGGAGCAGAGAGCTGTCAGAAAGGCCCATGTAGACGGGGCCACTGGGACCCAGAGGACAGAAGAGAGGGCGTGGGTGTCCTGGACTCGCGCCAGCAGCAGAATGGAGAAGGCACTAGAAGGAGATGAACACTGCTCTGCAGGGAACTGGCCGTAGGTCTTCACTCCATTCTGCAGGGACTGAAGCAGAGGCAAAGAGTCGCCACAGTGCTACCCTGTGGGAAAACAGCTGGACTAAAACCATTTCGTCCTGGGCTGCAAAAGTGGTTGTTAAACATTTCTCACTAATGGTGCAACATTTAGAATTAGTCGATTCAATTCAGTCATTTGAAAGGCCTCCTTGAAACAGAGGTCATTTTTCAGATTGCTGAAGCTACCTGGGCACGGTGTCTTGTTTAGGTAATAGAAAAACAACTGCTTCTTTACAGAATGTTCCACATAAGCCAGATTCAGGTACTCACAACAACATCAACAAAAAAGTCACGCACGCACCCCCAACTGGGTGGGCAGCACTGTTTCCTCTGGTCAGGGGAGCTTGGCTGTGACCACCAGAGGAGCCCACAGACAAAGCAGATGGAAGGAAATGGAGTGAACTGGCTTTTTCCATGCTAGCCCTGCTGAAGATTCAGAAAGAAAAGAAAATATATTTCAGTTTTAGGTCACCACTATAGAATCTGTCAAAAAGATGAACAGTGATATCAAAAAAGATGAAGACTCTGGGTTCAAAGATCACACAAGGTCAGTCACGGACATAAGAGCTTTGTAAATGTTTTATACCTGCTAAGTGCACGAACGTGAACCTGAGTGATGGTTCACAAACTTCTATTGTTTTCTCAATTAAGTCCCAACCCACAAAAAGAGTCTTCCACTTCCACCCTTTGAATGCTGTCAGTAAAAAGCGATTCGGAATCAAGCTTTAACTAAGATTCCAAGAGCCCAGAAACAGCCGCCGGCAAAGGAAGCAGGGACTCTATTTTAGAACTGGTCAGCCAGCAACAGCATCTTGGACACAAAGGGAGAGGTCACCACGTGAAAGAATTACGTTGTTTGCTGTTTTGTATGTATTTTTTTTTTTTTAAGTCTAGCTGTTTGGCAGCTCTCCTAAATCACAGCTTTGGGAAAGAAATGTATCTCCCTGATGAAAAATGAGCTAACAGAGATCCCATTGATGGGCCACTCACCAGCTCTGTACCAGCCCATGGGTTTCGCCCTACACAAGAAACTCAACCAAACTGATTTCCTGAACAGAGAAATAAGAGAGGAGGAAGCTGGGGAAAGTAAGCCAGGTACGTTTGCTCAGATATAAAAGATACCACAGTTACAAGCAGAATAACATTTCATCCTGACCACGCAAAGCATGGTGTTTAAAATGTGTAATTGAGCTTTCTTCTTTACTGTTTGCTCTTCACAGTGGGTTATAAATAAGCTCCTAGAATGCCATGTGTTTCTCTATTAGAAAAAGCAAGCGACTGTATCATCAGTTAACTTGAAGAAGAGGTCACAGCAGAAATAATAGTTTTGACAAATACCTTTGATTTCTAACTAAAAGCTCTGCCTCAGATGTTTTCTTTCCATTTCAGCGCAATCGGCACTAGGTACTTTACTCTTGGTCACATGCTCAGAGTAAAATTAGATCGGTTTAATTTTCTCATTTTTCAGTTTGTTTTCAACACCACCACAATCCTTTTCTTATATTAAACTCATGCCAAATGTTTTTGCTCAGAGTCTATCAATCCAGTTTGGAAATAAAGCAATCCACAGGTAGATTCTTTTTTTTTTTTTATCCTCACCCGAGGACATTTTTCCATTTTTTGTACAGATAGAGTGGGAGGGAGAGAGAGAGAGAAACATCGATGTGAAAGGGACACATCGAGTGGCTGCCACCCGCACGACCAACCAGGGCCGGGGACAAACTGCAACCGAGGTACATGCCCTTAGCGGGAACCGAACCCGGGTCTCTCTAGACCACAGGCCGACGCTCTAACTGCTGAGCCAAACCGGCCAGGGCCACAGGTAGGTTCTTAAGCAAAGGCATATCATCTCAGAGCGGTTCCACTCCAGCCTAGAAACCTGCATCAAGGACCTACCAGAAGTCAGACCCCGTCCTAGGTGACATGGATATAAGATGAACTGGCCATGGCCTCAAGTTTTTGTAGTTTAATGCAGCTACCTGAATCAATGTTTTATTAACGGTATGAAGATCCTAGAGGAGTGATATGAACAATCAAAACAATTCAATGCCTCATTCAAAAACAATGGAAATCGTTAAAGGCCACTGTTACACAGGGCACCTTTGCTCCTCTGCTTCCTCTGTGCCTCACTGGCCAGGAGGATGGTGGGAGGGAGCCCGTCAGACCACCGCGCGGAGAAGACCCAAAGACAGAGTCAGTGAACTGCTGCGAGATAGCCGAAGACTGAGTATATTTAATCTCCCAGATAAAGCACACATTCTTAGTATGTGGAACTATGAAAAAACTCTCAGGATAATTCTGCTCTGTTTGCTTTTAATTACCCATCTGCTAAGATTTCCACTTTGCTTACTTTGGCATTTTTTCCCTCCAGGGATTAAAAATGGATTTTCTTAGTTTTGTGTGTTTTTAAAATATTAACAATGAGAATGATTTAAAATGGTGATGAGAGTAATTACATAAATGCAATTAAAACAGGCCTAAAAAGAAATGTAATACTTTCTGATCCTCCCAATGTCGACTACATTTCTTTAACCCTACGTTAGGGGCGGAGCGAGCCCAGTGGTCCTAAAGGCTCAGCCCCACACTGGCAGATGTTGCCAGCTTTTAAAGTTGAGTGATAGCTACAGGAGAGTTTCTTATAATATTCTTTTTCCTTTTAAGAATTTTTATAAAATCCCGAGATAAAAAATATTTTAAATGGGTTTTAGGCAAACAAACCAGGGTTATGTCGAGCAAGTTACTTACCTCCACTAAGTCTGAATTCCCTCTTCTTTACACAGAGATCACACAATTTCCTCTAAAGTGTACACTTAGTTCCAAGAGAATGAGGAGATCAAGAGAAATTGGGGGGGGAAGTTATTGTTCATGTGTTCCCATGAAGCACAACTCAAGATACCAACCCCGATGCCAAGTGGCTTCATCTCAGAATATACAGGGCATGCCACGTATTAACTATACATATGCATATAGATGAGTCTCTTAGCCTCTGAAATAGGCATAAGAAAAATCCCATAAATTAAAAGTGGCTGTGATGAAGGCAAATCATAGTGCACAATCTGCAATGCAAATATATTTCTATTGAACAAAAGACTAAGGAATTTGAGAAGATTTCTTAAGTAAGTAATTTGAATTTGTTGGGCCAGAGAGATCTTGAAATAACACTGTGTCCATAAACCTTGGTCGAACATCGCTGCATAAATGTAGAATCAATGTTATAAAGAAAATTGGTTTACAGAACATGAAAAAGGCAGAATGATGAAATGTAAAGCAGATTAAAAATATATTGACAAGTCTATTAAATTGCATATTCTCTTCTCAAGATGACCAAACAGCAAAAGATACTCTGAAGATCTCCGTGTGAGTCCCTTGCACTGCTTTACTCTTCCTTGTCTACTATTTTAGAAATTAATACCACCTCCTCACATCAGGCGAGGAGGACAATTGGATGAAAGACACAGTTTTTAGCGCTTGACAAGTGCTAAATGTTCTAAGTATATCTGAGTTCTGTTGAGCAGTCAGAGGGAAGCGCCATCTATTCTTTCATTTCACAAAGTGCTTTGACAGAAAATGCTAAATTCGTCCAATAAAGAATGTAAGGGATTAGACAGAAGGCAATGTAATCTGGTTTGCTAACAAGCTGAAGCCTTGCTAGTTTCAGAGAGTACATGATTCAGTTCAACTTGACAAAAACTTATAGAACCCCACTCTATTCTGGGCACCATTCTAGATCCCAGAGATTCAGAGAGGAACATGCAGATATGGGCACGATCTTCACAGACTTCTCAATCCAGGAGATACTGACACGGGACAGAGCACAAAGTGTGGACAAAGGCACAGCTGGAATGGAGGCTGGAAGGCTAGCAGAGATCCTGTAAGCCACTGACAAAACCTCTAGGGATATGCCTGGTCTCCAGGTTAGAAAGATCACTGTAGCATCAGTGTGGAAGAACTTAGAAGATGTATATGAGGGAGGCGAGAACACCAATGAAACAGGGAGAACTGACTGTTAAGCTACAACAACAATCCAGGTGAGCAATAATGAAGGCTCAAATTTATGCGGGGTCACTGACAACAGAACGAGAGGAGTGCGCTGTGCTATATTTAGGCAATAAGGTGAGTAGGATTAGTAGGCTGATGGAACATGACTACAAGTACTAAGACCAATTTCCCTAGAAGATGTCTCATCAATTTATAATCATGTCAAATACAGTTCATTACCACTGAGAACCAGATTCACACCCAACCAAAGAGTACGTTATTTATTCCCACTGGTTCTTTAGCACACAGTAAGAACTCAACAAATATCTGCTGAATGAATAAATGAATTCTCCAAATCTGAATCAGTCATTATGTGTGAGATATTGACTCTGGGCCACTCTTGATTAATCAGCAAACATTCACAAAATGTTTACATGCTAAGAACAAGTCTGCGTGACAAGGGGCACGCGAAAAGAAGTACACGAGAGGAGTCTTGAATTCAAAGTGCTTGCCCCCAGTTGGGAAGAAAATACATGTATACAACTTCATATAATAAGTATGCCTGAGTTAAAGCATATACTCAATTTCAAATCAGCAAGTTCTTTACTATCCCTTGGAGCCTGGAATAAGCAACCCAGAGCCCTAAACAAAGGCATGTAGGTAAGAAGCTCAACCTGACCCCCATGTGTTCAGCTACCTTAAGCCATTCAGTCTCCTTCCTGCACCTCAATCTTCCCTGTAAAGGGAGCGGGGGAGGTGCCTTGAACAGAGCCCTGGCTCTCCAGAAGCCACCCAAAGGACAGCACTTCCCAACACACACAGATTCATAAGGAAAGATGCCAATTCAAATGTGTAAACAGATTTCAACTTTTCTTAATGGCAACACCAACATCCATTTCTCTGAAATATAGCATGATAGTACAATGAATTATAATGTTGAATTAGTTTCTAGGCTGTCACTTAGAATCAGTCCTTTTGAGAAGAGTAGTTCACCGAGTATGATTTCTTCCATGTGCAGATGAAGATTTTATTTTTTCAAAAAAAAATCTAAGGCACTAGCTTAAAAATTAATATATTTTCCCAACAAAGAGTAAAAATTTTTTAAAGTTCTGCTCAGCTGTTTGGCCTTAGCACTCTCCTGGTTATTTAAAAAAAAAAAAAAAAGATAAGGAGCTTGAAGGCCTTAAAAGTCCCTAGCTCTAGGGAGCTAAGAAAAGCATCTCTCTATTAGCGCTTCTCCAGCTCGCTTGATGTTCCCTATTAGAAGAGAATTGCAATTGAATGCTTTTTCTTTTAAGTCTGTATTACACCTTGAGGAATGTGTATCTTTAAGAAAATGTCTCACGCTTCCACATGCAGGTAGGTAACAGCACATTGTGAGAAACTGTGTTACTTTTCTTCTGTACTCAGCACAAGCCTGTGATTGTCTTCCAATAGCCCTATTTTGAGTGCACAGAAAGTTCCCTGACAAAATAACAGCTTTCACTACCCTGAAGCACAGTGTTTTCCTCAAATAACACCTTCTGCAGAAGGTGGGGCCAGTGACTTCAGACTTGTTAATGACTAGCTAGGAGAACAAAAGTGAGAATCCACTAAAGGGTGGAATTGTGTCTGTTCTGTTCACTGTTGGATCATGATGACCTAGAGCCCTGACTGGCACATAGTAGGTGCTCAATAAATATTTTTGAATGTAGTATGCTATTTCAATGTGAGGAAATAGGAGTGTTTGATCCATAATAAAACTTCAAAGTATAAGAGAGGTGTTAAAAAAAAGGTTCCATAAAAGTTGGCTCTGGCTTGAACATACATCTTATCTTTGAAATCCCAAATAATTATAGTATGATTCAATGTTTGTGAGCACTGTGTTTCTTTAGTTAAAAAAAACCTTGTTTGGAAAAATTTCAGAGCACTACACACTTCGTAGGCAAATTCAAGCATGCTTTTCTCCCACACACTCAATCCCCCCTAGAAAGCCCTGAACAGCCAAACTCAGTAAATACTACAAGGCTGGCCTTGGCCTTTGGCATAAGACAATAAAATACAAAAGGAAATAAAAATGCTCTAAGCAGTGGGTGTCCCCAAGATAAACAATGTTTAAAAGGCTTCAACCAGATACCCGATGGTCATATGCAAACATCCTTTCTGCATTCACAGCATAAATCACTTCTCAGGAGACCTTGCTTTCAGAGTTCCAGTTAATCATTTGGCTGCAGTAAACACTGAAAGCAATCAATCTCACAGGCTTTGGAATTTGTATAAAGACTTACTGCCCTTACAAGCTAGTTTCTCCAGTCTGGATACTTTAAACTTTTCCTTTAGTAGCTAAAAGTTAACTGAAGTGATATATCAACTAGCAGGCTGCCCTTCGATCGAGCAAAAGTAAAAACAGGCCCTTTAGAAAAGGACAAAGAGATGTTCCCTCTTCAAAATTATAAACAAGGCAGAAAATTACATCTAAATACTATTAAAAATCCTATTTAAATCCTATTTTAAAACAAAGAAAGATAAAATCGTAACATCTTGGTTGACATGAAATGCTATCTAGTTCATTGTTTTTCAGTCTGTGTTCTGCAAAACTGCCAGGGAATGGAAATGTTAGGGGAAACCAACAAGTCCCCAGCCCAACCCAAAACACTACAGCTACACTTTTCTCTCTTTTATATACTGGGAATTGTAAAAGAGATTTCATTTCAAAAATTGGTTCCTCTTCTGAAAGAAGTTTAAAAACGACTTATCTTGTCTGAAGTTTAGCACTCTCGCTCGAAGGCAGGCTAAAACTACTTCAATTTCCTTCGGGAATCTGCAGGCTCTTCCTGAGGTGGGCTTTGCAAGCGCGGAGGCACAAAAGCCACCGGACTTGAAGAGACTGAGCGGCATTATTGACCTTGAAAATTCTGACAGCACAGTACCTTAATTTTCTGCTTCATTATGTCTAATCTAAGGATTTGCCAGTGATGTTCCCAACTTCCCACTCACTTTTCCACACTCCGCTGCTCCTTGGAGCCACCATGGCAGCTCTGACTTTGGCAAACACAAAAACACACACCACTCCTCAAACCCCCAGAGGTAACAGGGAGGTGCCTGTGTTGACAGTGAATGGTAGTCCCCGGCTGCCACCAACTCTCTTTCTCGAGGTTGGAAATCGAGCCCCCTCCAGGAGACACGTGCCTTAAGTGTGAGACTGACTCTAGGCCTGTCTTGGGGTGTGTTATACATGGAAGAGAGAAAAGGAGATGAGAAAAATCTAATAAAGTCCTGGCTGGTTTGGCTCAGTGGTTAAAGCATTGGCCTGCAAACCAAAGGATCACAGGTTCAATTGAGGTCCAGGGTATACACCTGGGTTGCAGGTTCGATCCTGGCCCCAGTCAGGGTTGTGCAGGAGGCAACCAATTGATGTGTCTCTTTTACATTGATGTTTCTGTTTCTGTTTCTCTCTCCCCACCCCACCCCCCTTTCCACTCTCTGTAAAAAGCAATGGAAAAATATCCCCAGGTGAGGATTAACAAAACAAAACAAAAAAATAGCCCTGGCTGATTTTGCTCAGTGGTTAGAGCATTGGCCTGCAGACCAAGGGGTCATGGGTTCAATTCCTAGTCAAGGGTATGTACCTGTATTGCAGGTTTGATCCCCGGCCTTGGTCAGGGTCATGCAGGAGGCAACCAATCAATGTGTCTCTCTCACATTAATGCTCTCTCTCTTTCTCTCTCCCTCCCTCCCTCACTTCCACTCTATTTAAAAATCAATGGAGCCCTGGCTGGTTTGGCTCAGCAGTTAGAGCACCGGCCTACAGTCCAAAGAGTTGCAGATTTGATTTGGTTGCAGTTTGGTTCCTAGTCGGGGTCGTGCGGGAGGCAACCAGTCAATGTGTCACTCTCACATTGATGTTTCTTCTCTCTCTCTCCCCCTCGCTCCCTCCCACTCTATCTGAAGATAAATGAAAAAATATCTTTGGGTGAGGATTAAAAAAAAATCAATGTAAAAATACCATCAGGTGAGGATTAACAAAACAAAACCAAAAAAAGAATGAGTTCGCCTGTGTGGTGATGCAAAACAATCTCCAAAATATATCATTAAGTGAAAAGGCAAGGTAGAGAATTGTATGTATACTATACTCCCATTTAAGAAAAATATATATGTATATGTATGCAGGTATGTTTGCATGGCAAATGTCTAGAAGAAAACCCAAAAATCAACAGACAGTGTTTCCTGTAAAGAGCGAGGCTGGAGGGGGCGTGGTCTACAGTGCATTGTATTATCTTTAGGTTCTCTTCGAATGTTTTACTATGAGTATGTATTGGCCTCATAATTTTTAAATATAACTCAAGGATACAGAAGATTAGGAAAAGTTGACTCCTCAGAAACGAAATTTAAAAAGGAGAAGGAAGCAGTAACACAAATCCAAAGCCAGTTATTCAAAAGCCAACTGCATATTTATTTGCTGCCAAGGATGCTCAGGCCCTTAGGCCAATTAACCAAAACAAGGCACTTGCTGGGCCTTTCATTCCACCAGCACTGCCCCAACTCCGCCACTTCCAGGATCATGCTGTTCCCAGTCACTGCTCTTCAAAGGATTTCAGGGTAAGGAAAATACAAAAGGGCAATAAATTCCAAATCTGGAGCTTTATTCAGCACGTAAAGAAAAAGCAACATCGGAATGGCTCTCCCCAAAGAAAGTGTGATTTACATTCTTTGAAAGTTTTAAAAGAAGACTATTTCTGCAGCCTATATTTCAAACTAAGACGGTATTATTCACAGGGGAGTTGGGCCACTTCTGCTGTCAATCATGAAAAAGCCTCATTTTCACTTCATGAAACACAAATCATATGGATTTTGCTGATGCATGTCTTCCTACAATTTCAAGGTTCTTCCAAAAACATTGTGTATTCATGGTCACTATAACTTGCAATAATAAATACTACTGAGAACAAAAAGGATGGATCCTGTTAAAGACGAAATCAAAAGAGGTTGAGTTTCTAGTCAAATTACTGAGTATCAGTGACTACAATCCACAGATAAACAGTGATGACCATCAGAATTCTTAACATAGAAAAACTTGATGCTTTAGAAAAATTTTGAAATAAATAATTATAAACACAAATATGCAGCCCTGGCCGGTTTGGCTCAGCGGTTGGAGCATCGGCCCGTGGACCGGAGAGTCCCGGGTTCGGTTCCCACTAGGGACACGTACCAAAAAAATCAAAATAAAAACACAAATATGCAAGTAATAGCTATGTAGCCTATGAAAGTCAGAATGTTAATTTCGAAACTCAAAAATACAAAATAGAGACAGACTCAGAGAGCAGGCTGACAGCCTGGTGTGAGGGTGGGGATGGGGAGATTGAGCAAAAACAAAAGGAAGAAAACTCATGGACAACAGTGTGGTGATTGTGGGGGAGGAGGGGGTGTGGAGGTGGAATAGGGCCTAGAGGGGATAAAGGTGGTGAAAAAATAAAATAAAAATAAATTTTAAAAATGCTTAATAAATCTCATTTAACTTATGAATTTTTAAAAAAATTCTTACACAATTTCAACAAACCTGTTTTGCAAATCCTTTGGAGTTCATCCCTCTTTTGTATTCTAGGCTGAGACTGAGAGAAAGCATAAAGCATTCAATTATAATATTACATGGAGTTACTTTAATATATAATGTTGTTTTAGTTGAAATATAAGCAGAGATCTACTTTCTTGAGCTTCACTAGTTAATAGCTTTGTGGTCTTGGACAAGTAACAGGCTTTCTCAAGCTTAATTTCTTCATTAATAAAAAAATTAAAATTTTAATCAGGTGGTCACTACCCTACTTTTCATCTCTGAAAGTCATTCTGTGAGTCTCCATTAGCATACTACTCACATTGAAAAGTCCTTTCTCTACTCTTTTAAAGAAATAAACCAAAAATCCCAAACAACTGAATTTCTAGAAGGGGTTCACATGTGTTGTAGAAGAGAAGGTCTTCATTATACACACACAATGTAGCTCCTTTTAATTTTTTATTATTTCCCAGGTCACCTAGATTGAACTATCTCCACAGAACATGTCAAGAAAATTCTCACTATGAACAATTCTATTTAAATTTTTTTTTCTGTATTGATGTTTACAGAGAGGAAGGGAGAGGGAGAGAGAGATAGAAATATCAAAGAGAGAGAACATCGACTGGACGCCTCCTGCATGCCCCCTACTGGGGATCGGGCCCACAACCTGGACATGTGCCCCGACTGGGAATCAAACCTCTTGGTGCATGGGTCAATGCTCAACCACTGAGCACTGGCCAGGCATGAACAACTTTATTTAAATTAAATTTTCAGGATAGTACCACAAAGACCAGTTTACCAAACAGTATAGCAGGCAAATTCTCAACAAATGCTTGGCCTTCCTCTGACACAGTCTCCCAGTGCCATCTAGTACCCCAGGATCCCTAACATTTCAATAGCAAAACTTAGACTAAACACATACATGGCCAAGAGTGGCTTGTATTATCCCTTTTAACACTGTGCACATAGCAACTCTGTAAGCCAGTCATCATATCCCAATTCTAAACATAAGAAAACTGAAGCCAAGAGACATTATTTATAAAATATCACATAGTTATAAAGGGCAAAACTGGAACATGAGCCCCAAATCCTTGTCTCACACTCTCCATTGTCCTTCCAAAACTCCTACCTGCCAGTAACAGACTCCTTCCTCAGAGCCAGGTCCAAGGCCTTTACTATGTTATTGCGTTTAAACCCACTTGTGAAGAGTGGTGTTATTCTCTCCATTTTGTAGATGGGGAAACTGAGACTCAGAGAGGAGACCTGACATAATGGCAGAGCTGGAATGAAAGCTGAGTCTAACTGATCCAAGTCTAACTGATTTTCCAGCATGGAATATGGCCTCCCTTCTCAAACTTGGCTCCAAAACTGTTCATTCATTGTACATTCAAAATTATTTGGTCAACTCGCAATGCGTTTCTTTCTTAAGAATGGGGATCAGGTTTTCACAACCCTGTAATCTCTGCAAGCTAACAAAAATCATACTTTATTCACTTTTTTGGTCCAAAGGATCCAAAACAGTGCCACATAATAGTGGTAAATTAATCGGTGTTGAAATATGTAACAATGAATACAGACCTACAAAACCTTAAGCCTTAAGTCACAATTGTTTACTTTAAAAAGTTATCCTGCCCTGGGCATTAAAAGAAAGAAAGAATGAACTATCTGTGGGACCCAAATTAGAGCTGGTGGTTGAACAGAAACTCATATGAAGAACAGAAGAAACCATCATGGAAATGGAAATACTTTCATTCCCCTGTCCTATTTGATAAGATAGAATGAGAAGATGAAACTAATTCTGACTAAATAGTGAAAAATGACTTTGGAGATTTGTTTTGTAATAAATAACTGCTGTAATGAACCAAAGATCACCAATGTCTCTTTTTTGCAAATATCATTGTATTCTCCAGATGAAGCCCCACCTGTGACCCCACATCACCAGAGGCCTAGGTATCAAACTCAAGCCCTGAGCCAGTGCTGGATTTATTACCTACGGCAGGTCTATGGCACTTCCACATGTCCACACCCTCTCCTTCCTCCCTTCTCTTCCTTCCGCTTCTTCCTTTCTGCCCCTTTTTTATTTTGCCTCCTTTGTATCAAGTATATTAGAAAGGTGACCTGCAGAAATAAAAATAATTGTGCTAAAACCACTTTAACTGAATGCAGTGGATGGAACAAGTGTCCATCTCCACTTTTCCCTAAAGCCCCACTGAAATGAAAGGGGTAAAAGGACACAAATGCACATCAAAGAGAAGAGGAGCCAATGACAGTGAATGATAGAGATCACAACTTTGAAAGACAGAAACAGAGAGACGAATAGTGACTGGCATTTCAGGTTTCTCAGCTTTAAGTGCCTTTAAGTGGAGAAAGACTGAAAATGAGAGCTGCGGAGGTACCTCTGACCCCCTCTCACAACCTTGGTGGAGGAGTGAAGATCTACCCTGTGAAGAGGCTGAACAGAAATGCTCTGAACCAAGGACTATGGAGAACAGCTGAATGAAGCATCTTACTGAAACGGGGAGATAACTGAAAATCTGGATAATGAGGAGACCACCAGCCCCCAGCCCCACTTGTCTCCCAGAAATGCTGACTTCTAGGCTCCCTTTGTAGAAAGATCCAAAATCAAATGACAGAGAGAGGGAGCAAGAAGGGAGGAGAGAAGGGGGAGAGGATGGGGGAGGGGCAAGAGAACCAAAGAAGTAAATGTGTTCTGAAAGAGGCACAGTAGAAAATGGAGGGGAGAAGTCATCAATGCAATAATTTACAAATGTTTTTCAAAACAGAATGGTATGAGATCCCACAGTAAAGCAAGTATCATGTGTGCTTAGCACAAAAGAGTTTAAAAAATATATACCATAGTTCATCATGAAATTTCAGAACATGAGAGACAAAAAGAAGATCTAACAGAGAGTAAAAAAAAAACCAGTCACAAACAAATGATTGGGAATCACAATGGCTTAAGTCTTCCCAATAACACTAGAAGACAGAAGAGAGTGGAATAATACTTTCAAAAGTCTGGGGAAATCATTTACAACCTAAAATTCTATAGCCAACCTTATTGCGAATGAAGGTAGGAAGACATTTTCAGACACACGAATTCTAAAAAGCTTTGTGAACTTTAAAGTACTTTATAAATGGAGGTTTCTGAGCTTGTTGAGAACGCTCACTTATAAAACAGACCTGTGTGTAGCCATGATATGACTCCGGGGCTTCAGATAGCTCAGTGAGGATCTCTAATCCTCTCTTCACCCCAATGCACCCACCTCGAGTGAGTGACTTTTTGGTACCTATGTAAACATAATTTTTAAAAATAACAAAATGAAATAATAATATTATTAACAATTGAAATAAAGAGAGAATAAAAAAACAGCCATGCTTTTAACTCTCTTGGCTTGTATATGGCTCATGGCCCCTTAAGGCCTCTTAAAAATTATCTGTGGAAATCACTGCCCCTTCCTCGAGCTATCCACACTGAGTGAGGCATATTGCAAAGTTCTCCTGCCTCGATGCCCATCACTGTTATCCTTTCGGGAACTCTGACTCAGCACTTTCAGAATAGGTTAAGATAATTAGGTGAAGCTCATTTTATTTTATTTTTATTTAATTTAATTTTATTTTATTGATTGATTTTAGAGAGAGAGAAAGGGAGAGGGAGAAGAGAGAGAAACATCGATGAGAGAGAACATCGACTGGCCGTCTCCTGCATGCCCCCCACTGGAAATTTGGCCCACAACCTGGGCATGTGCTGATCAGGAATCGAACTGGTGACCTCTTGGTGCATGGGTTGATGCTCAACCACTGAGCCACACTGGCCAGGCTGGTGCTGCTCATTTTAAAACATAATACTTAATGTTGGAGACAGTGTTGGAAATAGATACTCTCATACACTGTTGATGTTAGTGGGATTATAACTTGGCACAATCTTTCTGGAAGGAAACTGAACAATAAATATAGAAAGCCTTAAAAATGAATGTTTTTCCTCTCATCAATTTCAGTTTCAGGTGAAAATAATCAGTGATTTGCACAAAAATTTAGTTACAAGTATGTTTATTACAGCACTCTTTATAATAGTAAAATTATTGCAAAGAACTTAAATGTCCCTTGAATAAATATCATATGGTCATTAAAATAATTCAATTGAAAGATATTTAATGACATGGAAAACAGTCATTATACAGTATTGAGTGGGAAAAAGGTATAGAACAAAATACACCCTGATCACATTTTTTAAAATAGACGTGAATCTGTAAGCAAAGAAATGAGTTTCAAAGAATATGTATCAAAAGCAATAGTGTAAGATTTAAAATTTCCCAGTAAATCTCTTGTTTGAAGATTTATATTTTGTTCAGTAAAAATATATCACTTTATAATAAAATTTTAAAAAGTAAAAAGTTGCCCTGGCCAGTGCAGCTCAGTTGGTTGAGTGTCATCCCACGTACCAAAAGGTCACTTGTTGATTCCTGGTCAGGGCGCATGCTCAGGCTGCAGGCTCAGTCCCCAGCAGGGGGTGTGCAGGAGGCAGCTGATTTATGTTTCTCTCTCTTTCCTTCCTCTCTCTCTAAAAAAAATCGATAAAAACATTTTTTAAAAATAGTAAAAAGTTGTTTCTAAAGCTGATTAAGCAAAGAACATACAGGTGGCTACAAAAGTACTGGTATTTTTTAACATTATACATATATATTAATATTTTAAAATAAGAAAGAGGGGTAGGAGGAAAAAGAAAAGATGATGGTTGAGCAGCATTGTTGATTTTGAAATATATTTGTTGGCCCAAATAATAATCCTGTAAAGTCTGGGAATACAGTCTCATCAGAGGCTTATCAATTTTTCTAGTCTTTTCAAAAACCAACTTTGACAATGTTCATTCTCTTTATTGTACGTTTGTTTCTATAATATCAGCTCCTATATTCATTATTGTCTTCCTTCTATTATTTTTTTTTACATTTCATTTATTATTCTCCAACTTCTTTAGGTTTTTCAGCCTTTCTTTTTAAATGTTTATTTATATATTTTGAAGATTATAAATTTCTTACTATTCAATGCTTAGCTGTAATTTATAGTATCTTTATCATTCTGTTCAAAATGCTATCTAGCCCTGGCCAGTTTGGCTCAGCAGTTAGAACATCGGCCCACAAACCACGAGTTGTAGGTTTGATTCCGGTCAAGGGCACGTACCTCTGTTGCAGTTCTTCCCTGGCCCAGGTCAGGGTCGTGCAGGAGGCAACCAGTCAATGTGTCCCTCTCATGTCGATGTTTCTCTCTCATTCTCTCTCACTCCCTCTCCCTCTTTCCCTCCCTCTCACTCTGTCTGAAGATAAATGGGAAAATATCTTTGGGTGAGGATTTAAAAAAAAAAAAAGCTATATAATTTCTCTTGCAATTTCTTTTTTGACTTATTATTTAGAGAAATCGTGACTTTTTCCAAAATATTCTGGAATTTTCTAAGTAATTCTGTTAGTAATTTCTAGCTTAATTTCTCAGGGCTCAGGAGTACATTTTAGATTTTAATTTTTTTGAAAATAAGATGTGCTTTATGCCTGGCATATGTTCATTTTTGGAAAGTGTACAGTGTACACTTGAAGGAAATGTTATTTTGCAGTTGTTGTGAGCACTATTCTATTAACCATATATTAGGTCAGGTTGATTAATTTGTTCAAATAGTCTATACCCTCTGACTTTTTTGTCCACTGACCTATCAATTATAGGAGAAAATATTTTAAAATCTCCCACTGTGATTGTGGGTTTGCCTGTTTCTCCTTGCCATTCTGTCCATTTTTGCTTTAGATATTTTGAAACCACATATTAGGTAGATACACATTAAAAAGTAGTATGTATTCTGGCTGGGATTAACCTGTTTAAATGCCACTCGTAGTAATTCTTACCTTAAAATACGATAGCTATACTGCTTTCTTTTATTTTAGTGTTTTCATGTTCCAAACTTTAAATGTTACTGAATCCTTATATTTAAGATTTGTTTCTTGTAAGTATCATATAGGTCACTTTTATTTGTTGGTTGTTCTAGTCTATTAATCTTTATTCTTTGATGGTGGACTTTATATTTTATATTTAATGGAATTAAGTTTAAATCTTCCATCTTACCTTATTTTGGACTTGCCAAGAATTTTTATTATTCTACTTTCTCCCTTTATTTGCTTGTTAGTTATGCATTCCTTAACTATGCTTTTAATTGATACTCCAAAGATTACAACATGCATCCTTGACCTATTAAAGCCCAAACTAAATTAGTATTTTTACTACTTCCTAGCTCTTGCAAGGACCTTAACACTTTTTCTACATTTAATCTCCTCTAAAACTATGTACTATTTCAGTTGCATATTTTAATTTTGTATTTAGAATTATTTTTTGAATAGCCAAAAATCATTTAGATTTACCCGACCAGGAATTGAACTTAATCAAGGCTCAGCTCCAGTTCTTGTGAGATCTGCCTATTTCCTGCTCACTCTTCTTCTAGGATGCAGCCCTTCAAGTACTTACATGAAAGTCTGAAGTATTTAGCAGCCCCGCTCCCAGGTAGGCTCTAGTCCCATTTTGATCTTCCATCAGCCCCATAATTGTATTATAAGCTGTGATCAGCCCTGGCTGGTTTGGCTCAGCGGTTAGAGCGTCAGCGGTTAGACCCGGGTTCAGTTCCCACTAAGGGCATGTACCTCGGTTGCAGTTTGTCCCCGGCCCTGGTCAGTTGTGTGGGTGGCAGCCACTCGATGTGTTCCTTTCACATCGATGTTTCTCTCTCTCTCTCTGTTCCTCTCTCTCCCTCCCACTCTACCTGAACAAAAAATGGAAAAATGTCCTCGTGTGAGGATAAAAAAAAAAAAAGCTGTGATCAGTTTCTTAGCCTCTTCAGCACTACTTTCAAAATATTTCCTCTCCTGTATCTTGGTCCTATAATTTCTTATTATCGTAATAGCTCTCCTATTCCTTTAAGCATCGGTTTTTCACATTTTGTACATATTTTTCAGTTTTTAAGTGGGAGAGTTGGTTTAAAATAACATAGTCTCCACTGCCAAAAGAAAATTCCCCCACCCAACAAGTTTTTAAAATTAAATCCCAAATAATTTTTATTTTTATAACCCATTTCAGTTCAGCCCTGGACAATGCTCAGTTAAATAAGGGTAAAAGGGATAGTTTGTGTACTCAAGAGGTAAAAAGCCAAATACCAATTACTATGAGAATATTATCTATTTAAAAAAACTCAAAAACAATCTCCCAGCCCAACACCTAACATTTTTTCTGTGGCTCTGACTTATGACCTTTCTAAAAGCCATTTACCCTCACTAAAGAAAAAGAAAGTTCAAATACCCCTCTTTTTTGCTATTGGTTTATGTCATTACAAAATGCGAGAATCATACATGACTTTAAAGGTCTTCTAGCTCAACACTATAATTTTACAAATTATGAAACTAAGGCTCTAAGAGGTGAAGTAATTTTCTCATGATCATACAAGTTCCTGAAAGAACTAGGAAGCAAATCCAGTTCACACTGAGGACAGTCTACACTAGATATTTAAAATAAAAATTATAAAAGCACAACTTCAAAATAATATGTATCAAATAAATAAAATGGAACATAAGCAATCACAAAATCTGAACTTAATTTGGATCCTTACAAAAAACCAAGGAAAAACCAGAGTCAATTATAAATTTAAACATGACTAAATATCTGAGGTTATTAGGAAACAATTATTTTGTTAGGTGTGATGATGTTATTTTAGTTATATTTTTAAAAGAATCACTATCATTTACTCATACATATTAATATTTTTTGGTGAAATATAATTAGGATTCACTTCAAAATAAGCTATGAAAAAGTAAGAGAGTGTATAGATTAAACAAAATTTTCCAGAAATTGAGAAATGGTGATAATATACAGTTGTTCATTACACTGTTCTTTTATGGTTATGTGAAATATTTCATAGTAAAAAGTAAAACTGAAATAAAATGAAGTAAAAACATATCTATTTTTTCTCATCAAAAATTAAGTTGCCAAATGAATTAAAGAGGACTGAAAGCCAAATCCAATTATAACAACACAGTCCAACAAATATCTGTAGATATATAATCTCAGACAATGACACCAATGTTTTAAATAACTTCTATAAACTAGGTAAGCTAAGCAAGAGCCAAGAGAATGCATTATTTAATATAATTCAACCACTTCTTTTTATATTTCATCACATAAACACTAGTAATATTGTTCCCCGAATATTTTTTTAATTTCAGCTTTATTGAGGATTAATTAATTGGTGAGTGAAGTAGTAAAATATTTAAAGTATACATCATGGTGATTTATATACATGGTGATTTACAAAAAGGATTCCTCCCATCTAGTTAATTAACACATCCATCACCTCACATATTTATCTTTGTGTGTGAAAACATTTAAGTTCCACTCTCCTAGTAAATTTCAATTATAAAATGCAGTTATCAACTCTAATCTTTTAAAATCTAAAAGAAACTATTTTATTTATGTTAATGCAACATTCAGTGTTTAGCATATTCTTAATATTTTATAACCCAGATTCTTTCCCACTAACAAAGCACCCCGCTGTGGAATGTTAGCGATAGTTAAGGTATTTCAGAATCCAAGTAAGACTTATTAGAGAGAAAAGGATAAACTGGTGGAAGTAGGAGTAGGAAGGCGAAAAGGAATACCAAAGATAAAAACCAATTAATGTTCTAGGTCTCCTGAAAACTACTTTTTTGTCATAACTTGGAAGTTTGCCATAACTTGAGGAATGGGGTAGTCCAAATGAAAAATAGAAAAAATACTTTGGAAAATGAATTTATCATACACTCCATCAAATGTTCCACTCAATCCATAGTCTGTTATGTGTTTGTTTCGGTTATGCCCAAATTTCTTTCTTTATTCCCATGCATCCTTGCTGTCACATCCTAAGGCCCGCTCTTCAGCCGCTGGGGTCAATACCTGCCTGCCTCTCTGCCTTGTCCAAGGCTGGTGCTTTGGCAGGGCGCTGCCCCTCACCAGTGACCGCCTGAGAAGGCAGAATATTGTGGTGAGGCGTGAGGAGGGGTTCTAATTCCCTCCAAAACACTCTAGAACCTTCCCAAACTAGGCAAATCCATTAGCCCAAGATGTAAACTCTCAGTGAGCTAGTTCGTTCTAATTTAAATACCCAGATATGCATACCTACACATGTACACACAGACACACACACACACGGTAGTAGTTGCTTATAAATCCCAGGTACCAGAAACTAGAAAAATCCTCAGTATTAAGTCAGTATTTACTTACTTGAGACTAAGGAAGATCAAACTTATTTTTCCCAATTATTAACTACAGTTCAACAACAACTTAAATAATCGCCGCTGATATTTATCAAATACTTACTCTGATACAAGGCAGCCACTGTGCTAAGTTCATGATCCCATACTATCTCATGCACATTCATTTGCTCATGTACCTATTTATCTCATTTAT
Source organism: Molossus molossus (assembly GCF_014108415.1). NCBI lineage: Eukaryota > Metazoa > Chordata > Mammalia > Chiroptera > Molossidae > Molossus > Molossus molossus. The sequence goes on along the minus strand of NW_023425344.1, from coordinate 57,470,531 downwards.
AGGAGATGGGTACTAAAAATATCCCCCCATCATATAGCAAGGGAGACTGAAGCTCAGAGAGATTAAGTCACTTGTCCAGGGACACACGGTGCAAAGTGACAGGGAATTATTATACAACAGTTGTGATCTTTTTACCAAGGCTGAAAAACCAATCTAATTATGAAAGCAGGCATTTAAGAGCATACAGTTAAAAGAAATTGCATAACCCTTCAAATAAATTCCTCTGCACACATCCGGGATGACCATCTGGGCTTATCTGTAATCCTGCTGATCCCTGGCTTCATTTTCCCTGAATTTCTGACCACATCCTCACCACATATTATTAGCCTAGGGCATTCCAGAAACAAAACAACTTAGTTCTTGGCCCTGGAGCCAATCTGCTCTCTATGGACATTTTTACTTTTCTTAGCTAAACTGTATATTTGGATAAAATAAAAATATGAACCAGAGTGGTATTTATTCAATGCAGTGATCACTCTTCTGCTCAAAATGAGAGCAGCTGCAGGGCTTGCGCAATGGGCAGGTTCGGGCCAGACCCTCCAAGGAAGCTGGAAGTCGGGCTCCCTCAGGCGAGAGCCTGAGACCAACTGCAGAAGGAAGACCAGTGCCCTGTGGGGAGCCCTGGGTTGGGAGCTCCCACCTTAGGTTCAGCCAGTGCACGCTGAGTGCTCTTGGCCACTAATACCAACCAGAACCCATTGGCCATTTACTGCTAGCAAAAAATACCATTATCTAGCCTTCTTTATATGGCATTGCACTGAGCATTTATGCAATTACCTATATTAATTCTTAAAACAATCCAGTGAGGGTCAGGCTATTATCACCATCTGACAGAAGAGATTCTGGAAGCATTGCGGGTCTTTGTAATGTGCCCAGATGACAGGGAGGCAAGAGGAGAACCCAGTTCAACCTAACTCCAAAGCACGTGCCATGGACCCCTCCTCACACTGCCACACACGCCCCCTCCAGCTCGAAGTTCATGTCTCCTTCAGGTGCGCGGAGAGGCGCCGGCAGTGCCCAAATGGTGCACACCACACACGGGGCACCCTCTCTGGGGGCTCCATCCTGCCTCCCCAGACAGTACTTGTCAATCACCTCCATTTCTAAGAGAGGATACTGTTATCACTCACAGTGGAACAATGAATAAAAGAGAACATTATCTTATTAAATACTGAGTAAAATAATTTCTTTAATTATATGTGTGTATCTGTGTGCATACACAGACACACATTTATACTTAGTAAGTACAAATTGCTGTTTCAAATAATTCCCTAGAACCGACAGGGCCTATAAAGGGCCTTTGGACAATTTGCTGTGGCCATGTAAGGGGGAAGCATCAGACTTCACATCTTTCCTTAAGCTGAGGAAAAACAAAAAAAGAAATAATCCAAGGACTATAAAAGCAACTTAAGTATGCAGCTGACCCTTGAATAATGTAAGGGGTGGGGGGTAGGGGCACCTATTCCCCACACAGTTGAAAATCCACATATAACTTCTGACTCCCCAAAAACTTAACTACTAATAACCTATTGTTGACCAGAAGCCTTACCACTGTATTCTTGCAATAAAGAGAAAAGAAAATGTTATTAAGAAAACCACAAGGAAGAGAAAATACATTTACAGTGTTTATTGAAAAAACAATCTATGTAGACGGGCCGGTGTGGCTCACTGGTTGAGCGTCGACCTATGCACCAAGAGGTCACTGGTTCGATTCCTGGTCAGGGCACATGCCCAGTGGCCCTGACCCCCAGTGGGGGGCATGCAGGAGGCTGCCAGTTGATGTTCTCTCTCATCAATGTTTCTATCTATCTTTCCCTCTCCCTTCCTTTCCCTCTAAAATCAATAAAGAAAAAATATTAAAAGAAAAAAATCCATATAAAGTAGACCCTCACAGTTCAAACCCATGTTGTTCAAGGGTCAACGGCAGTTTGGTCCTGACTCAGTTCAGGAAAACCTTAGCCTAGTGGGTGACATGAGAGGCTTCTTAGGCATTAGCTCTGTTCCTTTGGAGAGTTTTCTTGTGGGGAAAGGGATGTTTCTCCCGGATGTCTCAGCACCAGCAGCCTCGAGCCTCTGTGTGCTGGGGTCCCCTCCTCCAGTGCAGGCTTCACAAGGGACTGATAGCTTCTCGTGAGGTCCCCTTCACGCCCAGGATCCCAGCCCCTAGCATCGTACTGGCACACAGTAACTACACACAACACAGTTCTTGAATGAAGAATTAAACAAATGGGATGGAAAACTGCTATAGACTGAATGTTTATGTCCCACACAAAATGTATATGTTGAAACCTAATTCCCAATGTGACAGTATCCCTGGTCCCTTTGCCATATGAGGTTAGAGCAAGAGCAATGCCATCTATGAACTAGGGAGTGGACATTCCCCAGACACTGTGTCTGCTAGTGACCTGATCTGGAACTTCCCAGCCTTCGGAACTGTAAGAATAACTTCCTATTGGTTGTAAACCACCTGTCTACAGCTTTCTGTTAGAGCAGCCTAACTGGACTGAGACAGAAGCCCACACTTGTAAGAACTATCGAGTGACATTACCCCCTTGCCCTTTCCTTTCTCACAGCTCTGGGAGGTCCCATGGGGACTTTTCCCTGGCACACATAGAAGGGTGGGACATCAGTGGGGTCGTGTCAGGACTGGGGTTCCCCCGAACTACTACTCTGGTTCAAATGTTGGTTGCACCATTCATTGGCTACCTGGCCTTCAGCAAGTCACATAACGTCTTTGAGCCTCTTCCTCATCTGAGAACCGAAGCGATGAGACGGAGTGCTATCTTACTCTAAGTGTTAAAATCCTACTTCCAAAGTCATTCTCAGCCCCGAATCTCCCTTGGGTTAAAAGAACATACAGTTGATCCTCACTGTTCAAGGAGTCCATGGTGAGTTCACTTACTGGCTCGAATTTATTTGTAACCCCCAAATCACTACTTACAGCACTTTCCTGGTTATTTGAGAACATGCACAGAGCAACAAAATATTTAACGAAACTGATATACACAGCCCCAGCTGAAATAAAATAAAGTGACCCTCTGCCTTCTTGTTTCAGCTCTCATAGTGTCCTTTTTGTATTCTATTTAGGGCTCTTTTTCAAATGTTCACGCTTTTTTGTTGGTGATTTTGCTGTTGAAAATGGTCCTTAAGTATAGTGCCTAGCGCTGTCTAGTTCCTAAGCTCAAGAAGGTTGTGATGATTCCTGCAGGGAAAATACGTGTGTTAGATAAGCTTCATTAAGGCATGAGTTACAGTGCTGTTGGCCATGATCTCAGTGTTAACAAATCACACATATATATTAAATAAAAGGTCTTTAAACAGAAACACACATAAAACAAGGTTATGTATTGATCAGTTGATGAAAATGTTGTGAAATACAGAATCTGTATTTCCCCTAGGAGCAATGGTTCAGTATTTGCTAATTCAAAGTTTGTGGTGACTTTATAGGATACAACTATTGTGAATAATGGAAAATGACTGTATACTCACAGTCAGGGCTTCCTCTACACCTATGTACATGGCAGCCCCTAGCGCTGCACAGTGTACAACCTACCCAACCTCGTGCAGCAGCACCATTCTTGAGATAGGATCTAGTTAGAATGAACATGGCTGAGAAAACAAAAATGGAAACTTCTATCCTTAACATACCCCAAATAAAAAATAAAAAAACTTCTCTAGAACCTTTAGTCTGTGCTCATGATGAGATTACTGCATGTGGCCTGGGCTCCTGACATGTGTATACCCATCTGGGAGCCTGGGCACCTCCTGAAATGCCTTTCCACCATCCCGCTTATGCTAATATAAGTATTCTAAATCTTGCAAGAAAAAACTCAAGTGTTTCAGTTTGTAACTGTTATTAATAATTGCAGAGAGTGCCCCCATGAGAAGGTTCTCCACAAATCCAATGCAGCAACACAGGACAGTAACAATGAATAATTCATGGACACACGTAGGAATCCAACTAGGAAGATATACTGGGAGATTTCTTTTTGAAAGGAGAGGAAACACAAGAGCAGAAAAAAAAAGACAAGAAAGAGAAGGACAGTTTTGGAAGTAAATGCTACTTGAGAAGGGTAGGTTATCACCAAGGTGGATCAAAGTGTGTTTCCTTTTGCAAGCTGGGGTAAGTTTTTGTTTTTGTTTTTTCTTTTATAATATTATTTGTAATGATAAGTCTCAAATATATAGTCAGCCCTACCACATCGCTTATGGTACAACAATCTCATACAATTAAACCCTGCCAGCCTGAATTGTCCTCTGAGGCTGTCAAAATGAGGATAAAATAAAAGAACATTCTCCTTAGACTCTGAACTCAGATGTGAAGGCTTAACTCCCACTGATACCACTTTGCTAAGTGGCTGTCCGTAAGTGGTTTATCTTTTGAACTGCAGATTCCTCATTGTAAAAGTGGGGGTAATAACAGCACCTACACCTACCTGCATAAAGCTGTTTTGAGAATTAAATGAAATATTGTCTATAAAGCACCTGATACCATACTAGAATATGGAAAATGTCATTTATTAATATAATTGGTCAATTGCATACAGATCTAAGTCATGTGGGGGCTTTCAATTAGCAGGAAAACCCCCAGAATGGCACACGCCCACAGGAACATCTTGGAGTCACCCACATTAAAGGGCCGGTGCTGGCAGGAGAAAGCAGCAAGAACAGCAACTGTCTTTTGAGTTTCTCAGGCTTTCGGCTTCTTTTCTCTCGTTGCTGAGTGAGGGTTAATGACTTCCCAGACACCAGAACTAATCCTACACGGAAAAGCGGTGTGACCACAGGCCCAGCACTCAGAAGCCACAGTGACACCCACTGACGTGAAGAGGGACAAGTGACGTGAAAATCAACACGAGAAAATGACTGGCAGACAGAGGAAAACACCTCCAAGGCCAGTCTTTACCTTGAGCAGCTAAGGGGAGGAGAATTACAGAATTCTGAGGCTCCAAGAAAGGGATGCTATGTCCAGTGCGTCCAGCAGCCTCCTGCCTACCACAATAAAAAACAGTCTCGGTTATGTTCTGTGGGAAGCTGTCCAATAGTCCTCACTGCAGGAATGCTTACAATGGAATCTTACTTTAAAACCACTACTTCTGAGGAGAGGAATCATAAAATACATCATTAAAAAAGGAAACAGAAAGAAACCTAAGTACTGGCATCAGCACATCAGAGCACACTGTGCCCTCCCAGAGCCAAGCTCAGGGATCCTCCAGGTCAAATATTAAAAATTCGTGTGCAAGATGAACAAGGCTGATAAAAGAAAAGAGGCCAATGTAGAGCTAAAGACACATTGTGTTTCTGTCATCATCACTGATCATTGATCTAGTGAGGCATTGAATCGTGCTCTTTCTTTCTCCATGTTGAACACAATGGAATTATAGGCTTTGGAAAGATCTTTTGGTTCATCCACCTTCTAACATGACTGTGAATCCTCAGTATATGCCTATGGTTTAAAGAAAGGTGAGAGAGTTGAGATGGGACATAAGAGTAGTCCACAAAAAAACACAAAATGGATGTGAGAATCCCAGTTCACTCCTTCCCATCTTCTTGGGCCTTACCAGGATTGGTCATGGGCCACCTTTGCTCTCAGTCTATCAGCCTATCTGTTGCTGGCATCTCTTCAACCCCACTACCGACCCCATGGAGTGTGAGTTCAGTGACATTCCTGCCAACATCCTTATCTTTCTCACCCATGTACCTTTTTACATAGCTCCCCACAAGCCAGTAACTCTGAATCAAACCTAAAATCTGATCTCTTGGGGCTGCTGCATACAACTAGACAAACCTTGCATACCCCTACATTGGACTTCAGTTCAGATTTGTGATTTCACTTTGCAGCTGGACCCTTGACAGGGTCACTAATCCTTCTACTTATCCTTGGTCCGCTTCCTCTTTCTGAGTCTAACCCACAAGCTAGAACAGTGAGGGCTTCCTGTTTAAAGCTGGGGAAGAGGAGAAGATTTTGAGGGCTGGGTCATGCCCTAGATGTCTTATCCAGAAATCCATTTGCAAAATCGTTGAGCTGTGGAAAGACAAGAACTAAAGTTAGGAAGTACAACTGAAGTTAAATAGGCAGAGAAACTGATTGTATGCCTAACTGGAGGTGTTTAGGTTGACTTACAAACAGAGAGAGGGCTGAGAAATCAGAAATCGAGGAGCTAGAGAACAAAGTCAGGTGTAAAGCCAGCAGACAGCTCCAAACCTAAACTTGTAAACATGTGACCATCTAGCAGGCCCATTCCTTCTGTGCCTTGTGTAGGCCAAACCAAGCTAGGATCCCTCCCATTCCACTCAGTGGTTCTTCCAACTTGAACCACTCTTTACAAACCCTTCGTCATCTCATGCAAACCACCCCAATTACCCAAAACCACTCTCCAACCTGCCCACCACAAACTCATCTGAACCTTCCAAACTTGTCATCTCTTCTTTTTCACTCCTCAGTAGGAGAGATATTCCTCCTTCTGTCCCAGGCAAATCTCTTTGTCTACTCTCTATCTATCCCCTTCTGATGCATGAATTACCTAAGTGAATCTATAAATGCTCCTCTCTCCTACATCTCCAGATACTCCTGTTCCTCTAAATGTCTCCTTATCATACCCCAAAAAGGTGCCACAATTCTGCAACATTTAAATTGAGATCGTCATTCATGCATTCCTTTCACAAGACCAAGAGAGCTGCACCGCTGGACTGAGAGCTCTGAACACCCCCGTGCAGATCACCTGGTGCTACTGCTAATATTGCCAGAGATGCTTATTTTTGTTTCTGCTTTGTTTTAAGAAAGGGCACAATATGGACCACCGAACAAAGACCTGATTTACTACATAAACACTGAACTAATTCTCCAGGGAAATAGGAATGAGGTTGTTTTCCCAGTCAAACCTCAAGTAAAAGCCAAGAGCTACTGGCTGCCCTTCTGCCTCCCAACATCCTCTTCAGGGGGTCCCTGATCTGCACAAGGTAGATGAGAGGGAAAACCACCAAGAAACACAAGTTAGTATCAATAAGGCAACAACCTTATAGACCTAAACCACCCACAGTAAGACAAAGCAAAGGGATTTTACAGGCGAAGTCTTGGACCACACTAAAATAATACAAAGCTTTAATAGCCTGTTTAGTATGTTCATTTAATAACCCCCCGGAGATGGTCCCAGGTACCTATTTATCAGCAACTGCTTAAATCCATGCTGAAGTTATTGCATAGTGCTTGATTTAAAACTCTAGCTAATGCTGAAAAAATAATTTCAGATGTTCCCATTCTTTTAGGCTACATGCCCGAATAAGTCATTAATAACTAACCTTTTTTCTTCCCACTTGAATCTATGCTACTAGTCACTTAACGCCACTGGGCTCCCTGTCATGATGCTCCAACGCTCCAATGCTCCAATGTTGTTTGCACTGCAGTAGATTTCTGCCCTGGAAAGCAAGTCAGAGGGAAACATGTCTTCCTAACACCAACATATCATCTTCTCTGAGCGGCACAAATTTGGCTTCTGCCTACGCTGCTTTTGTTATGAAGACTTAGCACAGGCATTTTTAACACAACAGTCATTCCTCTCACTAGATCACGTAATTCCTCTATAATCATAAAGACACAAATATGTTCCTCATTTTCTACTAAAAAAAAATAGTACAATAACTCTATACGTATGGGTGAGAATGATAGGTGGAAGGAATAAAGAAAAATAGTCTGGGATAAAGAAATATAGTCTGGACAGGATGGAGGAATGTCAAGAAAAGCTGAGCTGAGAGGAAAAGTCTAAGACAGCTGTGCCTGGCTTGATCAACTAGATCTAGCTGAGGAGTTTTCTATAAATTTAAACCTCTACAGCAAATCCTATGTGATTATATATCAGTATCAGAATTTTAATTCTGGCAAGAATTATTCCTCTGAAAAAATTTTTTACCCAAGGCACAATGAAAGCACATGAGAATGTAGCAAATCTTCGAAAATTGTGTATCATAAAAAAATATAACTTCTAGTTCATGTGTTAATAATATCTGAAAGAAGTCAGAAAATATCAGAATCAAAAACTTGGTTTTCTTGGAACTATAGCTCAATGACTAGCAGAAATAATGCTACTAACACGCAAGCTGCTAGCACACTCTCCCTGGAGCTATAAGCTGCCTAAGGACACAGCCATGTCTGCCTCCGTGTGATCAGTGCCTGGACCCAGGGCAGACACTCAGTAATTGTCTATGAATGAATGGGGTTAATAATGACTGACTATTGAGTTGAATAAACTTTAGGGTTGGTTACAACTTCCACAGTTTTAATTTTTTGACATAGAAGAATGGAAGTAAAACTAAAGTTTGAACCAAAATGATTCTGAAGACAATGGAGCCCACAAAATGTATAAGGGGTGACTTGGCTGGACTTGATCAATACCATTATCACGAGCAATATGTATGCAGCATGCGTTTGTGATCCGAGCTATAAAAACTATTCAATACAAAAATATCTGGTCTATAGATTCCTCTGTATAGGTCCTATATTCCTGTTATCTACCTTATACTTTTATACCTGAAGTTTAATGTAATCATTCCAGTTCAGAATTTATTGAGCGTCTTGCATATGCCAAACACCATGCTAAATAGAAGTGGGTACAAAATGAGCAAAAAAAAAGTTGGTCACTGTCAATATGGAGCTTAAAAGTCTGAATGGATGATAGAAATGTAAACAAAAACAAGCCCCAAAAAAGTACTCTATACAGTAATAGAAGGGTATGTAAGAAGGGATTAATGCTACATTTCGGAGGGAAAGCATTATAAGGAGAACAGCCCGGGCAGAGTTCTGCTTGAAAGATCAATTCGAATTGCCAGGAAGACGAGGCAGAGATGAGCAGGCCAGGAATACAGGAAGAGAGCAGCATGAGCAGACACAGAAGTGAGAAGCAGCTTCATGATCGGGAAAATCAATAAGTCGGTGCCAAGGTGGAGAATGAGAGCGAGACAAAGAATGGAAGGTGAAGAGTTAAGAGTTGGGGAGAAACTAGATTAGGATAGGCCTTGGCAACCTAGCTAAGAAATTTGGATCTCATTCTAAAATCAATGAGGGACCACTGATGGTTTTAGGCAGGAGGAGGTGAGGGTGAATTTTAGAAAGATTGCACTGGCCTCAAAACAGCCTTAGTTACCCCAGACGACGGAACCTTCCTTCTCCAGACTCGGAGAGTATTTACTGCATCACCCAGGTTACCACTAGAGCCATCTAGTTCTGGAACTCTTATTCTGTGTATGCAAGTCTCCATTCCCCAATTTAACCTCACATACCAGGAGGCCATGGGCCATTAGCCAGATTGTATCTTCATTACCCAGGGACTACCATAACATCCTCAATTCAGTATCCACATCCAAGACCTTTCTCCTCAATCCCAGACCCTATATGCAACTGCCTGATCAGCATCTCCCCTTGGCTTTTTCACAGATGTTGCAAAGTGACTCCTCTAAACCCGCTCGTTCTCCTCTGTTCCTTCTCCCAGTGAATAGTATCACTGTTCACCAGGTTGGCCTGAGCCCTGAAACCTGGAAATCACCCTTGATCCTCTTCAATTACCAAGTCTTACTGACCTTGCTTCCTAAGTATCTCTTAAAACCCTACTCTTCCCCACCCCAGAGCTATGGCCTTGGTCAGCACCACCATCATTCACTCTCACCTCATCCAATCTGTTCTCCAGACCATAACCAGGGCACTGCAAATCTGATCACAGCTCTATAAGCCCTATCTTAATTCCTAAAACAAAAGATTGACTTAATTTAATAATACAAAATAAATATATTTTAGAGGTCTCCATGATGCACAGGAAGTTGCTAAATGGTACACTATGTCAATACACTTTCTTCCTTGACCTTTTTACTTAGTCACTGTTCCATGATGTATGCCTAGACATGTGATATGATTAAAAATATGGATTAATACTCAAGTTGTATAATGTGCTGGATTCAAAAATAGTAAAGAACAGAATAAGATTTGAGGACAAGATGGTGGGCGGGTGTAGCACAGTGCAGGTAGATAAAACCAGAATTGTCAATAGGAAGAGTATCAAGAATTTTTTGTATCATACACCTGTCATACTCATGCGGCAGGTGCTACAAGTAGATATGGTTCTTGTCCTTTAGGGATTTAGACTCTAGATTCTGGAGCCTAAGATAAGCAACACATGTTCAGGCCACATCAACATCTTTAACTTTTAGCATCCCAAGGCGCATCATCCAAGAGTGATTCATATTCCAACGGTAATCGGTGGCTTTTCTGAATGAAATCTGCCACGCATGCTGCGATGCAAAAAGAAACAACGGAGTCTACTGTGCTGCTTTAAAGAAGCACAACATAGCTGTTTCACTGCAAAACATACACAGTCGAATCTGAAACTGAGCTCAAGCATAGCCAGAGAAGTCTTTGTTTATACAATAAATCTAAGGAGTGGCAGAGAGTCTGATAAAACACCCCTTGCCTACTACACAGCAAGGGAATAAATCTCCCGGGCAGGGCTGGCTAATTCCCGCACTATATTAAGTGCTTTCACATTGTATGCCAGGAGTATGTTTGATTACATTACTTGTTGACTAGGGCCCTGTGGACTCATGAAAGGAAGAAAAGCAGGCTATCACTGTGCCAAAACCCCTCACCCTAACCAGGGTTCCCACTCTGTTACTGAGGCCCCCAGAACACTCCTATGATGTGGGGGGCTTGCTTTAAGAAATTTAAACCTCAGCATGAATTAAGCATCTATACTGGACCAAAATGTTCAGAGGAACTCGTTTTACTTTAACCCACCCTACTGCGCAGGAATCCTAACCAGACCTCTTCTCACTCTTGTTATATACAAATGTGTACATGTTGCTATTGCTCCCAGGAGAAAGGTCATACCAGGCTGCACCACTGATCACTCAGCTTCCAGAGAAGGCAAATTTGGTGTCAAGACTGGCGGAGAGGTTTCAGAACTTTCACTGCATCCCCCCCAAAACCTGGTGGCCCAGAAAAGTAAAATACCAAGGCAACCGAGGGCTCTACTATTTAAGGATCCCTGACTATCTTCGTGGATGTCTTCCTTGATTTGTGTTGGGCTTAAGAAGCCACATTTGAATTTCCCACAAAGTAGCAAAGGCCATCGAGCCAACACCAGAACCACCATCACTTCATCCATCTCATCTGTATAGTTTGAGATTTGGTCCAAACCTAGGTTCTGACCCCACTTTTAGCAAGATTTTAATTTAACTGAGACTACATCAGAGAAAGTCTAGAAACTAAGCCTAAATGTCCTAAGATTCAAAGACTCAGTGGCCATAAATAGACCCCTATGGTCAGCAGCCACAGAGTATGCTCAATCCTGCACCAAAATACCCGATTTCAGCTTTGAGGTCAGACATGTACAGAATGGCCTCCTCTGAACAAGACCGACCCAGGCTGCAGCTCCGCACGCAGGCCATTCCCCCGAGAAATAATTGCCTTGGATCCCAATGGAGAACGAGTCAGGGCTGACCGGAGTTTCTCCCTCTTACACCACCTCCCACAGGGGAAATGACAGGAATGATAAAACATGAAAGGTATTTTGATAATCACAACACTTTCTGAAAAACTCTAAATTAAACCTTAGAGATAAACCCATATAGAGAGCAGTGCCCTGCTGCCACCATACCGGAGGACAGTTATTTGTTCCAAATCACATATAGTTTGTAGTTGTTGTTGTCTCGTTATTTATAAGGAAAATTATTTATTCAGGTTTAAGATATTTGGCATAAACGCTGGTTATAAGAAATTAGTGAGCATTTGAAAGAAACCAAACATGATGTCAACTTCAAAATGAGAAGGATGTAAGAAATTCATCAATATGCTTACGCTATGTTCTAATATGTCCTGGGCAATAAATAGTTAAGAGTCTGAGATACATCCATTTGTGACTTTAAAAAATTCTCCCCATTGATCTGATTAATGCAAAAGGATAAGGAGTAAACAGAAAAAAAAAGATATCTTTTCCAATTCTGTTTCACATCAGTAGACAAACAAGGAAAAGAGAAGAAAGCAGCACTTCCTCTCTCGTCCATATAATGGTACCAGCTGCTCCTGGAGACAAAACCTTGAACACCCATTACAACGCCAGCTGTCAGTCAAGAGGGCTTGTTTGCTACCTGACAGCAAAGTTCTCGAAAGCAGAGTTTCCCATACACTGGTCCATGGACCAGTCATTAAATCACATGTGTAACTTGTTAAAAGTCAACATTCAGGACCCCACTCTTGTCCCACTGAATTAGCGTCCTCAGAACTTAGGTGTCTGTGTTTTTGCTGACTAACTCTAATACAAAGTCAGGCTTGGGAACTACTGTGCTAAAAAGTCTGAGCTAACCTTGCTGACATAGCTTTTGGGGAACCACTAGAAATATAATAAAAGTATCAAAAGAAAACAATATTGAGTATAGCCATTTGATTGTTCTGGTTTGACCATTTCATAACTGCACCAACTAACAAATAAGTAGCCGTGCACAGATCTATTTGGTTAGGACATTACGTATTACTACTCTTGTAGTACTTCCACAAGCTTATCTGGAGGACAAGATATTAATGATTTGAATCTTAATTCTCTCTCTGTGTGTTGTACATAAATGTTTTCAAAGCCCATTCATAAGCCAGAGGCCTAAAAAAATAGCTATCAGGAAAGAGTCACTTAAAACTCAGACTGCTAAGCTATAAAATTTAATAAGAGAAATTGTAGATCTATGATCTCCAGATATATGGATCCCAGAGTATAAATTAAATGTGTAAATACGTATATGAAGTGACTGTGTGATGCCTTTAAAAGCAATAGTAAAAACCAGATTCTTAATATGTATTTGTTGATTATTCGTTAGCTTCATTTATTCAGTCCATTTTCTATATGGCTTTTTGACATATAATAATATTTTTACAGTTTTTAATCAAGTATCAGAAATATGCTGACCACATAAAATTAGATATTTCTCTTCCTACTTTGAAAAATGCTTAATTCAACTAAAATTCAGATTCTTTATGTGAAAAACAGAGAGAAAAGTGCAATATACGCACTAAACTGAAGGAGATTATCAAAGAAATTCTCAATATAGTGTAAAATCTGGATGTCAAAAATTCTGAAAATTGCTTTTTTATTGTTTTTAAAAACCTACATTCTTGATTTTTTTTTCCTGATCCACAATCCGTTCCTCTCACCCAAGCACAGCTTCGTATGGGGATGGAAATGGGACTGAAGTAGCGCCCCGCCATGTCACTGTTTTTCAGTGTGTCCGGTTTCTACCTTAACAAACGAATCAAGACTTTTACATCATTGCAAACCAGAACCTCCTCTTACATTTCATGCTTTATGCCCTGACTTCCATGTATTGTTGTTTCAAATTTTATCCTATCTCCAACACTTGCATTTTTCTTTCTGTGATGTTAGCCCAATATGTTTGAAAACAATGGTGAGGACATTACATCCTTTCCTGCACCATCTGTAGTCAAAAGAAAAAGTAAATGCATGTGGGTTTTTGTAAGTACCAAGCGCTCTCCCTCCCCATCCCCTCTCCTCACTTCCTCCCATGCCCTCTGAAAGGAGCAATTAGAGAGCTTTCCTGTCACTGAGCTTTCCATTATATTGAAAGAGAGAACAAAAAAGCACATACAGGGTGCTTTGAACAACCAAATTTCTAGAACTTCATGATGCCTGTCAACCACCCCATCCCTCTCCTCTCTTCCAAAATACGGATTATGAGTGAATGTTACACAATCGAATAAAAGCATACCAGGCAAGTAAGACCAACAGTCTAGAGCAGATGTGGAAGGCAACTATTCCCATCAAACATTTACTCTGCCAGGGATCATGCCAAGCCAAGCCTGAATTCTGGCTTCCTAACAAGATTAAGATTCTTTCAGACTAATAGGAGTTATCCACAAGGAGCCACCTGATGCCAAACGAAAAAACTGGAGAACAGCAGGTTTTCTAAAGAATCTGGATCTACAGTAAAGAAAAACTGAAAAGGAAAACAACCCACTGCTGAGAAAACAAATAAATTGGATCAATCTAAATGAGAAGAACAATCGATGAAAGCAGGCAAGATGCAGCAAAGTTAGGCTGAGCATTTTTCTGATAGTCAGGATTAGTTCAATTCTATGACAAAATATGACAATATAAAACATTCTATAATATTAGCAGAAAAATGTGGTAGGATGTGAAACATGGGATAAAAGGTATAATTTCAAAATAAGGCTTATTTTCTTTAATATATTATTTAAGGATGCATTAAGTATTTGCTTTCTCCCCTTTTAGTTAGAAGGTCCTGTGATGTGACTGTAAGTTCCTGGAAGACAAGAATTTGGCCTTTCATTTCTATACCACCAAAGCCTAGCTTGGTAGACATACTAGCTGTGCAATGAATTTCTGCTGAAAGAGTCAATCAGTTTCTATCTCATCTTTCTATTAAAGGATATAACAATAGAATAAATTAACAAACAACAAGAAAGTGAGCAAAAATGCACATGGTAAATCACTTGATCTTCCTTGAAAGACCAGACCTATTCATTCAAATAAAAGACAATGGTCTGCATCGTACACAGATAAAATCTGGTGGTAGCACCGAATCTCTCTCTTCCCTTTGTGTTTGCCAAGATTGTGTTTCCAGACTTCTCACTATCTCCTAAAATTATTTTGCACATTATCGAGCAAACATATTAAAAGTAGAGTGACCAAGAAAACTGTGGTGAGTCTGATGTTAGCTTGGCTCATGTGCAATGCAGCAGCCTCTTGAGGGGCTTCTGTTCAGATTTATTCCTAAACATCTTATTTGCTCCTTGTGTCTAATGTCAAAGTTGCTACAACCACTCCTGGAAGAAGCAGGAGTAAAATACTGAATACAAACACTGTCACAATTCCACAGCAATACAGAAGGTTCTAGCTGAGAGAACTAAGCTAAATGAGCATTAAGCATGGGGGAAGCTACTTTCTAAAAGTGGGCATTCCAGCCAGTTGATCCCATTGCATGCTGGGTACAGGAAGGTACTGTTAGCTGGCTGGTTGGACATAATCTTAGCTCCTCCCAGCAGTATTACTGATCTGCAACACTAAAGTGAAGAATAATAACACACTACTCTTCATTAATGTATATCCCTCACTAGTCCCATCTCTCTGTTCTACCTCCATGACATCCCCTTATTCTAGGGGTTTAAAAAACTATGAGAAATAATTGTCTACACACAAAGACCTACAAAGTCAGGTGCCAAACATAACCTCTCAGAAGGCAAGAGAGGATTGGAAAACACAGTTTTTGAGACTCTAGGTATATTAAAATGCTTTTAAAATGTACTAAGAATGTTTTATTTAACAATTAAAATCATCTGATGAATGTCTTCTTCCAATATTATCCCTGTATCCAATAGTTAGTGGCTACTGGAGATTACATAAAAAGTTTAAATACTGGTCACTTCATTGTTGCAAGACTGGCTTTGTTCAGAGTTCCCAAAAAGCCACTTGCATAGGCCCTGACCCCAAGATACTATATTTGCCTCACTGTCCGAAAGGAAGAGGCAGAGAAAGCAGTTCATTGGAAGCAGATTGCTGGTTCCTCCACCTCTCTTTGAGCTCCAGAATGAGCACAGGTGGGTACTAGTATATTGCAGATGTAGAAGATAAAGCCACATCCACCACACCATCCCAAAGCATTTTTTGTTATTCAACAAATGGAATGCAAGTCTAGATTATGTTTTCACTTGGTTTAAAGAATAAGAGAGTTGCTCAACCAATGTTCAACTTCTGCACTTATTTCTACCCTAGTTGAAGCTATTTCACTCTTTTGACCCCTCCCCCAGATCTTAAAATGGGGTGAGTGCACTCACTATATGGCAATAAATTTAGATATGGCTGACTGAGAGGAATCTATAATAATGTGGGAACTTTAATCTTGAGGTCATAAAATCTTTATTGTAGTCTTTGGTACTTGATGTATTTGGTTTATACAGCTTATTTCTTTAAGGTTTTTTTTTTTTTAACCTTATTCTCATTCTTTAAGCCTTTTCTCCAACTTTCAGCTTTTACTTTAACTACACTGTTTAGCTAGAAGTTAAAATATCTTTAGAAGGTGATGCCCAATGCCACCCTAATTTGGAGAATTCAGAGGAATTTATAGTCATTCAATAAAGTTCATGCTCAGTGTGATAATGACCACAGCCAACATGTATGGAATAAATCCAATTAGCATATGGGTACTTAGAGTTCATTCATTTAATATGAAGTGACATTTTGATAACTAAAGAATTAAGCCATTAGCACTCTCTGGTTACAACCTGTCTGACAGATTCTGGGCATGAACTCCACTAATTGAGTTTTCAAGGACTTAGAAGATTAGTAATGGGGATACACCCTGCACTGTTTCTTCTATGGAAGTATGTCTGCTGGTCCCTTGGAAATGGCTTCTTTTCTGAGAAGTCTGTAAGGAGGTATTTTTAACAGTTTAGATAACGAAAAAAATTGTTCCAATTTTTGGTTCTTATTTTTCCTTTTGAAAATCACCATATTTGACCTTGATCAAAGTTCAATTGGTTTGAGCACTTTGGAAGTATGCCATTCAAATTAAAAGATGGTATTGATATGAAGCTGCAATTTTAGGTCTTGATGGGCCACTGCAGTCTAATTTGGTATATTAAAGGGTATTAAAAGTTTGGTATTTTGAAAGATTCAATGAATAATTGCTGAATGACTAAAGCAGACCAATGGACACTAGCAGAATATTAGAATCAAAACTTCTCAGTTCTTTAAAAACTTTCTCCAGATAGAAGAATTCCTATTTTTACCTAGGCAACTGTTAAAAATCTCACTAACAACTTGGATGGAAAAAATGTTAAAAATTATACTTTCACTTTGAAATTATAGGGGTGCAGGGAAAACCAAAAATCAAGTTTTAGGTTCTTACAGATGTGATCACAGGAATATCAAGTAATTGTACCTTCTACTCCTACAATGTTCATCACCCCCTAAACAACCTCAAAACCATTGTGCTGTCTTATGACTATATGTAAAAATATAAAGAAAAATATGAAATGAATGTTGAAGCAAAAGCAAGTACAATGCAGTCTAATCCTAAACTTGCCTCCAAGTCACAGCTTGATTTAAAATATCTTCTTGTATAAATGTTTCTCAGCTTCTCCTGTACAAAAAAAAAACAAAATCACAATAATGCTTATTGGGTCAGCTACCAGATCTGTGTAGTAAAGGTCCTATGTAAATTAGTCTTTTTTATTGTTGTTGTTAATTCTTATCAGAATATATTTTCCCACTGATTTTTAGATAGAGTGGAAGGGAGGGAGGGAGAGAGAGAAAGGGAGAGACATCAATGGGAAAGAGGTACATTGATTGGTTGCGCGCTGCACAACCCCTCAGGGTTGGGGATCAAACCTGCAACCCAGGTATGTGCCTTTGACTGGAATCGAACTCATGATCCTTTGGGCTATGGGCCAAAGCTCTAACCACTGAGAAAAACTGGCAAGCACTGTAAATTAGCCTTATAACAAAATATCTTTTTTTTTTTTTTTTAATCAAGTAATTCAGCTTTTAAAATTTACATATGTAAAATGGCCCCCAGGTTAAGCATCTCAGCAGTTCTTACACTGCCTCTCCAGCTTCCATGTCCCCCAAAACAAAGACTTAGCTTCTTCCCTTCTCTCGCACACTGTTACTTCACACTCACACTAGCCTAGGGTGGAAGGACAGTAAGCCTTTAGGCCAACATTTCTTGACTACATGTAATCTTCAGTCTTAGCCTCAATGACTTTGATTGTACAATAGAGATAATACTACTCACACCTTGTAGATAATTGTGAGTTTTAAATTAGACAAGATATATAAACACCAGGAGCCAGAATTATAATTTGTCATATCCAATGCAAAAGGAAAACACAGGGACCTTATTCAAAAACTACTAAGAATGTCAACAGGGCAACAATAGAGCATGAACCCAAGAGCAGGGCCCTTCTGAGGGTAAGATCTGGGCAAATGCACGGTCACACACTTGTTAAGCTGTCTCTGTCCAAGAGGGTTGGAAGTATTCAATAAATGGTAGGTATTATTAAAGCCAAGATGCTTCCTTTGAACTGAACTTTTAACTTTTCAGAGTGTTTTCATGAAGAGATAGTTTTCCCAGCAGAGACAAGACCCTCAGAGAGTGGATATATTGAACAACTGCAGGAAAAGCCACTGAATGTCTGTTGGCCTACATTTCATCATATTCAGAACAGTGGTTGACTCAGAGAAGTGGTTTTCAAACTATGCTTTGAAACTATGCTCTGAAGAATCCTTGGAGGGCCCTCAAGGACAGAAAGGGCAGGTGAAGAGGAGCAAGCTGAGTAGGTCACTCTTAATTGAAACAGTGACTCTGTTTGATGTTCTTACCTTTTTTTAAAAAAAAAAAAATGAGTTACATGAAAGTAAGTGAAAGATTGGATTTGTTGAGTTTGCAGTCCTTCCAATTTTAAGTTCTATGCCCTATTTGTTATTATAGCTTCACCATAACCTTGTAAGTACAGTTATGTGTTGCTCAACGACTGAGAAACATTCTGAGAAATGTGTCATTAGGCAATTTTGTCATTGTGCAAACATCATAGAGTGTACTTACCAAAGGTAGATGGTTTAGCTTACTACACACACACCTAGGCTGTCTGGCAGAGCCTGCTGCTCCTGGGCTGCAAGTCTGTACCGGGTGTGACTGTACTGAGTGCTGTAGGTGACTCTAATGTGCTGTGCTATGATGATACAATGGCTACAACATCACTAGTTGATAGGAATTTTTCAGCTCCATTATATAATGGGACCACTGTCATATATGCAGTCTGTCATTGCCCGAAATGTTGTTATGCAGCACATTCCTGTATAAGGATAGAAATGATCATTTCCAGTCTAAAAAAAAACAAAAAACAGAGAGGGTTAACATCTTACCTAAGGATGGATCACTAACAAACTCTACCCTCCCCATCCCAACAGCAGTTTCTGCGTGTCTCCTCCAGTCTCCGGGAAGTATTTCCTCTAAGGTGACTACAGTGTCCGTGTGACCACACTAGAAGAGGGCTATGAACCAGGCAGAATTAGAGAGAGGTCAATTCAATATGATAACAAGCCATTTCCCCCATTTATACCCAAATCGGGCCTCATGTATATCCGACATCACACTCCCAACTCCAGAATTCTCATTCCTAAATCCCACTCCACCAAGTTCCTGACTCGTCACCTGTTCCTTCACGTGGGGGCTCCCACGCTGGAACCACGCTCCCTGGCCTGCAGGCCCACTCTACCACCTTCTCACTGTAACCTGCAGCAAGAACCTCTCGGCCAGAGTTTTCTCACAGGGTTATTAGAAAGATTAAATGAATGAATATGTATAAGACACTTGGAACAGTGCCCGGAACATAGTAAGTGCCATATAAGTGTTTACTGAATGAATAAATTAAACAAACACATTTTTATTTACCTCCTACCTCATGTGCCCCTTCACCTCCATCTTTTAAAAAGGTTGTTCGAACTGATTCCCCAAGAGCAGGGGAGCTGAAATAGGGGCCAGGACGAGAGCAGTGCCCAGAGCCTGCTGTCATCCTCTAATAACACACCTCCCGTCACAGCCATTATTTCTGTCTGGAAGGGCCAGTTATAGAAGCGTTCCAAATCCACTTGCTCCTACACCCACATGTCATACCCTCTTCAAGTACTGCATACACATGTGATCATGTAAAAATAAGTTTCTGAGGCCGCCATCAGCTTACAAATGGCCATAATGCACAAAGGCCATCCCTCTCCTCCCCAACCCCCTCTTCCCACAAGCTGGGACCTGGTTTGCCATGCCAGGAGAGCCCTTATGAATGAAAGCAATGAGGGGATTCTTTAAAACCTGTGGGTACAGAATTGAAAGGATAAAGGAAATTATACCAAGGAGAGCAGGCTGGTCCTCAGAGCAGGCTCTCAGTTAGGGCTCTGTTCCTGCCCACCCCCCAGTCACCACCACAAGAAATGGAGCACATTCCGCAGTGCTGGAGACGGTTTGCTCTGCTTGCTCAGACTGCCTACGATTCCGACCGTAAGAGATTCACTTGAGTTCAACTCTGGCTTTCAAAACAAAGTATGCACTCAGGGATATCAATTGAAGTCAGAACCACATGTCAGACTCTATTCTTGGATCTGGGACTATGCTGACCAGCAAACAAAGTCCATGGCCCAAGGGAACTCATATTTAAGGCATTAAGGGGCCACGGGGCACTCATAGTTTGGCATGTATGGTCAAAGCCACGCACATTACATATTTCCTAGCTTGACCTGGAGCAGGAGCAGGGAGCACTTTAGAGAGAATCCAGACCCATCCTAAGCCAACACATTAAAGAAGAGGGTTATAGCCCTGGCCAGTTTGGCTCAGCGGTTAGAGTGTCCGCCTGCGGTCCGGAGAGACCCGGGTTCGGTTCCCGCTAAGGGCACGTACCTCGGTTGCAGTTTGTCCCCGGCCCTGGTTGGTCGTGCGGGTGGCAGCCACTCGATGTGTCCCTTCACATCGATGTTTCCCTCTCTTTCTCTTCCTCTCTCTCCCTCCCACTCTATCTGTACAAAAAAATGGAAAAATGTCCTCGGGTGAGGATAAAAAAAAAAAAAAAAGAAGAAGAGGGTTATAGTGGAACTCAGAGCGTAAAGAAGATGATGGGAAAAGAAGAGAGAGGTAGCAAAGGGTAAAAAAGGACTAAAGACAAACTTCTATTTTTGCATTTTAACTACAGCCAGGCCTGCTCTTCCAACAGCACATGGTCCTTATATTAGTTTACTAGGGCTGCCAGCACAGACCACAGACTCCATGGCTTAAGTGGCAAAAAGTTACTTCCACACAATTGTGGAGATTAGAAGTCAGACGTCGGTGTGTTGGTAGGGTAAGGCCTCTCTCCTTGACTTGTAGATGGTTGTCTTCCCTCCAGAGTCTTCTCATGGTCTTCCCATTGTGTGCATCTGTGTCCAATTTCCTCTTCTTATAAGACACCAGTCGTTGTGGATTAGGGCCCAACTTCATGATCTCATTTTAACTTAATTACTTCTTTAAAGTCCTATCTCCAAATACAGTCACATTCTAAGGTACTGAGAGTTAAAACTTCAAGATATAATTTAGGGAGGACACCATTCAGACCATAACATTCCTCTGTTCTCAAGATCAAAACCAAGATAATATAACAGGGATACTTCACCAGGCATTAAATAGATTCAACCAGCTTTTAGGAGCTATTTTGTAGGGAAAATGTGTTCCAAATTCCAAATAAACAAATTAAAAATAAACTCTTAGAGCTATCAATTTAATAGACCATCTGGAAATAGCCTCTCCCCCTCCTACAAAGAGGCTTTCACTGTTTGAATGAAACCTAACCAAGCAGGATCTAATTACTCGAGGATAGAATTTCTTCTCTTAGAAAAGTTTTGCCATTTTTACGTTTAAAATAAAGATCTTTCTGGTCAGTTAGATGGATTTTTAGCATTTCTTTATTTACATATATTACATTGCTTTTACGATTGCGATTTTTAAAAACGGTTCCTGGTAAAGAGGTCGGTCACAAAGGAGCATTGCTCTCGCTGAATACAGGCTGAATGTTAACTTCATTTTTTTCTGGCTTCCCAGACTAAGTTGGCACATGGTTAACTAAAACCAAAACCAAGCGAAATTCCTAAATCTAGGATATAACTTTAGTACAAATTGTTTTATATGACAATTGGAAAATTCTAGCAAGTCTTCATGGACAATGGCATTAATAGGACAGCAAGTATTATCCTGAAGTTAAGATTCTATATAGTTAAAAGTCAGAAAAGATCCAATTTGAGAATTTTTCTTAAAATTGTTTTTTCTTTGTTGATTTTAGAGAGAGGGGAAAGGAGAGGGAGAGAGAAAGAGAAACATCAATGAGAAAGAACATCAATCAATTGGCCGCCTCCTGCATGCCCCTGACTGGGGATCAGGCCCACAACCTGGGGCATGTGCCCTGATCAGGAATTGAACCAGTGACCTCTTGATGCATGGGTTGACACTCAACCACTGAGCCACACCAGCCAGGCCAATTTGAGAACTTTTAAAACTAAATTCAAAAATATATTTGATACAATACAAGGGGAGAAAGAATTTTGCATGTGGCTTTAACTCAGTTTGCCTCCAGAAAAAGTTATGCTACCTCAACCAAAATAAGAACATTTGCTATCATTCTTTTATGTTTTCTCTTTTATTGAATTTATTGGGGTGACAATGGTTAATAAAAATTACAGAGATTTCAGGTGTACAATTCTGAAATTAATCATCTGTATATTGTATGTGTTCACCACCCCAATTCAAGTCTCCTTCCTTCACCATTTATCCTCCCTATACCCTCTTCTACCTCTCCCACCCCCTTTCCCTCTGGTAATTACCATGCTGTTGTCTGTGACTATGAGGGGGTTTTTACGTTTTTTTTTCTTACTACCTTCACCTTTGTAACTAGTCCCCCAACTCCCCTCCCCTCTGACAGCTATCAGTCTCTGTATCAATAAGTGTTTCTATTTTGTTTGCTAGTTTATTTTATTCATTAGATTCCACATATAAATAAAATTATGTGATACTTGTCTTTCTCTGACTGGCTTGTTTCACTTAGCATAATAATCTCCAGGTCCATGCATGTTGTTGCAAAAGGTAAGATTTTCTTCTTGCTTATGGGGAGTAGTATTCCATTGTGTAAATGTATCACAGCTCTTTTTCTTTTTTTTTTTTTTTATCCTCACCCGAGGACATTTTCCCATTTTTTGTTCAGATAGAGCAGGAGGGAGAGAGAGAGAGAGAGAGAAACATCGATGTGAAGGGACACATCGAGTGGCTGCCACCTGCACGACCAACCAGGGCCGGGGACAAACTGCAACCGAGGTACGTGCCCTTAGCGGGAACCGAACCCGGGTCTCTCTGTACCGCAGGCCGACGCTCCAAACGCTGAGCCAAACCGGCCAGGGCATATCACAGCTCTTTTTATCCACTCATCTACTGATGGACACTTGAGCTGCTTCCAAAGCTTGGTTATTGTAAATAACGCTGTAATGAACATAGGGGTGCATATATCTTTCCAATTAGTGTTTCAGGTTTCTTTGGCTATATTCTCAGAGGTAGAATCGCTGGGTCAAAAGGCAGTTCCACTTTTCATTCTTTTTAAATTAACTAAAATCCACTGACTTCACTTTTTATCTTTTCACTAATATGAGAGATGCTGAGTGATCCAAAGTTCTTGGAAAATATATAGCTAATATAACAATAAAACACCATATGCTTTCCTAATTTCACTTTTACAGTTGCAAAAGACTACTTGCTTATCCATAACTAATTTTAACTATTCCTTCCACCCTGATGTTATGTTCCTAACTGCACAGTGACTTCCAGGTAGCCTGTTGTGATACTCCAGACCGGTCATGAAGACTTAGGATGGGGGATGAGGACAGGGAGTTAGCTCCACAAACAGATGAGTTGTGATGCAGAGTTCATTCTCATTAAATGCAACATAATACAGTATCTATTAAAACAAACTTCTGAAATTGCTGCAAGTAGTAACCTTAACAGAAATAACTGAAAATATATGCTTTGCAAACAGAACTTCTCTAAATAGAACACTTTTTAATTGGTCCTTGGGGTGCCAGAGGATTTTTTAATTTTGTCTTCATAACTGTGTTCTTTCACAATTCACTGGCTGTGTCTTCAGAAGCTAATTTCTTTTTCTACTAGAAAAGTTAATAGGCACCTCCACTTACAGCAGATGGTTCCTTATAGAACAAAAAAAGTAAAAATAAAAAGTTGGAGAGCATCTGGCCAGATATATCAGATCTGGTAGTTCACATTTTAAATACCTGTTATTCCTGTTCAGATAAAAATAATTTTAATCCTGGTAACTTAATCTTCTGCTCTTCTGAAATCCTAATAAGGTTTTTATGGGAGTAGATATTAAATATAATCAGTTGTCATAGTGGTATGAACACTGTTTTTCTTTTTCAATATAAGCAACATGCCTTAGTCATAACAGCTGCAAAAACAGAGATTCAGTTCGATTTATACTTAGCACTCTCTATCTTAGCTACTAGAAACCCTGGTTAACTCCCTTCCATTACTGCAATGTTTATTTTTTCATGGCTCCTGCACAGGCATTTTAGTTTTAGGCTGGTACTTGTGGTATTTTTCCATTTTGGAATAATTTTATCATATCTTGAATGCTTCTCAATGCATATCTAATTATTCAGGTTTGAGGGTGGCTCCTTCCTTTTGGCTGCTCCCTACTTAAGACGGGAATGTGAACACAGGCTCAGGTTCCAAATGTTTATGAGTAAACCAGTGTTGTCAAACAAAAAGTGACTTTGAATCAAAATTACATGTACCTCATTGTGATCTTTGGTGGACACCTGGATACACAAAAAGCAAAGGTTAGAGCTGACCAACTTTTTCTCACACCGTTATTCATAATAAACTACCCTTTGTCATTTGTAGCTTCTATTTTGTGCAGACAGACCACTGGGTTGTATGTGTATCAGAGAAAGAGCGTCTGCTAGCTTTGTGTAGATCTGCAGGAGTTACTCTGACGTCTTCTGTTACATTTTTGTTGTTGTTGTTGTTTAATTGAACTTTATTTATTTTTTTATTGTTTCCATCACCATTTATCCCTTCTGTGCCCTCTTCCACCTCAACCCCTGACCCTGCCCCTCAATCACCACACTGTTGTCCATGAGTCCCCCCCCCCCCTCTCGTTTTTTTGGCTCAATCCCTCCACCTGCCCCAACACACCACCACCACCACCACCACCATAGCTGACTGCCTGCTCTCTATCTGTGAATCTCTCTCTGTTTTGCTTGGTAGTTCCGTTCGTTCATTAAATTCCATATATGAATGAAATCACGTGGTGCTTTTTAACCCGTGATCTATGTATGCATGTGAGGGTGACAACGTGCCATGCTTCACTTCCAGGAGGAACACATTTCTGCTGTGAGGTCCTTGACACCCGCCTCCCCCCGGACTGCAGTGAACCTCAAGGCCACTGCCACTGCCGAAGTGCCTACCGCCTGCCAGTCCTCACAATAATCCCCCCTGCGGAACAGGGGCCGGAGGTTAGCCCGGGATAAGTAATATGCGTAAAATCACCCCATAAGACAGCAGCAGAGAAAAATTTGAACTCAGGTCTACCCAAAGCCCCCCTTTTCTACTCTATGCTTCTTCTCACCAGCAAAACACCAAAGGAACAAGAAAAACCTAAAACCCAGAAACACCTGCCAAGGAAATTCTTACCTCTGAGCCATTCAAACTTCAGAATCCCATTGAAAAGAAATGCTCCTTTGAAAACCAGCAACAATCAGGACCCACTGAAAAACTTCGGCATCACTCAGAAGGACACATATTTTGGCCCATTCACTCCTCCTAGAGCAACCAGGGCCCTTCAAAGCACAGCACTTTCCATTCCTGTGGATAGAGGTGCCCTCAAGAAGTTCCAAGCAAAGGGATGATGTGAGATCGACGCATGAGCTAGATTTCTCTTGGTGCTACATGATACGGACTTGAGGGACACAAGACTGGAGGGTGGGAGACATGCTGAAGGCCCTTGCAGAAATCAAGATAGTGGCAGTAGAAACAGCAGGAAAGGGGCGATTCACAAATATATGCAAAGTTAAATAACCAAGCATTTGTGACAGATTAGAGGCGAGAGGGACAGGTAGTAGAAATAAGAAAGACAATCTAAGCGAGTTTAAATGTGTGCCACTGTTCTGAAAAGCAATGGGAAAAGCTCCACCAAAATGCAAATTGAAACCCCAAATGGCCAAAAGCCCCCCCCCCACAAAAATAATCTTTAACTGCTAAAATTTCCTCTAAAACTGAAATTCAATTATTTTTAACAATGCAGTTATTTCAAGTTTTACTGTGAATTAGGCTCCTGCTGAATATTAATATCCATGACGTAGAAACTACAAATTTATCCTTTCTACTGCACATAATTATAATCTTGCCGCTTCCAGAATTATGCTCCTCTTCAAAGTTCTATATTTGAAAATTAAGCTCAGTTAATGCACAAAAGGATAAGACAGGCAGGCCATTCTATGTGATGACAACTTTTATATCTACTAGAGGAAAAATGCCTTTCTTCAGTTGTCGACTTACAGGGAAAAAAAAATGTCGCATGGCATTTGTTCTCTTAATGACGATGGGAAAATCATTTTTTGCAACACACAGCTGCACTTTAGGAATATCGTAGATTTATAGCCTTAATGATCCTGCGCATAGATGAATGAATGGTTTGAGGGCCATGGAAACAGCATTCGCCAAACTCCAAGATGAAGAAAGCGGCACAGTTCAGAAAGGCCTCCTTTGGCCCTCAGGGCCCCAGTTTGCACTTAACCACATCTGACTATCTACCATGGTAGTTTGTAAGCCAAGTTCAGGGAAACAAAGAGAATATTTTTTTCAGAGAAACATTTTTTCAAATAGCTTCAAATTCGGTATAATTTTGAGACCATGATTTCACCGTCCTTGTAGTCTTGAATGATCAGCTTGCTCTCAGGTTCCAGAGGTGGTCAAAACTTCCTGCTCTAGTTTATAGTCCAGTATCAGAAACTGTTCAGTGCATTTAAAATGGTCTCTACGCCAAGGGAGTTTGCTTTCTTCCAATTTGGAACGTAAGGCTTATGCCTTTTGCCGGTCATAAACGCACTATGTGTTGCTAGAGAGTGATGTTCTCATGTCCAGTCTGTTTATACTCACAATTATTCGAACCGTGAGGAAGCACAGCTCGAGGGTCAGCTGGTTCTGAGTCACAAGTCTGCAATGCCATGATCACTGACACGTGTCACACATCGTCAGCATGGCGGGTTTCAAACACATTTTGCAAACGTGAAGCTTGAGATCTGGATCCCATTTATATTTCCTCCTATTTATTCCTATTCCTTTGTAAGGAGCCCAGACAGCAGGCTAATTTCTTAGTATGTGCTCTCCAGGCAGACAAAGCGAGGAGTCAAATGACCTGAAGTTTGTATCACAGTCAGAGAAAAATAAAAAACTTGGAATTCACAAAAAAGAAAGCAATTAAGAGTCAAAATAGGGGCCCCGGCCGGTTTGGCTCAGCGGTTGGAGCGTCAGCCTGCGGTCCGGAGAGACCCAGGTTCGGTTCCCGCTAAGGGCATGTACCTCGGTTGCAGTTTGTCCCTGGCCCCGGGTTGGTCGTGCGGGTGGCAGCCACTCGATGTGTCCCTTTCACATCGATGTTTCTCTCTCTCTCTCCCTCCCACTCTATCTGTACAAAAAATGGAAAAATGTCCTCAGGTGAGGATGGAAAAAAAAAAAGAGTCAAAATAGGGGATTGGCATATAATCCAGGTGTGATACAAAGGCAAAGCCCCTTGGGCTCCTCCAATGTGGGAGTTTTGTTAACATGTTGTTACTAAGCCCACGGAATCAACTAGTATAACCTGACTCACTCCAGGTGAGTCCCATTCCCCCTTCTCAGGTCTAAGCATCCCCAGAAGACTGGGGTAGGGGACACAGAGGTTCCAAATATTCAAACCTGCTGCCTGAAGCACTGTCTTGTCATCACTCTCGTTGCTGCTATCTTTTAGTGCTAGTACTGATTCCTGAGGCCTGCAAGGTGGTGGTTTTGATTTATTTATCAGGATGTCTTCAGCTGTAAGTCATTAAAAGACCAAGCAGAAGTGGTTGAAATTTTTCTAAAATACAAAATTAAAAGACCAACAAAGATGGGCAGGAGGTGTGAACGGAAAGTGCATAAAAGAAACATAAACATCCCATAAGTATATAAAAACAGAAATGCAATTAGAACTATGCTGAGATACCACTTCTACCAAATCCAAAAGTCTGACAACAGACTTAATCATGCAGAGAAGAATCATTCCGAGTGACCTTAAAACACAGAAATTTGACTATCCTTAGTAGAACACATTCTAAAGACAAAAAAAACTTAAACAATTTTCAGTAATCATACTGACAAATTCGATATTTATTTTGTTCATCTGAAACGATCACAGATAGTTAGCAGCACAGTGTACAGTGTATACATGTAATGATATTAGTGTCATTGGTAAAGAAGCTTTTCAAAATAAGAGATACAGTGAGAACAAAATATTGATAAATTTGAAATGGAATAAGTATAAATTCATGTTTTATTTTCTCTTTAAAAGGAAATACGTATTTCCTAGCTCTATCCTCTGAAAGGGCCAGAAAACAATGATCAATTAGTAACAATAAGCAGCTAGATTTTGGCTCCAGAATACCCAAATCTGGCTGACTCTGGGACTGAGGCAGGAAATCAAGGACTTTGTCAGTGTTCTGGGGTCATATCTAAAGGACTCAATAGCATGCATAGAGGTTCTCACTATGCAAAGATGAGGCAAACTGAGCAGCAGATAGAATATTAACTGCAAGAATCAATACACTTCAAACATATTAAACATCCATGAATCCACAATAATGCAGTTTTAAAAATAAAAAAAGAGAAAACCTCATTGACTCCCTTTGGTAGATGCCAGTTAACCAAATCATTACTCTGAAAACTGGTAAGGAAAAAGGAAAAAGCTAACCAAGAATTTACCCTGCTTCTCCTCTCTGAACTGTGCCTTAGGCTAACTAAGAACATGATACGGGCAAGTTTTATCAGATGGATTAGAGCTCACAAAGGAAGGAATGATAGAAGTGAAATGTCAGCATTTTGCTAAAATCTAATGAAATCAGGGATCCAAGTTATGCTGATTGATGGCTGCTAACACTATTAGGTAAAAAGCTGATGGGTAACTTTATAATGTATAGTCAGACTGATAACATCTGAACCTACTTACCACTCTTAACATCACAAGAAAGAAATAACCATGTACCTCTTGATGGAAGTAGTTTTGCGGTCTATGTTAAAGTCTTGCCAAACAAATGAAACCTGAATGAGTCAATGGTCTAACTACCAATATACAGAAAATATTGAGAACAAAAAAACATGTTAAATGACAGACCACAGGAATGCATTCAGAAAAATGTGCCATGTGGGAAACCCAATAGAACAAATGAACGAGTATCTTCAACAAATAAATTGCAAAGAAAAACATGAAGAAACTTAAAAATTAGAAGAGATGCGTAGACTATATCTGTATCATAATTTAAACAATCAATATGTAAACATAATCCATGAGAAAATTTGATAACATTAAGAAATATGGTCAAATTGTAAGCCATAAAAATAGTGTTATGATTATGTTTCTTTTTTTTTTAATTGAACATTTAAAAAAAATTTTTTTTCTTTATTGATTTTAGAGAGAAAGGAAGGGAGAGGGAGAGAGAGAGATAGAAACATTGATGAGAAAGAACATCAATTGGCCACCTCCTGCATGCCCCCAGTAGGGACTGGTCCCACAACCTGGGCATGTACCCTGACCGGGAATCTAACCGACAACCCCTTGATGCACAGGTCCACACTCAACCACTGAGCCACACCAACCGATCATGATTATCTTTCTTAAACCACTGTCATATATACTTTAAATATATATATATCATTAGTGATATAAACTAACAATTTCTGAATGAAATAATCTAGGGTAAGTGAACAGAAGAAGGGAAAGTAAATAAGGCAAGTTTGGTCATAAATAGATAATTATTAATGATGGGCGATGGGTACATGGGAGTTTATTATACTAGTCTTTCTTCCTTTTGTGTGTGTTTGAAATTTTCTAAAGTTAAAACAATTTACAGTAATGCAGTATGCAAGAAGATATATAAATGGCCAGTTAAGCACATAAAATGATGCTTAATATCGTTAACTGTCAGGAAAATGAAAATCAAAACCACAATGAAAATCCAATTTATACCTTTTAAGATGGCTAGAAAAACTCAGAAAATAGCAAGTGTTCCCCAGGAGGTGGACAAATTTGAACCCTCATACACTGCAGGTGGTACTATAAATGGCGTAACCAGAACAAGAGACTGTCTTCCCTGGATCTCTTTTTAAGAACAAGGAAGCATTTCCCTGAGTCCTGCAACACATTTCCCTTCACCTCTCAGTGTCCAGAATTGCATCCGATGCCATGTCTTGACCAATCACAGGCCAGGGAAAGGGAAACACCTAGATCTTTGGCTTTCAAACTAAGGGTATTAGAGTATTGTACACTTGGGCTTCATGAAGTCTCTTCAAGGTTACAGTGAGCATAGATAATTTTTTAAAATATATTTTATTGATTTTTAGAGAGAGAGGAAGGGAGAAGGAGATAGAAACATCGATGTGAGAGGGAACCATCAATCGGCTGCCTGCTGCACACTCCCTACTGGGGATCAAACCCGCAACCTGGGCATGTGCCCTGATTGGGAATCAAATGGCGACCTCTTGGTGCATGGGTCACGCTCAACCACTGAGCCACACCAGCCAGGCAAGAATAGATAATTTAAAGTAATTTCCAGATCACCAGATCCATTTGTTTTCTTTCATAAGAACAGGCTAAGGTTTTTGCTATCTTCCTTCTCATGCTATAAAAGAAAGGTGTACCTCTCATCCATCCTGCATTTTTATACAGTGTGATGCTCTGGTATGTTAAAATATCAGGGTCACCAAGCACAGGGCATTTTAAAATATCAGTGTGGATGTTAAGAAAGTAAGTTATTCTAATAACTCACAAGTAATCCTTCTGCAAATCACAAAGTTACCAATCCTTTTAACAAAATTGAGGAGGGACCTAATGAAGGTGTCAGCTGATCATTAAAAATTTTTATGATCAATAAAAATGATTTTTAATGATAGATCACAATTGATTTTTTGGTCTATAACTCATAAGGAATTCAGAGAGTATATAAAACAAACTCCTTTCTTTTCTATTTACTTATTATGTGAACAAGATTTCACAGAGTTTACATCCAGACACGTGAAAAATATGAATAGAATTGATGCTGAACCCTGAATCATCCAGCAATAAATAATATGTATCCTGGGTAAACCAACTGAAGGAAAAAAGCTCCATCCATCTCATTAAGAGATGCATTTTCAATGAAACTGTACTTTCTAATGTTCAGCAAGTATTTATCAAAATTTACAATGTATTTATGTTGTTTTGCTCAACTATGATAACTCAATCCAAAAGAAACTACTTACACTTAAAAGCCTTATGTTCACAAAAAAATATTACAAATGTTTTCAAATAAAATTTATATACACATTTTGTTGCAGAGAAGTATAATAGGGTGATCGATAAAAGACTTTCAGCATGAAAATAAATTACACAAGGATAAACTCTGTGGGAAAATTGGATCAGAAATGAAAGTTTAAGAAGAAAAATACAATGTACATTTCCTATAAAGATGAGTTTGTGTATTTTTTATGGGTGACAGTGGGAATTAAATTGCTATAGTATTCAGATTCTGCTGGATACACTGACATTTTAGGATAGAGCTGTAAGTTCTAAAATGTCAGTGTTTTCCATATGCAAATAACTACATACATTGCATTTCATGCATCTTATGATAAAAATTTTAGAATGTGTAAGGAGGTACATCGTTTTCAAAACTATTTTGAGGGGACGTGAGTAAAAATGAGAAGAGGGGGGAAAAAAAAAAGGCAGAAGAAGAAGGGTATTGACTTACTTAGGCCAAAGAAAGCACATCATTAACCCCGAGGAGGAGGCCTACCTCCTCTCAAGGATATGGCCATAAGAAAGAAAAACGCCTGAAAATCATCAGGTTTATTTGATGGAAGGGGAATAGTGGCTTCTTAGGTAACTAGAGTTTCTGTTCATCTATCATTGACCTACTACAACACCCTCAGTCAGCTGGAGCTCCCTGTCCTCTACCTCCTGACTCGGGGTGCCCATCTGTCTCTAGTTGACATGAGCAGGTGAGTGGAAGTCCAAACCACAGTGGGGCTGGAAAAGCCAGCGACAGGTTCTTGCTAATACATCTGCCAGGTATCTAAGAGGGTCTGAATCCCAAGTAAAATGATTCTTTGTTTTACCCCACACCATCTTCTTTCCAGGTGCAACATTCTCCGAGAGGCAGGGTGGGATGAGTTTAGGTGTTTCCCAAAACTAGACCTAGAATCATTGCTTTCTTTGGTCATCACTTTTGCTAGAGAGTCTATACTCATGCTATCCAACATAGTAGCTACTAGCCACATGGGGCTACTTAAATGGAGTTAAAAATAAGATTCATAATCCACTTCTCCTCTTCCACACGAGCCACATGTCAAATATTCAGTGGCCACCAGCACAGCTATAGAACATTTTCATTGTTGAGAAAGTTCTCTTGGAATGTCCCACCGTGCCAAACACTGCTCATTGGTGGGGATTCTCCGCTCAGAAACCAGTTGTCCATCTTTATGGCCTAGCTTTCTTATGCTTGGCCTCACACCATCTCATCCTGAATCTTTTTTTTACAAGAAAAAAAATGCGCCCAACAAATGTGTAATGGTGGGCTTCCACATGGTCATTCGGGCATCCCAGCGCCCTTCATTTTTGCCTCTTCTGTCTTCTACAAGTTTGTACAAGTACCTTCTTCCTTCTCTACATTCAGTGTCAATGTGGCTTCTTCTGCAAATCCCTGGTCATAAGACTTCTGTTCGGCTAGTCTCCGGTTGGGTATTCGGGTGGATTATTCTGTATTATAGCTGCAATTCCAGTTTGGTCCTGGGAGGCATGAGTGTAACTTCCACCTGCTCTGCTGCCGTCTCGGACCCCATTCTCAGAGCCTTTAAGCCATGACATCAGGTGTCTGAATTTCAACTGATTCCAGGGTTGAAACTCTTTCCCATTAGGATCCCAGGCTCCAAACAAATCAGGGACTAGAACTAAACATGTTTAATATGCCCACACTTTCCGTGTTACTTAGGGAGGTTTTATTTTTCCAGCCCAGGAAAAAAGGACAGATTTCCGGGAGGCATATCCCAACCCCATCCACATGTATTTCCCAGTTTCCGAGCTGATCCAGCAAGACATCCTAGGGCAGATTTAAAAGGTAAGGTAACTATGAAGAATTTTTTTTAAAGCATAGCCTTGACACACAAATGGAAGACTAGAAGTCAACTGAAAACTAATATTCCGTAACTACAAAGGAATTTCAGGCAGAAAAGTGTTTGTGAGACAAAAATGAATACATCCCAATATGCATCTCATGGAATGCTTACATGTGTGTGCTTGTACAATGAATCTGTGGAGTTTAAACGATGCATTCACGGCAAGAGCAGAACTGCGCATTGGAAACATTTCACACAGCATTTCCCAAAGCACATCTATCACCAGCTGTTCAAGGGTACAAACTCTGGACAAGTGAATGTATCTTATTAAGGTAAAACTTATTCCACTGCGAAAAGATCTGAATTTTTTATTGACATCCTAACAATAAAAGAAGATTTTAAATACATATAATGACAGAGAAACAATAATCTTTGCACGTCGCACTGACATATGCATTTCACTCTTCCTCCTATCGCCTGAGCGCACCAGCCTCTTCTCGAAGCAACACTGTGAAACACAGAGTTCCTCCTCTAATCCACCATAGCTCGAATGCTCTTAGAAGCCCCGGGAGAATAAATCAATCAGCCCTTCTGTGCATACACATGGTGGTATCTATTCTGACTCTTCACAGACCTTTGTTGTTATGTTAGTTCCTGTTTCTTAGTTTTGTTCCAAATAGACGAGTTTGCCAAAGAGCTGAGTTACCAAAGGAGAGATGTCATTCCATTTGTGTGGTGTAAGGTGTATATAATATCACACCTCTGAAAGCTTGGGCCCACTCAGGGATCCAGAAGATGGCAGTTTTCAAGACAGAACTAATGGCAGAATAATTTTCATAGCCCCACACATGCACACACAAAACCATCAAATACAATAAGGAGATGATTGTAAATATTGAAAATAAAAGCTCCTAGTTTGGGCTACTGGTTTGTTTCCATGTTTTATTACATTATCAGTTTGGGGTAGAAACTGAGATGTTAGTAGAGGGATATAGAGGAGAGAAGCTGGGGAATATAAAAAAATGAAGATGGAGAAGAACAGTAGAAAGAGGGAGAAGGGGAAGGGGAAAGGAAGAACAAGGGGAGGGGGTGGGAAGAGGAAGAGAAGGAGAAATAATATAGAATTTAGAGAACATGCCAAAAGACAGAGACATAGAACAATCTCTATATTAACACTCAAGCTATTTCTGGCATCCATATACAAATCTTTACAATGAGATAAAACAATAATAAGATATAAAACAAAGCACTAAGCCATGTTTTCCAAAAACGATTCTAGTTATTAAAAACCACGCTATGGCAGTGGCACCCAACGTTCTTTTTAAAAAAAAAACCCTTTAATTCACATGTCTATCTCTTTGTTCTTTTCCCCCAGCATATCCCCAAAGTTTTTGTACAATGTTCTTACATAAATACTCATCAATAGTTCTGACTCACACCAACAGAAAATTG
Source organism: Molossus molossus (assembly GCF_014108415.1). NCBI lineage: Eukaryota > Metazoa > Chordata > Mammalia > Chiroptera > Molossidae > Molossus > Molossus molossus. The sequence continues at coordinate 57,436,118 of NW_023425344.1, read as the reverse complement.
AATGGGGCCTTCTACCCAGGGCACTGTCAAGACCCTATTCTTTCCTGCCCAATCTCTACCTGTGCTCTTTGCCTAAACTACCAAAACTCATCCGGTTCCTCTTTGCTTTGCACCAGAGGCATCTACAACCCTTGAGCATAAGGACTCTCCTCAACTATAAAAACCCATGCTGAGAAATATTAGCACCAGCATGAAATGCAACTTACCTCACATATAAACTTTGAGTCACTAATCTTCTATCTTTAATCAAAGCCAAGTTGGCCATCTTGATTTCCTTTCCCTAAAGCACTTTTTGAGGGTCTCGGTGAATAGAAGCAAGTAAGTTAAATATACCAAAGGAAGCTTCCTTACACTAAAAAAGGAAACCTTAATTTACAGATACTATAAGGCATTAAATTAAGTAAAAGGAAATGATCCATTTTCTTACCTTCCAATATCACAAAACTCCTATTATTCTTCCACACTTATGAGTCAAGGAAGAGAAAAGGACATTGTAAGTCCAAAAGGCTAGAAATAACTCTTTCAGAGAGTAAAGTTCCAAAACATGTGAAGCACCATGGTTTAGCATATTCTGCTCTCACTCCTCATGGTAGGACAATGATTTTGCCATGGAAATTGTACATCAAATCATTGACTCATTTCAGAGGACTGGAAAAATGTTTGGCCCCCTATACTCTGGGCTCCATCCTTCTAGTCAGTAAATTGCCAGTCTCCATTTCAGACTATTTTCTCTTTCTACAAATCAATTGCCAAAGGGAAATAAATGAAACAAAGAACTAAGTACCCAAAAAAATGTTCCAAGCAAGCATTTCAAAAAAACAATAAAACATTCCATTTCAAAACGCACTAATACCTAACCTACCCCCCCCCCATTTACTTCACCACCACCCCCTAAGGACATCGACATGGCCCTAATTCATCAAATATGTCCATGTTTTTGCTGAGTATTCTTTTCAAACAAGTGGAAGTTTATTATAGAGTGAAAGAAGCCTGACATGTGTTCTCAAATTCAGATAAAAGTAAGGAAATATGGATGTTAGTCTAGGGCTGACCACAGTGGGATAAGCAAGAGATAGGAGACCTGGTTTCAATGATGCTTTCTCCAGCCTCGTTGATTAGGCCAATCAAGCAGATGGTCGCTCACACTTAAGACTTATTGAATGAGCCCCTCTGCCTCCAAACGTCTATTTATCCTTGTAGAACATCTGCTCCTGTCTCTTTGGCCAGCATGCTTTCATTGTTAGCGCTGCCCTCCTCTACTTGGTAGTCTGGTAAATCATAAGGTTTCTTCTTCCCCAGTAAGGGTATGACTATATCTGGGGGTATGATGTTTGGCTCAAGCCAGGCAGATCAGAAATATTCCCAGAACGTTGACTGGAGATATCACCCCCCCCAAAAAAGATTTATGTGAATACGAGCTATTTGAACTATGTAAACCAACGTGGCCACCATAAAGAGGCTGCCTGAGAATGATGTCAACCCAGAGCAAAGCACAGCCAAGAAAGATGTCATGTGAGCACATGGATGCAGCTGCAGCTGAAGCTAAACCTTCTGATTCAGGTTAAGGGAGCAATAAGTTACAGGCTTTGCTTATGCCAGTTTGGGTTGAGTCTCCATCATTCACACTAAGAATCCGAAATGATATCATTTCCATATATCTTCTGCTGTTTGCTTCTGTCTTTGAAAAAGCGCCTGGTTTAGGTTTTCCCAGCCATTTATGGTTTGATCCACCTCTGTCCATCTTGTCTCCTCTTGATTTTCTCTATCCGCTGTCTTTTCATTCTCGTAACTTCTATCCTCTCTCCCCTCTGGTTCTATGTCCTCTACTTGCAAGCTTTCTCCCTCCTTTTGACACAAAATGGGGCTTTCCCCTTTATCAGACTCCAATCACAGAAAGGCACATTTTAAAAATAGTTTTAATCATGAGGTTTGAAGTGAGTGCACTGCCTTTCACTTAACATGACCTCAAATTGTGTCTGTAGAGCTAGATGTTCTTCATATCTATTATTTTAATGGCTGATGCCCTGTGTCAATATAGTCCATGATGATATACTTAACCACTCTTCTAATATGGACATTAAGATAATGTCTTAATTTATATTGTAAATAATGCTGGAAAGAACACTTCTTTAGGTATAATTTTTTTTTCCTTCTAAATTAATTCCCATGGGAAAATTCCCTGATGTTTCATCAAAACTGAATTTGATCATTTAAATTTTTTTTCTAATAGGTACAAGGTGATATCCCATTATTGGTTTAGTTTTTACCTGGATACTAACAATAGTGTGTGTACACACACACACACACACTTATATTCTCACCCTAGGATATGTTAATTGGTTTTAGAAAGAGAGGAAGTGGGGAGGGAGAAAAAGAGAAAGAGAAACATTAATGTAAGAGAGACACATCAATTGGTTGTCTCCCACATGCGCTCCAACTGGGGATTGAACCTGAAACCTGGGTATGTGCCCCAACCAAGAATGGAACCTACAACCTTTTGGTGTATGGGACGATGTTCTAACCAACTGAGGCACCCAGCCAGGGCTTAATATATTTTGCTACTTGTATTTTATCTTATGTGAGTTTTCTATTCCTATTTTTAGCCAGTTTAATTCCAAGTTTGATGGTATTCTTAAATATTTGCATGAATTCTTTATGAATACTAAGTAATGTTTACAACACTAATTCTTTGAAAGTGCATACTTTGGAATTTTTAGTTTTATATTGTCATAAAGTTTTAGAATTTTATCAAATTTGTCAATGCTGTCTTCTATTCCATCAGCCTTTAAAAATCAATCATTCAAAAGTCAAGTGTTGGTTTTATCCTTACATCAGAATTCTCAACAAATACCAATTAATAGCAGTGAAAATTGGTATGATTTCTCTGAAGGGTAATTTGATAATAATGCATTAAATGTGTATACAAATATGCTTTTAAATTTTATATATAATGTGACTCAAAACTGTATATCTAAGGAATTTATCTATAGGAAATAGCTGAAATTTATCCTCAGGAAATAATTGAAAAGTGTACAAAAATGTTTATCACAGTGTTGTTTACAATACCAAAATATTGGACTATGAATAACAGTCAACAGGGTTGGATCAAGTCACTTACAGTTTATCCATGATCAATGTGTAATATAAATCAATTTATGTTGACATAGAAAGATATTCATTATGCAATATTAAATGAAAAATACAAGTGACCAAGCTATGCATATTGTGATGCCTGTTTTTGTTAAATACACACACACACACACACACACACACACACACACACTTATAGAAAAAGTTCTGCAATAAATTCATCTAATATTTAGTAGTAATTATTTTTGTTTGTGGAATTACTGGCATTAACAGAGACTTTTCCTTTAATTTTTATATTTTATGGTTGGTTTCTTTTTTTTTAGAACAAACTTGTATTATTTTTAATATAATAAATAAATTATTGTGGTCATTTTTATTTAGAAAAAAACAAAAATGGAAGTTATTCTCAAAAGTTGGAATAATCTGAGTTTTATGGTTTGGTTTTTAAAACACACTATTGTTTACCCTTTTTAATTTTTTCTTAACTCAACAATTTATTTATAGTACATAAAAACTGAATTCTTCGTTTTAAAAATACACTCTCCCTTTCTAAGTATCATTGACCTTAATTTTCATAAAAGCATCTCACAGGAAAACATGTCTTGATACTCACAAATTTTCTTTTATTATGCTTTATATTCAGCTCCTGACTGTTATTCTTGAGGTTTGTTTCCTCTAAGTCAGCAGTGAAACAATAAGAAATACAAAAAGACTTTTTGTTAACAGTTTAATTTATTCTACTAAAGTGGCAATCAACGCAGCTGTTTAATAGTTCTGTCCTTTTCATATGCACATGAGTTATTCCCATAAAATCTTCCTCTCCTCTCCTAAATTTTCAAATTAAGAATATTTTCTAGCAGTTCATGTTTTTCAAGAGGTCCAAGTATTTCTTAAAGTATCCTACTAAATTTGATCTTTCTTTGAAAAATCATTAAAAATTTTTTCTGACAAAATTTATTATATTCTAAATAGTTTGTCTTTTTGCTTCTAATCTCTCATCTATACAAAAAAATAAGTTGAACTGAAAATTACATTTAAAATTGTTCAGTTTTTAATGCTTATCAAATTGCAATAATATTAAATGATTTTGATGAAAGTAAAAAAATTAAATAAAATCAACTTAGGCCCTGGCCAGTGTGGCACTGTTGGTTGGGCATCGTCCAGTACACCAGAAAGATGTTGGTTTGATTCCATATCAAAGGCACATGCATGCCTGGGTTTCGGGCTCCATCCCCAGTATGAAGCGTGTAGGAGGCAGCTGGTGGATGTTTAGCTCTCATATGGATGTTTCTCTCTCTCCCTCTTCCTTCTTCTCTCTCTCAAAATCAATGAAAATCTTTTTTTAAATCAACTTAGTATACATTTTGTAATAGTCATGGGAATTAAAGTATAGCATAGGGAATATAGTCAATGATATTTAAATAATTACATATGGTGTCAGTCGGGTACTAGACTTAACAGGGTGATCACTTCATAAGTTATACAAATGTATAATCACTATATTGTACACCTGAAACTAATATAATATTGTATGTTAACTGTAATTGAAAAACTAATTTTTTAATCATTTTTAAAAGTTAGAAAACATTTTAAATGTAGGAATTGATAACTCAGATAAAGCTCTAAGGCAAATAAAAAGATAGCAAGTTGTCCTGCCTGGGAGAAAAACCATACTCTTCAAAATCTGGGGTATTATATGTCAAATAACTAGGTTTCCATGAAAAAAAAAATATTTTTAACACAGTAAAATGTATTTTATCCTAATACTATCCAAAACATAATTTAACCTTTGCGAATTTCAAAAGAGAAATAAGAAACGCCAACCACATTAAAGAAGCCGGAAAAGGATTATACCATCACCTCAAAGGGCATCATTATGAACATCAATATTAATGGAATGGATTAATGCCTATATAATAGGGAGTTTCAGTTGACATAATGCCAGTTGAACCCATTTTTCTGAACTGATAATGAACATAACCGAACTGACTCACTGTAGGTCTATGTCTGCACACTGATCTTTTATTCCAGCAATGATGATCAGTTACATGAGCCACCCACACCCTCACCAAAGCTTAACAGAGTGACTACATTTGGACCCTGGTGAAAATGAGGAGAGAGAGCAACGTGGCAGAGGAGAATGCCATGATATCTCACTTCCAACAACTCTGTAGTGACACAGAATTCAAGAGCAAATGATTTCCATTTCAAAGGGTCCCCACTGCTGACAGAATGTGATTCAAATGCCTTATTTCAGGCCCTGTGTGATCTGGACTTAAAAAACCCCTTCTCAGTGTTTCATCGCATCATTTCTCACACTTCAATCAAACTGGACTACCTTTGCCGCGTACGCTTTTAGTCATACAGTTCCTCGGTCTTAAAATTCTTTCCCTCATCTCTTCCAATTCTAAACTAACCCAATTTCAAGGCCAAAATCAAAAGTGGTTTCCTTTGCGAATAAGAATATTCTCAATAGCTAGCATATACTTACTACTTACTATATCCCAGGTACTTTCATGTATTACTTCATTTATCTTTGTAACAGCTCTGTTAATATAGGCACAACTATTATCTCCATTGTTAAGATGAGGTGAGTAACTTGCCCGAGGTCAAACAATCGTGAAGAACTCAGACTCAGATTCAGTCTGAACCTAGAGCTTGTACCTGACCAGCTGCTGTACCCCTATATTGACACATCCCCAAATGCTTTGAACTGACTTCATTACCTGACTGTAGGGTGCTGACCAGAATGCTTTGGCTACTGTAACATAACATTCTATTTACATTGGTTTAATCAATGAAGGAATTTTTTAGCTCTTATATCAATTCCCCAGAAAGGGTTATTTCTGTGCTGGCTGTTAAGTAAGCAGAACAACCAAACTCCTCAAGGAACCAAACTTGTTCCATGTTTCTCCTCCATCAACCTCTGTGTGTTGGCTAGGTATTCTAATGGTTGCAGTAGCTCCAGGGATCACATATTCACACGCCAATGTTCAAAGGATAAGTTTTATAATTTCCCGTTAACGGAGAATTCTTTCTCTTGAAGTTCCTTCTTGCGAAGAGATAATGTATCAACCAGACCTTTCTTATCCCTGGGAAGGTGGCTTCACTTATCTAACTAGTAAATTTAAAAGAGTAACTGGGCCCTGGCCAGTTTGGCTCAGCGGTTAGAGCGTCCACCTGCGGTCCGGAGAGACCCGGGTTCGGTTCCCGCTAAGGGCATGTACCTCGGTTGCAGTTTGTCCCCGGCCCTGGTTGGTCGTGCAGGTGGCAGCCACTCGATGTGTCCCTTTCACATCGATGTTTCCCTCTCTCTCTTCCTCTCTCTCCCTCCCACTCTGTCTGTACAAAAAAATGGAAAAATGTCCTCGAATGAGGATAAAAAAAAAAGAGTAACTGGGAATGTCTAACTCAGTTTTGTCTTCCTTCCTCTTCTAGGGAGCAAACCTATCAACCAAGAGCATAAGTTGTCCTCTGCTTCATGAAACAGTTTCCTCAGTAAAGCTCTGCCGATGAATGCATGAGTCTGCTCAAGTCCGGGGGGTTTAGTAAGCCTCTTTAGCCAAGACAAGTAAAGCTATATCCTCCACCTTCGCTTCACTGATTAAAAAACTAAAAGTAGCTCTGGCTGGTGTTGTTCAGTGGTTAGAGCGGTGCCTACACAGAGAAGGGTTTGGAGTTCAATTCCAAGTCAAGGGCATGTACCTGGGTTGCAAGTTCGATCCCCACCCCTGGTCGGGGTGCATGTGGGAGGCAACCAATCGATGTGTCTCTCTCACATGGATTCTCCCCCCCTCTCTTTTTTTCTGTCTCTCTCTCCTTCCCTCCCTTCCCCCTTCCTGCCGCTCTCTTTAAAAAGAAAAAGAAAAATCAATGGAAAAAATATCCTCAAGTGAGGAATAACAAAAAAGTGATATTTTGCTTCTATACTTATTCTTTGTTTTATTTCTCAACTTGTTCAGAATTGGGAGGAGAGAGGTGTTATTTATGGGGGTCCTTTCAAATGCCCCAAAACTTAGCAGACATCCATGCATATCTCATTGGCCATATAGGTCATATGCTCACTTCTGAACCAACCCTGGAAGGGAATATAAACTTCCTAATTAGCTTACAACTATGATGAACACAAGTCATGTGGAAAAGGTATAGGGACTGGAAAAAAATTAGCAATTTGCCAAATTGAAATTTAGAATTTGGGTATATAATTGCTATCTTCCAGCACATGGAAGTTGATCAATAACTATCTGGAATCCCGTTGGATCTCTACTATTACATATACCTATGGCAAATATGAGAGAGAGAGGGTTCTTCTTACCACTAATTGCAGGTTAAACTTCCTTCTGTTTCTGTTCTCTCATCTCTTAGGCCAAGTTCCTCCTGGATTGTAGAGAAACTCAGCACAGTAAGAGCACCAAAGAATAAAAGTCCCCATTTCTGTTAATAATTCTCCTCTGCTCACTATCACAAAACTATTTCAAGAATGTAAGGTAGAGGAATTATGAAATCTGCTCTCCAAGGCAGACACCCTTCTCTCCTGAGCGCCTCCTCCACACATTCTATTTCCCTTTGGAAATGAAATGACAGAAATTTAATAAATAATCAATCTTGGAAGCTACCAGGAAAGAACTCATAGGTCATGGTCCAAACTCAAGGGCCTCCTGGGCACTGACAATAAACTGTTTCTTACTTTGACTGCTTTTCCTTTTCCTCCTTCCTTCCATTTAGCTTAAAAATTCTAGGAGCCTAAGAAATCATTGCTGAAAGGAACTTAGCTGGGATACCAGAGGCTCTGCACTTTTTTTACATAAAAATGCTCAGATTTTTTAAAAATTTATTTTTGTGCCACTTTTACATTTAAGTGTCCCTTCGCAACACAGAAGCAACATGTCATCCGAATGAAATTTTCAAAGTCAACTTTTTAAAAGATGTTTGTCATTCAATTTCCAAGAAAACATAAGCTTAACTCATAATTGTCATTTGATATTTATATATTATCTTTTCCCTTAGTAAGCACATAGCTTTAAAAAGTAAGTAAACTATGACAAGATTATGCCATAAATTGTCACAAATGAATGACAGGTCTTTTCTCGGAGATATACACACATGCATATATAATTATATGTATAAAATAAACATATGTAGTTATAAACAGAAAAATGGTAAACACAAATGTACTAGGTTGTAAGGCAATTTGGAGCAAAAATGACTCAAACTTTTTTTAATGGTGCAGGGAATATATGATTAGTGTAAAAGAAATGGAAATATATGATCACGCCTACCATAGTTTGAACAAATTAATATGGCTGCCAAGCCCAGCTGCATCTTCTAAATTCAAAACAAAGCATAAGATATGTGTTTGTTAACTTAAACATCTGTTCCTACCACAAGAATATGAATAAGAATGAAAGTGCATAAGGATTATTCATCAATAAAAGCACAAAATCTCTTACATTATTCCTCTCACACAATGATTCTAAGATATAAATTTCCAAAAAGGAAGCTAGCACATCTGATTATGATAGAAAAAAAAAAAAATTTAAAAACCCAGCAAGGAAAAAAAAGAATCATCAGAATCACCTGAGCCCCATGGGTACAAAATTGCTACCTTTGAAAACAAGCAGGGGAGAAACCAGTCACTGTTCCCTGGAGACTTCCTCTACCTCTCTACCGGCTTCCTTCCACAGAAACACAAGAACCCAAATTAGAAGGCCCTAGGAAGCCGTCTAAACCAAGCCACGACTATCTCATTTCTGATACTGTCCACTCTCCACTTTCATACCTATGGTTAAAGGTCGCTTATAATTTCCCAAAATCTACTCTAGCACCTAGTGCAATGATGCTGTGCTGCTGGTTTTCTGCAAATAAATAAATAAATGTTTTACTCTAAAATAAGTACATTTAAATAAAGAGTAGTTTCCCCCTTAAAAGCATATTACTTAGTATTTTAAAATAAATGAAGGACCAGAAGTATTTTAAAAAATGAATTCTTGTTAAGCTATAACAAAAAACAGCAATATCCTACAATACCCAATAGTACTCTTAAGGGAAGTTAAGGAATGGCTGATTTTATTGCTTTCCCTCTGAGTATATCCACAGGATGCCAAGTAGTCCCCCTCTGCTGAGAACTTTAGGGTTTTTATAGTAGCCACTGATGGAGATTCGCTAAGTGTTTAGGGGATCCTTGAGCACTTAATAGAGAAAGCATCCAAATTTTCGTCGTTTATCTTCACAAAACGTCTTGAGCATGTTAGTGAATACCAACATAAATGCAAGTCTGAGACATTTTCACTTCTGTGGGCATCTCTTGTGTTAATTTTAAAAAGAAATGCTATAGCATGCTTTTTTTTTTTTAAGAACACTAGCACTGCCCTGGACGGTTTGAACAAGTTACTACGGCTGCCAAGCCCAGCTGCATCTTCTAAATTCAAAACAAAGCATAAGATATGTTAGAGCGTCGGCCTGCGGTCCAAGGAGACCCGGGTTCGGTTCCCGCTAAGGGCACGTACCTCGGTTGCAGTTTGTGCCCAGCCCTGGCTGGATTGTGCGGTTGGCAGCCACTCAATGTGTCCCTTTCATGTTGATGTTTCTCTCTCTCTCTCTTCCTCTATCTCCCTCCCGCTCTATCTGAACAAAAAATAAAAAAATGTCCTCAGGTGAGGATAAAGAGAAAAAAGAACACTAGCACTGAAGAGCTCTAATTGTTGTCCTTAATCTTCCTTAAACCTAATAAACTGGCTTACAGATTAGACCAGAGGTTCTCAACATTTTTCTGCAACAACATAAGCAGTGTATAACACTCCCACAAATATATCAGACTTTGACAAAATACCAAATATATATATATAGATATATATATATATATATATATATATATATTTGTTGTTGTTAATCCTCACCCAAGGATTAGATAGTATGGAACGGAGAGAGAGGGAGAAAGAATCAATATGAGAGAGACACATCGATTGGTTGCCTCTCACAAAACTGGGGTTGGGGTTCAAAACTGCAAACCAGGTAAGTGTCCTTTGGTCCATGGGCCAACATTCCAACCACTGAGCCAAACCAGCCAGAGAAAAACACCAAAAATATTTTGTAAAAATTTTAATGGACACAAATCAAAACCTTAATGAGATATTGCCTCATATCTGTTAAGGTGGCTATCATCAAAGACAAAAGATAACAAGTATTGGTGAGAATATGAAGAAAAGTGAACGCCTGTATATTCTTGGTAAGAATGGAAATTAGTAAAACTATATTGGAAAACAGTATGTAAGTTCCCTTAAAAATCAAAAATAGAACTACCATATGATCCAGCAATCCCACTTCTGTGTATATATTCCAAGGATATAAAGTCAAGATCTTGAAGAGATATCTGCACTCCCCTGGTAATGTCAGCATTATTCACAATAGCCAACATACAGAAACAACCTTAATATCCAATAACAGGTGAATGAATAAAAAAAATGTTTTATATACATGAATATTTTATAGTAATGAATATTACTCAGCCTTTAAAACAAGAAGGAAATCCTGCCATTTGCAGCAACATGGACAGACCTGGAGAACCCTGTGCTAAGTGAAATAAACCAGATGCAAAGACAAATATTGCATAATCTCACTTACATGTGGAACCTAAAATAGTGATACTAATAGGGCAGAGAGTAGAATGGTGCTTGTCAGGAATTAGGAGCAAGATACAGGAGGGAGATGTCAGTCAAGGAGCACAAAGTTTCACTTATGCAAGATGAACACGTCTGGAGACCTAATGTACTACAATACCACTATAGTTAAAAATGCTGTATTGTATACTTGAATGTGCTAAGAGGGTAGATCTTCAGTGTCCTCACCACTAAAAAAATAAAAATGAAGGAAATGGTAACTTAGTGAGATGATGGAGATGTTTATTAGCTTGATTGTGGTGATTATTTCAAAATGTATACATATACCAAAACATCAAGTTGTACATCTTCAATATAAGTAATTTTTGTCAATGATACATCAATAAACCTGGAAACGATTTAATGGAATATGTAAGATTGACTGCTGGTGAGGGCTCGGGTATAACCCCACCCCTTTTCTTGTATTCAAGGAAACTCATAGAGCAGTAACACATCTGTGTTGTAACAGAGACGACTTCAAATTATTTACCCTGACAATCAAATAGCACACTCAAGTACTTTAACACAATTGTGACCCTCCTCACAACTGCTAACAACACTACAGTGAGCCTTCACTGGGGGGTGAGAACCATCCATGAGACTATAATTTAAGTTTAAATACTCAAGTATGTTAGAATTTTAAAGCTCTAGCACTGCATGATCCAATATAGTAGTCATAAGGCACCTATGGCTATATAAATATCTATTTTTATTCATTAACTTTAAGCAAAATCTAAAACTCTGCTTCTTGGGGTCACCAGCCACATTTCAAGTACCCACTAACCACACGTGGGCCGTGGATATGGTACTGGAAAGCCTCTATGGAGCATTTCCATCAGCAGAGAAAGTTCTACTGGATAGCTCCGCGCTCAGGAATCTTGGAGAGGATCTAATCTAACTCTCATTTTACAAATTTAGAAACTGGGACCTCATTTCATTCAAGCAATTTACTCAGTGCTACACAGCTCCTAATTACAGAGCCAGGACCCAAACCAAGACACCCTGGCCTGTATCACTCAGTAATTTCCACTCTGACACTGTGTTGCCACCTAGATGATATGAGCACCAGTTCCTTGCCAAGTGCAGTTCTGAGTTCTCTCACATGTATGCTCTGTTTATCTTTGCATCAACCATATGAGGAATCAAGTCCTCTGCATTAAACATCGTATCTGAGGACACACCGCAAGTGTGTGCATTACCGAGATTCAAACTCCGAAGTCTGGGTCTTTCCACTGTTATACCATATATAGTAAACACTCCACACTTGTAATTATCCTTGAAATTTTTTTTCTTCCTTTCAGTGTGCTAAAAGTTAGTGCCTCATGATTCATTCTGTCAGCATGTGTGAGCAAAAGTAGCCCAAGTAGGAGAATCCAAACACTTAACATTTCTGGTCCAAATTTTCTAATCGTAACCACTTTACAGCAACAATAACAGCACCCAGCCTTTACTGAGCATTGCAGGTCACTTGGCACTGGGCTAAGAGCTTCGTGCTGATCTCCTTTAACCTTCACAACAGCTCTGTGAAGCCACTAGTTCACCTCCACTCTACAGATGTAAAAACAGAGGTGGAGAGTCCATCCACCCCCAGGAAGAACCTAATAAAGGATTGTTTGCTTGTGGTGATGCCAAAATAAAGTGAAATTCTTTTACTCAGAGGTTTGGAAAGAACACCACCAACAAAAATTAATTAATTGAAAAACTTATGGATTATTTCGAGGGGCGGGGAGACAGAAGATAGGTGAAAACTATGATATACATTTTTTTCCTCCTCACATTCAATGCCCAGCCACAGTTAAATATATTAAATAGGTAGTTTACCTCTGATGAATTGATTTAACATAGTCACACTCTCTCTTCCACAAGGGCTGACTTTAGAGAAAGTCCTGAGAGCCTAGAGGTGCCAAGGTAGGGTAGGAAACACACCCCAAAGTAGAGTAGCCAGTGTTTCTCAAGGTATAGGACCTTCTTGGGTATTTTGAGTCCCTTCGGGTAATCTCTGACCTGAGGCAAGGAAAGAATGTAGTGAATTAAAGGTAGTGCTGAAGGAGGGAGAAGAGAGTCAGCTGAAGACAGTACACAAGTGACAGTGAGCTTCGTGTGGCTTAGAACCAAATCACCCAGAATGTCACTGCTAGTCCATTGAGCTGTCAAAAGTTGGGAAACACAATAAATTGCTGGGAATGTGTGTGTGTGTGTGTGTGTGTGTGTATCACATATTTTTTAAGGCAGAATGACCCCCTAAATGTCTCCTGCATGGTGTGTGAATTTAGCGCATGCTAGTGCTGGCGAGCCTCAGCGAAGTAGGAAGGGGTTAGCCAGGGACAGCTGGCTTTTGCAGGTCAGGACGGAGATTGGCAGAGACAACTGCGTAGCAGGTGCAGCGGGGAGGGGGTGGGCACACAGGACTAAAGGTGAAATAAGCTGGTTGTGTTCAGAGACAACGAGCAGGCTGGCTTGGCAGTGAGGAACAGTATGCTCAGCGAAATGGCTTTAGAGTCAGAACTGAGTCTGAACCCCCTCTTCCTCCAGCACTGACTAGCTTTGTAACTTTGGGCAAGTTATGTGGACTTCCTGAGCCTCAGTTTTCTTATCTGTGAGGTAAAGACAAAGTCTATTTCCTGAAACTATGGAAAGTATGAAATGCACAGTAGATGCATGCTTAATAACTATCCCTCCTCTTCCTCTTCTTCTTCTTCTTCATGGTTGGTGAAGAGGAATGCGTTAGGATGGAAAAGCACATGCTAGGCATTGCATCTGAGTGTTTTCCCCGCATTACCTTCTTCCTCTACAAAAACCTTCCAGGAGAGACTTCAGAGAGGAGGTGAAAGAGATTTGGGAAAGTTATGTAACTTGCTCAAGGTCACTGAGCTGGTTTTTAGCAGAGGAGGAAGAATCGAAGCAACAGCCATGAATGTTCTACTGTATGTGGCAGCTTCCTAGGCAATGGAAAGGTATCGGTGGAAGGAAGCTTCACAAGACAGGCTGAGAGTTAACAACTAGCAGCCAGTGCCTAGATCAGTGTACTCATTTGCTTGATATGTTTTATGGAATTCTTCTGGGTAAAGCTGATGTTTTGCCATTTTCAACCAGACCTATTCTCCACTTCTGTTTACTCGCCTAAGAAATGGATAAAGTCCAAGAACTTCACATTCCTGCCCCCTTTTCCTCACCTATAAAATGGAGATTTTGAACTACATGATCTCTGAAGCCATTTCTAGCTCTAAAATGCATGTGGCTAGAATTTACAGGGTTTGGGACAGGGACACCACACCACCATCCTCAGAACCAGCTCCCATCTATGAAGCCTATTACAGTAGAAATCCTCTCACCCAATTAGTTGTTTAAGCAGAGAATCCTAGAATAGTATATAAATGCTCTTAAATTCTTTATTTTAATTTAAAATGCATAAATGTACATGCATTGAATTTCATTGACATATACCTTTCTTCAAGACCAGGTCATGTGGAAAGAGAGCAGCAATGAATTATGTAGACAATAAACTATCTCCAAAATGCACCTTTTCCATTTCCAGGGTGAAGTTTCTTATCATGGAAAAAAAAAAATGTGGTTGCAAATACATCCAAATGCAGAATCTCTCTGGAATTTTGTGGTTTTCCCCAATCTTTTATAGTTGTTTCTGTCACACTTAATTTGACAGCAAATTTTTAGTAACTCACCTCTATGGAGTCTTTTTGAAAGTATTCAACATAGTTTACCTAGAAACAAGAATGCTGTCTCTTTTCACATTCACATTTCAGCAGTTTAACTAAACTGAAAGTCATATTTTCTCATACTCCTCTAGCTCCTCCAGTGGCTTACCCACCTTCCTGAGAGGACGAGGCCCCAGATGCTCTGTCCCCGCCCAACTCTCTGACTTCATCCCCTGCCATCCTCCCCCTTGGTCACACTGCAGTCACTCTGACCTCCACACAATTCTTCAAATGGCCAAGCAAGCTCATGCTTCAGACTTCAGACTTGCTGTTCCCCTTCTCTGGAATTCTCTTCCACTGGATGTCTAGGGAGCTAGCTCTTATCATCAGATCTGTGTTCAAATGTCACCTACTCAGTGAGACCTTCCCGATCACCCTATTTCAAGTAGCCATCCTGGCCTCCATTCAGCCTTTTCTATCCTTTATTGTTTCTTTCTATTGCACTTATCTGGCATACTATATATTTTACTCATCAGAATTCAAGCTTCATGAGGGCAAGGATTTTGTTTGTTTGCTCACTGATACATTCCTAATGCCTAGAATAGCAGGTCCAGTTGTCACTCAATAAACGTTTGTTTAGTAATAATCTTTGGTATACTAACTGAAATGAAGATTAATTTACAGGAAATCAACAGTAGAGTAGATAAAGCCAAGAATCAGTGATATGGAATATAAGAAAGCAAAAAACACCCAATCAAAACAGGAAAAAAAATACAAAAATATGAAGGCAGTGTAAGGAGCCTCTGGAACAACTTCAAGCTTACCAACATTCACGTCATGGGGGTGCCAGAAGAAGAAGAGAGAGAGCAAGAAACTGAAAACCTATTTGTAAAAATAATGATAAAAACTTCCCTAACTGTTGAAGGAACAGACATACAAGTCCAGGAAGTGCAGAGTCCCAAACAAGATAAACCCAAAAAGGCCATCACCAAGATACATCATAATTTAAATGGCAAAGGTTAAATGCAAAGAGAAAATCTTAAAATTAGCAAGAGAAAAGCAGTTCATTTCCTAAAAGGGAGCTCCCTTAAGACTGTCAGATGATTTCTCAACAGAAACTTTGCAGACCAGAAGGGATTAGCAAGAAATATTCAAAGTAATGAAAAGCCAGGACCTACAACCAAAATTACTTTATCCAGCAAAGCTATCATTTAGAATCAAAGGACAGATAAAGAGCTTCCCAGACAAGAAAAAGCTAAAAGAATTCATCACTACCAAACCAGTATTATATGAAATATTAAAGGGTCTTCTTTAAGAAGAAGAAGAAGAAAAAGAGGAAAGAAAGATGAACAATAAAATGGCATTAAATATGTAGCTATCAACAATTGACCCTAAAAAACAAAGTAAATGAACAAGTAGAACAGAAAGACTCACGGATAGAGAGAATATTTTGATGGTTGCCAGATGGAAGGGGGGTTAGGGAAAGGGTGAAAAGGGTGAAGAGATTAAGTAGTACAAATGGGATGTTACAGAATAGTCATAGGGATGTACAGGACAGCATAGGGAATATAGTCAATAATATTCTAGTAACTATATATGGTGTCAGATGGGTGCGAGGTTTATCAGGGTAATCACTTAGTAAGTTATGTAATGTCCAATCACTGGAGTGTACACCTGAAACTAATATAATAATGTATGCAACTGTACTTGAAAATAAAGTAGTGATAAAATAATAATCTTTATTATTGCAGTACATGTATTACCTTTCTAATAGAATTGCATAACTACAATAATAAGTATACCGGTCTTGAGGAGGTTTAGGAACAAATGTAGCAGAGTCTAGGTAAGCCAAGAAGCCAGCTGGAGGGGTCAGGATTGGGCTGGTGTACTAGAGCACAGCCTACTACTAGTCCTGGGCAGCCATGAGCCTTGGGATCAGCCCGGGGATGAAACAGGGGAGCAAGAGCACCTGTTAGATGCAAATGGACTAGACAGTCTCCCCTTTAACTTGAACAAACTGATCTCTCCAAGTATGATGCTTTCATATTCAAATGTACAGTAACACACAACAGAGTCAAATATAGGGGATAGCCAAGCCACTTTTCTTCAGATAAAAGCAGAACAACAGAAAAAAGATGGGTTGTTTTTAATAGTCAATTACCTTTAGAAAATCTCTTAATCTGTCCCTCATCCTTAGTTCTTATTACAAAGGGGGATGGTGTAAATTAGTACATGGCCTGCTTATTTCATTGGTCTATTGTAAGTATCAGATGGAACAATAGCTATGAAAATATACTGAAAAATTCTGAAGTGCTCTATACAATAAGCAATTCTCTTTGTATTAACGTGGATAACTGACTTGTCTATAATAGCTACTTCAGCCCCTCAAAACTGATGATGTACTTTACAGCACATTGATCTTAAAATGAGTCCTAAAATGTATTAAAGAATAAACAGAAGGGAAAGTAGGTGTTTAAGGGCACGAAATGAGAAAGACAGGGAAAATGACTTTCTCTTGATTCTTTAATAGAAAAATAGGAGGAAGAAAAACATCCCACAAATCTCCAGTTACTATATTACCTAAAGTTCAGATTCAGAAATATTACTATAAACATCCACAATTATCTAGACTCTTGGACAGTTCAGATATTTCTCATCTATTTCAGCACCACATGCATAATCCAAGATGACTTGCCAATATCACACATGTCAATAGCAAGTTGTGGTGGAAATGAGCAAACCTGTTCCAAACATTTCAGTTATGTTTTTATTACAGCATTTATTAAACCAGAATAAAAAAGTGGTGAAGAATGACTTGTCGCACCATTTATTAGAGTTGATGGAGCATAGACAGTTTTTTTTTTTCAATAAGGCTTTACCACACTGTTATGCACCACAGTACATTATTAATGAAAAGAAATGCATAAGACTTGCCTTAGCTTTTCCCCCAAGTCATCCTGACTTTAAATTCAAAATCAATTCTACTCTATATGGCAAAGGTTCAGCAATAAAATGTTAATTTGTTTGTTGTTTACCAAATCTTAAATTTATATTTCAAAGCAATAGTCAAGAATTCTCCACACTGTACTCAATTTAATAATCACACCTTTTCTGGAGAGGGTTCAAAGAAAAAGGGAAATGCAACAGGAAGATAAACAGATTGTGCCCTAGTGCATATCTGACAAGAGAATGGGATCTAATTTTCTCTCTGATTGAAAAAACACAAAGGACAGCCATGGAATGCAAATTGTGCAGTGGGTGTTTGAACTTCTCTTCCAATACCTGAGTATCCGAATGGAACTAATGCACTCTGAAAAAGGTATTAAGTAATTGAGTATGATTGTGCCAGGATGAGGGATAATCCTCAAACTGTGAAGGAAAATAAATATATTTTAGAATGACAGGGTCACCTCACTCACTCAGTAAACTCAGTCAAGCATTTTACATTCAAAAGAAATAAACCAAAAATATTAAGAAGACCTACCGCCAACAAGGAACCCTGATAGACACAAGCACCTGTGGAGAAAAACAAAGCAAGAATTAAAAGGGATTCATAGTACACCAACTGGCACTGCCCTGGCAGACTTATAGGAATACTGCGTCTATATGCATCATAATCAGCAAACTGCACTTTTCAAAAATCTTTAAAACTTGAACATTCTGCCCCTGGGGAAATAACCTCATAGACCAAAACAAGATTTCCTGGATACACATGAGGGAAAAGCATCATTAAAACTTAGTATTTGAGCTTTAAAATAAATGCATTTATAATGGCATGCTATAAATACAGTGTCTATTTTCATTTGCGATAAATCAGCAAAGCCTCCATAATCCAGTCCCAATTTACTTATCCAGGCTTGTCTGGCACTCTTTGCTTACACAAGTTCTCCAGTCCAACCCAAGAGGCCAACTTAGGATCCTGTGATAACGCTTTCATATCTCTATACCTTTCCTCATCTGTGTTACCAGCAGGAGATGCATTTGGTCTATCCAAGTTCATTGAACGTGATCCCGTCTCCTTCCTGAAGCTTTCCAGGACATAGGTGTAGGCCCTTTCTCCTTGGAGCTCACAGCACGTTGTGCCTGCATCATCAGTTTGTGGATTTATTCTGTGTACTTCCTTGTGATGGCCTTGCTCAGGATATGGAACTGCTGCACCTACTCCACTACCTCTGTGTATTCTCTTAGGACAGGGACGCCTTCTACTCTGTTTTTCCTAACTCTTTGCATCGTAGGCATCCACATAGGTATTGATTGTCTGCTTTGCACCTTTAACACAGTATGTTCCTCTTTGGGGAAATTAAAACATTTTATAGGAGAGTGGTGGAGACTGTAGTTATTTGAAAAGGACTCTTCTATTGAGCTCCTGACCTCCAAGACTCTTTTCACCTTCCTTGCATTCAATTTTTTTCTTATGGGCTGGTTATAAACTGATACACCTTTATATTTTCCCCTCATTGAGCACCAAATTAAAAATTAAAAAACAACAGATGATGTGCTTCTAAATGGGAAAGAAGGCTGAATTTGGATGGGACAACCTATATATTCTGAGTAATTCACACATCATAAAATAAATCTTCTCCAAGTTTTATATTTGAAAACAACATGAAATTATAATGTTAATTTTAGAAAACATACACACACATTCCTAACCAACTTTTGAATAGCACAACAGGTGTTTCTTTAATCTACATGTGGGTAGTGTGCTAACAGCTCCTTTCTTGGGAACTGAGGCTGCGGACAGTCTGGAACAGCAGAAGCACACCCTGACAGTGTGCCACGCTTGGTGTCCAAAAAGGAGAGGACACATTTCACTACAGCACTTGGCCTCTAACAGACCATTCATGAAGTCTCAGAAGTATTAACTTCCCAGGAAAGGACTGGTCTACCTTATCCACCAATAATGGAATTAAGAACAATCTTCAAAGAAATCGAGATGGCTATTTACACTTGGCTTTTGAATCAAAGATCTCTGTGAGCAAATTTATTGAAATAACTTTTATGCCCTTGACATTTAAATAAGAATAACTTGAGATAAAAAACCTTGAGTCCAATTGACTTATTTTTCTTTAAGAAATCCTGTTCCTAAGACTTAGTATTTCAGTCTATGGAATGTCATAAAAATAGATATATATTCATATATGATATATATGCATATATAGAGTGGTGCAAAAGTAGGTTTACAGTTATTCATATGGAAAATAATACAATAATTTATAAGTAACAATACGAGAATAAATTCTATAAACCTACTTTTGTCCCACCCTATATTAATATAATCATACATTGGTCAAACAAATATATATCCAAAAAATTCAATTTCTAAATTAAGTGGACATATTTAATTACTTCTGATGTTTAAAAAAGTAAAGATCATCACTGAGGTGCAATTTGATAAAATGTAACCCTGAGAATAAACAATTTATTTTACTGTTAGAATAAGACTATCCTCAAATAATTTCATTGCCCTCCTCCATAGCATGACCTTACAAAAGCCAGTATCTTTTCAAAGCTCCAGAAGAAATCAAGAATCTTCAGAAATATCCAACTACCCACATCAAAACCCATTTCTGGCAGTTTTAATGGACATTATAAACTCACTGTAACATAACAAAATAAAACAGCACTGAGTGTATGGCACCACAAACACACTTGGTTAAACCAAACATCTGCTAGAGACTCAAATAAAAAACGGTGTGTAACTACTGGTAAATTCCAGCATTAGGAAAAGAAAATAACTCAATTTGGGTCACTCCATGATGTACAACTCCAAAAGAAATAAGCTTTGCCCTCTGAGGGCTTTCCTAAAACAGAACAGCTCTACCCAGGAGGCAGCTACACAAATGACTCTCCATTAACACATCTCCCAGAATCTAATTTCTACCCTCTAGAGAAAATAAAGCATCCCAGTGATGCCCAGTCCTAACCAACATTTATCACCACCCATGGCCAGATGCGGTCCTCCAAGCAAGCATATTTCTCCCACACTAGCACACGCTTCACACCTAGCAGCACACGAAGTCGGGAGGTTTGCTGGTGCTGGCTGCTGGGGGCAGCTTCAGGTTCTAACCTAGAGCAGAGGCCTTTCCAATCACCCATCATCTCATATAATATGGAGAACAAAACTACTCACTCCACTCATCTTTTCTTAAAGAGTACTGGAATGATTGCAGCTCTATCAGAGGTTTAAATTGATGATTTTATTTGAACTTTAAAGGAAACTCCTCAAGGTGAATTCTGATAGATGGTTAGCATCTAGAAGGAGAAACAGGCCTTCTTCAAGGGAATAGAGGAAAAACCAGACAGAAGGAGCTGGAGTTCTCTTACCAAGAACTTTGCCAGTTTCAGGGCACCAAATACAGATGCTAGCTAATTTCACTTCTAACACCCTGTGAGAAAGTACATGAAGTTTTGCAGAGTGAAGTGATCATATGCACCAAGAAGGAAGCTGAGCTCCTGAGACCTTCCTCCCAGGTGGTTGACTCCTTTCTTGCAGGTTACATAGTCAAAATGTTACTTCATATTAATTTAAATAAGTAAATGTCTGCTTTTAAGCCCTTTTGCACATTATAATGTACTCCTAGATAGAATCTAAAGTTTTCAGAGCAAATTTTAGATAGCCCTGGCCAGTTTTTCTCAGTGGTTAGAGCATTGGCCCGCAGACCAGAGAGTCCCGGTTTGGTTCCTGTTAAGGGCACGTAACTGGGTTGCAGTTTATCTCCGCCCTGGTTGGGGTCATGTGGGTGGCAACCACTCGATGTGTCTCTCTCACATCGATATTTCGCTCTTTCTCTCTTCCTCCTTTTCTCCCTCCCAACAATCTCAAGATAAATGCAAAAATGTCCTCAGGTGAGGATAAAAAACAAACGAAAATTTGAGATATCATTTGCACCAGTATTTACCGCCTATTCACTATAGAAACTGTACCTGGTAAACTAAGTAAATTAGAGAGGCTAAAACCAAGGCCACAAATGTCAGCCCCATTAGTTCAAAGGAATCATGACAGATAGGACCAGGAGATAGAGAGATTTGGAGAGCACGGTATCTCAAAAACATGACTCATTAGGAACAAGCAGCCGCAAGTTGCCATTTAAATGTTTGAGCTTTATGTTGTGCTATAATTCGGCATATGGCTTGTACACTGTGGAATAGTTAAAGCAGAACCACTTTCTGGACTGACAGGACAGCTCACATCCTGACTATTGTCAATCAGGATTCAGATCAACTAAAAATGTTGTTAAAATGAAAATGGGCCAACTGCTTTTTAACTATTCTAAGATTTGGCACGTGGCTCTAACTTTGCCATGTGGAAGTCCCTCCCCTCTCCTGAACCATGTGGTGGAGAGCTTTATGACTACTTGCACCTAAGTAAAATTGAGTGATACTGACACTCAAGTCCATAACAGTGAATAAAGATAGCTGTGCCCTCACTAAATAATATATATGCAGTGGGTAACACCCAAAATCCAATCCCCAGAGAAGAAATGTAATATGACAGAATTAAGATCCTATGACAATACACTTCTTTATTTCCACTAGCAGGTAGCTACCAAAGCCAAAAGATGCAAAGTTGCAATGATTCAATACTGGGAAACCCACCAAGGACAAATATTCATGTAACCCTATTGCTACTTTATGGTATTAATGGTTTCTGGATATTTTAACTCCTAAGGGCAGGTATTGTTATTTTATGTCTGTATCGCCCTAACAGAATAACCTGACATATAAGCTCTCAACAAATATTTGTGGAATAAATAGACTGGAAGAGATAGACTATTGAGATAGACTACTTTTCCCATCCAAAGTCTTCTCTTTCTTAATATTAAGTTTAAAGCACTGAGTCTTACAGAGAAGGAACTCTCCAGCCAAGAGTGGAACCAAATATGCTGACCCACCCTTAAATAAAACACACTATCAACTGATCCTTTTCAGTGTATTCTGTTAATGACATTTAAAGGAAGTGCCTGGAAGACTGGGATTGGCGAAAGTCACATGGGGAGTGATGGGGCACAGACTAGAACTCAGTTCTCTTAACCTCTAATTCAACAGTCTTTTCCTATCCCCAAGTCAACATGTTCCATCTGGTGTAAGTTCACAGGACTTTCACATCAATGTAACTCAAGATGGGCTTCTCCAGAAAATGCCATGGCAGAACTTGTCTGATTCAGAAAGCAGCCATGTTTGCTAGAAGTTTCTCTGTAACATCTTAATTTTATAAAGTTCCCAAATCATAGTAGTTTGTCAGCGTGGCAATATAAGACAATGTAAATTATCACTGCCAATAATTCATTTTTCTTTTGATAATTAAAATAAAATTCAGAATGAGAAAGCTGCAACTGACCACAAAATAAGACAGCAAATACTGATTATTCTCTCCTACGCTGGATGATCAGCAAAAGTATTTTAGAGCTATCACTTGTCTAACTTCTGCATTTGGTAAATAACCCAAAGAAGTTAGGTGATTCATTAAAGGTCACAGAGCAGCTCATCATGGAAGCCAATCCATCTTAATTCAAAAGAATGTGATTTGACAATACTCATTCATCTGACCAATATTTTTTAGCACCAACTGTATAGTAGGAGCTGAGTTGGAGATATAAGAATAACTAGGAACCATTGTAAGCCCTCACTGAGTGCCCAGCTAAGTGAGGAAGACAGAAACCAGACCTTTATCAATAATAATTATAGAATAATTAACTGGTTTACTAGAGGCATGTGCTCTGAGAAGAAAACAATAAGTTCTGTCATGTCCTGGTCATCAAAAGTGTCACAGTGTAGGTCACACCAAGAGAAGCACACATGTGAATGCTTCTTTTCCTTTTTTTTTTTTTTTTTTGTGGTACATGCTCCTTGCGGGAACCGAACCCCGGGACTCTCTGTTCTGCAGGCCAACACTCAACCGCTGAGCCAAACTGGCCAAGGCTCTTCTTTTCCATTTTTAAAAATCATTGCCAAGGATAATAAGAAAAACTTGAGGAAATAGACACTTAGGCTTTCCACCCTTGCTCTCAATGCTCTTATTTTTAAGAGAAAAGAAAAAGAAAACAAAAACAAAAACCCTGAAACACCCAAATCACAGGTCTCATATGATGACCCCTGATTTTTTTTGCCTGTAGAACCAGTGTCACTTAAATTAATTAAATGAGATAAAGTATGTAAAGTGCTTACTTAGCAATGTGTGAGGCAAATAACAGGTGCTCAATAAATGTCCATATTCATTCATTATTCGATAAGCATCATTATGACCTGGATGGAAATTCTCAGACATCTATCAATCCAATTTGTAAAATGATTCTAGAATGCTCTGAAGGTGGGGTGAAACACTAAGCAGCAAAGTTTCCATATAGGCAATCTTTGGAGGAATAGCGCCCCTTGCGCTCTGCACTCCCTCCTCCCCCATCAAAAGACTGGAGTTTCTTAAAGTTTGCCCAATATATCAACCAGTCTTCCAAAGAGTGAACCCTGCAGGCTCTTAATAATAATGGCTTTTGTAATTCAAGAGATTTGGTTTTGTAAAACTGCTTCATTCCAACTGCCCCCTGGTGAGCTATCTGGGAAATATAGCACGTTTTCCGTGCTGCTGGGATATGATTCTGAATAAGAAACTCACAACCAAGTGAAAACGTAATTTTTTCTAAGTCTCAAGTTCAGATTTGGGTGGCCTGGATCGAATCTTCCATCTGGTTTATTATCATAATTAAGCCTATAAGTTTTATTTTTTAAAGTATGCACACACACGCACATATACAATAAAGACATGTTTCTACAGGTTATGCCCTGTTTGAAGGAAGGCTGCACAGGCCCCAGACATGCTTTGCGCGGAGAGAGAACACATTTGACATACTTCCCGGGAGGGTGCGGGCAGGCAGTGCCTTTACTCGTGGGCAAGTCCCCTCTGCCATGCGGTGGACTTCCACGGCGATGACACTTTCTCCCGGGAAACTAGCAAAGAAAAGGCAGCTGCCCTGGTGGCTGCAGGTCGTCGACCCAAGGCAGGGCTTTGTCCTCCCGGGGGCCTGCCACCGTCCCCAGCCCCGCGCCGGCTCTGCACTGGAGAGCTGCCCTCACCGGCACCAGGGCGAGGAAGGCGCCGGGCGCCGCGCCCCGCCCGGCTCCGCGCCCTCTGCCGCCGCGGAGGCTGCGGCTCTGATTCGCCGCGGAGCAGGTGAACTCTTCTTCCCGCAGCTGGATGAATAATGAATGGAGTCGAGAAGGGAAGCCGGGTGCTGTGGATTAAGCCGTCTTCCTCCCAGCCCGCCGGCTCCCTTCCCCCACTCTAAGCGCTAGCTTGGCGACTTTCCCGGCTCCTCGGAGCAGGTGGGAGCTCGAGGCGCCTCGCGTCCCCGAGCCCGCCATCCCACGACTCCCCCCCCCCCCCCCAAAATCTTGATTTACTTATTGATTCATTCATTTCCCTGCACCCAGATTGCTTTTACTATCATGGCGACAATTCCCACAGTTTTTTTCTTTCTCTCCCCCAGCTCCGGGGTTTTCCACGTAGGTTTGAGCCGGGAGGAAAACTGGGAGGCGGAGGGCGAAGTAAGAGAATGAAGCTAAAGTTATTAACCACTTGTTTTCCCGGCAGGCAGGCTCCTGCCTCTCTGTACTGGGCAGATTTCTTGTAGTGCCATTGAATTGCCTACGTCCAGAACACGCTCTAACCAGCTAGTTATCAAATCTTCACTGGGACGAGGAGGGCGGGCGAGTGACGGGAGCTTTAAGGTGCGATTGTATGTTTCGTAGAAGCAGAAAGAAGTATTTTTACACAGGTAAGAGCAATTGCTCGCTCCGCACCTACGCTCCATGTAGTTGCTTTCCATTGGGGGCAGCGGGAAAGTGGGGGGAAAAAGAGAATCCAGTTTCAGAGATTTCACCTCAACTGAGCACCACCCACCCAAATGCACTTAGGGCAGAGAGGGAGGCAGGAGACCCGCTTGTGATCCGAATGCAAAACAGCCAGGAGTTGAAGTCTCAGAAAAAGCCCACTCCGGTTCCACTCCCACCCCCCCATCCCCCCCCCCCAAAAAAAAACTTCCATCTGACCCACAATGCCATAAACCCGCTAGATTTTTTTAAACAGTACGGACACACACACAGCACCGCTCTCTCACCTTCAGAATGATGAGGCAATACTGCAAATTCCGCCAATGCTAGGACCACCCCGAGCCACACTTTGAAGACACCCATCGCCGCCTCGGCACCCACGATGGAGAAACCCAGCCTTCGGCATCCAAGAACCTGCTCTCGGCCAAGACGCTGGCTTCGGCGCCCCGGACCCGGGCGCACCGAGAGCGGGAGGCGGCGGGGGTTACCTCCAGGAAAATGAGGCGGTGCACTGGCCGAGCTACACTCACATCAGCCCGGGAGAAGCCAGGGTGAGCGGGGAATTCGATTCACTCACTGCCCAGCTCTCCAGCAAAGCAAGACGCCAACGTGGGCTGTGCTTGGGAGGAGGCAGAGCGCAGTTCTCCGTGGCGGTTTCGCCGGAAAGTTGCGCGTCACCGGCTGATCGGATCTTCCAGCATTTCCCTCAGGCCAGACCCTTCCACTCCGGGATCCCGCACGGTGGAGATCCCCGCGCCGGTTTGTCTGTAGCAGCTTTTGAAAGTTCGCTTGACACTCTACGCCGGCGCTGCGTCGGGAGAGAGGGTCGCCAGAAGCCCCAAAGACCCACCCACCCCTCCGCGTGCCACTGGGCTCCACGGACCTCGGCCGCCGGGGGCCGCTCGCAGGAAACTTTCTGCTGCGCTACGAGCTGCTCCCGGGACTCGTCGGCGCTGCAGCCGCACGGCGCCGCCTCGGGCTGCGCTCCCTGCAGCAGAAGGTTCTAAAGCTTCCGAGCAAAGACCCGAGCGGCGGCGCGGGGGGCGCTGCTGCTACTTTGCTCGCGCCGACCCCCCCGCCGGGTTGAGGAGGGCTGCGGCGGCGCGGCTTGCTCCACGCCAACAGCCACCTCCGCACTGAACGCCGCGGAGCTGGGCTGCGGGGTCCAGTTGTGATTACCGGAGTGGAGGAGGAGCCATAATTTTAAATGCACGGAGAAAAGAGCTACAGGGGCTGGAAAAGAACCCCGAACTCAATGCCACTCGCACCAGAGAGGCCGGAAACGCACAAAATAAGGCCCCCTCTGGCTCCCCGCGTTTAAAATACACGCTCCGCCTCCCCCGGCCCCCTCCCCTCTTTCCTTTCTGCCTTGCTCGGTGTGAAAATGGACCCAGGGACTCGGAGCTTTGGCAAAGATTCCAGAGGGTCACGTGGGGAAGGGGAAAAGCTGGGAGGGGGATGGTGAGGGGAGGCCGAAAGAGCAACCTGATCCCGGTATTCGTTCTGCTGGAGTTCAGATTGCCTTTGTCTGGAGTGGGATCAAAAGTGGTCACACCAGGAAGGGGTGGGGGGAAGATGGCGTGGTCTTTGCTCAGGCACAGCTGGTGGCCTGCGAACCAGGTCCACACCCCTCACTTAGGCAGAGACCCATTCCGGAGTGGGTGTGCCCACATTCAAAGACCCTGGCGCTGCCCTCATCCCACATCCCGCCACTCCTGCTGCACTAGATGCGAGAGACGGACCTGATCCATCTTCCTGGCTCTGGGACCCTCCGGTCTTCGAATCGAATCGTGGGTTTATCCAGCAGCCTGGGAGGATCTAGGTGTGTGTGTCCTAGTGGGGCTCCCCACCACGAACGCACCTTTATCCCTCCTCGACACTGTCTCGGCGCAGTGGCTCCAGCCGCGCCCCGAAATGCCAATGACTGGGAAGTAAATGTCAGGAGACTTAGTGCGCACTTACAGAGCAGAAGCCTTGATTCCCGGTCAGGACTGAGTAATGGCAGCTGTGGGTGTTTGTTTGTTGGACCAAATAAAAATAGGTGGTCTAAGGTTGAATAAGCATTCTATAAGATGAGAATAGTTGCATCTGAGAGATGCTGGCTGGCTTCTGAGTGGCACATCCTGTGTCCCTCAGTTGACCTGAGATGGCAAGATTGTTCAAGGAGTAGAGTTTGTCTAAGCATTGAAAGAGAAGAGGTGAAACAAATGGGGTCCCACTTTTAACTCATTAAGTTATGACTGACAGCACTGATTTTTGAGTACTGAGAGGACCCAGAGGTTGTGCAACGGCTCTCAGTCTCTCCTGGGCTGTGGTGGCCTCAGGGACAAAGGCTGTTTATCAGCTTTGTATATCTAAAGCACATAGTAGATGCTCATTAAAAGTCTGTTGAAAGAATGGACTGAGCAAAATAGTAAGTCCCTCCTAGCAGTGGCCATGTCTGGTGGGGTTGGATGTCTTAAACCCCCCCAAAAGAATCCCCTCTCCTTTTTTACTTAGAAAGTTGACATTTTCTCAGTTCCTTGTAAAGTATGGTAAAAAACAGCTTCAGCTTCAACACACTCTGTCAACCACATCACCACTTCTATCCTCTCCTTATAGAAATTTTGTAGTCACCACTGACTGGGAGTAACTTAGACAATTTATTCTGTGAAGAATCAATTTGATTTTATTTTTTTAAAATTCATACAATCATGGCACTCGAATTATTCTCAATAAGACATCTGTTATTTTTATGCTAAATGCAAATATGTTACTTTTAAAAAATGAAAGGAGGGAAAGGAGGGGGAAGAATCACACCACCAAGTTTCCCCAAATGTATTATATGCTATATTTATGTATAACATCCCCCCTCTACCACCAGCCTAGCACAGGGGCATGCACTGGCTCTCTCCAATCATCCTCCCTTTACCCTAATTATGTAGAGAGCTAGCTGGTAGCCCCAGAGTTCCTGTGCCAAGATCCTTAGATGACCAAATGGTTGAAAGGATTGACCAATAATTCAGTAATATTGGGCATATCTTGTGCTCTTTTGGCCTTTAAATTGAGATATTGGGAAAAAATTATATTTGCATAATTTATTTCAATATGATGGAAGTTTAGTAAGCATTTCATAGGTATGCAACTACCCATAACTAACTTATCTCTGTGTAAGCTAACCTCTGCCTATGAGTAATTGTTTCTACAACCAATACTTCCAGTGACAGGGAGTTGGCAGTTCACTAGCCAGAGATTTTTTTGGGTCTATATCATCAGTGCTCTTCATTCACATGTCTGGATTCCACAACTTCTTTTAATATGTCCCACAATATCTCCTTGGCTTAGCTCTGTTGCCATTTATTGACATTTCCCTGACCTTTTGCTGTCTGTCTTGAGGGACTGATTTATCAATTCCTGCTGTAAATGATAGTGATAACAACAGTAACAGCTAACACATATTGGATACTTTGTTCCTAACACTGTATGCTTTCCAATTGAGTCCTCCAATAGGCTTGAGGTAGGTACTATTATTATTTCTA
The DNA here is from genome assembly GCF_014108415.1 of Molossus molossus. Classification (NCBI taxonomy): domain Eukaryota; kingdom Metazoa; phylum Chordata; class Mammalia; order Chiroptera; family Molossidae; genus Molossus; species Molossus molossus. The sequence goes on along the minus strand of NW_023425344.1, from coordinate 57,407,378 downwards.
TTTATAGGAGAAATAAATGATGTCCAGAGAGTTAATTAGACAGCTAATAAATGACAAAGCATATTAATTACAGCAAGCAATCCTAGCTGCAATAATAGGTAAACCCCCAAAATACAGTGTCTTAAAACAACAAAAGTTTATTTCTCACATCCTGGCCCCTGGCCATAGATGGCCCATGACACTGATGACTTCTTGTTGCTAGGCTCTTGTGGAACTCTTGCACTTGCTTCTGCATCAGGGCAAGAGAGCAATAAAGGTATTGCAGTCCCTAAGGGCCTCAGCGAATGTGGCAAGAATAAGTCACATGACCCCAAGCTGACAGCAAGGAGGGTGGGGGCCCACAAGGGAACACGTGGATGTTTAGTGAGCACTAACTGGACTGCTCCACTCCAGAGCCCATGTTCTCAACTCTCTTAACTCTCCTTAGCTACACTACCTTGCTTTCAGCAAAGCCCCAGGTGGAACCTTCCCTACAAACACTCCAGCTTTGCTAATCTTTGCTTTGCAGATGCTCTATTGTTTCTTCAGCCTGTCTTTACTCCACTTTCCTGCTCTTCCACTTTGCTCTTCTTTCCCCTACTCCCTCCTGTCCCCCTCTCCCTGCTTCTCACTGTCTTCTTTCTGTACAACCCACTCTAAGTATTGAGTCTTACATCTTTCTTCCTGTATGTGCCTTCTCTGACCTTTCACCTGCTCCGGCAGTGTTCCTGCAATATTAGTGCATTTTTTTCTGGCTTGTCACTTTCAGCATGTGACAATATTTGTTGCTTTCTTTTCTGCTTCAAGTATTATATCAAAAGAATAGTCAAATAAAGCAGAGTATAAACTTACGAGTTCTGCTATAATAACCCCTCCACAAGATATCCATAGCAAATACATTCCAACACTTTTCTGTGCTTAACAAATATAACTATTTTTATAAAAATAGAGTCAGAGTTTACGTACTATTTTGTAACCTGCCTTTTTTTCTCCCACGGAACAAAATAGCTTAGGCCACAAGTTTCTAAGCCAAATCACATTGATCTACCTCATTCTTAAGTGCTGCTTGGGTTTACAGTGTATGGATATGTCTTTACATATTTAGCCAAACTCTTTTGAAGAACATTTAGGTTGTTTTCAATTTATTGCTGTTATAAATAATACAGCACTAAAACGTCTTTTAAAAGGTTCTTTGTGCACTTACCTAATTATTTCCCTGGGATAAACTTTTGTAGGTAAAATTGCTGGGTCAAAGGCATGCATATTTTTCATTTTCATACCATCATTTAATATTTTAAAATTCAAAAGGTAAAATAGTATTTTGCTTAACACCATTTATTTACTTCATCACCTCAGGCATATTAACCTCCCTGAACCCCCGATTCCCTGTCTATGAAATGGACATTATATTAGTGCCGACCTTATAGGACGTTAGTTTGCATTAAATAAGATAAAAGCCCTTAGCACCAAACCTGACACACGTTAGCCACTTCACAGTTGTTAGACAAGTGAAATACAGGTATTTTTTAAATCTGCATTCCTTTGCTCATTAGTAAGGTAAAACTTTTTCTTATTGTATTTCTGTGTGTGTGTGTGTGTGTGTGTGTGTGTGTGTGTGTAGGGTTTTTAATATTATGTAGAATTATAAGGTGTCTTTATATTCAGGATGTTAATCCTTTTCTATGAATGTGGACATTGCTTTACAAAAAGGGGGTGGCCATCGACCATTTGTTTTTGTGGGAAATGATAGTTCCTCCAGTAGTGTCACTGGAAGGACATGCAAGACCAAAATCAAGGAAAAAAAGGCTTTTTATCTAAAACTCTCTTCCTGGGATAAAATAAACTTGTTTTTTTGTTTGTTTATTTCCTCGTTTTATCTTCCCCACTTGGGACAGCCCCCCAATTCTTGCACACTGTTCAGTCCTGGCAGTTGTGGCAAGCCAGGGTCTTTCCTCACCGGTAGTGCCCCCCACTAACCAGTTGTTAGTATTGTTACTGCTACCCCTGTTCCTACCATAACAACACAGCAGAAAGCCAAACATCAGAGGCCACTGAAAACGCCAAATGGTCACAGCAGCCAATAAAGGAAAGCAGCCAGGTCATCTCAGCACAGTTAATCAATTTCTCTTCTGCACAGATCACACTGGCTTTTGTTTTGCAAATAAAAGTCCTATAGTACTGGACCTGATTGATCCTGCACTTTACTAGTACATACTTCTAGATTTTTTTAAAAAAACTTCATTTGCTGTTCTCTGTGTATCACCATTTACCTTCTAGTTACACCTTGACCACCTTGAATAACCTAATTAGGTCATCAGTACTGGTCATAAATACAATGCAGTCAGAGCAATTAAAAAAATATGGAAAACTTTATAGGAAACTTTCTTTTAATTTTACTAATCACTCAAGTCCTCGGGCTGAGATATATATTACCATTCGTATTTTTTCTACTGAAAGGACTCAGAGGAGACCAAGTATAAAGAGAAGAGGTGAGAGAAAGGCAACAGGAATTCCAACTATTTTTTGCTTTTGCTTCAGAAGAGAAGGTATTCTAAAACAGACACCATCTCTGCCCCACTCCAAGTTAAACAAAGAAATATTCAGAACAATTTGCAACACAGAATATGTTGAGAAAATTATGATTTCCCCATAAAATGGAATATTATACAGAGATAAAAATGATACCTTAAACATATATTTATTGACATGGAAAGATGTTTTTAAAATATTGTATGGTGAAAAGCATAGGTTGTAAGATAATAATATAATGTTACCATGATTTTGCTTAGACATATGTACCTTCATACATTTATACACATATCCACACATACATATCTCAAAGGATATACACCAAATATTATTTCTGAGATTCCAGGTGATTTTAATTTATCTTTTTCAGCTCATCTATATTTTCTCATTCTTCTACATAGAATACATATTTAATTGCACACTGTGAAATTATATTGGAGGCATTTTCAAATAACGGAATCAGCAAATTCAAACTGGCTTAAACTATACATGGCATTTATTGTCCATCATAACTAGAGTCTAAGGCTAACCTTAGAAGACCTTCAGATTGAGTTTAATTTAGTACTTTAATGATGTCATAAAGGACTTGAATTTGTCCTTTCTCTCCAATCTGCCTTTGTTATAGACATTACTAGTGCTCACCAGCATTTCCAGGATACATGGGATATCACATTTTCCCAGTCCTCTCATAGCTATGTGGGGCCATGTAACTAGATCTTGACTTGCATTGTCCAATACAGCAGCCACCGTCCACATGTGGCTCTTGAACTCTGGAAAGGTGACTAGTCCAAACTGAGATGTACTGCAAGTGTAACATGGACATCAGATTTCAAAGACTTAGTACACATAAAAAGAGAATGTAAACTAGATAATTAATATTTTATATCAACTACCTGTTAAATGATAGTATTTTGAATATATTGTGTTAAATAAGATGTATCAGTAAAATTAACCCTACCTGTTTCTTTTTACTTTTTAAAATGTGCATACTAGAAAATTAGGTTTGCATATGTCCACATCTATGAGAATGGTTAAAAAAAAGATAGCATCAAACACTGTCAAGCAGAACAACTGAAACTCTCATGTGTTTTGTTGGTGTTAATGCAAAATAGAGCAGACACTCCAGAAAACAGTTTGGCAGTTTCTTATAAAATTAAACATGAAGTTACCATATGGCATAGCCATCCCACTCCTAAATATTTACCCAAGAAAAATGAAGACTTATGTTCACATAAAAACCTGTACTTGAATGTTTACATTGGCTTTGTTAGTCACCAAAACCCAGGAACAACCCAAATGTCCTTCATCTGGGAAATGAATAAACAAACTGTTGTATACTCATACAATGGAATACTACTCAGCAACAAAAAGGAACAGACTACTGATACACACCATAGCACAGATGAATCTCAAATGCATTATGCTAAGTGAAAAAAGCCAGACCTAAAAAACTACATACTCTGAATCCATTTATGTGACATCCTTGAATGACAAAACTGTAAGCTCAGAAAACAGATCAGAGGTTGTCAGAGGCAGAGGGTAGGTGGGGTTTGACTACAAAGGACACAAGGTCATTCTGGAGAGAGATGGAACTGTTCTAAAACTTGCTTGAAATGATAATTACATGACTGTGTATTTGTTGAAACTCACAGAACTGTACACTAAAATGGGTAAACCTTACTGTTTATAAATTATACTCTTTAATTTAAAGCATGGAAAACAATCAAATCTTAGCAAACAAGCATTACCTCCAAATCTGGTAATAACAATAATAATAAAGTTAGTGGAAAATTTACACATATGGATCACATAATATTCCTGTCAGAGAACACTATTTTAGACAATGGGCTATGATACTTTGAGGCCAAAATAACTACAGCAATGCTCCCTTCCCCTGATTCCGTGAAGTCTAAAGCTTCTGGTGGCAGCATAATGAGATGGTGAACCCTCAATAAGCCCAAGTCCCTCAGTCACTATTTAGAACAGAGGCCTCTGCCAACATTCATTGGACAGATGATGTGAGACATAAACTTTATTTTTGTTAAGCAACAGAGATTTGGGGATTGTTTGTTACATAAGCATAAGCTAGCCTATCCTGAAGAATACTGCCGCTCACTATGTCAGCTTCACCTTCCACTGAGATCATACTTTTAGATGCAAAATAACTGCCAGCAATTCTCAGAGCAACATGCATTTATTTGTCCAATCTACAGAGGGTTAATGCAAAGATAACTTAAAAAAGGAAGGAATCTACTTTCTTGTGCACCCCCAGCAAACATTTCCTTGTGTTTATTGGCCCACATTCTCTCCCATGCTCATCCCTGAATCAACACATTTGACAGAGTATGAGATTTCACGAACCACCTAAGACCTGAGTCATCAAAAATGCCCCACCCCTACAGTCAGGAGTATAGTTAACGTCCCCCCAAATTAGGGTGACTAATTGGTTGTCCAAACCAAGATGCTTTAGAGAATATTAGAGAATGTATTAATAATCATGCCAGGATAACAGACACAAACCGGAGCTCCCAGAGTACATGGCCTCCTGGGGAAGATGTGAGGACCTGAATGAAAAGTTAGTAGCTAGTAAGAGAAAGTGGAACGGATATTGGGGAGATAAACATGATGACCATTTTAAAAAATATTTTAAACCACATACATACCTACTTGTCTTAGTCCCTTCAGGCTGCTATAATGAAATAACATAGAGTGGGTGGCTTATAAACAACAGAAATTTATTGTTCTCATTTCTGGAGGCTGAAAGTCCGAGATGAAGACACAGGCAGAGTCAGTGGTTGGTGACAGCCTGCTTTCTGGTTGATAGATAGCTGCCTTTTTGCTGTGTCCTCACATGGCAGAAGGAGTGAGGGAGCCCTCTGAGGTCTCTTTTATAAAGACACTAAAACCACTTACAAGGGCTTCAGCCTCATGATTTAATCACCTCACAAAGGCCCCACCTCCAAATGCCATCACACTGGGAATTAGGTTTAAACATATGAATTTAGGGGGATACTAGCATTCAGTCTATATCACCTACAAAGAAAACAAAGAGCCCCTGAGGTAATAATTACCATGTACTCTCTATGAGGGAAAACTCAGCAGACTGCAAAATTTGCTTCTGAATCCAGCCTGTTATCAAGATATTCTTTCCCGGGTAACACAAGACAATCACCATGAGAGCGCTCAAGCCTGCTGACGTGTTCTGGGCTGCCTCCCATCTCAAGGCTTTTTAAAGACCTCAGAGCAGAAATGACGAACAATACCTTCTCAGAAGTAAAATCATGACTTTGAGATTATTTTCATTGCAATCCAAAGATACGGGCCTCTACAAACCAGAGAATGAGAAACTGGATTATCTCACTGAGCCCAGTAAGTAACACCTATGATGCAGTCTAAGTTCTAAGACTAACTGGTTGACTGCCTTTAGACAAGTCATTAATAGAGGAGATGTTTCTTCTAAGTCCTCATCTGTAGGAGGGAGACAATAATTTTTGGAATCGATTTATTAAACTGGGTTGTTTTGAGGCTCGGATTAAGAAAATGGATATGAAAATCTTTTGAAATAGTAAGAACACTATACAAGTGCAAAGTATGATTATTAAGAACTTTCAGCTAGGTCAGGCATTTTTATGTGCAAGGCAGATTTAAGGCTATGAATAATCATTCTATAGTAATTGGATATGTAAATGCTCTCAGAGGTCTATTTCAGCAGGCTATTCAGATAAATCAAAACTGATGATGATGATGTTGATGAGGACATGATGATATTTCTCTAATCGTGAATGAGAAGTAGAGAGCAAAGATAATGATCTCACACCTTGATCCATGGAAAAAGACTAAGTACCTTTTAGCATCTTTATTTGTTAAAGATTCCCAGTAATGATATCATCAGAGGTGCAACTTTTACTATCAATGGGAGTCTGGTATGTTTGCTCATACTAATCCATTAGCATTTAATTTTGCTGTTTTTCTCTTTTATCCTATGACTACCTAGTAACAGCTGAGCTGCAATATGTCTGGTTTTGATACCTCTAGAGCAATTCAATCTTAAAATGAGTGTGGACTTTGAAAAGACAGGGAAGAACCGGCCGTGGTTCTCAGGGGAGTCCCTTGGCAGACAGGCAGTCCTGACCTGCTGTCATTTTTAGGAGGTTATAGAGTTGAGAAATATTTCCCTTGTGGGTACAGGACAAAAAGAAGGTGGGGAAGCAAACAGTGAAGAGCCATGATCCTGTGTCCCTTCACATCTTTTTTAGAACCAAAAAGTATACAGCATTTGAAAGTGCCTCAGAGATGGGAGAAATGTCCGTAGCTCCTTGAGATGATCCCTTCTGGTCAGCTTCGTCCTCCTCCTTCAGAATCCACCATTACGCTTCTTCTCACCAAGTCGTATCAACATGGATCTGAATCAATGACGCTTCAAACATAGTATCAGTATAGAAAATTTAACTTGCAATGAATATAGCCAAAGCTTTTTATAAAAATGAAAAGACATGTGCTGTCTTAATTGACATATGAGGCTACAAAGAAGAGAGCCCACTCTAATAAGTAAAGGGAAAGAGTTTCGTAAAATGCAATTAATTTCATAGGTATCCGAGAACAGAATGTGATTTAGCATGGCCAGAACATCATGATATTTTTGTACTCTCCTCTTCATAGAAAAAAAAAATGACAAATAAAAGTTTTCTACCCTGATATTTTTTTCCAAATGTATTTGAAAAAGAGGGCAATTGTTTTCTTTCCCTCCCTCCCTCCCTCCCTCCCTCCCTCCCTCCCTCCCTCCCTCCCTCCCTCCCTTCCTTCCTTCCTTCCTTCCTTCCTTCCTTCCTTCCTTCCTTTTTTCTTCTTTCCTCCCTCCTTCCCTCCCTCCCTTCTTTCTCTCTCTCTCTCTTTCTCTCTCTCTCTTTCTCTCTCTCTCTCTCTCTCTCTCTCTCTCTCTCTCTCTCTCTCTTTCTTTCTTTCTTTCTTTCTTTCTTTCTTTCTTTCTTTCTTTCTTTCTTTCTTTCTTTCTTTCTTTCTTTCTTTCTTTCTGTACGTGCCCCTAGCGAGAACCAAACCTGGGACTCTCTGGTCCACAGGCCCACGCTCCAACTGCTGAGCCAAACCGGCCAGGGCAGGGGCAATTGTTTTCATCCACAATTGTCCTTATACATCTTCTTTTAATCTGAATGTACTGAAGGGCTTACAATAAGCTTTCCATTGAACTGGAAAGTTGTTTACATGATGCTATTTTACATACACCATCAAAAATAACCTCAGTCATTTTAATTTTTATTATAAGTATGGTGATTCCATAGTGGCTACCTACATCAATTAAAGATAAAATAACACTCTGATGGATGGACACATCAATTAGTATTATCTATGGCATGAAGCCCACCCAGAGTAATGCCTCTAACGGGAGCAGTTACAGAGGTCCCCAGCTAGCCTGCCTGCCCAGTGGCCATGTGCTTAGAAGGAATCTCACCTATGAGCATTTATCCACAGAGCTCTATAGTTAACTTACCTTCTGGAATCCCCAAACACACATACTCATCCAGGAAAGAAGCAACTAAAGTTTGCTGAAGAAATACATATCATCTACCTGTACTAGACAACCTGGTCCTGCCATAAATAAGAATGAACAACCAAAATCAAAACACATTTGAGAAAAGAGCCACAGCTTGAAGTAGAAATATAAAAGTGAACAAACAAAACAACTAATCCCTGAGTAAAAAGACATCAAGGGAGAAACAAGAAAACTTAAAAAGGAAAAAAAAAAAAAAAAGAATGTATATCCTCAGAGTTATTTGAAAGGACAGTATTTCTGAAAAACAAGCACTGGCCACTATGAAAAAGAGCAGTTAAAAACATAAAAGAGTTTTTGGAAAACTAAAATATGATTTCCAAAATAAGAACAACTTAATACAAGTTCTGAATAATAAAACATACATAGCTGCAAACTTAAATCAGTAGCCTGAAGAAACAAACAGAATATTTTCAAAACTTAGAGCAATAAAATATAATATAGCTCCAGGAGACCCAGTATCTGTCTAATAAGAGTTCTCAATGGAGGAAGCAGAAAAAACATAAGGAAAATAGTAGTAAAAGAAACAACAGGCATCCGTGCCGAAACATGGAAGCCTGAGTACATGTCCCTCTCCCCTGACTGACAGTGAGATAAACAGCTGATGTGGAGAGGCCTTGGGCCTTGGAAGATAGTGTGGCCCACTTAGGATTTAATGTCCATACCAGAGTCTGGTGGTTCAGCAGTTGTTTTTTCAAAACAAACAAACAAAATAGCAATTATCTGCCCCGAGGACATAGTCTAGCTGTAGAATGCTGAAGGCCTGCATTTTAGTTCCACTATAGTTGTTTGTCATGAACACCACAGAGCATCGTTCCCACCACTTACCTCAATATAATGGTCTGCTGGGTTCTTTGGGCCAAGCAGCTGGGCTGCTTACGTTGCCACAGGGCCCTGCTGGAGAACTCTTCCTTGCTGGGCATCCTACTTTATGATGGCGGTCTTCTGTGTGGCCCAGTATAGGGGTTGGAGCAGTATTCCCAGATGCAGAGTCTGCTGCCTCCAAACCCCAAAGAGGCCTACCAGGCATTGTATTTCCTTGTTCATGGAGGAAATAGCAAGATGCAATCATTTGTCTTTCATCTTGAAGGGACATCCTGACACACCCATGACGACCGAACTGCTGAAGTTTTGTCCAAGGTGATAGACTCTTGGATCTTTGTCGGGTTTACCTTCCACCATCAGGCACAGAGGTGTCTTTCCAAGGCCTCCAGTGTGCTAGCTACTTTTTGCTCCTCTGACCCTATTAGAATAATATCTTTGATGTAGCGAATCAGTTTGGGGGGAAGTCCACGTAATACATCTTTTCAGACTATATTATGATAGAAGGTGGTAGATTTAACATAGCCCTGGGAAAAACTGCAAATATGTGTTGTTGCCCATTCTATGTAAATGTTTTTTTTCTGATCGGAATGGAAAGGGATGCGTTTGCCAACGCAGGGGCCACATTCCCCGTACCTGAGGCCGCTTTAATCTGCTAGCAAATTTACATCCGACACAGCAGCTGCAACTGGGGCTACTGCTTAGTTTCGTTTGTGATGGTCTGTGGTGATTTTCTGTGATTCATCAGGCTCCTTTTGTGGCCAGACTTTTAAATAAAATGGATGAGTATTAGTGTAGGTATTCTATCACTTGTAAATTTTCTTTCTTTTTTTTTTATCCTCACCCAAGGACATTTTTCCACTTTTTGTTCAGGTAGAGTGGGAGGGAGAGAGAGAAACAGAGAGAGAGAGAGAAATATCAATGTGAAAGGAACACATCGAGTGGCTGCCACCCGCACAACCGACCAGGGCCGGGGACAAACTACAACCGAGGTACGCGCCCCTAGCGGGAACCGAACCCGGGTCCCTCAGGACCGCAGGCTGACACTCTAACCACTGAGCCAAACCGGCCAGGGCTCACTTGTAAATTTTCTATCACCTCTGTAACAAATTGCTACAAACACGTTGGCTTAAACAACAAAAATGAATTATCATACAGTTCTGGAAGTTGAAGTCTAAAATGAGTCTCACTGGACTAAGATCAAGGTTAGCATTCCTTCTGAAATCCATTTCCTTGCCTTTTCCAGCTGTCAAAGGTTGCTCTCCTGGAGCATGGAATCCCCCAAGCTAGCGAGAGTTGGTCAAGTCTTTTCTCACATTGCATCACCCACCCTGACACCTTGTCTCTTCTCACTCTTCCACACTTGAAGTGAACTGATTAACAACCTTACTTCTCCCTGACATGTTATATAACACAGCCACAGGTTCCAGGAACTAGGACCTGGACATCGTTGGGGACACTATTATTATGCCCACAAGAACTCCTCTTTCCCGAGAGTGCAGTTACTTGAATAAATGGCCACATCCTTTGGAGAAGGACTGGGAGAATCATTACTGTGATAACTATCGTGGTGTTGCAGGGTCTTCTTCCTGTGGATCCAGCCTCCTCTTCAGTCAATGCGCTCCAGGTTGAAAATCTGGTCCAGATCTGGATTCAGGCAAAGTATCGTGGCTTTTTATTGTACCAATTGCTCTCAGCCTTCTTTCTGGTCATTTGTCCTCAGTTTGTTATGATGAAACACACTGAGAAGTACCTATGTTAGCTCTCTTCTGTTTCGCCCCTAGGGTCACTTGCTTGATTAATCATCCATGCAACTCTCTTCAGGTCAGATTCCCTTGGCTATTATTCTCATCCTGGGGATCATTACAAGAATTGCATCCACCTGACCTCTATTGTTTGGATTCCTATCAGCCTAGTTTTATAATAGTCTCCTCCCACCAGTCCTGGTTTACAGAGAGACTGCACAAATATTCTTAGTGACACTGGCACTGTGTCACGGTTCTCTGTGGCCTTGGTAGGTCGTATGTGCCCTGAGTGCACCTGTGGAAGATGATGCTCCAGTGAGTCTCATGGCCACACATGGCCACCCACTTCAGCACACCCACTTCCTTGGGTCTTTTGATCCCTTCCTCCATTGTTTCCCCACAGAAATTCAAGTTCATATATATATATATATGAGCCATCACTTTTTTTATACTTCTAGAAGCATCCTCGTAGCAAATCCATACCATCTCCTGGGGACTTTGCCAGAGCATTAAACCCTGTATTGCAGGTGCATGCTTTCAAATTAATAAACTCTCCACTATTTAATCTTATGTCCCTGTCCTCTAATCAAGGCCCCTCAACTCAGATCCAGTCTCAGAGTAGCAGCTCCTGGCCAAATTTACTGCTCCTCTAGGATCTAGGCCCTTTCCTCCCTGATCAGGCCCAGCTGTGGATAATGCATGCAACTCAGGATGCAGACCTAATGTCCAGGAAAGGATGTGGAAGTAGATTCTTTTTTTTTTTTTAATCCTCACCCGAGGACATTTTTCCATTTTTTGTCCAGGTAGAGTGGGGGGGCAGAGAGAGGAACAGAGAGAGAGAGAGAAACATCGACGTGAAAGGGACACATCGAGTGGCTGCCACCCGCACAACTGACCAGGGCTGGGGACAAACTGCAACCGAGGTATGTGCCCTTAGCGGGAACCCAACCCGGATCTCTCAGGACCGCAGGCCGACGCTCTAACCGCTGAGCCAAACCGGCGAGGGCTATGTATATATAATTGGAAGTAGATTCTTAAGGAACCACATGTTGTCTTGCCTGGAAAGGCCTCTGAATTTTCTTCAGACAAGGGAGAAATGCTAATTTTTAATATAGTGGGGTAATCTACTGCTGCAAAATCAGAGAATTCTGGGGGCTCAAAACCTGTTCAGATGTCCCTATCCTAAGGTCCTGACCTTGGCAAATTAAACCTGCCTTTGTTGGAAGTTAAACATTCTCTGGAGTTCAGCCACTTATCTCTCCCTGAGTCTGGTCCACAGCTTTCTCTACAAGAGACAGGGGCCTCTTTGTGAGTTTAGAGAAAGACCCTCTGCCATACACACTTGCTTTCCTATTGCCTGTTAATGCCTGCAGCTTGTCCTTATCTTTTTTTATGAGAGTGGTTTAACATGGTAGGCTTGTTAATTCAGATGGCTGGACCCTATCTCCAGAGTTTCTCATCCTGTAGGTCTGTGATGGGGCCCCACAATTCGTATTTTACTCAAGTGTTAAGTGGCTGCTGCCACTTTTCTTTTTTCATTTATCTCTAGATAGAGCGGGAGGGAGAGAGGGAGGAAGAGAGAGAGAGAAACACCTGATGTGAGAGAGACACATTGAGTCGTTGCCACCCACATGACCCCAAGTGGGGCCGGGGACAAACTGCAACCGAGGTACATGCCCTTAGCGGGAACTGAACCCGGGACTCTCCAGCCCGCGGGCTGACCCTCTAACAACTGAGCAAAACCGGCCAGGGCGATGCTGTGCTTTGAGAAGCATTCATCTAAGGTATCAAGGGCTTTTAGCATCCAATCCTATCGCCTTTAGAGTTACTATTTCTCTTATACTACTCATATGCCTGATAAATTACATTATCTAGTATATTCCCTTTCACCAATATCCCATTGCACTTCACCATCCATGACAATTTTACAATTGCACCTTGTGCCAGGGGCTATCTGCACTCTACCCCCCACCAGTGATGGGGTCTTCATTGCCAGGTGGCCAACAAATCATCTATCTCCATATCGCCTGCTTTCTCATAAAACTTCTGCCACCAACTCTTCTAAGTTAGGTTCTCTTCCAGCAGATGTTAAACCCAAGTTTAGTAGCAAGCTATACTTTAGGAATCATCTCAGAGAGATAAAACAGGACTAGGCAGAACAAATTAAATTGTGATGAGGGCCAGACAAAGCCTTGGCCAATGCTACTGGAACTTCTGCAGCATATTGACTTCCCGACAAGACAAATCACGTGGGACCGATATTGCTGGGCTCTTATATCCTCAACGCAACAAGTCATTGAGTGGGAGTCATCTTAGGAAGCCATGCTTTTGAGTGAGGCTTCTCTCTGCCGCTGAGCCAAACACCAAAGCAAGAGGCTGCTTGTTGACTACTTGGGCAAGAAGCTCTTCCAGGAAGGGGAATAAGGGTGGCACATCTCCACGTGACCACAGGGAAATTAAAGGGATTATGGAGAGACTCTAAGTTTTTACTCTGTGTACTACTAATAACTGAACACATTGAGTATGTATTCAAATATAACTTGAATTATTTTTAAACAGTTTATAAAATAATAAAAGAAATTTCCTTTGAGCCATGGAAAAACAGAATGTTAAGATTTAGTCCCAAGCAGAAACAATGAAAACACTTAATATCATTCAAGTAAGATTTCTCAGCCTTGGGAATAAACTTACTTTTAAAAAATAGTGCTAACTGATCAGGACTCAGATGGGTTTATACTTTCATCTTCACGGAATGCAAAAAGACAACGGAATAATTTCTGTGGAGTTCTAAAAAAAGGGGATTCTGAACCTAAAATTTTGTACAAAATTTTATATAAAGGCAACTACCTCATTATTGAAATGTGAAAACAAATGAGAAATTTTTATTCAGTTGCTAAGTATTTCCTGCTCAGTCAATCCTTCTAAAAACCTTCAAGACCTATTTCTACAAATAAATTATCTAAAAAATAGCATGGCATGAGATACAAGAAATAGCATTGAACAAAGAAACTAATAAACTTATAGATTAAGTATGAAGAAATACTACTATGGACATAAAACTTGATAAAGAATTATTTAAATATCATGAAAATAAAACAACTATAATAAGAATACCTCAAAAATATAATTAAAATTAAAAATGATTTCAACAAAACAGGTCACTTTAGTGGAAGGGGGAGGGAGTAGAAACATACCAAAGATTGGGTCTTGTGGAAAAGGTTACAGTTATTTTGATTCCAGGGTAGATTTGATCAGGGATGGGCTCATTCTTGATTCAGTTTTTATTGCTAAACATGTGAGTGCTCCTACTAGCCAGCTAAAGTCACCTGCTCATTTCTGTGATGACGGAGGTGTGGGCATTGTGACTGGGAGCCTCACATGGAGTGAGGGAAGAAGTTTCCTAATGACACAAAAGAAGGGAAACTAGAAAGCCACACTTTATAAATACCCCAGACCACAACAAATGACACTTTCCAAGTCACAAAAGGCAAAATAAAGACAAAAAGAATCTGCCCTGGCCAGTTTGGCTCAGCAGTTAGAGCATCAGCCCGCAGACTGGAGAGTCCCAGGTTCGGTTCCCGCTAAGGACATGTACCTCGGTTACAGTTTGTCCCCGGCCCCAGCTGGGGTCGTGTAGATGGCTACCAGAGGATGTGTCTCTCTCACATCAATGTTTCTCCCTCTCTCTCTTCCCCGCCTCTTCCTCCCGCTCTATCTGAAGATAAATGCAAAAATGTCCTCAGATGAGGATTTAAAAAAGAATCAGATCAGCCTGGCTGGTGTGGCTCAGTGGTTGAGCATCGACCCACGCACCAAGAGGTCACTGGTTTGATTCCCGATCAGGGCACATGCCCAGATTGTGGGCCAAATCCCCAGTGGGGGGCATGCAGGAGGCAGCCGATCGATGTTCTCTCTCTCATCGATGTTTCTATCTCTCTCTCCCTCTCCTTTCCTCTCTCTAAAATCAATAAAAAAAAATTTTTAAAGAAAAGAATCAAATCAGCAAATACTAGGAAATGTGATTTTTAAAAAGCCAGTGAACATAGTAAACCAAAAGCATAAAAGATGATGGTTAAGAATAAAATTAAAATATCAGTAATATAATAAATATGAATAGATAAGGATTCCTTTTAAGGAATGGAACTTATCTATACTGTATTTATAAGAGATATATCTAGTACAAATGACACCAAAAGTTTAAAAATAAAGAAATGGCTATATCAAAGGGATTCTAACAAGAAAATAAATATTGAGTGGTAGAACTAAATATAAAAACAACTGGGAATTCAAAGAGATAAAGCAGTAACTGAACAAAAGGAATATTTTATGTTGATAAAAAGTTACAAACCACAAGAAGATATTATATTCATGCAACTTAGTGGATCAAATTACATCAAAATGTATAAGGTGGGAAGTGTAATAAAAAGAGTAATTGACACAAACTACATCATAATGAATGACTTCAACATACCTCTTTTTGTATGACTAGATCAAGTAGAGAAAAAAACATGGAATATGTTTATTAATATAGATATAATAACTATAATATATAGTTATTAATAAAGATATGAGCACCTAATATGTGTGCTATTACAGAATCTCTGATGTGAAATTCAAAACAAATATAAACTCATGCCGTTAAAAAAAATAAGGGTCTCAAATAAAAAACTATTTGAGTTGTATAAATGTATAATTATCCTTGAAAACAGAAGTATAAGTAGAAAAAGAATCTATGAGGTTTTTAATTATTCTTGATCTTCTTTGTTACTGATTTAAGCTAATGGTATAAGAAGTACTTATATATTTATGCATGGGGATGGATGATCAGATAGATAGATAGATAGATAGATAGATAGATAGATAGATAGATAAATAAATAGAGAAGCTTTGAGAATCAATCCTCCAATAATTGTTTTATTCTGTACATCTACTCCACCTAAGACTATCTCAGAGTTTATGAACCAATACAAACCAATATAAAAATTGTATACATATGCATGGACTAGAAACATATCTTTTAAAATTATTTTTTAATTTTGCATCCTAAATAAAATAGTATTTTAAGTAAAGAAATATGAGCCAAGACTGATTTTCTTTGACTAAAGGACTTAGTTTTGGAGTCACTCAAATCAGCAAATACAGAGATAATGCAGATGACTTCTTGATCATACAAGCTGTAATGCTCTCACCATGGAGAGTATCAATACCATCAACATTCATGCTGCTCTACTGGGTCATAGGACATAGCTCACAATGGCAATACAGAATCCTCTTAAGTGACATAACTGGAAGCTACTTTATTTTTATTTATTTTTTTAAATCCTCACTTGAGGACACTTTTTCCATTTTTATCTTCAGATAGAATGGGAGAGAGAGAGAGAGAGAGAGAGAAACATCGACATGGGAGAGACACATCAACTGGTTGCCTCCCACACAACCCAGACCAGGGCCCGGGACTGAACTGCAACAGAGGCATGTGCCCTTGGCTAGAATCTAATCGGCAACTCATTGGTCTGAGGGCCAAAGCTCCATCACTGAGCCAAACCGGCCAGGGCAGGAAGCTATTTTAAAACCATGGAACACATTAGCAGAAAGGAATAAAAATATTTTTTATGTCTCAAATAGTATTAATATCATGAGCATTACAAATTCACAGACTAAATGATGATGAATTGAATTAGGCCTGGGTATTTTTGGTGGCAGTCGATCAGGTTTACCTTAACAAAGGCTTCAACAGTTTACTCTTCCCTCTCAGCAGTGGGTTTGAATCTAAACCCCTCCCACATCAGCTTCCCCTTTCACAGACTGTTCACAGTTAGCATCCTGCTGCTTAGCCGCAAAACACTACATGATACAGGAGCAGTAGTTCCTCTTCAGAAAGTCACCTTACAAACATAATACCAAGCTTTGTTCCTGTTTCACAGATGAGGAGTTTGATACAATGAGGGATAACTGATTTTCCCTGACTGGACTAGGCAGTGGATAAGTAAAAACGAGATTTTGTCAGAAGCAATTCACAGAGCACAGAAACCAAGCGTGGCAGGAAGAAGGGAACTAGACAATATCTCAAATAGATAAGAATGTAATGATGAAACTATGGATGGAAATTCTAGTGATGCCCATTGCACACATACAAAAATGTATTTGAATGAACATTTAAGAAACCTTTCTTAAGCCAGCAATATATCTTTTCTTTATTTGCAGAAACAAAACAAAACTTTAAAGAGGTCTGCACTTTGCTTCTATTTTTATGTTTGATAAACAACAAACTTTAAAAAGATTACTTGTGTTTCAAACACAGTTAAACAGAACAGTGATTTCCTATACTAACACGTGCATACACAGTCCTGGTTAATTAATGAAGGCAGTCAAATAGAGGTTAAAAATCTTGAAAAGAATAAGAAATATATGTACTACACTTTAGCTCAAAGTGGTGGAGACAAAACATTCTAAATTTTATAAATCTTTTCTTTATTTACTTAGAACCTTAAACTTTGTACACCAACTGTTTCATAAATCTTACCAAAATAGGAATAATAGATTTGATTCTGATGTTCTAGGTATGAAGATGGGGAGAAAAAGCAGAATGTAGGAAGTAACACAAAAATCAGCAGTGAAGACAATCTGGTTATTAACTGCTTTGTTATCTAATGTTTTCCTCTTTAAAGCGAGCAAAACAAACCAAAAAGTCAAAAAAAAGTTGAGTATCTTATATTGGACACTAGTTAAATTATTGAGAGAATGAAATGACATATAGAAGAATTTTGATTCACTATCAAGTTCCCTATTCCTCCCTGAACTTTTCCAGTGTTTTTAAGCCAAAAATGCCCTGAGTTTTTCTGGATATCACTTCCTTTCTACATACACTGAGCTGTCGTCTTTCTAACAGAGCAATACCAAGTGACAGTCTCATTTAGACATTAAAAAAGATATTAGAAAAGCCCTGGCCGGTTTGGCTCAGCAGTTAGAGCGTTGGCCTACGGTCCAGAGAGACCCAGGTTCGGTTCCTGCTAAGGGCACGTACCTCGGTTGCAGTTTGTCCTTGGCCCTGGTTGGGTCGTGTGGTTGGCAACCACTCGATGTGTCCCTTTCACGTCGATGTTTCTCTCTCTCTCTCTCTCCCTCCCGCTCTATCTGAACAAAAAATGGAAAAATGTCCTCAGGTGAGGATAAAAAAAAAAAAAGATTAGAAAAAAGCAATAAGCAAAGTTAAAAGTAATTTTACATATCCATGCATCACTCAGCTCTTTAGAAATTTCAGAAAAACTTATTGAAAGCAAATTGAAAAGGAGCATCTCCACCTAGCATCTTGGTTCCGATCAAGGAAAGACAATTTTTACACTTGGGATGAACTATAGTATGCATCTCCCTTAGACCTCCCAAATTTCTTTACACTTGTAAAGACCTCCCAAACATTCTTTACAAGTGTAGCGTGATGAATGAACATGTGCAGCATTGTGCATGCTCGGTTTAAAATAAAGACAATAACATAATCTCAGAATAATTGCTGTTAGAAGCGCTCAAAAATTAATTCTAAAACAGAACCTAAAAACAACAAATTAGATAAATTAAATAATTTTATTTGCTAAAGGTCAAAATGAACAAAATAACAAAAATATGTTTTGAAGTTATCAAAGCTAATAGATTTAATGCAGACAGTCACTAATAAATGACAAGCATCAACATGATGGGTATTGAGTACATGCTACTTTTGCATAAATGTGCAAAGTCAACAACAACATGTCAGTCCTCTGGTAAGCTTTACATATTGAGAGTTTTCTCCCCGTTAGAGAGATTTTACATTGTGGATTCAACTGCTTTAATAGATATAGGACTACCCAGATTTTCTATTTCTTCTTATACCAGTACTATTGATTTGTATCTTCCAGGGATTGACTATGCCATCTAAGCTTTACTGCACAAATTTGATGTGTTATTTCAAACTGTTTTTTATTTCTAATGCAATTTCTTCTTTGACTCATGGATTATGATGTGTTATTCAATTTATCAGCATTTGGTAATTTATCAGCATTTGATAATTTTTGTTGTTCATTTCTAGTCTAAGTCTTTGAAACCTACTGAAGCCTCTTTCATGGTTCAACACATTGTCTATTTTAATCAATGTTCCAAATGCACTTGAAAAATAAATATTCTATAGTTATTGGGTATAATATTCTATAAATGTTAATCAGGTCAAGTTGGTTATCAAAATTTCCTATATTCTTACTGTTTTTTTTTGTACATCATATCAATTAACAAGAATAAGGTGTTAAAATCTTCAAATATTATAGATTAAATATGATTAATTTATCTATTTCTCCTTTTAGTTCTTATAGTCTTTACATTATGAATTTAGAAGCTATATTGATAGCTGCATATATATTGAAATTTTTTATTATTTTCTAATAAATTGACCCTTTTATCATTACAAAATGCCCCCCTCCAGTCATACTCCTTGTTTTAAAATCTAGTTTTCTGATATTAATAGTTATACCAATTTTCTAATATGAGGGCTTACGTAATAGGTTTTTCCATCCTTTTTCTTGCAACCAATCTCTGTTCTTGTATTTAAAATGTGTTTCTTGTACATATAATGCAAATAATTGTGCATTGTCAATATCTTCTTTTAATTGTTATGCTTGATTCATTTATATTTATAGTAATTACTGATATGGCTGGATTTAGGTCTACCATCTTATTTGTTTATTATTTTCCCCATTTTTTGTTTTTATATTCTTCCTTTCCTGCCTATTTTTGGATTAAAAAGTTTTTATTCTACCAGTTTATCTACTCTTCTGTTTTGGGGGGCTATTTTTTTTGCTTTAGTTTTTTTTTTTTTTTTTTTGGTACATATTTTTAGTGTTACTTTATAGAATTTAATAAGAGTCATTAACGTCAGTCTTCCTTAAATTATTATTTTCCACTTTATAAATATACATTTTATTTGAGCAATTGTCATTTTTAATCTATTTCTCATATTATAAATCCTACTTTTATTATATTTATACTTGCCTTGTACAGTTAATAGTCTTTTAAAGATACTTTTAAAAATAATTGTAAGTATATATTTACCCATACATCTATCCTGTCTAATGCTCTTCATTTCTTCCTGCATATCTGACCTTTCCTCTAAGATCATTTCCCTTCAGACTGAAGAATCTCCTTTAGAACATATTGTAGTGTTATTCTGCTTTTAAATCCTTAGTTCTGTTTTTGGAAATGTCTATTTTGCTTTTGTTTTTCTAAAGATTATTTTCACTGAGCATAGAAATCTAGGTTGCTAGTTTTTCTTATACTTTAAAAATATCACCTAATTGTCTTCAGTTCTCCATTGTTCTTGATAAGAAATCTGATTGACTGATGTTACTATGAATGTAGTAAGTTTTCCCTTCTAACTGCTAAGATTTTTCTTTTCATCATTGGTTTCTAGCAGTTAGGCTATACTATATCTTTTCTTTTTATGTACATTTTTCCTATTTGGGTTTCACTGAGTTTCTTGAATCTTTGGGTTGACTTCATTTAGCAGCTTTTGAAAATTCTTGGCTTATGTTGTCTCTGATAAGACCTCTATATGGCTATCTTACTTCCCCCCCCCTTGTATGTAATGTGTCTTTTTTGCTCTGGCTGCTTTTAAGCTTTTATCCTATCTTTGGTTATTCAGCAACTTGATTATAATATATCTTGGTGTTATCAACCTTTTTATCTTTTGGGGGGCTCCTTGTGTTTACTAGATATGCAGACTTTTAGTTTACTTTAAATGTGGGAAACTTTTGGACATTATTTTTTGAAATAATTTTTTTCTACCCTTTCTTACTTCTGGGTATCAAATTAGATATTTGTTAGACTTATTGTTTTAGCCTTCTTTCAATGAGGCTCTGTTAAATTTTTGCACTTTTACCTCCCAATTTCCATTCAATCTTTATATATATTTAACTTCCTTCCTCGTTATGTTTATATTTTCCTTTAAGTCCTTTAGTGTGTTGATAACACTTGTACTGAAGCTCTTGTCTGTGAATTCCATTATTTTTATCATTTCTTCTCCTGTTACTATTGATTGATTTTTTTTTCTGGTTATAAGTCATATTTCATTGTTTCTTTGTGTATGCAATTGCTGTGACTGGAGTTTGGAATCTGAATATTACATTATTATCTCAACTTTTTTGTCTAGTGTTGAAATTTGTTGTGTCATTTAATTAAGTTACTTGAAGATCTGCTAGATCATTTTGAGGCTTATCTTTAAACTTTATTAGGATAGGTCTAGAGTAACCATTACACCAGGGCTGGTTTAGCCATACTACTAATGCATGATCCTCTGGATTCTCTATGAATGTCCCGGTAATTCAAAGTTTCTTCATTCTGGCTGATGAGAATTTAAATTTCTCCACCCAATGTTAATGCTGGAAATTGTTTTATTTATAGCACCCTTCTTGTTCTTTATTTGAACTCATGAGGGTTTCCCAAATGCATAATTTTGTATTCAGCAACTAATTCAATGGGGCCCCTGTTCATATTTGTTGAAGTTGTTTTGTTAGATAACTTTCTTTTCTCCACTCTTCTGTCCCACAAGTCCCAGCCACCTTAGTTTCCTCCAAACTCCAAAGTCTAGCCCTTCATTTCAGTGAGAGCATCATGCATGCTCTACTTGGGTTCTCCCTCTCTACATCATGGTCTAGAAAATGCTTCCAGGTGAAACTCAGGGCGATTTGGGGGCTCAGTTTGTTTCTTTCCCTTCTTTCGAGGATCACATTCTTGCACTGCCCACTGCCCAATATCTAACAGCCATTCCACGTATTTTGTTGAGATTTCTAGCTATGTGCAGTAGGAAGAAAAGTCTGGTACCAGTCCACCAAGTCCAGAAATGGAAGTCTATATTAACACTTTCAGTGTTAAAAAGTAATATAAGTAAATTTTTCTGGAAGAATTAAAGTTTTGTTAATAATTGTGTGGGATTTGAATTTTGATTTTTTTTTTTTTTTTTTTTGCTTGCTTTTCTTGCTAAGTTACTCTATTTATCTAGATTTTTGTAATCACTGAGAGTCCACTGTTTCCTATTTCTGGTCTGGAATACTTCTACTTATTTTACTTCTATTTATCTTAAAATCCCCTGGGTAGAATAAGACCATTTTAAAAACTATAATATTGATTTACAGTGATAGGTTCATGATTATCTCTTGGAAAATTGTCCACTGGAGATGTTGGATTTGTTTATCTTAGAACAAACACCAAGTGGCAGAGTCATAAGAGTCCTTTCAGAACATCTGTCCCACTATTCTAGTTTTACTCATAGGAAAATTGTGTTCTAGGAAAGTTTAGTTACTAACCCAAAATTTTCTAGCTTGTTGTTGGCAAGATTAGGGCCAGAATTCATATTTCCTGTCTAAATTCAGTTTTTGTTTTGTGTGTGTGTTTCTGTTTCTTTTACTTCATCACACTGCCTTCCTCATCAGAAGTGGAATTTGTGTAATAAACTTTCCCATTCAATTCATTTGCTTAATAAGATTAATATCAATAAAAGCAAAATTGCTTTCTCCAATTTTTTTAAATTATTGATAACTTCTGACATCGTTTTATTGTTGTTTAAGTCCTCTTTGTGTTTAATAAGTCAAAGAAGGAAGCCTGATGCCAGCTTAATCATCATACTCCTCCTGCTGGAAAGAGTCACTAACTACAGGCAGTAAGAAGGCATTCCGTCAAGACAGTGGCTGGAAAGGTTGTGCTAAATGCTCAAGTGGCAGACAGGTAGGTACAAAAGAGATCGGAAAGATAAGACTGCATATAAAAACTCTACTCTTCATCTCTGAAGCCAAAGATCTTTGCTGCTGAATTGTAGTCTGTATAAAGTATGTGACTCTGGGTCAAAAAATACTATTAGAATATTATTGAAGATGAGAAATCTGTGTGGTCCTTGCTGAAGATTAAGCTTACCTAGATATGCTAGCAATGTTTTATCATACTACAGAACAAGAAAATAAGAGCAATAGTGCTGACTGCCACATCACAGCAGATGATATCCAATGACACCTTTGTGGAAGGTTCCCTCTGAATTAGGACCTTGCCCTGGTCCTGATGTTTCCTACTGTGCAGCCTGCAGCCTACAGCCTACCCAGTCCCTTCTACTGGCTATTAACACCAAGCCAGTCTGCATCTATGTGGATTTTTTCTTAATTCTCTGTGCAGATAGCATAAGCTATTTTCAAGTCTCTTATAAAGAGAAAAAAATTCCATAGAATCCAAAGTGCACTAATTTTCATCATGTTAATAATTAATTTTTAAAAATCAGTAACTTGCAAGAAATGATTAAAGGCCTCCCCAGATACAAATTTATCGTCTTGGGTGCAATGTTGCTATTAACAAGGCTTAAAAATTGTTGTGTGTGTGTGCTTTTTTTAACTAGTTTACAAGGTTAGATGGTAAAGAGTAAATATTTTATTAAATTTCCCAGTTACTTATTGACTATCTTTCCCCCTGTCCCCTAATAATACTTGGCATTGCTTATGAAATAAACCAAATAATATATATTTATTTATAGTACTATGTCCCAGACTTCCCTAGCTCACCCCAAAGGCAAAGATATAGCCCCTTATTTTGTGTTATTACAATATAACTAGAATTCAAAAGTCAGAGGAATAGGAACCCTTTTAGAATAATAGATAATATCTGCTAACATTATTGAGCATTTACTGTAAGCCAGACACTGTGCTAAACACTTCTATTTACATGACCTTATTAATTCTCACAACAACCCCATGACTTAGGTAATACTGTTATCCCCATTTCTTTAATGAAGAGACCGAGGCTTGGGGTGGGTAACCAAGCCTGATGTCACGGAGGTAGTAAGTGCTGGAAGGCTGGCGTCAGCCTGCGATCCGTGCTTCTAACCACACTGTTCCTTACTCACATGCTTTTAGCAAGAACTCACTGCGCTCGCTGTGCGTAATGACAGACTCGTGTCAGGCCCTTTAGGTGGTGCAAAGTCTCTAGACAGTTTTCAAAGAACCAAGATAGGAAGTAGACAAAGCAGTCCAATGGATAACAGACAGTTCCGTTTCCTGAATGTTAGCTGCTATTACACACATTTCTGTCATACAAAAGGAAATATATTTGAATGCAAACCAAAGCAGATGATGGTACTCAAGAGAAATCCTCGAATGTTCTCTAGTTTACAAAGCAAAAGGTCAACCATTCGCAAATTCTAGTATTTTCTCTATTTTGATTATAAATTACTCAGGATGTTTGAGAATTACATTACATCACAGTGTCAAGACACTTGAGAACACTAAAGAATTATCAAATACCATAACAATTGCTGAATTTTGATGTCAGGAGTCATAGGTTCTAATCTCTGTTCAAGCAATAAGTTATGAATGACCTTGACCTTATTTGTAATATGAGGACAATAATGACAATAGTCATAAACTCATAGATGTGTTGACTGATAAGATAATCTATGCAAAGTGCTTCAGACCTGGGAAGGACTCAGCCAGAGTTGCCAGTTGTTAACAGTTCTGCAGCCCACTAGGTAAAACAGCCCAAATGGGACTTGTACATGTAACTAATCCCACCAGAGTTCCAAGTACAAGGGTTAAAGGCAATGTGTGTGCTTGGTTTGACTTCTGTGGTAGTGGAGATGTTTTGGAGTTTTCCACCCTGATTTGTCTTTTTCACTCCCACCAGTTAGACAGCATGGCACTAAAGAACTTGATTCAGTCTGCTGCAAAGAAAGAACATTTGCTTCTGAGTAAGTGATTGTCAAGGAAAACCACTCCAACCATTAATTCTGAAGGAAGAGCAGTATAAAAATTGCAGAGATGGTGATTGTGATGGAATTTGGGAGTCAAAGCAGCTCCTACTGGAATCTTGAAACCTACCAGGTAATCATTTGCAATCCTTGGGCAAGTTACTTAAACTATTTCCTCAAGTACTAAATGAGACTAATAATAATTATTTATTTTGCAGGACTATTGAAAGAAATAGAAATGATGTTTCAAATAGGCCTAAAACAGTGTCTGAGATGTAATAGTAACTAAGTAAATATAGGCAGAAACTCTATGTAATATGTAACTTTTACTATATGGCATTGATTTTACCAATTATATTAATGAAAACAATATTTATAATGATCTGATTTAGAGTTTCTGAAACATAAAGTTTCTATAACCATGAAATAATCTTGATGAGCATTTATGAAGATGTTTTATGTCAGACTTATACAGTATGAAAATTTTACTTGACAGAGGGAATATAATCCACCTGGTATTATAATAAGCTATCTTCTATATTCTTGGTTATAAACCTTAAGAATATATCCATGACTGGGAGAATAGGCTACCAACAAGAAAAGTGTTTAATTAAATATGCCCATCCCCAACTGTTATTCAAACCCAAGTTGTAGTGGTTCTGCCTTATTTAGTTCACGTGGGTGCATAGGAGTCGCATCTTTGCCGTCTGACTTCCTGTTGCATCATTGTTCTTTCTTTAGCTAAGTAAGATGGTCTGTCTCCAAGTTTAATATAACTGAATGAACCTGTGGCTATCAAGTAAGCACATTAAAAATATAGCCAATGCCTTTTGGGAATATCTGAGGCTGGTCATTAAATAACCATCCTGCAGCTCACAGTACCCAGAAATAGTACGTTGTATCCTATTACCTGAAAGGATTAAAAGAAAATCATATATCAGACCACATTAACAAGGTACAAAGACAGAAGGTTTCTGCAGTTTTAAATGACCTAAAACTCCCTCAAACCAAACCAAGGAGATCAAAGTTTTGGCCCAGCAACTTTGAATATCAGATGAAATGCCCTAGTTGGGTTAGTTTGATTATTCTTCTTTAGCCTAATTGTTTCTCTCTATCACCTTGTGCCATTAATGGAGAAAATTAATCTTTGAAGTTCTAATGGCTCAGCATTTTCAATTATTCATTCCAGCTAAGGAATTTTTTTAAGAAAAGCTCAGTGTTCTCAGTCACGATAAGCCTACCAACAGACATTGATATCCAACCTGAACTGCTACCCCCAAAACAGCGTCTCTTCCATAGAAATTTTTCTGAGGATTTAAAAAATTCATTCTGCTTATTTTCTTTCTTAAAGTCTAAACTCATAATCAGCTTAAAGCATAAAAATTGTTTACTAAGCATTTGAACAACTTTTTCCTAAGGAGTATTTTTAGAAAGGAGAGGGGTGGGAAGAGGGGAGCAATGTGGAAGAACAAATACTACAGTCTTTTTAGGACTAGTTCTATTATGAGCACTATAATCTAAAGTATACTGTGGACACTCTGGGCTAACCTATTATCAGGC
Organism: Molossus molossus; assembly: GCF_014108415.1. NCBI lineage: Eukaryota > Metazoa > Chordata > Mammalia > Chiroptera > Molossidae > Molossus > Molossus molossus. The sequence goes on along the minus strand of NW_023425344.1, from coordinate 57,381,439 downwards.
TAGAACTTAGAAATATACCAACCTTTTCTAATCTAAAAACAAAACAAAAAACCCTCTTGTTCCCAACATTTCCTTCCCTGCTCCAGTGTGGCCCTTTAATATTGAATAATTCTGCGAGTTGTCATCTACCTAGATGAGACAGCAAGGACGTGCTGGGAACCCATTGTCACTCTTTACAAAACAGGCTCTCAATGTTTAAGAAGACGTTTGGTGAAGATATTACCTCTGATGGCTATAGAAAAGCTCTGCTGACTTTGGCAAGACTGAATTGTTTTATTTTTCTCCCTGTAAAATGCATGCCCAGTCTTCACTTTAAGGGGGTATGCACTCACTAAATGAAGAAAGGGAGATTGCAGCTTCCTTTTTGCTATTCTTTACTCATTCAAGATTTGTAATTCCTCTAAGCAGTATCATGCTACAATGAGATCATTCAAACACAGGCAAAAGTCTAATATTTCAAAATCCCTATTTTGGTGAATAATTATAGATTCAAGGTGTTTTATTACTGCTTCAAAATATATTTAGGAAAAAGTCTCTGAAAACTGATGTTTCATCAATTTTCCCCTTAAAAATCTCCATTTTTGCAAACTCATCCAGTTTCTTCCAGACTCCAAAAATGTGAACATACTCTAAGTTATCATTCCTGTGAGTCGGGAGCATGGTGCCAAGGAATTCTATCCCCAGAGATGGAGTGTCTTTTTCTCTTTTAATTAATTAATTAATGTATTCATTTGTTTGTTTTGTTACAGATGTCCCCCTCCTTTTCCCCTGAGATGGAGTGTCTTAATCCCAGGTCTGGGAAGAAATACGTTGCTAAAAATGTTTTCTTTCCTCCAGGGTTCAGTTTTATACTTGAATTAATAATGTTTATAATGCCACTTTTTATTCAGTCCCAAATCAAATGTCACTGATCCTCAGAGGCTTTCCCTAACCCTCCTCTCCAGAGTATCCCCACCCCATTGCCCTCTATTACCACCACCCTGGTTCCTTCTTGCAGAGCATCCATCACAATGTGTAAATATTGTCATTGTTCACTGAAGGCGAGCCTACTAAAGTATAAATTCCTGAGAGCAAGTGACTTGTCACTATCTTCATTCCTATCTCTCCAGGGCCCAGCATTAGGCCGAATGAATGGGAAAATGAACTGATATTTCCTGCTACTTTTTCAGTTCTTTTGATCTGGGTCATTATATTGGACATTTCTCCTCTATTCCCCCTTTTCAACCAAAATATAGCCAACATGCTTTCTCTTCTCCCAATAATTTATTTCTTTTTCCTGATTACCCAGTTAATAGATGTTCATTTTAGAAAATTTGGGTAGAAAAACTCAGTTATATAAAAAGAGAATTAAAATCACTAAGATTGACCAACCGTTCCAGTTTGTCCAAGAATTGAGGAAATTCCCAGGACATGGGAAAAACCAGGAAAGTCCAGGGCAAGCCAGGATGAGTTGTTACCCACACCTCACCTCTGACTCTGTAGTTACTGTTAATAATTTATTCTATTTTCACCTAGAACTTTATGCATATTATAATTAGCTGAGATTTCATTATATAGATAAATTTTGAATTTTACTCTTTACAATTAATTGCATATCATATGCATTTTCCCACATGATTAAAATTCTTTCTTAATATTATTTTTAAAACTGCTTAATATTATACAGTATACTTAAGAGGCAATGTAAAATAAGGCCGTGGCACCAGATTTCCTGGGTTCAAGTCCCAGCTCTGCCCTGGGCATTTCACTTTCCTCTCTGTGCATTTGTTTCTTTGTCTCTAATAGAGGGATTCAAAAACTGTGTACCTTTTAGAGCTTTTGTGAGGACTAAATGGATTTATATTTAAACATTATTAGCACTAACTGCTTCTATTTTTCTTGAAAGATCATTGTGTAGTATGATAGAATATTTGTACTACAGGAATGTCAGACCCTGCTTCCTCCCTCCTTGTCTTTCTGAGGATGACTCTCAAAAGGCCTTTGTATTCCTAACCCCACCTCACATCTGCCTCCCAGAGGATCCAGCCAATATCGAACCTTTGCTGATTTAAGAAGAGAAATAAAAAAGACATTTCATTATTTTAGTTTCATTTCTTTGATTACAGATTAGAGTGACTATTTATCTATCTTTATTAGGTTCTGAAATTCCTTTTTTGTGAACTGACTATTCATGTCCTTTGCTCATTTTTTCTCCTGGGGATCTAAGTGTTTGGGGAATTTTTTGTCTGTTTGTATAAGTTCTCTATAGGGAACAGATATTAGCTCTTTATGTCATAATTGGTTTTTGATGGACAGAAGTCCTACATTGTCATCTAGTCAAGTGGTTATAAATTACTCTATAATTTTAATCTTTGCTCTAATGCCAAGAAAATACATTCCCTTCGAGAGATCAGTCACTTATAGTTTCTCTCTCATCATTAATAAGTTATATTTAGTCCATCTGGAATAATTTTCACATATAGTATAAAGTTAAAATCTAAATTGATTTTTTTTCTGACTATCAAACCGTGTTTCTCCAGATCATTTAATGGACAATCTTACCCTTTCTGATTGATTTGTCATGCCTTCCAATATCATCTATAAAATTTTTTATACATGCTGGTTCTTTTCCTATTACATACATTTATTTGTCTCTTTTGAATAGACCATGCTTGCTAAATTATTGCATTTTACAGTGTTTTGATCTGCTACGTTGAGTCTGAATGAATAAACTTTGTAGGCTTCTGTTCTTGTTATGGCACTTTAATTTTTTAAATATGTTTTTACTGATTTCAGAGAGAAAAGAAGGGAGAGGGAGAGAGTAACATCAATCGGCTGCCTCCTGCACACCTCCTGCTGGGTATCAAGGCCGAAAGCCAGGCACATGCCCTGAGTGGGAATCAAACTGACGACCTCTCCGTGCATGGTATGAAGTTCATCCAGCTGAGCCACACTGGCTGGGCCAATTATGGTACTTTAGACTGTGGCTAGACCAGGTCACTTTCTCTTTCTCCTACTGGCCCAACATTGGAAAATGTGGCATTGCTGAGGCTAGTGGAAATGATGGCAATATTACAGAGACTTCTCAGAATGCCTCTACATAAAGGAGAAAACCACTGATTTGTGAAGCAGCATGTTTAAAATATGATACAAATGGGATGAGAATCCCCTCTGGAGCTTGTTTAGGAGCCTGTCAGCTTCATCCTGTTTTCTGGTGCAGAGCAACCTAAGAGCCTGAAGTCCAGAATGTGACAGTGACTTCACAGGCCCTATCAGAGGTGTGTTCTTTATGGTGACATGAAACCAAGTTAGGAGAAATGTGTTTACCCAGCTACTGTGTGACCAGCAGCATCACCTATCCTTGGAGGTGGCCAGTAACTACAGACAGAAAGCAGATGGAAAGGGGGGATCACAGACAAGACTTGTGCAGTCATTTGTTGCCTCTACCACCATCTGTTCAACAATCCTGTCAAAGTAGCTCAGAGGAGGAAGGGAGAGGAAATGACACAGGAACAGTGGGCAGTGGGGTGCCAGCCAGCCAGGGGCAGCTAGAGGACTCCTAGGAGGTCACCCCCACGTTAAATACTACTAAGGGAAAAAAAGAAAAAGAAACCAAAACAGGTATAAGAGCTTGAAAGGAGTGCAGAGTTCCTTTTTAATGACAGTCACCTGCCTGCTAACTGCAATGTTGTGAATATGTTTTAATTGTCATGATCACACTTAGGATGTGATTGTGCCTTTGTGTTATAGCAGGGATCTGCTGCAACCAATTTCTCTTTACCTCCATGGCAAGAGAGAAACAACTTTCTTTCTTTCTTTCTTTCTTTCTTTCTTTCTTTCTTTCTTTCTTTCTTTCTTTCTTTCTTTCCTTCCTTCCTTCCTTCCTTCCTTCCTTCCTTCCTTCCTTCCTTCCTTCCTTCCTCTCTCTCTCTCTCTCTCTCTCTCTTTCTTTCTTTCTTTCTCTTTCTGTCTGTCTACCTTTCTTTCTCTCTCTCTCTCCTCCCTCCCTCCCTTTCAATTCACTGAGATGTATAAATAGGAAAAGGACACACAACTCTTTAATGAACAATAAAGCCAACAAGAGCGAGAATAAACATGCAGCTGAGGCTTGTAAAGTAAAATAGAATGCGTCTAAAGAGTCTGTGGAATGAAGGTTTTTCTTTAACCAGCAATTTTTTACTCTCCTCAAAGCAGACACACTTTAAAAGACGAATGGGAAGAGTGTCCTTAGGAGGAAGAAATGCTCACCTGCTCTGGCTGGAAACCCGCCAGCACCCCACAGACTGGTAAGGGCCGGCAGGTGGCCGCGGGGCTGAGGAGGATGCCGGTTTCTGAACCAGTCCATTCAGGGCAGTAGCTATGCTCTGGAGGAGGAGTTTTGCTCATCTTCTGTGTAGCTAGTGAAAAGTAATTTGACTTTGAAAGGCAGCTTGGAGGTGGTACATTTTCATAACACGGGAAAACTAGTTCAAGTCCTAGAAATAAAGAGGTATCACCTCACTCTGACTAGATGATAAAATGCAGAACAAAAAACAAATCATCTAAAAACTACTACCATTACAAATATCACTTAGAACAGTGAAGGTATAGTGGGTGGTCCTTGGTAAAGGCATTGTTTTTGAAAATATAAATAACAGTGTCCTAGAAGTGAGAAATTAGTGTGACAATTCAAACCATGGATCTTGTGGTCAAACAGACCCAGATCTGAATCTGTGTTACTTTAGAGATCTGGGACAATGGGATTCTTCATCTGTGAAGCGGAAATGTTACTATTTCCTACCTCACAGGCTTCTTGTGGGGAAAAAAATGAAATTGGCATGTAAAGTTCTTAGCTCAGAAGCTGGCACATTGTAAGCATTCAATAAATGATAGCTATTACCATTTTCATTATTTCTCAGCATCATCCTAGCAGGAGAAGGAACTAGATAAGTCTTCTAGTCCATCCTTCTGCTTCTAATTTGGATCACATTTAAATATTTACAGAAAACAAAATGAGTCCCTCTCCTATTTTTAAGGGTACTTAAGAAAAGGAAAGTACATGATTTCCCTACAGGAATTCTTGCTCACTCAGAAATGTTTTCTAGTTTTCCTAAAAATCTCTTATGTTGCAACTCCAGCCTGTTTCTTCTTGCTACCTTTACTGTGGATGGAGAACAGTTTGTCACCAAAGTTAGTGACCTAGTAGATGCTATGCTTGAAGAAAATTACAATTTGGTCTACCTTTTCCTTCAACGCTCCCCTGGGCCCCTCCCAACCACACAGCTATTTACTCCAAACCTTTGACTCCTCTGAAAGAAAATAAAGGAGATAATAATCTTACTATACTTGGGTTATAATTCACAGTATGAAAATCAGTAGTCCTAAACACTAGACAGTGATTTTCAAATCTATTTTATAATATGTCCAGGAATTTCTCTGTACCAAGAAGAAAAATGGCAAACCTGAGAGATTAAGTCAAGACAATGGATCATGTAGAGCTAAATCATGTGATCTGAAGGAAGATGAGATAATGATAAGAAGTGACCAGGATCTGGGCAGACCAAATGCAGACAGTGTCTGATGAAGAGCTTAATTTGTTAGAGGGTCAGTATGGTGAAATGATTACATACATTTGTCTCCTTTTCCTCTTGAGATGCTATTAAAATGAAAGAAACAGACCATAAGAGGAATAATTTTAATACCCCTCAAAACACAGAGGAAAGGCTCTATTGATGAACAAGAGATTAGCCCAACTTCTGGAAGAATAAGTGCTGAAGAGAAAGGTTTACTGACTTCCAGTCAAGAAGACGGTGTAGGTAAATGTGGTATCACGTCCTCCCACAACCACATCAAAGTTACAACCAAACTACAGAACAATCATCATTCAAAACCACCTGAAATCAAGCTGAATGGAAGTCCTACAACTACGGAATTAAAGCAGCAGCCACATTGAGACTGGTAGGAGGGGCAGAGGTGGAGGAGCTGGTCCCACACCCACACGTGGCGGATAAAAATCAGGAGGATATCTCGGCTGGGAAGGTCCTTCCTGAGGACCGAGGGGTCCCCGTCCCAGGGTTCCAGTGCCAGGAAAAGAATCCCCATAACTTCTGGCTGGAAAAACCAGCAGGAACTGAGGCTCAGGGAAACTGACACAGCTGGAGCCCCAGGCAGCTCCTCTTAAAGGGCCCGCGCACGGACTTATTGGACTCACTCGTCTAAGCTTGGAGGGAGGCAGCACGAGGGGCACCAGAAACACACAGGGAAGAACTGAGCTGTTTGGCACTGCAGTGAGGGCTGGAGATGGGGCTTTCTCTGGGACAAACGTGCTGTTGGAGGCCTTTGTTCCTTCGGTAAGCCCTTCCCTGGGGCAGCAGACAGCAGCCATATCTGGGACTCCAGCAACCTGGCTCACACTGGTAGCCCCGCCCTGCTGACTCCCTGAGGCCCCGCCCCACCCAACTTTCAGGCCCACCCAAGCTGTTGCCAGTTGCTTAACCATAGGACTGGCCTGTCTTGGATCCTGCTTCAGGTTTTCCTAAATTCTTTCAAACAAGCAGTACCTGGTCTCAGCTAGCCCCATACCTCTCGTTAAGTAATACACAGAAACAAACACAGGGAGGCAGCCAAAATGAGGAGACAAAGAAACAGGTCTCAAATGAAAGAACAGAACAAAACCCCAGGAAAAGAACTAAGCGAAATGGAGATAAGCAACCTAACAGATGCTGAGTTCAAAATACTGCTTATAAGGATGCTCAGTGAACTTTGTGAGGGCCTCAAGAGCATAAAAAAGGACCAGTCAGAAATGATGGATGCACAGTCAGAAATGAAGGAGGCATTAACTAAAATAAAGAATAATTTACACAGATTCAATAATAGAGTACATCAATCCAAGAAGCAAACCATTGATTTGGAATATAAGGAAGCAAAAAACGCCCAATCAGAACAGCAAAAAGAAAAAAGAATCCAAAAAAATGAGGATAGTGTAAGGAGCCTCTGGGACAACTTCAAGCGTGCCAACATTCACAACATTCTGGCGATGCCAGAAGGAGAAGAGAGAGAACAAGAAATGGAAACCCTGTTTGAAACAATAATGGCAGAAAACTTTCCTAACTTGGTGAAGGAAACAGACATACAAGTCCAGGAAGCACAGACAGTCCCAAACAAGATGAACCCCAAGAGGCCCACACCAAGACACATCATCATCAAAATGCAAAAGGTTCAAAACAAAGAGAGAATCTTAAAAGCAGCAAGAGAAAGGCAGCTAGTTACCTACAAGGGAGTTCCCATAAGACTGTCAGCTGATTTCTCAAAAGAAACTTTGCAGGCCAGAAGGGAGTGGCAAGAAATATTCAGAGTGATGAAAAGCAAGAACCTACAACCAAGATTACTCTATCCTGCAAAGCTGTCATTTAGAATTGATGGCCATATAAAGAGTTTCCCAGACAAGAAAAAGTTAAAGGAGTTCATCACCACCAAACTGTTACTATATGAAATGATGAAGGGTCTTTTTTGAAGAAAAAGATAAAATATATGAACAAACAAAATGGCAATAAATACATATCTATCGACCATGGAATCTACAAACAAAATGAACAGGCAGAACAGAAACATTCTAATAGATACAGAGAACATTTTGTTGGTTGCCAGATGGGAAAAGGGTTGGGGGAATGAGTGAAAAAGGTGAAGGGATTAAGAAGTACAAATTTATTGCTAGACTGACAAACCTCAAAGGGAAAGGGGTTGGGGCGTGGGAAGAAATAAACCAAGGAACTTACATGCATAACCAGTGGACACACAAAATAGTGTGGGAAAAGGTGGGAGCGGGGCAGGAGTGGGGAGGAGGGAGTCAATGGAGGAAAAATGAGGAACATCTGTAATACATTCCACAATAAAGATTTTTTAAAAAAAGAGAAGGGTTTACTGGTGCAGCAAGAAGGAAGAAGCCTCAGTCTAAAGAAAGAGGAGAGTGCGCCCTGGCCGGTTTGGCTCAGCGGTTAGAGTGTCGGCCTGCGGTCCAGAGAGACCCGGGTTCGGTTCCCGCTAAGGGCACATACTTCGGTTGCAGTTTGTCCCCAGCCCTGGTTGGTTGTGCGGGTGGCAGCCACTGGATGTGTCCCTTCACGTCGATGTTTCTCTCTCTCTCCCTTCCTCTCTCTCCCTCCCATTCTATCTGTACAAAAAAATGGAAAAATATCCTCGGGTGAGGATTAAAAAAAGAAAAAAGAAAGAGGAGGTGTGTGTACATGCAAGTATTGGGGATAGGGCAGGGAACACAAATAAGGAGAAAAACAATCTGAAGGATACAAGTGAGGCACAGGACACAGATTACCAGGTACAACAAGTGGTGGCATTGAGCTATAGGGGCGAAAAAAGAGGGATTAATTAAAATGTGTTTTCAGAAAAGTTCACCTCTCCAACTCAAATTCTTTTGTAGTCTTTACCTTAGAAAAAATATAGAGGGTCCTTTTCTAAAGAAATTGTATAAGATCAACACAAGAGATCCAACATCAAATAATAGGAGTTCCAGGAAGGAAGAACGGAAAAATACAGAAATAAAGGCATTTTCAAAGAAATAAGAAAATTTTCTAGAGAAAAAGAATGTAAGTCTTCATATTAAAGAAGCCCCTGCATAGCCGGTGTGGCTCAGTGGATTGAGCATCATCCCATGAACTGGGATGTCCTGGTTGGATTCCCAGTCAGGGCACATGCCCAGGTTATGGGCTGGATCCCCAGTGGGAAGCGTGCAGGAGGCAGCCAATGGATGTTTCTCTCTCACATTGATGTTTCTATCTCTCTCTGGAAAATCAATAAAAACATAAAGAAGGAAGTCCCCAACTGCCCAGCACAAGAAATGAAAAAAGATCCATGTCCATATAGATAATTTTGAACATGAAGAATAACGACAAGATCATAAAATATTCCCTAAAAACAAAACTGCTTATCTATAAAGCAGTTACTCAGAATAGCATTCAGCTTCTCAATGACAATATGGGTTGCAAGAAAACAGTGGAATAATATTTTTGTAATTCTAATGGAAAAGAATTTTAAACCTGGAATTCTATACCCACACAAACTGTCAATCAAGTGTGATGTAGATTAAACCCATTTTCAAATGTGCAACAGCTGAGAAAATTTACATTCCACACACCATTTCTTAGAAAATTTCTTAAGGATATGTTCCAGTAAAACATGAGAATAATTCAATAAAGTGAAAGGAAGCCCCATGATGACTTAAAAGCAGTTCAAATTGGATATAATGATGATAAGTCTTGGGGGAGGGGGGGACTCCAGGGTGCACTCAGTAGCATAGTTGATGTTATATTGAGTATGGAGGTAATAAAAGAAAAGTGCAAGAAAAGGGGGAATTTTGGAAACATCATGGGGAAAAAGCTACACAAGAAAAAAATTTTAATCATAGTATAATGTAGCAATTCATAATTGTAATAAAGTCAAAATAATAACATTTTGTTGCTTTTCAACTTTTATACTCAACCTATAGGCAACATACGGAAGACTAAATTTTGGTTAGAGAGTAGACCATACATGTTACAACTCTGGCAATGCAAATTAAGAAGTATAGATGTTAAAAGTTAGGGAGGGGAAGAAGTGGAGAAAAACTAAAAGGAAGGATGTAGGCACTAGTGTCCTCATCGACAAGATGGGTGATCAACAATAATGCCTATAGTTGATAAAATAATAAATTGAGGTGTGATAATATCTCTTAATGTTACTAGGGAAGTAGTGGGTGTGTCACTGAATAAATATCTCATTTCTTATTTATTACGCTGGAAGCAAATTTAGATAATGTCTAAAATTGATAAATCAAGCATGATAAAATGTGATCAAAATGTTCTGGAATTAGTACATAACTCTGAATATATTAAAAATGCTGAATTGTACACTTTAAAAGGGTGCATTGGGTGATACATGAATTATATCTCAATAAAGCTGTGATAAATTACACCAACTTTAAAAGTAAAATTTGTTATATAATATAATATATATGTAATGTGTGATTTTTTTTTTTTAAGTATAGTATAAGGGAGGAAATAACGAAGAAGAAATGATTGCGAAGTTAACCACAATTGATTGTAGTCACTCCAAAAGGCTTAGAAACTATTATTCTAATCTGATCATCAGGAGAAGATAGGATAATGTCCAAAAAAGAAGCATGAAAATATTCCCTCAAAATCAAAACTTACTTTTTTAATGAAAAGAAAGCTAGCTTAAAATATAAAATATTTTTCAGGTTTTGTGTTGTCTTTTTTCCTTTTTGTTTGATTTGGATTTAAAGTTTAGATTGGCTTAGATTAAATTTGACTAGGCAAAAAAAAAAATATCTTTGGGAAAATTAATATTTATTAAATATTATATTCTTTCAAATGAATACCTGTGTATATGTGAAATGTCAAGAAATAGATAGGGCAAGAACAATAGAATGAAGCCAGAAAAATTCTGTCTTTCTTTAAAATAAAGAGGCTAATGTTTAAATGCTGAATTGGGGGCCTAGACTGCAAAACATCTCAACTTGGCATTTGAATGCTTTCTCCTCCCAAGCCCATTTCATTCTCTTCTCTTTCTTTATGTTAAGGCTGGGTGCAGGGTTCAGCAATTCTTGGGTATGATCCAGAGAACCTCTGATCTTAGTGGTGCTTGGCTTATATCTAGCTCTCAGGACTTAATACTTATCATTATGACATCATGATAAAACACCGGCAGGTATAAGGTATCATTTATTCCTTCACATTAAAGATTTCAGAATAAATTATTCCTTTTTTAGAAAAGTTTTTTGAGGGCAAAGTTTATCATTTTTATAATTTAAAATAGAGTAAATACCCACCTACTCACAATGATATAAGTATATAGAGAATGGGTATAAGGCCACCTAAGATTCTTTCCAGCTCTAAGGAAGTCAAATTACTATGTTGTTTGAGATCCTCTTTTACTTGTTCTCTGGTTTGTTCAGAAACTGAAGTTCAGAGAGGTTAAGTAAACTAGTCAAGGTAACACAGTAATGGGTGGACTAAATTTAAACTTCAGATTTTACTCTAAATTCATTATGTTGTCTTAATACCTCCCAGTTGCCTTATATTATTTCAGCTTCTTCTCTGGGACTCCTTCAGTTCACTCTAAGTAACAACTGCCTTATCAAAAATTTTAACAAAATACGCTCTCTTAACAGAAGGATATATATTTGTACACATAAAAGGGGTATTCATATAGTTATGTGAAAAGAGCAAATGCAACCATGTTCGCTTTAATGGGGGAGTAGATAAGTGATTAAATGGTATAATTGGACTGCTGGATAGGAACAGATATGGGACTTTCTCTTGAGTGATTTATTTTGGCCTTTTATTTAAAGCAGTCCTTATTTTTAGATTGTTTGATTAAACAACTAAATTGGAACCTCAGAAAATTTCTCAGTGGGCAATTTTAACTTTCCAGGCTTGGAAATGCCCTTGCATTTCCACTATCCTTTTTAAAATGAAAACAGCCCATCTTCAGGAACTGGTCCCAAGACTGATCATTCAGAAGCCCCAGACCTCTAAATCTGTCAGAACCAATTTGATCATATCTGGGGGTGAGGAGTGTTGGGGGGTACAAGCTGGTACATCATATTAGATAGCTACAATGTACTCTCCCTGCTCTCTAAAGTTAGTTACTTTCTATTTATTAAAATGAGCCAGCTGCCTCAGAACCTATAGAGCAGAATATTTCTGCCCTACCTAGCCACTATTAGTATTCATACATCATACCATGAGGCTAATGCAAATAACTTTAAAGAAAAAGAACAGAACTATCTCCTATTCCCCTCAAACCATTCCAAAAAATTCAAGAGGAAGAAAGACTTCCAAACTCTATGTATGAGGCCAGCATAATCCTAATCCCAAAACCAGATAAACACACTACAAAGAAAGAAAATTACAGGCCAATATCCCTGATGAACATAGATGCCAAAATCCTCAACAAAATCTTAGCAAATCGAATCCAGCAATATACTTTTAAAAATTATACACCAACACCAAGTGGGATTTATTCCAGGAATACAAAGCTGGTACAATATCCATAAATCAATAAATGTGATACACCACATAGACAAAATGAAAGATAACAATCATGTGATCATATCAAATAGATGCTGACAAAGCATTTGACAAAATCCGGCATCCATTTTTAATAAAAATCTCAGCAAAATGGGAATAGAAGGATCATATCTCAACATAATAAAGGCCATTTTTGACAAACCTACAGCCAACATCATACTCAATGGGCAAAAACTAAAAGCATTTCCCTTAAGACCAGGGATGTGACTTTTACCACTCTTTTTTTAATATAGTACTAAAGATCTTAGCCACAGCAATCAGACAAGAAGAAAAAATAAAAAGGATCCAAATTGCAAAGGAAGAAGTGAAAGTGTCATTATTTGCAGATGACATGACATTGTACATAGAAAACCCTAAAGACTCCATCAAAAAACTGCTAGATTTAATAAATGAATTTGGCAAAGTAGCATGATACAAAATCAACATCCAGAAATCACTGGCATTTTTATACACCAATAATGAACACACAGAAAGGGAAACTAAAAAACCAATCCCATTTACCATTGCAACAAAAAAATTAGGATACTTAGGAATAAACTTAACCAAAGAAGTAAAGGACCTTGTCACAGAAAACTACAGGACATTGAAAAAAGAAATAGAGGAAGATATTTAAAAAAAATGGGAGCATATACCTAGTTTATGGATTGGAAGAATTAGCATCATTAAAATGTCTATACTACCCACAGCAATCTATAGATTCAATGAAATTCCCATTAAAATACCAACAACATATTTCACAGAACTAGAACAAACACTCCAAAAGTTTATATGAAACCAAAAAAGATCCCTAATAGCCACAGCAATCTTGACAAAGAAGAACAAAGTAGGAGGGATCACAATACTGAATATTAAGTTATACTACAAAGCCACTGTAATCAAAACAACCCAGTACTGGCGCAAAAACAGGCATATAGATCAATGGAACAGAACAGGGAACCCAGAAATTGACCCAAGACATAATGCTCAATTAATGTTTGACAAAGGTAGCAAGAACAAACAATAGAGTAAAGACAGCCTCTTAAACAAATGGTGTTGGGAAACTTGGACAGCTACATGCAAAAAAATGAAACTAGACCACTAACTTATACCATACACAAAAATAAACTCAAAATGGATAAAAGACCTAAATGTGACTTGTGACTCCACAAAAATCTTAGGAGAAAATGTAGGCAACAAAATTTCAGACATCACACGCAGCAGAATTTTCACTGATACAATGCCTAAGGCAAGAGAAACAAATAAAAAAGTGAATACATGGAACTATATCAAACTAAAAAGCTTCTGCACAGCAAAAGAAACAAGCATCAAAATGGAAAGGGAACCCACTATATGGGAGACTATAATTGCCAATGATACATCACATAAGGGGTTAATTTCCAAAATATATAGAGTGCTCATATAACTCAACAAAAGGAAGACAAAGAATCCAATTATAAAATGGGCAGAGGACCTAAATAGATACCTCTCCAAACAGGACATACAAGTGGCCAAGAGACATATGAAAAAATGCTCAATGTCACTAATCATCAGAGAGATGCAAATTAAAACAACAATGAGGTATCACCTCTCACCTGCCAGAATGACTGCCATCAACAAATCATCAAACAACAAGTGCTGATGGGAATGTGGAGAAAAGGGGACTCAGGTACACTGCTGGTAGGAATGCAGACTGATTTAGCCACTATGGAAAACCAAATGGTGTTTTCTCAAAAAATTAAAAATGGAACTGCCATATGACCCAGTGATCCCACTTCTAGGAATATACCATAAGAAGCTTGAAACATCACTCAGAAAGAATATATGTACCCCTGTGTTCATAGCAGCACTGTTTACAATTGCTAAGGTCAGGAAACAGCCCAAGTGTCCATCAATAGATGAGTGGATAAAAAAGCTGTGGTACATATACACCATGGAATACCATGCAGCTGTAAGAAAGAAAGATCACTTATCCTTTGAGACAGCATGGAGGGACCTGGAGAGTATTATGCTAAGTGAAATGAGCCAATCAGAGAAAAAAAAACAACATATGATCTCATTTATTTGTAGAATATCATGAACAAAATAAGCTGATGAACAAAATAGACCCAGAGACATAGAAGTAGGGTTCAGACTGACAAACCTCAGAGGAGGGGGCCAGGGAGGAGGAAAGAGATAAACCAAAGACTTATGCATATAAGCATAACCAATGGACATAGACAACACTGCTGGGGGGGCGGGGCAGAAATGGGAGGAGGGTGTCAATGGGGGGAAAAGGAGAACCGTCTGTAACAAAAATAAATTAATTTAAAAACTAAAAATAAATTAGAAAGGCAAACAGCCAATGGATTTAACAGTTTCTTTATAACCATGAACTTTGTGTGATAAAGTAAGAATTGAGTTCACCCAGAAATCAGTGCTCAGATGGAACCCAAATTGGGCCGGAAGAAAAGCAAAGAAGTCTTACCAAAAGGCAATGTGGGTCTCTCCTAGAAGCATGAAGCATAGTAAAAAGTGGTCAAAAAGTGGCCTCAGCTAGACCACCATAAGTTCCCTGGAGTCCAAGACAAGAATGGGATATGGCCTCATATTGTGATGGTTTGTAGTCATGTCACTTCCTACCCTCTTTTGAGATAAGAATATACGGTGCATACATAAACTTAGGATTCTTCTTACTTTCAGTAGGTTTGAACGTGGTTTGAGTGAACTACCTCTTCCATTGGATGCAGAGGTTGAGAATGTGTTCTATCTCTTGGTCACTATAATTGGTTTAGGCCAGTCAATACTTACAACCTTAAATTCTGGGACCTCTCTGAGTTTTGGGGGAAGATATTATCACTTCTGTTGTGCTAAGAGATGCGAGGGAACCTGGAGCTTCCAGAGAACGTGGGGTGGAGCCTGAGGATAGAGCCAATGCAGTTGAGGGTAGAGCTCAGACAGAGATGGAGACAGAGAGAACTGAGTCCTAAGAGTACCGTTTGAATCACAAGTCCTGCCCTACCTCAAGTCCCTGGGCCCACAAATCCCCCTTCTCATTAAACAAATTTAAGTTGGGTCCTCAATCACTGGCAACAGAAAGAGTCCAAACTGATGTATGAACGTTACATTTACACAAATGTCTTTGTGTAAACTATAAAATAAAAATGCATTTATACTTTCAGCCATTTCTATTGGGAGATAATTTGCAGAATCTGTTGAAATAAACATTGTTAGCTGTATAACTAGGACAAATGGAAGCAATTATGTACTTTGTAAAATATGAAACTATGCAATATTACTTTGTTACAGCAGAGCATTATTACAACCGGAACTCCTACACATGCACATCACTGATCACCATGGGAACCACTAGAAAAGTCGACCAATCTGAGGTCAGCAATGCCCAGACTGTCACATGCAGAGAATTGTTTATTTATGTAAGCAATCAGAATTCAATAATTAAACTGAGTAGTAGATGATGTTTCACTTTATAAGCAATGCAAATCAGTTTAGAAGTAAATTGCCAGCAATTAAGGACTAATAGTAAAATAATAAAGTTATACAAAAAAAAAAAAAAACTTTAGTGGAAAAAGACCAGGACATTTGATTTGGGTTATGGAAAAAAAAACAAAAACAGTCTTCTAGGGGCTTCATGTATAACATTCTGTTTTTGAGTCCTGCTTGCTCTGAAGACACCGCTGATGGAAGGGAGCGGAAAGGAACATTTATTTCTAAGCGTCTGTTATCAGTTAGGAAGCTTCTGTAGCTCAAACACAATTTAAACTGACTTAGAGAATAAAGGCATCTATTGACTCATAACCAGAGAGACTAGAGAGCAAACTTCAGGGTCAGTTTGCACCAAAAGGTTGTAATATCATCAGGGCCAGTGCTTCCCATTTTTATTCAATTCCCTTGGCTATGCCCACCTTCTTGTATTGGCTGTTTAGTTAGACTGGCTTTCCTTATGGTAGCAAGCCAATCGCCAGTAGTTTCCAGGACTAAATGCTTTCTCATTTACATGAGGGCAGTAGGAGCTGCCCTTCCTTCCCATCATAAAACGAAATTCTTAGGCTTTGTACTGCCTGGACTTTCCCTCTGAAAAAATGACTGTGGCCAGGGAAGTCATGTACCACAGTAATTTCAGACCTGGGAAATAATCCCGTGCCTGAAGCAGTAACATAGCCAGAGGTAGACTAATGAGAATCCATCTCTAGAGCTAGGGAAAGAGTTGATTCCACCCTGACCCATGGTTTCTACTCCAGGCAAGAGGGTGAAATAGATATTATGGAGGCAAACAATATTGTTTTTATTGCCATGTTTCACCACCATACTGAAGCTGACCAACAGGATGCGCCAGCTGGGTAGTTGCTGAGGGTGCCGATCTATCAGGAGCCTTCACTGGAAATGCATCTAGATGGAGAAAGTTGTTCAGGGCTATTCCATGCGAGGGCCATCATGTTCCTTAAGACTGGTGTACATAATTCAGACTAATTTTTCCAAAGGGAAAGAATGGAAACTAGGAAAAGATGAAATCTCACAACATATGCATCTATCATTGTTGCTTATTTTTGCCTTAAGTTTTCCCAGGATTACCCTAATATGTCATAACAGGCTTTATCCAAAAGTAATAGCCTGGTGTGTTAGGGTGTTCAGTCTTATTTTAGCACATCTAACTTCCATTCCAAAGATACTGATTTTCAGGCCCAGTTTTTCAGCACCATCATTTGAACCTCATTTAAATGAATGCCTAGATGGCATTTCTATTCGGTACTAAAAACATTTTAAATCATAATAAGAGAAAATGATAAAATGAAGGCAAAGTAGTTACTCACAGTCACAAAGTGTTTGTAGCACATACTTTTGATGCCTGTGTCACATCCTCTAAATTCACTTCTGATCTCCAGTGACAATTTGACAGTCTCACCTCAAACGCCACCAGCAGTCTTTCCATTTTCTATCTCAGGACGTTCACTGAAATCTGAAGCCACAGGTACCTGTCTGGCCCAGAGGCAAGCAAAGCCGAGAAATGTAACAGGTACTCAATAAATATTTGTTGAATGAGTGAATGTTTGAGTATAATAGATTGCCATTAAACTGCTTTGTCAATAAACAAACCGTGGGGCTCTTGCTATGCTGTGAGGGGCATACATGTTTGGAATCTAAATAACTGGGACGTGACAATGCTGTCCAGAGAAATTTCTGTAGTGATGGAAAGATTTTAAATCAGTACTATCCAATACAATGGCTGCTATCCAATACAATGGCCACTATCCACATGTGGAACATGCTTAGTGTGAATAAATGACTAAAATTTTAATTTATTTGAATTTAAATTTAAATAGTCACATGTGTATAATAGCCACCATATCAGCCAGCACAGGATAGAAAATGTCAGGTACTGCCACAAAAGTTTTCTTCCTTGCCACACTCAGTATTTACTTAGTAACAGTTGATAGATGCACTAAATTATTAGCCCAGCTGGGAATCCCACATGGTTTGGGTCAGCTCCATGCCAGGCACTGGTACAAGGCTTTTCTTATATTTGAATAAAAGCCAAGAGCTAGCAAAAACAGACAGGTAGAACCAAAATCATTGTGTGGTCACCTTGATTTGATGAGCTTTTGAAATGGTTGATGATGAGCTTTGATCACAGGTTCTCATTGTTGGTTTTCCCTGGGTTGGCTTTGATAGAAAACAATGTGATTTAGAAATGTGCATGTCAGTTTAAATCCAGCCCCTTCATTTACACTTATTTTTAAAAATAAATATGCTGCTTTAAAGCCATTCATGTTTCAGAAAACATCTTTGAATCCTTGAAAAAACCGTTTTCCTAAGAAGAAAAAGGAATATATGTTTTGGGTAGGCGTCAGTGTTCAGATTGTAAAGACTGGACCTCTGGTTTCAAAGAAGTTTCTAAACTTGGCAAGCCCTGTTTCCCATCACTAATAATAAAAAATGCTTTGTGTGCACACACCTTGCTCTGTGTGGTTTAACAGATAGGTCACAGGCGGGCATCTGGTGCTCAGGGGTTCTATTCTTAGCTGTCTCACTGACTCAGTCTTTGACCTCGGAAAAGCTGGGGTAGATTTAGACCAAGGGCTCCTGGGTGTACAATCAGAAAGTTCACTCAAAACTCTAATAGCAGCACTTTTCACTCTGCTCTGGTGGAACAGGTCACGGTACAGTCACATACTATCTTAACCAGTCGCCTTCCCCTCTTTTCTTCTCTGCATCCCTTCCCCTCCCTGCAGTTCCACAATGGTTGCTTACAAATCCACTTGGCCAACCAGTAACAGCAAGAATGACAATGGTATAATTTCAGATCCTGGGGATACAAATTAATAGAATACAGGCAGCTATGTCTTAAATATACTATCTCATTGCTTCACACTGCTAGAAGTACAGGAGCACATCTGTGACACTCTTTGAACCAGAGGATTCCACCTCTGCACAACAGCAATTATCTCATGGGTGATGCTTTATGCTCCAGACCCAAATCATCAGTGTCACTGTATTCCCTGCAGCCCCGTTCACCCCCAGCCCTAGATTCCAACTTGCATCTATCAAACAAGTTTTCCCTTCTGGGTTGTCTTCTGAATGAGATGTGCTCTAGGCTCTAAGGTTCCAGGCTTAGTAGCTGTGGCTCTTCGAGGGTTCGGGGGTAGGTCATCTTCATGCAGTCCAAGAACCATGGGGAAGGGAATGTGATAGCTCAAGCCAATTCCTAAGAACACTTTTAAAATTTAGATTCGGTAAATATGACTTCTACTCTGAGTGAACAGAGTTGCTACTGAAGAGCTTTGAGCGGAGGAGTGACAAAGGGCACTGAACTTACCAAGGTTCCTTCTGCTGCATGTGGGCCTCCAAATACTGCTCCGTCCTGTATTTCCCATTGTTGTGCCGTACCACTCCGCCGACAGCTTCCTCTGCTCTGCCTGCTGGGCTCACTTCCTCCCTCTCCACTTACAACAACCCCGTCCCTCCGTTTCTGTTTCCAAACTCTTCCTTAGCCAGGTGGGCTGCTCTCTCTGCTCACTCAAGCTTCTTCCTTCTTGCACCCTCCACTGCAGCCAACAGAGCCGGACCTGGCTGTCTCCCTATTAACATCAACAGCATGTTAATGGTTCATCTATAAGCAGTAATAATCGCTCTATGTATTTGATTTAGCATGGAATTTTCACCTTTTTCTCAGAGATCCCCAGGCCAGGGTGACCGAAATCTGTGAACGGCTCCTCTCCCACACTGGTACCGTGACCCAACTAAGCTGATCACCCCAGCTTCTCACCTCTACAGTCTCTATTTCATAGAAGGTTCCCACAATTGCTGTATGTGACTCACTGCCTTTTAGTTATCACTCCAGGAAAAAAAAATAGCTGAAGTAATTTATTATTAAAAAATTAACTCTTTTTGATAAGATTATAGAAAACTAGGAAAATACAGATAGGCTTAAATGTAAAAAAATATTTGCAGACAAACATAATCTCACCAACCAAATATAAATACATTTTTTTTTTCAAAATTATGTACATGTATAGCTTGGTCTACAGAATTATGGCTATGTGTACCTATATTTGTATTCTGCTTTTTTCCACTTCATATTATATAATAAGCATTTCACCATCTAATAAAGTAAATAATTATTAGTAGCTCCACAGAATTCTACTGTGTGATTATATTATTTAACCAGTCTTTTACTTAAGCATTTTGATTATTTCCAGGTTTTTTAATATTATAAACATGTTAAAACAAATGATCTCTACATGGATCTCTACCAGTTTTGTTCTATTAAATTCCCAGAAGGAGAATTACTGGATCAAAGGGTAAAAGTATACTTAAGGCAGGCTGAAACTCTTTAAATAAAGACTCCCAATCCCAATGGTAGTGAAAAGAGTCAGAGTATCATTCAGTCCCCTCATGATCCCCTGACCATGGGTAGAAAGTAAAGTTGGGACATACATTCTAGAAACCCCTGGTAAATAAAGTGTTTAATCATTTAAACCAATTTCCAGAGACCTGCACCTGCCAGAGCATATTAATCAACGTTGATGAAGTAGCTTCAGCTATCAGGGACAGCATATGGGGAACACACCTGGCCTCGCACCATTGCTAACTTTCACTTTTCTTTAAAATGAGCAATGGGCACCAGGCAAAAATGTAATCATCTTCAAACCACCACCACCACCCCCAGCCCACACAGTATGACACCAATTGATCTTTGCTCTGATTCCCAATTAAATTCTGAGATTATACTTAATCTGAAGAGCTGCTATTCAATGGAAATGAGAAACCTGTAAAGCATTAATACTATCTGGATCCAGGAATAGATGGGAACAGCACATTGCTCAGGTACTTGCAACATCAGCAGAACAAGGAGAGTAGGATTTTATATAGACATATTATAGCAGAGAACCAGGGGAAGATTTTTCCCTTGAATTTTGTATGACAACCGTCTTCTGAGCAACTGCTCTTACCACTGCATATAGATCCTTGAAATACATATACCTGTGATGCAAATCAAACTGCCTCTTTTTCAGATACAGCAATGCAGACAAACAGATTATTTTGTTTCTCCAAAATTATCCATTTGAGCTCAATTTATTTCCTTCAACTTTTATTTAAATGCCTCGTATGAGCCAGGTGGTGTGCTTCCTAGGGATACTTGCAAAGCTGATTAAGATGGGATCTCTGACTTTGAGGAAGGCAACGTCTAGTCATGGAAGCAAAAAGTCTGATGTGTCCAAGCATACTTAGGGAGCAATATATTGAAAAGGAAGTAAGCTGCCTGGCCAATATGGCTCGGTGGTTGAGCATCAACCCATGCACCAAGGAATCGATTCCCCGGCATGGCACATGCCCAGATTGTGGGCCAAACCCCCAGTGGGGGGCATGCAGGAGGCAGCCAATTGATGTTCTCTCTCATCGATGTTAATATCTCTCTCTCTCTCTCTCTCTTCCTCTCTCTCTCAAAAAAGTTTAAAAAAAAATTTTTTAAAGGAAGTAAGCTAAACAAAGCATTGATATCAACAGTTATGAATAAGTAAAAACTATAAGTGCACCAAAATTTAACTAAAAAAATAGATAGATAGATAGATAGATAGATAGATAGATAGATAATAAACAATTTATTCTCACTATTAAACCTTAGAGATCAGACACATTTACATGCAAATAAAAGACTATAAACATGAATAACTTCTCTTTGAATCATTTTCCAATGCAATATTTACTCTTCATAAAAGTTCATAGTAGCCCTGGCTGGTATGGCCCGCAGACCAAAGAGTCGAGGTTCGATTCCAGTCAAGGGCACGTACCTTAGTTCAGTTTGGTCTCGGCTCTGGTCAGGGTCATGCTAGAGCCCTGGTCAGTTTGGCTCAGCGGTTGGAGCATCAGCCTGAGGTCCAGAGAGGGTCATGCTAGAGGCAACCAGTCAATGGGTCCCTCTCACATCGATGTTTCTCTCTCTTTCTTCCTCTCTCTCCCTCCCTCCCACTCTACCTGAAGATAAATAGAAAAATATCCTCAGGTGAAAATTAAAAAAGAAATAAAATAAACTTTTTTAAAAGCTCACAATAAACATCAATTTTCATGTGATTAAAATCAGTGTCTTTGTTCACATAATAGAATAAAACCACATCACACAAGATGCTGGTCCAAGAAAGACAGATTGAAATGGGCAGATTGGTTCACAATCACAGATGCCTTAAAGAAATAATCAGTGCTAGTTAATTCAGTGGTAGACTCCAGAGACAGCAGGTGATCTAGAAACTTTTGGTTTTCTCCCCGCTTTTCTCTTCCTTGTGCAGCTGGGGCCTTCCCCACTCGCTGTGTCCTCCTTTCACCCGGGGCCTGTAGAGAGGCTGAAAGGTGGAGTCAAACACCAGCGTTGCTTCTCCAGAAGCTCTAAGAAAAGGGTTTAAGCCCTGGCCAGTTTGGCTCAGCGGTTAGAGCGTCGGCCTGCGGTCCGGAGAGACCCGGGTTCGGTTCCCACTAAGGGCACGTACTTCGGTTGCAGTTTGTCCCTGGCCCTGGTTGGTCGTACGGGTGGCAGCCACTCAATGTGTCCCTTCACGTCGATGTTTCTCTCTCTCTCTCTCCCTCCCACTCTATCTGTACAAAAAATGGAAAAATATCCTTGGGTGATGATTAAAAAAAAAAAAAAAAAGAAAAGGGTTTAATAGAAAATAATACTGAGGTATACAAAATAGTCTAAATAATGTTTGGAAATGTTCAGAAACTGTTCATTGTCTTTGATATTTCTAGGCCTTTTTACCTGAAGAATGGAAAATTAACCATTGCGGATGCAGCGAAAGCAGTTCTGAGAGGGAAGTTCATAGCACTACAGGCCTACCTCAAGAAGCAAGAAAAATTTCTAACAGACTATCTAACCTCACAACTTAAAGAACTAGAAAGCAAACAAAAAGAAAACCCCAGGGCAAGTAGAAGGAAGGAAATAGTAAAGATCAGAGCACAAATAAATGACATAGAGACCAAAAAAACAATACAAAGAATCAATAAAACAAAGAGCTGGTTCTTTGAAAAGATAAACAAGAATAATGGACCCTTAGCTAGACTCACCAAGAAACAAAGAGAGAGAACCCAAATACACAAAATCAGAAATGAAAGAGGAGAAATAATAACTGACACCACAGAAATACAACGATTGTTAACAAATATTATGAACAATTATATGGCAACATATTCGACAATCTAAGCAAAATGGACCAATTTCCTGAAACACATAGTCTCCCAAAACTGAACCGAAAAAAGATAGAAAACTTGAACAGAACAATAACAACAGAAGAAACTGAAAATGTAATCAAGACTCTCCCAGCAAACAAAAGCTCAGGCCTGGATGGCTTCATGCGGAAGTTTTACTGAATGTTCAAAGAAGAACTAATACCCATTCTCCTCAAACTACTTCAAAAATTTCAAGAAGAAGGAAGACTTCCAAACTTGTTTTATGAGGCCAGCATAATTCTAATTCCAAAACCAGAAAAAGACACTACAAAGAAAGAAACCTACAGACCAATATCCCTGATGAACATAGATGCCAAAATCCTGAAAAAAAATACTAGCAAATCGAATCCAGCAATACATCTAAAAAATTATTCACCATGACCAAGTGAGATTCATCCCAGGGATGCAAGGCTGGTACAATATTTGAAAATTAATAAATGTGATGGACCACATAAACAAAATGAAAGATAAAGATCATATGTTCATATCAATAGGCGCTGAAAAAGCATTCGACAAAATCCAGCACCCATCTCTGATAAAAACGCTAAGCAATCTGGGAATAGAGGGATCATATCTCAACATAATAAAGGCCATATATGAAAGACCTACAACCAACATCATACACAGTGGGCAAAAATTAAAAGCATTTCCCTTAAGAACAGGAACAAGGCAAGGATGCCCACTTTTGCCATTCTTATTTAACATACTATTGGAAATCTTAGCCACAGCAATCAGACAGGAGAAAAAAATAAAAGGGATCCAAATGGGAAAGGAGGAAGTGAAACTGTCATTATTGACAGATGACATGATACTATACGTAGAAAACCCCAAAGACTCCATTAAAAATTTACTAGACTTAATAAATGAATTTGACAAAGTAGCAGAATACAAAATTAACGTCAAGAAATTGATGGCATTCTTATATACCAATGATGAACTCACAGAAAGAGAAACTAAAAAAAATCCCATTTACCATCGTGGCAAAAAAATTACGATACCTAGGAATAAACTTAACCAAAGAAATAAAGAACCTATTCGCAGAAAACTACAGGTCATTGAAAAAAGTAATAGAGGAAGATATAAAAAAGTGGAAGCACATACCTTGTTCATGGATTGGAAGAATCAACATCAATAAAATGTCCATACTACCCAAAGCAATCTACAGATTCAATGCAATCCCCATCAAAATACCAACCATATATTTCACAGAACTAGAATAAATACTTCCAAAGTTCATATGGAACCAAAAAAGACCCCAAATAGCCACAGCCATCTTGAAAACAAAAGACTAAGTAGGTGGGAACACAATACCGGATATCAGGTTATACTGCAAAGCTACTGTAATCAAAACAGCCTAGTACTGGCACAGGAACAGGCATATAGACCAGTGGAACAGAACAGAGAACCCAGAAATGGGCCCAAGGCAATATGCTCAATTAATATTTGACAAAGGTGGCAAGAGCATACAGTGGAGTAAAGACAGCCTCTCTAATAAATGGTGTTGGGAAAATTGGACAGCTACATGCAAAAAAATGAAACTAGACCATCAACTTACACCATACACAAGAATAAACTCAAAATGGATAAAAGACTTAAATGTGACTCATGAAGAAAATGTAGGCAACAAAATTTCAGACATCATACGCAGCAGAATTTGCACTGATACATCACCTAAGGCAACAGAAACAAAGGAGAAAATGAACACATGGGACTACATAAAACTCAAAACCTTCTGCACAGCAAAAGATACAACCATCAAAATGGAAAGGCAACCCACTGTATGGGAGAGCATCATTGCCAATGATATATCAGATAAGGGGTTAATTTCCAATATATACAGAGTGCTTACACAACTCAACAAAAAGAAGACAAAGAACCCAATTAAAAAATGAGCAGAGGCCCTGGCTGGTTTGGCTCAGCAGTTAGAGCTTCAGCCTGCAGTCCAGAGAGACCCAGGTTCGGTTCCCGCTAAGGGCACGTACCTCGGTTGCAGTTTGTCCCTGGCCCTGGTTGGGTTGTGCAGGTGGAAACCACTCAATGTGTTCCTTTCACATCGATGTTTCTCTTGCACGCGCTCTCTCTCCCTCCCACTCTATGTGAACAAAATATGGAAAAGTGTCCTTGGGTGAGGATAAAAAAAAAACGGGCAGAGAAACTAAATAGACACCTTTCCAAACAGGACATACAAATGGCCAAGAGACATATGAAGAAATGCTCAACATCACTAATCACCAGAGAGATCCAAATTAAAACAACAATGAGATATCACCTCACACCTGTCAGAATGGCCACCATCAACAAATTATCAAACAACAAGTGCTGGTGAGGGTGTGGAGAAAAGGGGAATCTAGTCCACTGCTGATGGGAATGCAGACTGGTGCAGCCACTATGGAAAACAATATGGTGTTACCTCAAAAAATCAAAAATTAAACTACCATTTGACCCAGTAATCCCACTTCTAGGAATATACCCTAAGAAGCCTGAAACACCAATCAGAAAGAATATATGTACCCCCATGTTTGTAGCAGCACTATTTACAATAGCTAGAATCAGAAAGAATATATGTACCCCCATGTTTGTAGCAGCACTATTTACAATAGATCTGGAAACAGCCCAAATGTCCATCAGTAGACGAATGGATAAAAAAGCAGTGGTACATATATACAATGGAGTACCATGCAGCTGTAAGAAAGATCTCTTATCCTTTGAGACTACATTGAGGGACCTGGAAAGTATTATCCTAAGCGAAACAAGCCAAACAAAGAAAGACAAGTATCATATGATCTCAGTTATTTGTGGAATATAATGAACATAACAGTCTGAGGAATGGGGTAGTCCCAGAGATGTGGAAGAGGGGTAGAGACTGACAATCCCCAGAACAGGGGGTGGTGGGGGAGAGATAAATCACAGAACTTATATGCATGTGTGCATGAACAAAGGTCATGGACAACAAAGCTGGGGACAGGGTGGGGAGGGAGAGGGAGGGGGGATCAGTGGGGGGGAAAGGAGAAACATCTGTAAGAAAAATAAATTAATTAATTCAAAAATAATAAAATACCCCCCACACACACACAAAAGAAAATTAACCATTGATGTTACTAAATCTGAATAAGGTTGAGTTTTCCAAATTTTGAAAGTGTCCAATCACTCCTCAAATGAAAGCTGCTTGTCTTATATTTTTAGAGGGATCTAGAGTCTGTGCTTAGCTTTAGGAAATTGAGTAAATGTCACTGTCACAGAACATTTTCATGCAATAATGGTCTCCCTGCTGCTGGATGACTGCTGGCGCAAATCCACCGATGAGAAATAAATGGGGACGGAAAGCAGTGTGTATTGCCAAAGCTAGAAACACTGACCCTTTCAAGGCATTCAGTCATTCTGACTTTGTTTCTATTTGCCAGGAAGTGAGTGATGAAGAATGAATCATGTTAGGTCAATAGATGCTGGTGGGATCCGTAGACGCTTCTGCATCATTCACTTACTTGATGGCTGCTGTCAGGGAGGCTGCCTTCTGAAAGAGAGTCACAGCCAGAGCAGGAGTCCTGCCAGTGGGAAGGCAGTCTGCTGTGGCTGGTTCATCTGCTTTACATTATAGATCAATTTTTATTCATCTCCGTTTCTGATCTATCTCTGGTTGAAGAAACAAGGCACAGCAGTTTGGGATCACATAGTCATCTGAACCAGCTGTCGCAATACTGGTATGAGAATTTCATATATAACCTGACGCTTTGCTTCTTCCAGGGAATGGTTCTTATTGTGCTGGGTCAGAGAGGGAGCTGCTGTCTGTCATGCGTTGATTGCTAGGACTTAATGCTCTATGACGCCCGTGTTCATCTCTATCCTGTGGAGCCATTCACTTCGTGCTAGCTCGAGGTTCATCCAAGAAAACAAAATTCCTGCCTCAGCATTGTCGTGGAAAGTAAAATCTGGAGTGTGCACTTCCATTTGCAACTTCCACCTGTAATCTTAGTAAAAAGGAAGGAAATACACTTCCTTTCCCCTACACGGGTGTACTCAGACTTCGTAATAAACCAACAGCATTGTCATGTAATTCCAATATCTCAAACACACTAAGAAAACACTCCCCAAATCTTGGGGGTTGAGGAGGAAAAAACTTCAAAAGAAGTACTTATAGCAAACTTACGTTTAGTTCACTCACTAGCTGTTCTTATTTTCTCCCTCCCTTGTTGTTTCCTACTACATAACTAGTGCCTACCCTTTTCAGGCTCCCTTGAAGCTGGGTGTGACCCAGTGTGGTGAATGAAATTAAAAGAAAGCATAAGCCTATAAATATGGTTTATTATCCATAGGAAGGAAGGAAGGAAGGAAGGAAGGAAGGAAGGAAGGAAGGAAGGAAGGAAGGAAGGAAGGAAAGGAGAAAGGAAGAGAGTAAAGAAGAAAACATTTAAATCCTTCCCTTCACCCTACCACTCTCTACATATTCTTCTTTCTCTCATCATCAACATTCTGGGAAGAGTACATGCCCCACAGTAATCCTCCCTGAGAAGACTTACCCAGCATTCATCTTCTAATGGCTAACCTTTCAGTTTGAGATCCATCCCATTCCTGAGAGTGCTGTGCTTGTCGGAAGTTGACCCTGTTCCCAGATCCCACATCCTCCTTGCTAAAGTGATTGGTTCAGATAAGCCAGTTTAGGCAAATTTAAAATCCTCCTGGTCACAGGGATTAGATCAGGAATGGGCCAAGATAACTTTTGGCTTTCTCTACCTTTCAAGAAAGCCTCCAAAAGGCTGCCTCATACTTTCTCTCACTTTGAGGATCTTGTATTATTCTGAGTTGAGGCCTGAAATTGCTGCAGTCATTTTGTCACCAGGAAGGAAACCAAGCTTGAAATAATCTGACGCTGTGGAAGGCAGAATTGCAAGATGAAAACTTTTTAAATGGCACTGTTGAGCCTAACAGCTGAATTTTCCTCTAAAATTTCTAGGTACATGACCCAATAAACTCCTTTATTTAAACTCAGTTTTCTGTTAACCAGACAACAACAACAAAATCAAAAAGAAAACTGCACATCCTAAGATCTTGCCTTGTACCCTCCCACACGTGTTCTTTATGTGCCTCCTCCCCCCTTCATAATTGTCATTACCTATGTTTAAGCCTTATCCTTTTTCTCCCTAATTTTACTATACAGTTCCTAGCAAGTTTCTTTGGCCTTAATTTCTCCTTCATTCAATGTCTTGATTATACAGCCATCACATGCTCTGTTTAATATGGAAATTTGATCATTGCAGTTTCTTGCTTGGGACTCTCCATGAATTCCCATCGTACACAAGATGAAATTTAAATCCTTGATCCTGGTATGCAAAGCCCTTCACCATCTGGCTCCTGCTCGCCTGTCCAGTCTCATCACCAGTCGTTCTCTCTGCCCCATCTCTCTCAACACACACATATAAGAACACAGTACATTCTTGAAATTCTGAATTGCAGGTAGTTCTTAAACATACTTCCGGTTTGGTAACTGCTCATCTCCCATCTTCTCTGTTGGTGTTCTAGAACTCTTTCCCACTTCATGTCCAAGGGGACGTTAATGTTCACGCTAGTCCGACCTCTTCTGTGAAACTTACTCCAATTTCTCCCTATTATCCATCCATGACTATTGTTCTACAAGACCAAGTTCTTTGAAGGCAGGGACTACATTAAATTAATGTTTATTACCCTGTTGCTTAGTAGTATCTGGCATGACAGGTCCTCTATGTATGAATAAGTGAATGAATGCAAATCATAAATTAATGTATCAGATACAAAGATTGAAATCTTACTTGGATTATTGGATCTTCCACATGATAAATAGCTAATTAAAATAATAATCATTAAGAAGCTGACTAAGTCCCTCGAATACCTTCTCCATGAACCTTTGTTCCTGAGAGATACTCTCACAACTCTAACAGATACTGTTTTGTCTTCCTGGAGTACATGCCTACTATCCCACCTTCTTCCAGGATTATTTCCTGATCTTGACCACAGAGGCAGATATTTCATACTGGGACAGTTTTCATTTCTTTTTCTTTCTCCAAAGAACTTACCTCTTGAGCAGATACACCTAGGACCTACCTGAGTAAACTGATGGAAACATGCTTGATAACCATATCTGTGAGCTCCCAAGGCTGAGAAATCTGGAGCTATCTTGGTAATTGTCCTTCCCAAAGTGTCCTAAAGTTTGGTTATTCAGTTTTTCGTTTTATTCTGCAGCCTACCTGCAGTATCCTTTCAATAAATCTCCTTTAATTGTAGGTTAGTCAGAAATACGTCTGTTTCTTATAATCACAGAATTTTAATTTATGGTACTTATTTGACTCATGATAATTCAGGTCTGTCATATTATAAGGTAACATAAAAACATGTATTATTGGTGATCAGTAAGGCAGGCTATTTCCCACAATGCCAGGAAATACCTAGCGCAGTGCCTGACATACAGCAGATTAAGGAATACATTCTGAATGAATATGCTCCCAGGTGTGGGGAATTAGGAATTGATGCTGTTATCATTGGAGTTGAGGCAGATGTCTTTTGGCTATTACATTACTCTATGTCTCTCATCCTTTCATTTAAAAATTATTTAGTGAACATGTACCATGTATCATGGGTCTTGAAGTCTGAAGCAACATGGAATCAAGCAAGGATCTTTAAGAAGAAGTGATACTATCAGATATGCCACATTGGTGGCAGTGGAGAGAATGACTAAGAAGGGGAAAATCTGGAAGCAGGAAAATAACTTAGATATTATAACCACCAGCCACATGTGGCTGTTAAGCTCGTCGAATATGGCTAGTACCAACTGGGATGGCTGAACGAGTAAAACACGCACTGGGTTTCAAAGACCTAGTGCAAAAGTAACAATGTAAAATATATCAAAAATTTTTATCTATTTCAAGAATTTCATAGTAATTATATGTTAAAATTATAATATTTTGGATCCAATGGGCTAAATAAAACATTATGAAAATTAATCTAACCTGTTGTGTCTTACTTTTTTAAATGGAATTTATTGGAGTGACTGGTTAATAAAATTATATAGGCTTCAGGTATATGATTCTACAATACATCATCTGTATGTATGTATGTATGTTGTATTATGTGTTTACCATCCCTAGTCAAGTTTCCTTCCATCACCATTTATCCCTCCTTTACCTTCTTCTACCTCCCTTCAACCACCCTTCTCTCTGGCAATCACTATATATATATGTGTGTGTATATATATATATATATATATTTTTTTTTTTTTTTGTCTTCTCACCCGAGGACATTTTTCCATTTTTTATTCAGAGAGAGTGGGAAAAAGAGAGAGAGAAACATTGACATGAAAGGAACACATCAAGTGGCTGCCTCCTGCACGACCCAACCAGGGCCGGGGACAAACTGCAACCGAGGTACGTGCCCTTAGCGGGAACTGAACCCGGGTCTCTCTGGACCGCAGGCCGATGCTCTATCTGCTGAACCAAACTGGCCAGGGCTGGCAATCACCATATCATTGTCTGTGCCCACTTGTCTTTTTTTTTTCTTTGCTTAATCCCTTCACTCTTCTTACCCAGCCCCCACACCCCTCCCCTTTGACAGCTATCAGTCTGTTCTCTGTATCCATGAGTCTGTCTCCTCTTTGTTTATTTATTTTGTTTATTAGATTCCACATATAAGTGAAATCATTTGGTACTTATCTTTCTCTGACTGGCTTAGTTAATGTGACTATTAGAAATTTTAAAATTACATATATAACTTGGGTTTGTGGCTTCCATTGTATTTCTATTGAATGGTGCTAAAAGATTACTTTAACAATCTGTTTAAGATGATGAATGCTTGAAATAAATTAGATACAATTTGAATAAAGTGTACTTACTTAAGAAATATAAAGCCCTGGCCAGTTTGGCTCATCAGTTAGAGCATCGGTCCGCAGACCAGAGAGTCCTGGGTTCGGTTCCCACTAAGGGCATGAACCTCGGTTGCAGTTTGTCCCTGGCCCCCGTTAGGGTTGTGTTCGTGGCAACCAGTCGATGTGTCTCTGTCACATCGATGATTCTCTCTCTCTCTTCCTCCCTCTCTCCTTCCTGCTCTGTCTGAAGATAAATGCAGAAATGTTTGCAGGTCAGTATAAAAAAAAAAAAAAAGAAAGAAATATAAAGAATTAGGAATAATCAGGTCATGTTGATGGTTGGATGAGAAAGAAAAATTAGTGGCAAGAGTTGAGGATGACTTCCAGGTATCAGGCTTGGATAACTGAGTGGATAATCTTGAGTGATCTAGGAAACAAGCAAAAGACGCAGATGTGAGAGGAAAATATTGAGTTCAATTTTGGATATCTGAAATTGAGGGCCTCAGTATGCAGTTGGAAAAGCTGGGTAGGCATTTGTATATATGGACATGGAGCTCAGGAGACAGAGCTGGT
Source organism: Molossus molossus (assembly GCF_014108415.1). Taxonomy (NCBI): domain Eukaryota; kingdom Metazoa; phylum Chordata; class Mammalia; order Chiroptera; family Molossidae; genus Molossus; species Molossus molossus. The sequence goes on along the minus strand of NW_023425344.1, from coordinate 57,350,287 downwards.
GACTTCACATATTTGGGCATCGTCAGACTACAAGTCACCTAAAGCCTTGGGTAAAATCGAGAGTGACCAGGGGGAGAAGAGGACTGGGGAGCCACCTGTAGCAAATACAGATTTCCTAGGCTATTATGCAAATACAAACATATTAGCTAAGGTAGTGTTTCCCAAATTACATTAGTGCAGAACATTAGTCCCACAAAATACTCCTTTAAAAAAAAAATCATTCTTTGACAAAATGTTGGGGGAAATATTGCCCACTGGAGATTGTAATACACACTAACATATCAACATATTAAATCTCTGAGAAGTCCAAGAGGGAAGAAACATCTTTGGCATTTTCATCATATTTTTCTATAGGCACCTTCCTTCTCCCCCAATAATAGTTATTAATATCTTAAGAAATATACTCAAGGAACACATTTTGAGAAGTGTTTTTCTATGTTAATCTAATCTTTTTTTTTTATCCTCACCCAAGGACATTTTTGCATTTATCTTCAGACAGAGCCGGAGGGAGGAAGGGAGGAAGAGAGAGAGAAACACATCGACTGGCTGCCACCTACACAACCCCAACCAGGGTGGGGACAAACTGTAACCAAGGTACGTGCCCTTAGGGAGAACTGAAGTTGGGTCTCTCTGGTCTGCGGGCCGACGCTCTAACCACTGAGCCAAACCGGCCAGGGCTAATCTTTTAATAGAATAAAAGGTCAAATAGAATTATATCAAATGTATGGTTTTTAAGGTAGATTTATAAAGAAATTACTTTGTCATTTCTATCAAATAGATATATTTTCCATATTTAGGTTTCTCTGTGCAAGCTTACAGATATGTTGGGGCATTTTAATGCTTATAGAATTTGAAGTACTCAAATTAAAATGAATACCAAATTTTCCATGAGTAGCTTACTCTCAAAGAACTGTTGTAAGCCCTGGCCGGTTTGGCTCAACAGTTAGAGCGTCAGCCTGCGGTCCAGAAAGACCTGGGTTCGGTTCCCGCTAAGGGCATGTACCTCGGTTGAAGTTTGTCCCTAGCCCTGGTTGGGGTCGTGTGGGAGGCAGCCACTTGATGTGTCCCTTTTACGTTGATGTTTCTCTCTCTTTCTCTCTCTATCTCTCTTCCTTTCTTTCCCTCTCGCTGTATCTGAACAACAACAACAAAAAGAACTATTGTAAGTTCATAACAAAGAAACATTCTTGTTTGAGTATGAGATCTCTGATGGTCTACTAAAAGTTATCTTATGAAAACAAAGTTTGAAGGACAAAAATAATTTTTCAGGGCATCCATTAAAATTGAGAAGAGGCACAACATTGGTGTATGTCTTTCCTTGTAAACTGCTTATTTAGTTGAGAAATGTGCAAACTACTATAATTTACATTACTTTTGATACTTTTGGTATCTTGATTCAGAAAATGAGTTGCTAATAACCCACCTTATAAGAGGCAGCAGATGGCATAATAAATTCCCTTGCTTAGCAACTAATATGTTATCCACTATAAGCACTGTCTAGATTTCCATACTGATGCACAGTTTTAGGACATTTAACAATAGGAAGTCCCAACTCCTGTGGTCAAGAGTCTACGTATGAGTCAGGTGTTACATAAACAACAGCAGGCCACGTCTAAACAAAGGCGTTCAGACTTAAATTTTACATTTTCTTTGGATTTAAGTGGAAATGCCATAGTTTTTAAAACCTGAATTATGAGTGGATGTTAACTAGCCTTGTGGTGCTCATTTCACAATATGTACAAATATAGAATCATTACGTTGTACACCTAAAACTAATGTAATGCTGCATGTCAATTATACCTCAATTTAAAAAAAAAAACTGAATCATGCCATCACTTTGTATTTATGTAGTATATTTTACAGAAAATGTTGAGTAAATTGGATCTTACTTTTCCCCCAAGAAACTCCTACATGATAGATGAGGAGTTAGGGAATAAAGGAAAAGGAATGGAAATAAAATAGCTGGTTCTTAGACTCATTAGCTGATTGATCTTGAGGAAATACATAACTTCGCCAAGTCTCTATTTCCACATTACTAATTTATTAATAACATTAGCCCTGCCCACTTCACAGGGTTGTTGTGAAGACCAAAAACAGACAACAGATTTCACTAGAATGTAAGCTCCAGAAAGGCACAAATTTTTGTCTTTTTGGCTTAATACCTACAGTGTACCTGGCACATAGCAATAATTCAGTGAATGCTATGAAAATGTTTTGAATATTAAAGAGATGTAATATATTATATGTAAGGTGTCATTATTATGCTAAACTGACTACCAAATTACAGAAGGCAGAAAAGGCAAAAAGGGTAAGTTACCAACTTAAGTTATTTTTTAACTCAGAATAAAGTTAAGACTAGATTTTGAGGTATAGACCTTTTATCTACTTGATCATTCAGTATATTTTTATTAGAGTACATACTATGTGCCGGGCATCATGCTAGGTACTAGATATAGAGTGGTAAAAATATATATGTACATTTAAGAGTCGGATATGGGATGTAGCTGTACATTAAACAAATGAACACAGCCCTGGCTGCTTTGGCTCAGCGGTTAGAGCGTTGGCCTGAGGTCCAGGGAGACCTGGGTTTAGTTCCTGCTAAGGGCATGTACCTCGGTTGCAGTTTGTCCCCGGCTCTGGCTGGGTTGTGTGGATGGCAGCCACTTGATATGTCCCTTTCACATCAATGTTTCTCTCTCTCTCTCTCCCACCCGCTCTGTCTGAACAAAAAATGAAAAAATGTCCTCGGGTGAGGATTAAAAAAAAAAAAAGGAAAAGGAAAAAACAAATGAACACAAAAATAAGTTTTAATAAATGCTATAAAAGAGGAACAACATCTGATGAGAGAAAAACAAGAAGTGAGAGTGCCCTAATTTACATCTAGGCTAAACATTTAACTAAAATTTATCAACAAAAACAGTTCACTCTTTTAACAAGACATGTATTTTTAGAGAATGTTCATTCATTTTTATACATATTACTATTTCTAGCCATCACCCAATCAGGAGAAACTTATCAATATCATTTAGAATTAACCATCCAAGACAGAGCTATTAAAATAAAAAATTGGAAAAACAATGACAGCATTATCCACTCACCCCCGCATTTCAGTTCTCACAACGGCAAGCTCAATGTTTGTTGACCTTGATATTAAAACTTGGCTATAAATCTTAAAACTTGCTTTTAAAATTACATACTATCATTAAACCAAACTCACATCATGCCTTATTTTTAGTAGGCACTCAAAGGATTTTGTTGTGTTGAATTTTATTCTTTTAGAATGTTGAGAGTTATCATTGATATAGCCAAACTTCAGTTTCCCATGGGAACACATATTTGTTAACTGATTAGCTTTCTCATTGAAAAAAAATTTTTCAAACTAAAGACATGTAATGAAGGCTCTCATTTGTTATTCCTTTGAATTCTCAATGAAGTCATTGGGATCACTTGACATGTCCACCTGCTTTTTTTTTTTTTTTTTTTTTTTTTTTAATTTTATTTATTTATTTATTTATTTGTTACAGATATTTTACCTTTTTACCCCATTGGCACCCCCCACCCCACCCCCCTCCACCCTGTCCCCGGCTTAGTTGTCCATGTCCATTGGTCATGCATACATGCATATAAGTTCTGTGGTTTATCTCTTCCCACCCCCCACCCCCCATCCCCTCTTCTGAGGGATGTCAGTCTGTGCCCTACTTCCATGTGTCTGGGTCTACTGTATTCCTCAGACTGTTATGTTCATTATATTCCGTATATAAGTGAGATCATGTGGTATTTGTCTTTTTCTGCTTGGCTTCTTTCACTTAGGATAATACTTTCCAGGTCCCTCCATGTCGTCTCAAAGGATAAGAGATCTTTCTTTCTTACCGCTGCATAGTATTCCATTGTGTATATGTACCACAGCTTTTTGATCCATTCGTCTACTGGTGGACACTTGGGCTGTTTCCAGATCTTAGCTATTGTAAATAGTGCTGCTATGAACATGGGGGTACATATATTCTTCCTGATTGGTGTTTCAGGCTTCTTAGGGTATATTCCCAGCAGTGGGATCACTGGGTCGAATGGAAGTTCAATTTTTAATTTTTTGAGGTAGCACCATATTGTTTTCCATAGCGGCTGCACCAGTCTGCATTCCCACCAGCAGTGTATTAGAGTCCCCTTTTCTCCACATCCTCGCCAACACTTGTTGTTTGATGATTTGTTGATGGCGGCCATTCTGACAGGTGTGAGGTGATACCTCATAGTTGTTTTAATTTGCATCTCTCTGATGATTAGTGATGTTGAGCATTTCTTCATATGTCTCTTGGCCATTTGTATGTCCTGTTTGGAGAGGTGTCTATTCAGCTCCTCTGCCCATTTTTTAATTGGGTTCTTTGTCTTCCTTTTGTGGAGTTGTATGAGCACTCTGTATATACTGGAAATTAACCCCTTATCTGATACATCATTCAAAAGTTCATATGGAACCAAAAAAGACCCCGAATAGCCACAGCAATCTTGAAAAAGAAGAACAAAGTTGGTGGGATCACAATACCAGATATCAGGTTATACTACAAAGCGACTGTAACCAAAACAGCCTGGTACTGGCACAAGAACAGGCATATAGACCAGTGGAACAGAACTGAAAACCCAGAAATGGACCCAAGGCAATACGCTCAATTAATATTTGACAAAGGTGGCAAGAGCATACAGTGGAGTAAAGACAGCCTCTTTAATAAATGGTGTTGGGAAAACTGGACAGCTACATGCAAAAAAATGAAACTAGACCATCAACTTACACCATACACAAAAATAAACTCGAAATGGATAAAAGACTTAAATGTGACCCGTGAATCCATAAAAATTCTAGAAGAAAATGTAGGCAACAAAATTTCGGACATCATACGGAGCAGAATTTTCACTGATACATCACCTAAGGCAACAGAAATAAAGGAGAAAATGAACACATGGGACTACATCAAACTAAAAAGCTTCTGCACAGCAAAAGAAACAATCATCAAAATGGAAAGGCAACCCACTGTATGGGAGAACATCATTGCCAATGATGTATCAGATAAGGGGTTAATGTCCACCTGCTTTTAATGGTTAATTTAGGCTTTGAATCTGCATAAAATTGCTGTCTCACTTTCAGGCAATGCTGGGAAAAGAGCAACAGTTGAAATCAACTCTTTTTAAATGAACATAAAGAGAACATTGTATTTTGGATTAAAGAGCAACTTTTGGTAAATATGCTCTCTTAGACTGATGTGGTTGACAGCTAGAGTTTTAAGGTCAGATACTACCAATTATCAGAAGCTTTTAGAAACTTTTATAAATAAGAAATGTGGAAGCATTTCACTAAACAATTTTAGAGGAAAAAATAATCAAACTTTAGTGAAAAAATATGGATTTTTATGACAAGACTAGTGGAAGTAGAAAAATGGATTTAAATACCCATTAGAAAAGGCATGATGGATTTTTTAAAAAATCCCTTTTAAGGAGTAAGTTTTCAAAATTGTTTTGTTCAATACAATAATTTGTTACACTAAGTAACTTTAATTTACATTCTTAAATAACTATTTCCCAGAATTAGTTTCTTTTAAAATGAACTCTATTGAGGTATAATGTTTATAATGTATAATTTATATAAAATAAAATACACCCATTTTAAGCATATGTTCATTTCTTCTATAACTCAGTATAAGTACTCCTTAAAATCATAGTACTATACAAATTCCCACAATAAGGAAAAACAACAAAGAACCCAGGGGAAAAATGGGGTCAGTGGAATAACAGTCAAAGATTATGTCATTGATACACACACACACACACACACACACACCCCTAATAAACAAATAACATACTTGAACAAATTTAACCAACTAGAACTAACATTTATAAAAAAAATAGCATAATACATATTCTTCTCAAGTGCACATAGAACGTTGTCTAGGATAGATATATGTCCCAGGCCATAAAACAAAACTCAATACATTGAAAAGAACTGAAATCATGCAAAGGATGTTCTCCAATTACCAGACTGAGTAAAATTATAAATTAATAACTAGTAAATTTGGAAAATTAACAAATATGTACAAATTAAATAACACACTACTAAATAACCAATGCGTAAAAGAAGAAATCACAAAGAAAATTGGAAAATAATTTGAGGTGAATAAAAATAAAAATACAACATACCAAAATTTATGGGATTCAACAAAAGCAGTGCTCAAAGAAAAATTTATAGTTTTAAATGCCTACATTAAAAAAGAAAAATGATCAAAATAATAACCTAAATTTCCACCTGAAGTTACTAGAAAAAGAGGAATAAATTAAATTTAAAGCAAGGGGAAGACGCTGGCCAATTTGGCTCAGCGGTTAGAGTGTTGGCCCATGGACCAGAGAGTCCCAGGTTCAGTTCCCGCTAAGGGCATGTACCTCAGTTGCAGTTTGTCCCTGGCCCTGGTTGGGGTCGTGTGGGTGGCAACCTGTCAATGTGTCTCTCACACTGGTGTTTCTCTCTCTCTTCCTCCCTCTCTCCTTCCCACTCTATCTGAAGATAAATGCAAAAATGTTCTCAAGTGAGAATAAAAAAATTGAATTAATTAAAAAAAGCAAGGGAAAGAATGAGCATAATAGAATAGAGTGGTAATAAATCAAATAAGAAACAGAAAATAATAGAGACCACTAATAAAATCAAAATTTATTTCTTTGAAAAAATCAATAAAGTTGACAATCTTTAGACTATCCAAGCAAAGAAAATATTCAAATTACTAAAACTAGGAATGAAAATGGAGATACTCCTATCGACCACACAGAAAAGTGTAGTAAGAACAGTTTAGTGGTTGTCAGAGGGGGGGGTGGGAGTGGGTAAAATGGGTCAAAAGGTAAAAATTCCAGTTATAAAATGAATAATCCCTGGAGATATAATGCACAGCCTCGTGACTATAGTTAACAATACAAAATTGTATATTTGAAAGTTGCTAAGAGAGTAGATCTTAAAAGTTCTCATCATAAAAAAATATATATTATAACTATGTGTGGTTATGAATGTTAACTAAACATTTTTTTTATCCTCACCTGCAAACATTTCTGCATTTATCTTCAGATGGAGTGGGAGTGAGAGACGGAGGAAGAGAGAGAGAGAGAAGCATGGAGTGGTTGCCACCCACAGGACCCCAACTGGGCCTGGGACAAACTGCAACTGAGGTAGGTGCCCTTAGTGGGAACTGAACCCGGGCCTCTCGGGTCCACAGGCTGTCACTCTAACTGCCAAGCCAAACTGACCAGGGCAGATGTTAACTAAATTTGTATGATCATCATTTCACAATACATACATGTATTAAATCATCATGTTGTGCAACTAAAACTAATGTTATATGTCAATTATAATCTCATTATTTTGTTGTTTTTTTATGCTTTTTTATTTCATTAATTAATTTATTTTTGTTATAGATGTTTCTCCTTTTTCCCAAATGGATACCCCCCCACCCCCTCCATCCCCGCCCTGCCCCCAGCTTTGTTGTCCATGTCCATTGTTCATGAACACATGCATATAAGTTCAGTGGTTTATCACTCCCCAACAACCCCCTCTTCTGAAGATTGTCAGTCGATACCCCACTTCCACATCTCTGGGACTACCCCATTCCTCAGACTGTTAAAGTTCATTATATTCCACAAATAAGTGAGATCATATGATGCTTGTCTTGCTGTTTGGCTTGTTTTGCTTAGGATAATACTTTCCTGGTCCCTCCATGTCATCTTAAAGGATAAGAGATCTTTCTTTCTTACAGCTGCATAGTACTCCATTGTGTATATGTACCACTGCTTTTTTATCCATTCGTCTATTGATGGATATTTGGGCTGTTTCCAGATCTTAGCTATTGTAAATAGTGCTGCTATGAACATGGGGGTACATATATTCTTTCCGATTGGTGTTTCAGGCTTCTTAGGGTATATTCCTAGAAGTGGGATCACTAGGTCAAATGGAAGTTCCAATTTTAATTTTTTGAGGTAACACCATATTGTTTTCCATAGTGGCTGTACCAGTCTGCATTCCCACCAGCAGTGGACTAGATTCCCCTTTTCTCCACACCCTCGCCAATACTTGTTGTTTGATGATTTGTTGATGGCGGCCATTCTGGCAGGTGTGAGGTGATACTTCATTGTTGTTCTAATTTGCATCTCTCTGATGATTAGTGATGTTGAGCATTTCTTCATATGTCTCTTAGCCATTTGTATGTTCTGTTTGGAGAGGTGTCTATTTAGTTCCTCTGCCCATTTTTTAATTGGGTTCTTTGTCTTTTGTTGAGTTGTACGAGCACTCTATATATTTTGGAAATTAACCCTTTATCTGATATATCATTGGCAATTATGCTCTCCCATACAGTGGGTTGCCTTTCCATTTTGATGGTTGTATCTTTTGCTGTGCAGAAACTTTTGAGTTTGATGTAGTCGCATGTGTTCATTTTCTCCTTTGTTTCTGTTGCCTTAGGGGATGTATCAATGGAAATTCTGCTCCGTATGTTGTCTGAAATTTTGTTGCCTACATTTTCTTCTAGGATTTTTATTGATTCACGGGTCTCATTTAAGTCTTTTATCCATTGTGAGTTTATTCTTATGCATGGTGTAAGTTGACGGTCTAGTTTCATTTTTTTGCATGTAGCTGTCCAATTTTCCCAACACCATTTATTAGAGAGGCTGTCTTTACTCCACTGTATGCTCTTGCCACCTTTATCAAATATTAATTGACCATATTGCCTTGGGTCCATTTCTAGGTTCTCTATTCTGTTCCACTGGTCTATATGCCTATTCTTGTGCCAGTGCCAGGCTGTTTTGATTACAGTGGCTTTGTAGTATAACCTGAAATCTGGTAATGTGATCCCTCCTACTTTGTTGTTCTTTTTCAAGATTGCTGTGGCTATTCGAGGTCTTTTTTTGGTTTCATATGAAATTTTGAAGTATTTGTTCTAATTTTGTGAAGTATGTCGTTGGTATTTTGATGGGGATTGCATTGAATCTATAGATTGCTTTGGGTAGTATGGACATTTTATTGATGTTGATTCTTCCAATCCATGAACAAGGTATGTGCGTCCACTTTTTTATATCTTCCTCTATTTCTTTTTTCAATGACCTGTAGTTTTCTGCAACTAGGTCCATTTCTATGGTTAACTTTATTCCTAGGTATCTTAAATTTTTTTGCCGCAATGGTAAATAGAATTATTTTCTTAGTTTCTCTTTCTGTGAGTTCATCATTGGTGTATAAGAATGCCATAGATTTCTTCACGTTAATTTTGTATCCTGCTACTTTGCCAAATTCATTTATTAAGTAGTAAATTTTTGATAGAGTCTTTGGGGTTTTCTACATATAGTATCATGTCATCTGGGAATAATGACACTATCACTTCCTCCTTTCCATTTTGGATCCATTTTATTTTTTCTTCTTGTCTGATTGCTGTAGCTAAGACTTCCAGTACTATGGGAAAAGTGTGTATCCCTGCCTTGTTTCCTGTTCTTAAGGGAAATGCTTTTAGTTTTTGCCCATTGAGCATTATTTTGGCTGTAGGTCTTTCATTTTTGGCCTTTATTATGTTGAGATATGATCCCTCTGTTCCGAGATTGCTTAGCATTTTTATCAGAAATGGTTGCTGGATTTTGTCGAAGGTTTTTTCAGCATCTATTGATATGATCATGTGGTTTTTATCCTTCATTTTATTTATGTGCTGTATCACATTATTGATTTGCGAATATTGTACCAGCCTTGCATCCCTGGGATGAATCCTACTTGGTCATGGTGAATAATTTTTTTGATGTATTGTTGAATCTGATTTGCTAGTATTTTGTTCAGGATTTTGGCGTCTATGTTCTTCAGGGATATTGGCCTGTAGTTCTCTTTCTTTGTAGTTTTTTTTTTAATGTGTGTGGTTTTGGAATTAGAATTATGTGGGCCTCATAAAACGAGTTTGGAAGTCTTCCTTCTTCTTGAATTTTTTGAAATAGTTTGAGGAGAATGGATGTTAGTTTTGTTTTGTTTTGTTTTTAATGTTCGGTAAAACTCCTCTGTGAAGCCATCCGGGTCTGGGCTTTTGTTTGCCGGGAGAGTCTTGATTACATCTTCAATTTCCTTAGTTGTTATTGGTCTGTTCAAGTTTTCTATCTCTTTCCAGTCCAGTTTTGGGAGACTATGTGTTTCTAGAAATTGGTCCATTTCGCTTAGATTGTTGCCATATAATCGTTCATAGTAGTTGTTATGATCTTTTATATTTCGGTGGTATCAGTTGTTACTTCTCCTCTTTCATTTTTGATTTTGTGTATTTGGGTTCTCTCTGTTTCTTGATGAGTCTAGCTAAGGGTCCATCAATCTTGTTTATCTTTTCGAAAACCAGCTCTTTGTTTCACTGATACTTTGAATTGCTTTTTTGGACTCTATGTCATTTATTTCTGTTCTGATCGTTACTATTTCCTTCCTTCCTCTTGCTCTAGGGTTTTTTTGTTTTTGTTTTCTTTCTAGTTCTTTAAGTTTGGAGTTTAGATAGTCTATTAGTGATTTTTCTTGTTTCTTGAGATAGGCCTGTAGTGCTATGAACTTCCCTCTCAGAACTGCTTTTGCTGCATCCCATAGGTTTTTTGTTGTTGTATGTTCATTTTCATTGGTTTCCAGGAAGTTTTTTTTTGTTGTTGTTGTTGTTGTTGTTGTTGTTACAGATATTTTACCTTTTTTACCCCATTGGCACCCCCCCTCCCCACCCCACCCCCACCACATCCCCAACTTAGTTGTCCATGTCCATTGGTCATGCATATATGCATATAAGTTCTGTGGTTTATCTCTTCCCACCCTCCCCACCCCCTCTTCTGAGGGATGTCAGTCTGTGCCCTACTTCCATGTTTCTGGGTCTACCGTATTCCTCAGACTGTTATGTTCATTATATTCCGTATATAAGTGAGATCATGTGGTATTTGTCTTTTTCTGCTTGGCTTCTTTCACTTAGGATAATACTTTCCAGGTCCCTCCATGTCGTCTCAAAGGATAAGAGATCTTTCTTTCTTACCGTTGCATAGTACTCCATTGTGTATATGTACCACAGCTCTTTTATCCATTCGTCTACTGAGTTTCCAGGAAGTTTTTAATTTCTTCCTTGATCTCCTCAGTAATGCATTCGTTGTTTAATAACATGCTATTTATCCTCCATGTGTTCAAATGTCTTTACATGTTCTTGTTGCAATTGATTTCTAGTTTCATGCCATTGTGTTCTGAGAAGATGCTTGATATGATTTCAATCTTCTTGAACTTGTAGAGACTTAGTTTGTGTCCTAACATGTGGTCTATCTTTGAGAGTGTCCCATGTACACTTGAGATAAATGTGAATTGTCAAGTTTTGAGGTGTAATTCTCTATAGATATCTATTAAATCCATTTGGTCTAGTGCTTCATTTAGAGTCTCTGTTTCCTTGCTAATTTTTTGACTAGAGGATCTATCCAGTGATGTCAGTGGGGTGTTGAAGTCCCCTGCTATGATTGTATTGCTATTGATTTCTCCTTTGAAGTCCTCCACAAGATTTTTAATATATTTTTGTGCTCCTATATTGGGTGCATATATGTTTATCAAGGTTATATCTTCCTGTTGGATAGATCTTTTAATTTTATGTAGTGGCCTTCTTTGTCTCTAGTTATGGCCTTCATTTTGAAATCGATTTTATCAGATATGAGTATTGCTACCCCAGCTTTTTTTTTTTTTTTTCCTTTCTGTTTACTTGGAAGATTTTTTTCCATCCCTTCAATTTCAACCTATGTGAGTCTTTTGTTGTGAGGTGAGTCTCATGTAAACAACAAATAGATGAGTCATGCTTTCTTATCCAATCAGCTACTCTGTGTCTTTTTATGGGAGCATTCAGTCAATTTACATTTAAGGTGATTATTGATATGTACTTATTTATTGCCATTTTTGTTTAGTGTGGTTATATTTTTCTTCCCATTTCTACTGCTAATTACAGCAATCCTTTTAACATTTCTTGCAGTGCTGGTTTGGTGCTAATGTATTCCCTTAGCCTTTTTAGTCTGGGAAGCTCTTTATTTGACCTTTTATTTTGAATGATAGCCTTGGATCATTCAAAATGAGTAGAGTAGTCTTGGATTCAGATCATTGTTTTTAATGACCTTGATTAGTCGGTGCCATTCCCTTCTGGCCTGTAGTGTTTCTGTTGAGAAGTCAGCTTAGAGCCTTATGGGGGTTCCTTTGTAGATAACCTGTTGCTTCTCTCTTGCTGCTTTTAGGATTCTCTCTTTGTCTTTAATTTTTGGCATTTTGATTGCTATGTGTCTTGGTGTGGGCCTGTTTCAGTTCTTCTTACTTGGAGCTCTCTGTGCTTCTTGAACTTCAATGCCTTCTTCCTTCACCCAATTAGGGAAATTTTCTGTCACTATTTCTTCAAATATGTTCTCTAACCCTTGCTCATTTTCTTCCTCTTTGAAGATTCCTATGATGCAAATATTATTACGTTTCCAGTTGTCCTACAGTTCTCTTAAGCCGTCTTCCTGTTCTTTTAATTGTTTTTTCCTTTTGGTTTTCTGATTGGTTGATTTTTTTTTCTACCCTGTCTTCTAATTCACTGATCCGGTCCTTTGCTTCGTCTATTCTGCTATTTCGACCTTCCAATGTGTTCTTTATTCCTGATATGTCATTCTTCATTTCTTCTTGGTGGTTTTTAATTTCCAACTCGTTGATTTTCAATGTTTCTATGTCTTTACTCATGATGCTTATGTCCTTACACATGCTGTTGAGCTTCCTTAAGATTGTGGCTCTGAATTCTAGCTCTGTTAACTTGCTTAACTGCACCTCAGTTATCTCATCTTTGGTAGAGGTCTCTTGTTCTTTCTTTTGGCTCCTGTTTCTGTGTTTCACCATTTTGCCTATCACAGTGGGCTTTGGACCTTCCAAAGTTTCCCTGTGGGTGTTGGTGTTCTGTTGTTTGTGGCTCCCTCTCCTGGGTTTGGTTGAGCCACGGAGGACCCACAATAAACACCACTGTCAAGTCTTACTTCCCTGGTTAGAATTGCTAGCCCAGGAATGGTACAGTTATCCTCTAGCTCTTTGCCTGAAGGCTATCTGTAGTAGTTCCTTGAAGAGCCTTGGCTTCTCAGTTGAATGAAAAACTCCCTCAGGTTTTCAGCATAAGGGGATTTCCCGAGGGTGGGGCAGATGCTGGTTGTTAATGGGCCTCAATTTGCATTTCAGTGGCCTCTAGGTGGGGTTGAATCTCCAAGGGAGGGGCCACTGCCTCTCCCCAGAGCCCTGGGAAGGAGTAAGATGACCAGAGTCCTATGTGGCTGCAACTCAGCAAAAGCTCTGAGCGCCCTCCAAATCCCAAGTGTCCCCACACATTTCCAGTCCAATCCACCCTCCCTTTGCCAGAGCCCAAGATGAGTGGCTGTGACTACTTTAGCCTCTGTCCTGGCTCTGCACTGGGGAGCCACTTGGGAGTTTAACCTGATGGTGCTGCTCACAGCTAAGGTTGCTGCTGTTCATGGGCTCCCAGGACCCTCTGGCAGCTCTGCAGATCCTACCAGGATTAAGTCAGTGTCCCTGGTTGTATGGTCCTCCAAGCTGCTTTTCTATTGCTTTTTCCTGACGATTTGTGCTTATTTTTGTTGTAATTCCAGTTTGGTCCTGGGAGATGATCTGTGTAGCTTCCATTCACTCTGCCACCATTTTAGATACACTCATATATCATTATTTTAAATACCCTCAACCCCACCCACCCCCCACACAAAATAAGTCCAGGTGGTTCTTTGCAGAAATTGAAAAGCAGATCCTATAATTTGTATAGAAATTTAAAGGTCCCAAAATAGCCAAAACAATCTTAAGAAAGAAGAACAAAATTGTAGGATTCCCACTTTCTGCTTTTAAAACTTACTATTAAGCTACAGTAATCAGAACAGAGCAGTACTGGCAAAAAGATATACATATAAATCAATGGAATAGAATTAAGTCCAGAAATAAACTTTCACACTTATAGTCACTTGATTTTCAGTGAGGGTGCCAAGAAAATTCAATGATGAAAGAACAGTGTTTTCAATGAATGATGCTGGACCAACAAAATATTAATATAGAAAAGAATAAAGTTAGAACTCCTACTTTACATCATATAAATAATAAAACAAACTGGATCAAAGATCTAAATGTAAGAGTTAAAACTATTAATAATCTTAGAAGAAAACACAACAGTTAATTTTTATGGCCTTGAAATAAGCAAGAGTTTCTTAGATAAGATACCAAAAATACAAACAAACAAACAAAAAATAGATAAATAAGACATAATCAAAAGTAAAACCTTTTGTGTTTCAAAGGACACACCAAGACAATGAAAAGCCAACCAACAGGAGAAAAAAATTTTTCAAATCATATATTGATAAGGAACTCTTATCTATAATATATAGAGACAAACAACCCAATTAACAATGGACAAAAAATTTGAATACATTTGTCTTCAAAGAATACAAATGCCCAATTAGCATATCTTCAGCCATCAAGAAAATGCAAATAGAAATCACAATGAGACTTCCAGTCAAGATATTGCCATAGTTAAATCCTCCCACAACCACATCAAAATTACAACTAAACTATACAACAACCATCATTCAAAACTGCCTGAAATCAAGCTGAGGAGAAGTCCTACAACAAAATTAAAGAAGGAGCCATGTCAAGACTGGTAGGAGGGGTAGAGGCACAGATGGGCTGTTCCCAAACCCACATGTGGTGGATAAAAATAAGGAGGGATGCCTCAGCTGGGAAGTTCCCCCCTGAGGATTGAGGGGTCCTTGTCCCACTCCAGGCCCCAAACTCAGGGTTCCAGTGCCAAGAAGAGAAGTCCTGTAGCTTCTGGATGTAAAAACCAGCAGGGATTGAGACTGAGGGAGGCTGAGACCTCCAGAGTCCCAGGCAGTTCCTCCTAAAGGTCCAGCACAGGAACTTACTTAGACTCACACCCTCCAGTCTCCAGTGTGGAAGAGGCAGCTTGAAAGGCACCAGAAACATATAGGGAAGAAATGAATTGTTTGGCACTGGGGCAAGAGCTACAGGGCAATTTTCTCCCAGACAGACATGCTGGTTGAGGCTGTTGTTCCTTTGGTGAGTCCTTCCCCCAAGGGGTCAGCAGACAGCGGCCATATCTGGGACTCCAGCAACCTGGTTCATACTATTTGCTCCACCCTGGTGATTCACTAAGGCTCTGCCCAACCCAAATTTCAGGCCCACCCAAGCTGTTTGCAGTGGCTTTACCATAAGAATGGCTTGTTTTGGCTCCTGTTTCAGATTTTCCTGAATTCTCTCAAAAAGGCAGCATCTGGCCTCAACGAGTCCCATACCTCTCACTAAGTGGCCCCAGGCCCAGCACTAGGCGTAGCCAGCCTTGGTCTACAACTTGTCTTTGCCTGGGCACCTCCAGGACCAGCACAAAAAGCAGCCATCTGCAGATTGCTTTGTGGCTTATGCCTGGTGGTCTCAGGTAGAACACAGGCAGTGGCTGACCTTACCCCAGAGTCAGCACACCCAGTGGATAGCTTCAGATCATGGCGAAGCACCACCACCTAACCAGCTCCACCAGCAACACACTCATTGAATGGACTCAGTAGGTACCAGGGCCCTGCTGAAATACATCTTGCTCTGTGTGATGGGCCCCTGCATAGATGGGTAATCAGAGGTCAGTGGGCAGTAGATAGAGCCAGTCCTTGTAGCTGATCAGCCAGAGTATATTCCTCCCATTGATGTGCCAACAGCAATCAAGATTCAATTACAACAGAAGGGTGTGCAGTCCACACAAGGGGTACACCTTGAGAGTGCACCTGGGGTGATCAGAAAGGATGTGCCACTGGGTCCTACAAGACACCTACTATAATAAGCCACCCTAGGAAGTCTAGGAGACATAGCAAGTCTACCTAATACATAGAAACAAACACAGGGAGGCAGCCAAATGAGGAGACAAAGAAACATGTTTCAAGTGAAAGAACAGAACAAAACTCAAGGAAAAGAACGAAATGACATGGAGATAAGCAATCTAACAGATGCAGAGTTCAAAACACTGGTTATAAGGGTACTCAAGGAACTTAGTGAAGGCCTCAAGAGCATAAAAAAGGACCAGTCAGAAATGAAGGATGCACAGTCAGAAATGAAGGAGGCACTAACTGAAATAAAGAAAAATTACAGAGATTTAATAGTAGAGTAGGTAAAGCAAAGAAGCAAACAATCAATTTGAAATATAAAGAAGCAAAAAACATCCAATCAGAACAGCAAAAAGAAAAAAGAATCCAAAAAATTGAGGATAGTGTAAGAAGCCTCTGGGACAACTTCAAGTGTGCCAACATTCACATCTTGGGGGTGCCAGAAGGAGAAGAGAGAGAACAAGAAATTGAAAACCTGTTTGAAACAATAATGGCAGAGAACTTTCCTAACTTGGTGAAGGAAACAGACATACAAGTCCAGGAAGCAAAGAGAGTCTCCAAACAGGATGAACCCCAAGAGGCCCACACCAAGACACATCATCATCAAAATGCAAAAGGTTCAAAACAAAAAGGGAATTTTAAAAGCAGCAAGAGAAAAGCAGTTAGTTACCTACAAGGGAGCTCCCATAAGACTGTCAGTTAATTTCTCAAAAGAAACTTTGCAGGCCAGAAGGGGGTGGCAAGAAATATTCAGAGTGATGAAAAACAAGGGCCTATAACCAAGATTACTCAACCCAGCAAAGCTATCATTTAGAATCGATGAACATATATAGAGCTTCCTAGACAAGAAAAAGCTAAAGGAGTTTATCACCACCAAACCAGTATTATATGAAATGTTGAAAGGTCTTCTTGAAGAAAAAGAAGATAAAAAATAAAAGCAATAAAATGGCAATAAATACATATCTATCAACAACTGAATCTACAAACCAAATGAACAAGCAGAACACAAATAGACTCATAGATACAAAGAAGATTTGTTGTTTGCCAGATAGGAAGGGGGGTGGGGGAATGGGTGAAAAAGGTGAAGGGATTAAGAAGTACAAATTGATTGTTAGACTGAGAAATCTCAAAGGGACAGGGGGAAGGGAGGAACAGATAAACCAAAGAACTTATGTGCATATATGCATAACCAATGAACAAAGACAACAATGCTGTGGGGGTGGGGGGAATGGGAACGAGGGTGTCAATAGGGGAAAAAGGAGAAACATCTGTAATAGCCCTGGCCGGTTTGGCTCAGTGGTTAGAGCGTCAGCCTGCGGTCCAGAGAGACCCGGGTTCAGTTCCCACTAAGGGCATGTACCTTGGTTGCAGTTTGTCCCCGGCCCTGGTTGGGTAGTGTGGGTGGCAGCCACTTGATGTGTCCCTTTCACATCTATGTTTCTCTCTCTCTCCCACTTTGTCTGAACAAAAAAATGGAAAAAATATCCTCAGGTGAGGATAAATAAATAAATATTAATTAATTAATAGAAAGAAAGAAAGAAAGAAAGAAAGAAAGAAAGAAAGAAAGAAAGAAAGAAAGAAAGAGGAAGAAAGAAAGAGGAAGAAAGAAAGAAAGAAAGAAAGAAAGAAAGAAAGAAAGAAAGAAAGAAAGAAAGAAAGAAAGAAAGGAAGGAAGGAAAAGAAAACCACAAGGAGATACCAGTTCATACCTACTAGATTGCCTATAATAAAAAAAAAACAGATAATCAGTGTTGGCAAAGATGTGGAGAAACTGAAACCCTTGCACACTGCTGCTTGAAATAAATTATGATGCAGCAACTCAGGAAAACATAGAGTTACTATTTGGACCAGCAATTCCACTGCCAGGTATATAACCAGGAGAAATAAAAACATATCTTCACACAAAAACTTATGCATAAGTGTCCACAGCACCATTGTTCATAACAGTTAAACAATGGAAACAATCCAAATGCCCATCAATTGATGAAGAGATAAACAAAATGTGATGTAGCCATACAATGGAATCTTAGTTCAACAGTAAAAATAAATGAAATACTGACATTTGCTACTGCATGGATGGACCTTAAAAACCATATGCTATGTGAAAGAGTCCAGCACAAAAGACCACATATTATATGATCCTACTTATATAAAATATAGAACAGGCCAATTTTTAGAGACAGAAAGTAGTGCAATGCTAGCCTAAGGCTGATGTAAGATAAGCTGGAAAAATGAAGAGTGACTGAATAGATTTTGAGGGGGAAATTATAAAAATTTTCTCAAATTTATTATGGTAATGCTTGCATAACTCTCAATATGCTAAAAAAATTAGTGTATATTTTAAGTGGCTGAATTGAATGGTATGTTTATTGTATCTTATTGTTACTATAAAATTTTCAATTAAAAATAAAATGCACAGAGAAAAATCAATGAATCCAAAGCTGCTTTAAAAACAAATCAATAGGGTCCAGCTGGTGTGGCTCAGTGGTTGAGAATCAACCCATGCACCAAGAAGCTGCCAGTTTGATTCCTGGTAGGGACACATGCCCAGGTTGTGGTCCCAATCCCCAGTGGGGTCATGCAGGAGGTGGCCAATCAATGTTCTCTCTCACTTCCTCTCTCTCTCACTCTCACTTCCTCTCTCTCTCAAATTAATACAGGGAAAATAAATAAATAAATAAAATTAAATAAATCAATAGGATTGGAAAATGGTGGCAGAGTGAATGAAAGCTACACAGACCATCTTCCAGGACCAAACTAGAATTACAAAAAAAAAGACAAATCATCCAGGAAAAACAACTGAAAAGCAGCTGGAGAGAACCCATACAATCAGAAAAAGAAAGAAAATGCCAAATTGAGCCTGGTAGGAACTGCAGAGACCCACAGACAGCAGTGGAGAGCTGTATTAGCCGAGTGCACTTCCTGCTGAGAAAGTGAGGGTTTTAAAAAGCACCAAGTCAGCTACAGCCACTCACCTTGGGCTCTGGCAGAGGGAGGGCAAACTGAACTGGAACTGTGTAGAGAGAAACTAAAAAAAAAAAAAAAAAAAAAAAAAAACAAAAAATCCCATTTACCATTCCAGCAAAAAAATTAAGATACCTAGGCATAAACTTAACCAAAGAAGTAAAGGACCTTGTCACAGAAAATTACAGGACATTGAAAAAAAAATAGAGGAAGATTTTAAAAAGTGGAAGCATATATACTTTGTTCATGGGTTGGAAGAATTAACATCACTAAAATGTCCATACTGCCCTGGCCAATTTGGCTCAGTGGGTAGAGCATCAGCCTGCGGTCCAGAGAGACCCGGGTTTGGTTCCCGCTAAGGGCACGTACCTCAGCTGTAGTTTGTCCCCAGCCCTGGTTGGGTTGTGCGGGTGGCAGCCACTCGATGTGTCCCTTTCACATCGATGTTTCTCTCTCTCTCTCTTTCTCTCTCTCCCTCTTGCTCTAGCTGATCAAAAAATGAGAAAATGTCCTCTGGTGAGGATTAAAAAATGTCCATACCATCCAAAGAAATCTGTAGATTCAATGCAATACTCTTTAAAATACTAAAGACATATTTCACGAAACTAGAACAAATACCCCAAAAGTTTATATGGACCCAAAAAAGACCTTGAATAGCCACAGCAATCTTGAAAAAGAACAAAGCAGGAGGGATCACAATACCGGATATTAGGTTATACTACAAAGCCATTGTAATCAAAACAGCCTGGTACTGGCACAAGATCAGGCATATAAATGAATGGAACAGAACAGAGAACCCAGATATTGACCCAAGACATTATGCTCAATTAATATTTGACAAAGGTGGCAAGAGCATACAGTGGAGTAAAGACAACCTCTTTAATACATGGTGTTGGGAAACTTGGACAGCCACATGCAAAAAAATGAAACTAGACCACCAACTTACCCCATACACAAGAATAAACTCAAAATGGATAAAAGACCTAAATGTGACTTGTGACTCCACAAAAATCCTAGAAGAAAATGCAGGCAACAAAATTTCAGACATCACCTCAATAAATTAAAAATTGAGCTGCCATTTGATCCAGTGATGCACTTCTTGGAATATATCCTAAGAAGCCTGAAACACTAATCAAAAAATATATGCACCCCTATGTTTATAGCAGCACTGTTTACTATTGCTAAGACCTAGAAACAGCCCAAGTGTCCATCAATAAATGAGTGGATAAAAAAGCTGTGGTACATATACACCATAGAATACTATGCAGCTGGAAGAAGGAAATATCTCTTACCCTTTGAAATGACATGGAGGGAGCTGTAGAGTATTATGCTAAGCGAAATAAGCCAATCAGAGAAAGACAAATACCACATGATCTCACTTATTTGGGAATATAATGAACAAAATAAACTGATGAACAAGCTGTAGACCCAGAGACATAGAAGAAAGGTTCAGACTGACAAACCTCAGAAGAGGAGGGCAGAGGGATGAAAGAGATAAAACCAAAGAACTTATAAGCATATATGCATAACCAGTAGACATCAATGGACATAGACAACAATGGTGGGGGCTGAGAGGAAGAATCAGGAGGAAGGTGTCAATGGGGAGAAAAGGAGAAACATCTGTAACAAAAATAAATTAGTAAAAAAACTTGAATAAAAAAGGAGATAAAAAATAAAAATATAAATAACCAATAAAATGATAACCTTCTAGATGAATCAAGAAAAAACACAGAGAAGATACAAATTACCAGTGTAGAAATGAAAAAGAGGCATCACCGTAGATACTATATATATTAAGAGGATAAAAATGATTTTAAAAACATATTTATTGCAATAAATTTGATAACTTAGAAAATATTAACACATTTCTTGACAGCCAAATTTTACAAAACCAAAATTGGCACAAGCCAAATACCAGAATAGCCCTATATTATTTGAGAAAATGAATTAATGACTTAAAATCTTCCCCCACAAAAAATATACCCTAGTTTTAGATGGATTCACTGCTAAATTTTATTCAATATCTGAGGATGACCAAATAGTTATCTTACAGAAAATTTCAGAAAATAGAGGGAGTAGTTCCAAAAATCATTTTGAGTCCAGCATTACCTTGATACCAAAAGTAAAAGCTATTACAAGAAAATTAAAGACCAGTATCTCTCCTGAACCTAGTTAGAAAAGTTCCTAATAAAATATTATCAAATCTAAATTGGCAATATATAAAAAGGAAAATGCATCATGAACAGTAGGATTTATCCCAGGAGTAGAAGGTTAGTCTAACATTTGAAAAACAATCAATGTAACTCACCATGTTAACAAACTAAAACAGAAAATCCATATGGTTCTCCAAATAGATGCAAAAACAGCACTTGATAAAATGTAATACCTATTCATGAACAACAACAACAAAAAAAACCTCTCCGAAAATTAGGAATAGAAAGAAATGTTCTCAACTTGGAAGACTCAATATTGTTAAGGTACCAATTCTCTCTAAATTGAAATACAGTGTAGGGAAGATAGTCAATAATGTTTGCAATAACTATGTATGGTGTCAACTAGGAACGGGAAATATCAAGAGGAAACTTTGTCATATATGATTTTCTAACCAGTATGCTGTACATCTGAAACCGATGCAAAATAAGAGTAAAAGTAATTGAAAAATAAAACAAAATTTAAAAAATAAATAAAATATAGATTCACTAAAAATATTAATCAAAATCTCATTAGTCTTATGTAGAAGTTGACAAGCCGATTCAAAATTTTATATAGGAATACAAATGACCTAATACAGCCAGAACAAAAAAACAAAAACAAAAAAAACCCTTTTTTTTTTTTTTAAGAATAAAGCTGAAGTGTTTACATTATCTGATTTCAAGACTTACCATAAATTACAGTCATTAGGACAGTTTGTTATTACTATAAGGATAGACAAATAGACCAGTGGAACAAAACAGAGAACTTAAAAACAGACCCACACTTAAACCGTTAATTAGTTTTTGACCAAGTTGCCAAACATGGGCATATAGACAATCTTTTCAACAATTGAGGCTGAGACAATTTGATATCTGTACAGAAAAAATATACTTTGATCTTTACACCATGCAAAACTTTAATTGAAATTAATCATAAACCTAAAAATAAAATGTATACCTTACAAGAGAAATGTAACATGAGAAAATATAGAAGAAAAAATTGCAACTTTGGGAAAGGAAAATATATCTTAGGACACAGAAGGCACTAACTATACAAGAAATACAAATATAATGGACTTTAAAAAATTTACAAAAATCTGCTCTTTGAAAGACAAAACTAAGAAAATGAAAAGTCAGTCCACAACTGGAAGAAAATATTTGCAACACATATATTTGACAAAGGGCTTGAGACCAGATTATATACTCTTACAACTCAATAATAAAAAGACAAACAACCCAATATTTTTAAAGAGCAAAAGAATTGAATAGACACTTGGTTCTAATTACCAAAGGATATATAAGAATGGGTAATTAACACATGAAAAGAAGCTCAACATCATGAGTCGCCAGAGAAATGCAAATTAAAAGCACAGTAAGAAACCACTACATACCTACTAGAAAAGCTAAAATTAAATGTTAAAAATTCAACAGTTCCTGAAGATATAAAGCAATTTCAACTTTCAGACATTGCTATGGGAGTGTAAAATAGTACAACCATTTTGGAGACCTACTGTTTTTTTCTTATAAAAGTTGTCACTTACCATATAACCTAGCAGTTCCATTATTTATCGAAGGAAAATTAAAACAAATGTCCACCAAAAAAAAGCTTGTATATGAATTAAAATTTTATTCATTCTAGCCCCATAAACTGGAAACAACAGAAAGAGCCATGAGTAGGTGAGTAGATACATATTTGGTGTATACATAAATGAAGTGTATTTCAGCAAAAAAAAAAAAAAAGAATGACCTATTGATACATGCAGTAGCATGGCTGCATTTCAAAGACATTATTCTAAGCAAAGAAGCTAGACATAAAACACATGCATCACATTATGTAATCCATTCATATGAAATTCTACAGCAAGCAAAACTATAGTGACAGAATGCCAATCTAATGCTGCTTGGGGCTGAAGGCAGAAATTAGTACAAAATGCACAAGTAACCTTTTTGGGACGATAGAAATATTCTGTATTTTAATTTCATCATGGTCTCATGGGTGTAAACGTTTCTCAAGCTCAGTGAACTATACAGTCAGTTCTAGTATAATGCATGTTTTGGAAAATGCAAATTTGTTTTAATAGGATAGCAAAATTGTTTACTATAACTTTATTTTTGATTTTGTGTGATTTTGTCCACTGAAAACACTAGATGAACACAGAAAACTATACCCAGTTGAAGCGAGCCATGTATAAATATACACTCTGCCAGCTTTTATGCTATTTTCATATATTTTACTTCAAACTGTTATAAACCCCACTATAGTGTTATTACACTTGCTTTTAAAGGTACTTGTTGAATAGAAATGAGAAAAACGTCTTTTGTATTTTCCACATATTTCTAGCATTCTACATCATTTGTACAGAACTGCTTTTGTGTCTGGTATTATTTTTCTTTCCCTAGGACTTTCTTTAACATTTCTTGTAATTCAAATCTTCTGGAAATAAACTCTCTGTGCTTTTGTAAAAAAAAGTCTTTATGATACTCTCATTATTGAAAGATATTGTCACTTAAAGTCCCAAGTTAACTTTTTTTTTTAACATATTAAAAGTTATCATTCCATTCCTTTCGGCTTGCATAATTTCTCACAAGAAATCAGTAAGAGTTCTTATCTTGTTACCCCTGATGTTTCTTTTTCCCCTGGCTGCTTTTTTTTTTATTTTTTAAAATTTTTACTAATTAATTTTTGTTACAGATGTTTCTCCTCCCCCCCCCCACTGATTTCCCCCTTCCCCTCCCTCCATGCCCTTTCCCCAGTTTGTTGTCCATGTCTACTGTTCATGCATACATGCATATAAGTTCTGTGGTTTATCTCTCCCCCACCACCCCCTCTTCTGGGGATTGTCACTTTGTACCCCACTTCCACGTCTCTGGGACTACCCCATTCCTCAGACTATTATGTTCATTATATTCCACAAATAACTGAGATCATATGAAACTTGTCTTTCTCTGTTTGGCTTGTTTCACTTAGGATAATACTTTCCAGGTCCCTCCATGTCATCTCAAAAGATAAGAGATCTTTCTTTCTTACAACTGCGTAGTACTCCATTGTGTACATGTACCACTGCTTTTTTATCCATTCGTCTAGTGATGGACACTTGGGCTGTTTCCAGATCTTAGCTATTGTAAATAGTGCTGCTACAAACATGGGGGTACATATATTCTTTCTGATTGGTGTTTCAGGCTTCTTAGGGTATATTCCTAGAAGTGGGATCACTGGGTCAAATGGTAGTTTAATTTTTAATTTTTTGAGGTAACACCATATTGTTTTCCATAGTGGCTGTACCAGTCTGCATTCCCACCAATAGTGTACTAGAGTCCCCTTTTCTCCACACACTTGCCAACACTTGTTGTTTTATGATTTGTTGATGGCAGCCATTCTGACATGTGTGAGGGGATACCTCATTGTTGTTTTAATTTGCATCTCTCTGATAATTAGTGATGATGACCATTTCTTCATATGTCTCTTGGCCATTTGTATGTCCTGTTTGGAGAGGTGTCTATTTAGTTCCTCTACCCATTTTTTAATTGGGTTCTTTGTCTTCCTTTTGTGGAGTTGTATGAGTACTCTACATATATTGGAAATTAACCCTTTATCTGATATATCACTGGCAATTATGCTCTCCCATACAGTGGGTTGCCTTTCCATTTTGATGGTTGTATCTTCCACTGTGCAGAAGCTTTTGAGTTTGATGTAATCACATGTGTTCATTTTCTCCTTTGTTTCTGTTGCCTTAGGTGATGTATCAGTGCAAATTCTGCTGCGTATGATGTCTGAAATTTTGTTGCCTACATTTTCTTCTAGGATTTTTATTGATTCATGGGTCCCATTTAAGTCTTTTATTCATTTTGAGTTTATTCTTGTGTATGGTGTAAGTTGGTGGTCTAGTTTCATTTTTTTTGCATGTTGCAGAAAACTACAGGTCATTGAAAAAAGAAATAGAGGAAGATATAAAAAAGTGAAAGCACATACCTTGTTTATGGATTGGAAGAATTAACATCATTAAAATGTCCATACTACCCAAAGCAATCTATAGATTCAATGCAATACCCATCAAAATACTAATGACATACTTCACAGAAGTAGAACAAATGCTTCAAAAGTTCATATGGAACCAAAAAAAAACCTCGAATAGCCACAGCAATCTTGAAAAAGAAGAACAAAGTTGGAAGGATCACATTACCAGATTTCAGCTTATACTACAAAGCCACTGTAATCAAAACAGCCTGGCACTGGCACAAGAACAGGCATATAGACCAGTGGAACAGAACAGAGAACCCAGAAATGGACCCAAGGCAATATGCTCAATTAATATTTGACAAAGGTGGCAGGAGCATACAGTGGAGTAAAGACAGCCTCTTTAATAAATGGTGTTGGGAGAACTATAAAGCATTCTTTAAAATACAGTAGTCACAGAATAATGCTCTAGGTAACGTTGAGTAAAAAAACTTAAATCGGCCCTGGCTGGTTTGGCTCAGTGGTTAGAGCGTCGGCCTTCGGTCCGGAGAGACAGGGTTAGGTTCCCACTAAGGGCACATACCTCCATTCCAGTTTGTCCCTGGCCCTGGTTGGGTTGTGCGGGTGGCTACCACTTGATGTGTCCCTTTCACATCTCTCTCTCCCTCCCTCCCTCCCTCCCTCCCTCCCTCCCACTTGACCTGAACAAAAAAATGAAAAAAAGTCCTCGGGTGAGGATAATAAATAAATAAAATGTAAAAACTTAAATTGCAAAATGATATATGTAGTATAATACTACTTTTTTAATGTTCTTTTAATCTTTATTGTTGAAAGTATTACAGATGTTCCCCCTTTTTTCCTCCATTGACACCTCCCCCCACCGCCACCTTCACTGCATTGTTGTCTGTGTCCATTGGTTATGCATATATGTGTATAAGTTGTTTGGTTTCTCTCTTCCTGGCCCCCTCCCCCTTCCCTCTGAGGTTTTTCTGTCTGTTCCTTACTTCCATGTCTCTGAATCTATTTTGTTTGACAACTTATTTTGTTCATTATATTCCACAAATAAGTGAAATTATGTGATACTTGTCTTTTCTGATTTGTTTAGTTTGCTTAGCATAATACTATTTTTAAATATCAAAGCCTCCATATGCCAACATGCAATAGACTGTGTAGTTCTAGGAACATAATTTGTACAAGTATAGAAGATCCGCATGAAGTTTCAGGGAGGCTGGGGGATGGGTATCACATAAATTTTGCTGTAATTGATCGTGGGGTTTTTTTTCATCCTTGCCCAAGGATATTTTTCCATTGATTTTTCTAAATTTTTTTCTTTATTGATTTTCTTTATAGAGAGGAAGAGAGGGTGAGAGAGATAGAAACATCAATGAGAGAGAACATCAATCAGCAGCCTCCTGCATGATCCCCACTGGGAATTGGGCCCACAACCTGGGCATGTGCCCCAACTGGAATCAAACCAGTGACATCCTGGTGCATGGGCCAAAGCTCAACCATGGAGCCACACCTGCCCGGCTAATTTTTTTTTAAATAGACTGGGAAGGAAGGAAGGAAGGAAGGAAGGAAGGAAGGAAGGAAGGAAGGAAGGGAGGGAGGGAGGGAGGGAGGGAGGGAGGGAGGGAGGGAGGGAGGGAGGGAGGGAGGGAGGGAGGGAGAAATAGATATGAGACACATCAATTGGTTGCTTCCTGCATGACCCTGATCAAGCCAGGGATCAAACCTGCAACCAAAGTACCTGCCCTTGACCAGGAGTCAAACCCAAGACTCTTTGGTCTGCAGGCCGACGACCTCTAACCACTGAGCCTAACCAGCCAGGGTTTTAATTGATCTTTTACCATGAGAATGAATCTGTCCATAGGTATATGTTTAATAAAATGAAATTGACATTTCTCCCCTCTAAAAAATAGGCAATGTTTCTTTTACATTTGAAGAATATGCGCTATGCAAAAATACTTTGAGTATCAAAGTAAATATTTTTAGTTTAAAGAAGTACAGTTATTGATTTCATAGACATCCTAGGACACATTGAATAAATATTTAAAGAATAAATGGGCCTTAGGGATTTGTGGAACCTCCTATCATTGTTACTAATTCTTCCTAAATAATCATCAGAGGAAGTGACCTGGTGTAGTGGGCATTTATTGGTTTTGCAGGCCCAGCACCCAGCAGCCCCTTCCTTTGGTAAAGGTACTTCAATATTCCCCAACTGCGTGTACTTCAGGTGAAATTATCAATTCTGTCTTCTCCTGACCAAGGAGTGAGCATGTACACTGAAGTAGGCCAAACAGACTCTCTCTCCTTAGAATCTTGAGTGGAGTGACACAAGGTCAGAAAACAGAGCTGATTTGCTTGCCATGACAGTAGCTCTCTGGGGACACTGTCCATTGGTTCCTGCTATTTAGATTCCTCGAGCTGAGCTGTTTCCTATTCTGTGAATCACCCCATATCCTTACAATACATTCCTTCTCTAGTTTAGTCAGTCATTTCCGTTGACTGTAACTGAAGAACACTAACTGATAGAGCTGCATGTAAATAAATACACAGTAAAACAGTCACTACTACTTTGCAAGAGTCCACAGCATTGTGTTCAACTTTGCACCAGAATTTGCTTCTCTATCATCTATATTTGGTCCCAGCTCTAAATCTGGAGTTTCATAGTATAAATGTACTCAACCTTCCAAATGGTGCATATTTAAAAACCACTGTTATTTATCCCTAAATACTTTCTCAGCAAAATAACTCATGTTCTCAATGAAAACATATATAACTACCACACACTCACTAGAAAGCCTGTAATAAAGGACAGGCAATTCCAAGTGTTAAGGATGTGGAGAAACTGGGACCTTATGCATTGATGGGGAGAGTGTAAAATGATGCAGCCTCTTCTGAAAGCAGCTTATATATAGTTTGTGAATTTATATAATTTACTCAATATTTTTAAATGGACTACAAAGAACCACCTATTGTAATGTTATCCTAGGCAATAACGCCCATGAAATCATGGGCTTTATATGTTAGTTATATTTTCCTATACACATTAAAGACATACTTAACTATTAATTTAAAATGTGGTTCGCCCTGGCCAGTTTGACTCAGTGGCTGGAGCATCAGTCTGCAGACCAGAGAGTCCCAGGTTCGGTTCCTGCTAGGGGCACGTACCAAAAAAAAAAAAAAAAATGTGGTTCACTTACTATTAAAATTAATTTCTTGTGCCACTAATGGAATACATATTGCCCCTTGGGAAACACTAGGTTATTTTATTTAACTTAAACATTTGTATAAAGTAGTTTTCATTAAAGCAGTTTCCAACTTAGAAAACAGTAATATAAAGTTTATGTAGCACATGTTGAAATACAGAAAGAATTGGACCTTTCATTTAGCAAATACTTGGAAAGCCTTCCAGTTGGCTTTTTTCAATTGAAAGTGACAATAGAGCTGGACGTGTGGGAAACCTCCAGGGCCAAGATGCCTTCTTTCCTACTGTACACCCAACGTAATCCAACCCTGTATTTGGGGGGAACAGAAGACCTCCATGTATGGAAAATAAAAAAACAAAGGAAGCATAAAAAGGTGTTGTTAATTGTAGGTTATTGTTTTCCTCCTTTGTGATCTTCTTTTCTCTACTTGCCAAACTTATTTAATATGCTTCTATTTTTTTTAATAAAGTACAGTAAAACTTTTATTTTTTGATACCTTCAGATGAAAATTTAGTATTTAATCCATTATAATCATAGTTAAATTTCTCATTTCATTTCCAATTTTATATTTCGATTCAAAAATAAAAATTTTAATGAAAATACCAATTTTTCTTTTTTTAAGTAACGATATTTCATACATTTTGGGCTAATTGTACTACTATGTTTTTTAAGTTCCAAAAACACTAAAAATATTTTTCCCATTATTACATAACAAATAATATAATAATAATAAACACGAAATGCCCTCAATGGCCAGAGTAGAATACAAAAACAATAATTCTGAAAAATGGACTTGAAATTATAGTTTGATATTCTTAAAACTCTGTAGGTTAAGTAATATGATATAGGGGATTTCCCTTTAATTACTCCAGCAGGACTGAGGACAAGCTGGGGCTGGTGGGTAGATGAAGGGATAGATGACTAGAACAACAGCATAATGTTGATAACTGCTAAATCTTGGTGGTAACTAAATAGGTGTTATCGTATTTTTTAAATTTTTGAATATTCGATTCTATAATAAAGATTAAAACAGAAACAGATAAAACAATCCTTATTAAGTATTATTAGTGACACATAAAGCAACCACTGTAACGTACCCAAAACAGAACAAAATTAACAAGAACAATTAATTCTCAAACAAAGCACTAAGTGGTCTATAAGTATTTTTGCTATTTGTATAGTGAAATGAAAAAACAATAATTTACCAGTAAGTGGGCTATTTTAGTTGTATGAAAGGTTATTATCGCCACCTACTGGACACTATGATTAACTACTTGCTATAAAAAGCCAAATACCTTCTCCTGTGCCTTTGGTCTTTAATAAAATAATGCTAATACCATTAAATTTATGCTTACGTGTGTGTTTGTATTAGTAATGTTAATTAATAATGTTATATTACATCACTTCTAACAGCATGAAATGCCATCTGCAAAAGTTTTATCAAAATTTTTGTTGGAAATTTCATCAGTAATCATCTTATGATGTCCTTGTTTTATAGAAAACCCCAGATTTTAAATTGTTTTTCCACAGGGTTAGAACACAGAATTTAAACTATTTACACATAGGGATAAACCTGAAAGCTAGAAATTAGTCCTGGCTCTTAAATATAGTGCATTATCTTTTTCTTTTTTTTTTCACTTCACTCTTTAAAAATCTTTTTCCTATCACAACTTTTACCTTTCATAAGTTGGCTAATTGCATATATCAGTGATTATCAACCCTGATATATCAGAATTATCTGTGGAATTTTTTAATAAAATGATGCTTGTACCAAAGCCAGAGATTTTTTTATCCAGCCACAGTTAGAAGAGTCGTTAGTCGATACCAGTGGTTCTCAAAGTATGGTCCCTGGACCAGCAGCAGCATCACCTGGGAACTCCTCGAATTGCGGGATGGAGCTCCGCAATTTGTGCTGGCAAGCCCTCCACATGATTTGGATGTGGGCTTAAGTTTGAGAATCACTAGTATTTACTATCAAATTGGAAAGTTTTTACTCTTTTTAAATATAAGATTTAATTTACTTTTAAGAAGATAATAGTAATACCAAAAAAATCTAGGACAATTCTATTTCTCCAGAAGCATATCATTATAAACACTCAACATTAGTTCTAGTTAGCCAGTAGAAAAAAATGCTCTAATGGAAGGGTAGTTAATTATTTATTCATAGACCAGTTAATAAGACCCTGGAATGTTCTTGCCTAGAGCAAGTTTACCAACCATATTTCCTAGTTCGGATCAAAAGGCACTTTTCTAACACATACGACCTTTAGCCATATCATACCTTTTAACCCAGGAATGTTACTTCTAGAAATAGAGGAAAATAAATTATGCCGAAAGAGTTTCTCTAAAGTATTAAAAATAATAGAGGGGGAGGGGCACCCAAGCAAGTCAAATGATCCCAAATTGGGCAATGACTCCATAGATTAAATCATCAATAGGATGAAATATTAAAGTGATGCTTTTCACATGAAATTTTAAATAATATGGGGAAATGCTTACATGTCTGCACGTTGTCTGTCGATTGAAAGAGACAATGGAAAGCATCAAAATATTAATGCTAAGTTATCTATTTGTGGTAGAATTATGTGATTTTTAAAATATTTATGAGTGGTTCTAAAATTGTCAAGATTTTCTTGTGATTAAGAGAGTAAATATATATTGTTAATCACAAGAAAATCTAAAAATATAAAGCTTCTACTGTGATTAGACTCTTCAAATAATGATTAATTAGTAAGCTTTCAAAAGATGGTAGCCTGACTCTTCATCCATAAAGAAAGTAGTTCTATCCAACTCATCAGATGTTCATTCAACAAACATTAACCAAACTTATTACTTCCTATTAAGCAGAGGAATTCAGGATCAAACAAGGTTAAGTATATGAAAATACTACACACAGTGATTTGTACAACGCAAAGCACCATAAAAATATACAGTATTATTATTATAAAAACATAAATATTATAAATTGATTTCTAAGGGGAAATAAAGATTTCCCACCTACATTTCAATGGCTTAGTCATTTTTTATATTCATATTATCACGAATGACATGCAGGATTTATTAGAATGAACATTTCCCAACATTTCCATGTTTTCTTTAGAAAATAGTCATATCTGTGATGTAGCTCATGATCCTGCCACTCTCTCTCATGGGAACTGAGAATGTTCCTTTTCCCTCAGACGGTATCATTCTCAAGGGAAAGTTATTAAGCTAAAAATTGCTGCTATAATTACCAGCATGTAAAATCTGAATTCTAAGGAAGCAGATTTAATGGGATCTAAAGGTAAGTTATGACACAGAAATTTTATTTTCTTATTTTTGAAAATGTTGTAAGATTTTCCAGTGTTAAAATCCACTTCCAAGAATGATGATCAAGAAACAACAAGACACCAAACGTAGAGATTATAGAGTTTTATATTTCCTCTCTTGCTTCTTCATCCACTAAAAATAACTTCACAATACAACACATTCAGGCAGCTTCTCTGTTACTTTCTTTGGTTTCCTCTTCTTTAGGCAACAATGGCTCCATCTTTAGTAACAAACCCTCGCTTGTCGAACTACGAAGGAAAGCTCGTACCACAAAGGGTCCTGGAAACAAAGACAAGAATTACCTTTCATTTTATTCCATAGAATAAGCAAATACAAACATACAAGAATCCCTATAGAACTCACGGTATATGTTGTAAGTACTGACATTACTGAATTAACATTCTGAAATATAAGAAAGGAAAGATCGTTTCATTTCTAGAGCAAAGACAAGCTAGCTACTCTCTAGAATATCAGAGATTTATCCTTTAAACTACACATACTCACGAATAATTCATTTCTCTATGCCAGAACATGGCCACTTAGAATTTATTTTATTGCAAAGTCGGCAGTGAAGGAGCAGGTAGTAGTATGTACTTTTGATGGAAATAGTCTAAATATTTATTAAAAACAGTCAACACAGATGCTACCTTTGGGTTTACAAACATTTAATAAAATGTCTTAAAAATTAAAAAGCTTTGCCCTAGTCAGTTTTGTTCGGTGGTTAGAGCATCGGCCCGAGGACCAGAGTCACGGGTTCGTTCCGACCAAGGGCATGTTACCTTGGTTGTGGTTCGTCCCTGGCGCTGCTTGGGGTCACGCAGGAGGCAATCAGTAGATGTATCCCTCTCACGTCGATGTTCTCCTCTCTTCTCTCTCTCTCCCTCCCTCCCACTCTATCTGAAGATAAATAGGAAAATATCCTCAGGTGAGGATTAAAAAGAAAAAAAATTAAAAAGCCTTTCCTATGACTAATGTTAAAGGACTTTGTTTAAACTGGCAAAAACCAGATAACTATATTGTTTTTAGAAATTTACTAACTATCATTCTACTCCAACTATAGTCTCAGAGGAGCCTATACTCTAAGTTCTCCATGGAATATAAGAACCCACACATACCATTACTAAGTTACTATGGCCAAATCTAGGACAACAGAATTAGCAAATGAGGCCATTATCACCAGTGTGTTTAACTCTCAAAGAAGGTGAAAAATTATGTAAGATTGTGCTTTAGTTAGACACTTGGCTATACAACGCAAAGTGACCAACTCCTATAATGATAAAATCATAAGGTAGTCTACTGAGCGTAATGGACTCTCGCTTGGCTTCAGACAGCTGTGAGTGACATTTGCCTCAGGAAGGAATGTGAGCTGCACAAATGCAGTGATAAGGGCACTGGACGGGTGCCTGGCCCCTACACAGCTTCCCCATCTCGATCACGTTTCACTGTTCACCACGAATACCCTGTTTATAAGACGTGACTCTCATGACATGATTAAAACCTTGTTTCTTTTCTAAAACAAGTAAGATTTAGAAAGCTAGTGCCAGTGACAAAGTCAATGGTGTGGCTTCACATCATTTCATAAGTGATTTTAGTTTCTATTTAATGCCATTGTAAGTTTAAGGCAATCAGTTTTCCTTCAAACTTTATTTATCCCATTTAATGGTAGAAATCATGTAGAAATTTACAAAGATTTCAGGGTGTAGAATATTACCACTAATGTTGAAGAAGTCTCCTCTCTAAATAACTACAGTTTTTAATAAGGCAATTAGGAATCCTTTGGAGAATTAAATTTTATTTACTTAATCCCTGGAAATACTTTTGCTATGGTAGCTGCATATGAACTTGGTTGTTTTCTAAATATCTTACATTTTTATTTTTCTTTCAATTTCCCATTCTTATATTATTTATTTATTTATTTGGACTTAAAAAAAAAATCTTTATTGTTGAATGTCTTACACATGTTCCTCATTTTTCCCCCAATGACCCCCTCCTCCACACTCCCGCCCCCCTCCTGCCTTTTCCCACACTATTGTTTGTGTCCATTGGTTATGCATTGAAGTTCTTTGGTTTATTTCTTCCCACCCCCAACCCCTTTGCCTTTGAGGTTTGTCAGTCTAGCAATGAATTTGTACTTCTTAATCCCTTCACCTTTTTCACCCATTTCCCCAACCCCCCTCCAAAATCTGGTAACTAACAAAATGTTCTCTGTATCTATGAGAATGTTTCTGCTCTGCCTGTTCATTTTGTTTGTAGATTCCATTGCCCATAGATATGTATACATTGCCATTTTGTTTGTTCATATATTTTATCTTTTTCTTCAAAAAGATCCTTCGTCATTTCATACAATAACGGTTTGGTGGTGATGAACTCCTTTAACTTTTTCTTGTCTGGGAAACTCTTTATATGGCCATCGATTCTAAATGACAGCTTTGCAGGATAGAGTCATCTTGGTTGTAGGTTCTTGCTTTCCATCACTCTGAACATTTCTTGCCACTCCCTTCTGACCTGCAAAGTTTCTTTTGAGAAATCAGCTCACAGCCTTATGAGAACTCCCTTTAGGTAACTACTTGCTTTTCTCTTGCTGCTTTTAAGATTCTCTCTTTGTCTTCAACCTCTTGCATTTTGATGATGATGTGTCTCGGTGTGGGCCTCTTGGGGTTCATCTTGTTTGGAACTGTTTGTGCTTCCTGGACATGTATGTCTGTTTCCTTCACCAAGTTAGGAAAATTTTCTGCCATTATTGTTTCAAACAGGTTTTCAATTTCTTGTTCTCTCTCTTCTCCTTCTGGCATCCCCAATGCGAATGTTAGCACGCTTGAAGTTGTCCCAGAGGCTCCTTACACTATCCTCAATTTTTTGGATTCTTTTTTATTTTTGCTGTTCTGATTGGGCGTTTTTTGCTTTCTTATATTCCAAATCAATGGTTTGTTTCTTGGATTTACGTACTCTACTATTGAATCTGTGTAAATTATTCTTTATTTCAGTTAATGCCTCCTACATTTCTGACTGTGCATCCATCACTTCTGACTGGTCCTTTTTTATGCTCTTGACACCCTCACTAAGTTCACTGAGGTTCTCACTAAGTTCATTGAGCATCCTTATAAGCAGTATTTTGAACTCAGCATCTGTTAGGTTGCTTATCTCCATTTCGCTTAGTTCTTTTCCTGGGGTTTTGTTCTGTTCTTTCATTTGGGACCTGTTTCTTTGTCTCCTCATTTTGGCTGCCTCCCTGTGTTTGTTTCTATGTATTACTTAACGAGAGGTATGGGGCCAGCTGAGTCCAGATGCTGCTTGTTTAAAAGAATTTAGGAAAACCTGAAGCTGGATCCAAGACAGGCCAATCCTATGGTTAAGCAAGTGGCAACAGCTTGGGTAGGCCTGAAAGTTGGGTGGGGCAGGGCCTGAGGGAATCACCAGGGTGAGGCAAACAGTGTGGGCCAGGTTGCTGGAGTCCCAGATATGGCTGCTGTTTGCCACCCCAGGGAAGGGCTCACCAAAGGAACAAAGGCCTCTGACAGCAAGTTTATCCCTGAGAAAGACCTCTCGCAGCCCTCGCTGCAGTGCCAAACAGCTCAGTTCTTCCCTGTATGTCTCTGGTGCCCCTCGAGCTGCCTCCCCTCCAAGCTTAGACGGAGTGAGTCCGATAAGTCCATCTGCGGGCCCTTTAAGAGGAGCTGCCTGAGGGTCCAGCCGCATCAGCTTCCCTGAGCCTCAGTTCCCGCTGGTTTTTCCAGCCAGAAGTTATGGGGATTCTATTCCTGGCACTGGAACCCTGAGCGGGGCGCCTGGTGTGGTATGGGGACCCCTCAGTCCTCAGGGAGGACTTTCCCAGCCGAGGTGTCCTCCTGATTTTTATCCGCCACACGTGGGTGTGGGACTAGCCCCTCCACCTCCACCCCTCCTACCAGTCTCGATGTAGCTGCTTCTTTAATTCTGTAGTAGTAGGACTTCCATTCAGCATGATTTCAGGTGGTTTTGAATGATGGTTGTTCTGTAGTTTAGTTGTAACTTTGATGTGGTTGTGGGAGGACGCAATACTGCATTTACCTACGCCACCATTTTGACCGGAAGTCCTCTAAATATCTTACATTTTTAAAGTACACAGGGCTATAGGGAAGTCTACCCCAGCTACCCACTCACCCAAATTCAGCAGTCTGTGCCTACAAACTTCTCTGACAACAGCTTGCAGATTGGCAGCTATCTCGTCACTTGACATATCAAGCTGAAAAAAGAAGAAAAAAAGGATATATAACATTAATGATGTGAAAGTGAGAAAATAAAACAAATGTTGGTAGTTGTATCAGTATTTATCCTCGACAGTATTTTTCAAGTATTCAACTAATGCAAATTATCTAATAAGAGACCTTTCTGGAAAAGAAAATCCTTCTATAACTCTTCTTTTAGAATGAAGACTTAATTACCTTACAGTACATATTACAGCAAAGTGTTTTGAAGTTCCACTCAAGATTCCTTGATTACCAAGTGATTTCCCCGAAATCAATCCTGAGGCAGGATATACCACACCCTTTACCCCTCAAGGAATTAGTGATATTTTCTCTTGAAGTTATTTGTTGATTTACTTTTAAAGGAAACAGAAATGTTTAGAAATTAAAGCTCTCACACATTTCAAACAAAACTACTTGACTATACACATTCAGAAAACACATCTCACACAGAGACATTTTCAGGATGCTATGCTAACACTAACTAGGCAATAATAATCATCCTGCTATTTAGCAATAATACAGCAAGTAAATACATACAGGAACAAGACCTATTTATAAAACTCCTAAACCCTGAAAAACTCACATCTTTGGAAAGTCCTTGTGTTTATCATTCAAATTCAATGCATGTTACTCTTAAATATCCCAGTTAAAACCAGTTATATTGCATTTCAATATGTAGAGGATTTTGCAATTTACAAAATGAATCCATTTTTAAAAATTCATATAAAACTTATAATAGTGTAACCAGCAAAAAAAATCACACAGTAAGAGTTCAAGTTCAAACAAGATTTCTATTTTCCAATGACTGCGAGAAATGTGCCATATGACCATAAAGAGAATTCCCCCTGAAAACATGATTCACATGTTCCTTATCAGACATCTACCTGACACTCTCTTGGGCATGATGCAGTACCAAACCCTAAATGAGAAGGTACAGACATTACTGGTGTATTTTCACGTTATGCCAATGCACAAGTGGGATTCTGGGAAGAAAAATATCAAGAAATGCTTAGGTCACTTCACTAAGTCCACAGACCTTACAAACTTAAATTTGCACTGTGGCAAGTAGTACAGTGACAGACAAGGCACCTTACATTTGCTGTTAAAATAGAGAAAAAAAAAAAAAAATGCCAAGGGTATCAACACATGTTCATGTCTTCTCTAATTCCTTTAATTCTCCACTTTACCTCAAACTGTCCTTCCTTATATATTAACTGAAGTAACCACCACAGATCTAATAAATTCCTTTACCCTTTGTTAAAGACCTAAACCTACCTTAAATTTGGGACAGCAATAAATACAAGAAAAAGTGAGATGTTCAACCTAACTTAAATAGTTTGTTACACTATTTAGACTAAACTTACCAGATTTTTGTAACTACTATATAATTCCTGCTGACCTGTACTGCCATTTCTACAGTAAGCTAATAATGACATGGCTTTAGAAATGAAAAACAATTACATCCCCTGTAACTTTCATTAGTAGGATGACTTCAGTGATTTCATTAAGTTTTAAAATAGTTTACACTTTTATCCAATTTCAACACTTCTATCTTTACTTAGTACTACATCTCTACTGAATTAAAAAATATATTTGTAGCCATTAATACTTCATTTTTACTTATTCTTTTAGATATTGTGAAAAATTATGAAAAAGTTATATGGACTTTCGGTGGCGTAGGTAAATGCAATATCGCGTCCTCCTACAATCACATCAAAGTTACAAATAAACTACAGAACAACCATCATTCAAAACCACCTGAAATCCAGCTGAATGGAAGTCCTACAACTACAGAATTAAAGAAGCACCTACATCGAGACTGGTAGGAGGGGTGGAGGTGGACGGGCTAGTCCCACACCCACGTGTGGCAGATCAAAATCAGGAGGAGACCTCCTCAGCTGAGAAGGTCCTCGCTGAGGACTGAGGGGTCCCTTTCCCACACCAAGTGTCCCACTCAGGGTCCCAGTGCCAGGAAGAGAAGTCCCCATAACTTCTGACTGGCAAAACTAGCAGGAACTGAGGATCAGGGAGGCTGATGTGGCTGGAGCCTCAGGCAGCTCCCCTTAAAGGGCCCGCAGATGGACTTATTGGACTCACTCCATCTAAGCTTGGAGGGGAGGCAGCTCCAGGGGCCCAGAGACATACAGGGAAGAACTGAGCTGTTTGGCACTGCAGCGAGGGCTGCGAGAGGTCTTTCTCAGGGATAAACTTGCTGTCAGAGGTCTTTGTTCCTTTGGTGAGCCCTTCCCTGGGGTGGCAAACAGCAGCCATATCTGGGACTCCAGCAACCTGGCTCACACTGGTAGCCCCGCCCTGGTGATTCCCTCAGGCCCGGCCCCACCCAACTTTCAGGCCCACTCAAGCTGTTGCCAGTTACTTTACCATAGGATTGGCCTGTCTTAGATCCTGCTTCAGGTTTTCCTAAATTCTTTCAAACAAGCAGCATCTGGTCTCAGCTAGCCCCATACCTTTAGTTAAGTAATACATAGAAACAAACACAGGGAGGCAGCCGAAATGAGGAGACAAAGAAATAGGTCCCAAATGAAAGAACAGAACAAAACCCCAATAAAAGAACTAAGCGAAATGGAGATAAGCAACCTAACAGATGCTGAGTTCAAAATACTGCTTATAAGGATGCTCAATGAAATTAGTGAGAACCTCAGCGAACTTAGTGAGGGACTCAAGAGCATAAAAAAGGACCAGTCAGAAATTAAGGATGCACAGTAAGAAATGTAGGAGGCATTAACTGAAATAAAGAATAATTTACACAGATTCAATAATAGAGTAGGTAAAGCCAAGAAACAAACTATCGATTTAGAATATAAAGAAGTAAAAACACCCAATCAGAACAGCAAAAGGAAAAATGAATCCAAATAAATAAGTGTAAGGAGCCTCTGGGACAACTTCAAGCGTGCCAACATTCCCTTCTTGGGGATGCCAGAAGGAGAAGAGAGAGCAAGAAACTGAAAACCTGTTTGAAACAATAATGGCAGAAAACTTCCCTAACTTGGTGAAGGAAACAGACATACAAGTCCAGGAAGCATAGACAGTCCCAAACAAGATGAACCCCAAAAGGCCCACACCAAGACACATCATCATCAAAATGCAAAAGGTTCAAGACAAAGAATCTTAAAAGCAGCAAGGGAAAAGCAGTTAGTTAGCTACAAGGGAGTTCCTGTAAGACTATCAGCTGATTTCTCAAAAGAAACTTTGCAGGTCAGAAGGGAGTGGCAAGAAATGTTCAGAGTGATGAAAAGCAAGAACCTACAACCAAGATGACTCTATCCTGCAAAGCTGTCATTTAGAATCGATGGCCATATAAAGAGTTTCCCAGACAAGAAAAAGTTAAAGGAGTTCATCACCACCAAACCGTTACTATATGAAATGATGAAGGGTCTTTTTGAAGAAAAAGATAAAATATATGAACAAACAAAATGG
This sequence comes from Molossus molossus, assembly GCF_014108415.1. Taxonomy (NCBI): domain Eukaryota; kingdom Metazoa; phylum Chordata; class Mammalia; order Chiroptera; family Molossidae; genus Molossus; species Molossus molossus. The sequence continues at coordinate 57,311,079 of NW_023425344.1, read as the reverse complement.
CAATGAATACATATCTATCGACAATGGAATCTACAAACAAAATGAACAGGCAGAACAGAAACATTCTCATAGACACAGAGAATTTGTTGGTTGCCAGATGGGAGGGGGGTTGGGGAAACGGGTGAAGAAGGTGAAGGGATTAAGAAGTACAAATTGGTTGCTAGACTGACAAACCTCGAAGGGAAGATCTTATATTCATAACCAATGGACACAGACAACGTGTGGGAATAGACAGGAAGGGGGAGGGAGTGGGGAGGAGAAGGTTAATGGGTAAAAATGAGGAACATCTGTAATACATTCAACAATAAAGATAAAAACAAAACAAACAAACAAAAAGTTATATATTTTGGGGGCATAGCTATGATTATTTAATTGGCTACTGATGATAAAATAGCTATATACAATTACAAAATGCATGCATGCCTGAGAAATTTATTTGGGCTGACAATAATCTAGAGATAACTCATGAAAGCAACATTTCCAAGTTTTCTACCTATGTCTCAGTCACTCTGCACTTCAAGTGGTGCTTTCCCATGCAATTACACTTTGTGGTCTTACAAAGGAAGACAAGGATGACCATTATGAGGAGACAGTACCTGTTCTAGTCTCAACAACCGACCATGAGACTTGGTAAAGCAGGTTAAAACAAAAAAATCAATAAAACAGGAATGAGTTGACCTTGAAGGAAAATTGAACTATGTTAAGCACCATATCTGTGTGTGTGTGTATGCATGATGTATGTACTTGAATATATAATAGTCATAATACTATCTATCTTAAGCTAAAATAATTGTTCACTACAGGACAAAATAGTTATTCCTCATTCTGCAATGTAGATGTTTTCAAGAAAAGACTACTTCACTGAACCCTACCTTCTGCATAATATTTTTTATTATGTCAGGAATAATTCCCTAACAGACTAGATGGAGGACTTACCAAAGATATCAGGTGTTGACTCAGAGGATACAGGTGAACTCTATCTACTTCTTTGCTTTAACTCAGATTTTCCTCTTTCTGTGAAATTCCTAACCTTTGTCTCCAATGACTTGTTACCACTGTGAGAAAATGAAAACACAGTGGTTTTTCACCATTTTCTGTCCCTTTGAGATACAGATGTAAGCAGGGTAAATTGTAGTTGTGAGCGTGTCTAAGGCAGAAATTCTTAAGTGTATTTCAGGTTATCAAAATTCACTCCAGAAAAATGTGCACAGGCACACAGAAAGAATGTTAGCATACATCTTCCTGGTTTGATCCCGGTCAGGGCACATGCCCGAGTTGTGGGCTCGATCCCCAGCAGAGTGCATGCAGGAGGCAGCCAATAGATGTTTCTCTCTCACATGGATGTTTCTATCTCTCTCTCTCCCTTCTTCTCTCTAAAAAAAACCAAACAAACAAAAAAACAAAACTCAATAAAAATATATTTAAAATAAAAGAAGGGGGAAGAGAGAAAAAAGGGTGCTGAGAAAACTGTGTCAGTTAAACGAGATCCCTGGGCCATATTGTGAGAATTGCCAGTATAGAATTAAGTCTGTTCAAACAGTCTGGATGACTAAAGGCTACAATGTAAAAAAAGGATTCAACTTAATTTTTTACATTTCACAGAGGATAGAACTAAAAAAAATTGTGAAGTATGTATACATGATTGCTAAACAATCGTATTAACCCCCTAAAGTGGCCAGCTTCTGTCACTGCAAATGTACTGACAGCTTCTAGATGACTGATCATCTCTAAATGGAAACTGCAGAGAGGACTGCTGCTTTGAGTAAGCACTTGTTAGAGCATCTGACCTCCAAAATCCCTTCCAAGTGCAATGTTCCAAGATTATATAATGTGGCCTGGCATATGGCTGCTCCAGATGGGCCAATACTCTTAATCCCCATGACCCCTATCAGTCTAAACCAAGAAAAGAAAGATAACCTGTGTATTTCCTATACAACTTTAAGGAAAATAATAATTGATGTATTAAGTGGCTGTTTATTGGGTCTTACTCTTAGTCGAGCTCCGTTTTAAGCATTACAGAGATATTATTCATGTCTCCTAAGACATAAATAATTTTATGGGTCCCTTTCCCAAGTTTTCTCCTTCTCCTTGATCTCCCTAGTACTTTCTGATTCCCTGACGCTCTCCCTTTGACACTGCCCAGAAAGCTGGGGCAAATTTTTTCTGTAAAGGATCATTTAATAAATATTTTAGGCTTTGAGGGCCACATATGATTTCTGCTGCATATTCTTAATTTTTTTTTACCACACCCTTTAAAAGGCCACTCTAAGTTCACATATGATTTAAAACCAAAGCCATGGTTTGCTAACTCCTGTTTTAGGACACATTATATGTCTACAAGTAGATAAAAATGCATGCAAAGGCAAGTGATATAAGTTATGCTTTATGTCACTTTAACAAATAAAAATTATCTACCAAACTCTAACAGAATAAGAAGCTTTCATCATTGCTTATAATAAAGCTATTTTAAAAATGCTTACTTTTGTTTTTTATATTTTAAGATATTTAATAATTCATAATAAGGTCTAATAGATGTCTTATCATTTATTATAAATATTATATTAGTGATTATTATTTGTTTAAAAGTAACACTAATGAAAGTACAAAGAATTATCTTTCAGATCCATTCAATTTCCTCTCACAGCATTTGGATAAAGACAAAATTCTATAAAAGCTACCATATTTATTACTGGTTTCTGAAATAAAGCTAACAAAGGAAGCCCTGTGTGCAGTGCACTGACAACAAATGGACTGGCAAACAAAGGAAAGCATGTCAGTTTCCTTTCCTTGAACACATTATGCAGCGTTTGTATTTTTCATGTTAGTCTATTGATCAAGGATTACTACGTTGTTGAGTTAATGCAATGAATAAGTGAGAAAAGTTAGCTGTTCTCTCAAATAATATGGATTTCCTTATGCTATTATTTATATCTAAAGAAGGGGAAAGTCACAGATTGAATTCCCCCAAATTCTGGGAAATTATCATCTGATTTCATAATGGTATAGATAAGAAAACTGGAAATAACAAACTATTTTTCATTCTATATTCCTACTGGTAAGAATGCTGATAAAAATCTATCCAATTCTGGCCAGTTTGGCTCAGCGGATGGAGCATCGGCCCGCAGACCTGAGAGTCCCGGGTTCGGTTCCCTAAGGGCACGTACCTCAGTTGCAATTTGTCCCTGGACCCGGATGGGGTCATGTGGGTGGTAACCAGTTGATGTGTCTCTCTCACATCGATGTTTCTCTCTCTCTCTCTTCCTTCCTCTCTCCCTCCCGCTCCAATAAATACAAAATGTCCTCGAGAATAAAAAAATAAAAAAATCTATCCAAAGAATGTAACCTAAAATACTACAAGAATTATTCATCCCAGTTAAATATACATCTTTCACAATAAAGCATCAATCAAAATGCTAGCACATATTGAGTTCTGGATAATTATTCCTTTCCCCTCTTTCTTAGCCCCATATTATTGGAGATCTAAGACCTATTGCCAATATACTTTCTTTAATTTTAATGAAAACTAACAAGTATAGAATTTGACTTTTACCTTCTACAGTTTACTTTCATGTCTTTATAATTTTCCCTTATCTATGATACAGCACACTATAGCATACCAAAAATAATGCAACAAAAGAAAAGTTTATTATTGACTGGAAGGAACGGAGGAAAAGGAGGAGGAAATGGCAGTGAGCCCTGAGCCAATGAGCTGCCACCTTTTAGCCAACTATTGTTTCTAACTGATCTAAGAAATATTCCTTGTTTGCCATTTTTTCAACTTATGGACCTTCCTAATTGCTTCAAAATAAGCAAGCCTTCAATTTCCATATACTATACTATCCACATCTTGTTTAACTGAACTCCAACACACTCACTTTTCCTGTTCTAACATGTTTGCTAAAACTAAAGGCTTTGATTTCAACACAAAATTTATGGTGCTTATTTCCTTGCCCTGAACATGTTTATTTTTGTTACAATATCCTTCATCTTTCATCAGCTTCCAGGTTGAAAATATTCTTGCCACAAAATAATTCACTATTAAACAAGCATAGTGATACATACCTATGAATGGACCATGTCTAAACTTTTAAAAGAATGAAGAGAAAAGCACATCAAAGACACTCCCATTATACTAAGTATGTCAAAGATCCAAGAATATTTGAAACCCAGACTAGAAACACTAGATAAATCAGGTCTTGGCATAAGTTGGTATAAACACACATATGAGCTGTCTTACCCTCTACTTTTTTCTTTTTAGAAAATGAGCTTAGGTTTGATTTGCAACTACTACTATTACTTATACGTCCTCAAAATCTGAATATTTACATGATTTTAAAGGGGCTACAGTTGTTTTTCCTTTAATGTTATGATAATTTCATGTCAAAGCTAGGCTATTACATAATAAATTTTTAAAAGATGTTCTTCACAATTTCAATCGTATTTAGTGAAGTTTTTAGAAGTCTTCCCTATTCCATATTATTTAAGATTTTATGTTCTTGTAACATATGAATAAAAGTATAGAAATCGTCAACTTCTAAACTAAAACAGAACAAGTGGCATACATGGGTATTTTAAAAGTACAGACTTTCTATAGAATACTCTATTGTCTTTTATTTACTTGACTTTATAGAATATTAGTGGGGACCTGTCCTGTAATATAAGAAAATAAACAGGAAGAGTAGAACTCCCTCACTCAATGAAAAAAATCAATGTTATATAATAAACTTACTGGTGCCACTAATTTAAAATCAGTAATAATTCAGACTGTAAAGTATGTTTAAAAGATTTATGATGTAATTAGTAATATGAATAAAATTATTAGAAAACATTTGGAGAACTTTTATGTTAAAAACATTTTTTAGTATAAACAACAGATTAACTTAGGCAGCATTTATCAAGCAAAATTTTTTATTAGATATTCTATGTAATTTAAATTAAGTTGCATATCATTGACAAACTATTCTGTATATTTACTTCCCACTAATTCATACTAATTTTCCCATAAATTAAATTATATTTTTCATGTCTTTCCAAAATGTAAGCACACATACAAGAATGAAGGAAAGAGGAAAAAAAGTAAAAGAAGAGGTTAAAAAAACCCCAAAATTTTAAAGAGCTATTAAAATAAAAAAAAAATTAAATACAGGGAAGGAAAAAAGAAAGAAAAAAATGAAAATAGAAGGAAAAGGGGAACCTGAAAGCAAGTATCAGAAACAAACTATATGTGCTTATGGATAGGAAGAATTACCATCATTAAAATGTCCAAACTATGCCTGGTCGGTGTGGATCAGTGGTTGAGCGCTGACCCATGCACCAAGAGGTCGCTGGTTTGATTACCCATCAGGGCACATGCCCAGGTTGTGGGCCAAAACCCCAGTGGGGCATGTAGGAGGCGGCCAATCGATGTTCTCTCTCATTGATGTTTCTCTCTCTCTCTCTCCCTCTCCCTGAAATCAATAAAGAAAAAAATTTTTTTTTAATGTCCAAACTACAAAAAGCAATCTATTCAACATAATTCCTATCAAAATACCAATGGTGTATTTCACAGAACTAGAACAAATAATCCAAAAATTTATACAGAACCACAAAAGACCCCAAACAGCCACAGCAATCTTGAGAATGAAGAAAATTACTGTGGCTTGATATAAAACTATACTATCAGGCCACAGTAATCAAACAGCATGGTCCTAGCTTTAAAACAGACATATAGATCAATGGAACAGACTAGAGAGCACAGAAATAAACCTATGCCTATAAGGGCAATTAATATTTGACAAAGGAGGCAGGAACATACAATGGGGTATGAACAGTCTAGTAAAAAATGGTGTTGTTAAAATTGAACAGATACATGCAAAAAAATGAAACTAGATGACCTTCTTACACAATACACAAGAAACAAATGGATTAAAGACTTGAATGTAAGTCACAAAACCATAAAATTCCTAGAAGAAAACATAGGCAGTAAATACTCAGGCATTTCTCTTAACAATATCTTTTCTGATATATCTTCTTGAGCAAGGGAAACAAAAGAAAAAATAAACAAATGGGACTACACCAAACTAAACATTTTTTGTTGTTTTTGTTTTTTAAATCCTCACCCATTGATATTTTTCCATTTATCTTCAGTCAGAATGGGAGGGAGGGAGAGAAACATCAATGTGAGAAACACGGTTTGGTTGCCTCCCGCACAACCTGGAAGGGCCGGGGACCCAACCGTAACCAAGGTATGTGTTATTGACTGGAATCAAACCTGCAACTCTTTGGCCCGCCGGCCAATGCGCTAACTGCTGAGCCAAAACGGCTAGGGCCAAACTAAAACATTTTTTGCACAGCAAAGGAAACCATCAACAAAATGAAAAGACAACCCATTGTATGAGAGAATATATTCACCAATGATACATCTGATAAGGAGTTAATGTCCAAAATTTATAAAGAACTCATACAACTCAACACCAAAAACACAAACAATCCAATTAAAAACAAAAAAAAAGGGCAAAGGACATGAATAGACACTTCTCCAAAGAGGACATACAGATGGCCAACAGATAGATGAAAAGATGTTCAATGTTACTAAACATCAGAAAAATACAAATTAAAAGCACAATGAGATATCACTTCACACCTGTCAGAATGGCTATCATCAATATATCAACAAACAAGTGTTAACAAGAATGCAGAGAAAAGGGAACCCACGTGCATTGCTTGTGGAAATGCAAATTGGTGCAGCTACTATGGAAAACATATGAAGGTTCCTCAAAAAATTAAAAATGGAACTGCCTTATGACCCAGTGATTACACTCCTGGGTATGTATATGAAGAAACCCAAAACACTAATTTGAAAGATCATATGCACATCTATGTCTATTGCAGTGTTAATTACAATAGCCAAGATATGGAAGCAACCCAAGTGCCCATCAAGCGGTGGTATGCAATGGAGTATTACTGGGCCATAAAAAAGAATGCAAGTTTACTATTTGAGATAGAATAAATGAACCTAAACAGTATTATGCTTAGTAAAATAGTCAGTCAGAGAAAGGCAAATACCCTATAATTTCACTTATATGTGAAATTGGAGGAAAAAAATAAACAAAATAGAAACATACTCATAGACACAGAGATCGGACTAATAGTTGCCAAAGGGAGGAGGGTTGGTGGACTGGATGAAAGAGGTGAAAGGACTAAGAAGTATAAATTGACAGTTGCAGAATAGTCATGGAGATATATAGTACAGCATAGGGAATATAGTCAATAATATTAAGATACTTAATGGAGCCAGGTGGGTACTGAAACTATGGGGGAGGACCACTTTGTAAAGTATATGATTGTCTAATCACTATGTTGTACACTTGAAATAAATACAAAAATAATACTGAAAGTAAACTATAATTGAAAAATTAAAAATATATTTTAAAAAACTACAATTTGTAACAATTATTTTAAAATTATATCAAATAATTCTCATTTTAGTACCAGAAATAAACAACTATGTCTTCATCCAGAGATTGAAAGAGAGTAAAACCTGGAGTACTATGCAGCGGTAAGAAAGAAAGATCTCTGCCCTGGCCGGTTTGGTTCAGCGGTTAGAGCGTCAGCCTGCGGTCCACAGAGACCCGGGTTCGGTTCCCGCTAAGGGCATGTACCTTGGCTGCAGTTTCCCTGGTTGGGTTGTGTGGGTGGCGGCCACTCGATGTGTCCCTTTCACATCGATGTTTCTCTCTCTTCCTCTCACTCCTTCCCGCTCTATCTGAGTAAAAAAATGGAAAAATGTCCTCGGGTGAGGATAAAAAAAAATAAAAAAATTTAAAAAAAAAAGAAAGAAAGAAAGATCTCTTATCCTTTGAGACGACATGGAGGGACCTGGAAAGTATTATCCTAAGTGAAAGAAGCCAAGCAGAAAAAGACAAATATCACATGATCTCACTTATATACGGAATATAATGAACATAACAGTCTGAGGAATACAGTAGACCCAGAAACATGGAAGTAGGGCACAGACTGACATCCCTCAGAAGAGGGGGTAGGGGAGTAGGGGAGTAGGGGAGTAGGGGGGTGGGGAGGTGGGGGGGTGGGAAGAGATAAACCACAGAACTTATATGCATGTATGCATGACCAATGGACATGGACAACTAAGCCGGGGACGGGGCGGAGGTGGGGTGGGGTGGGGGGTGCCAATGGGGTAAAAAGGTAAAATATCTGTAACAAAAAAATAAATAAAAAATTAAAAAAAAACAAACAAAAAAACATACAGAGTATCCCCAAAAAATGTATACAGGGTGTCTGTAGATTCTATTACCTTTTAAAAATGAAATGTATTTTAATAAATACTGGTTTTATAATTTTAAAAAAAAAGAAAAGAAAGAAAGAGAGTAAAACCACTATGAATGTTCAAATGGGAAGGAAAACATTGTTAAGCTGCTCAAAGCCCTTATTATTATTGTTGTTGTTATTCCTGAACTAAGCCCCATCTAGTCTTCTCCTGACTAGAGGGTGTGGCCTGGCTGCCAGAATACTGAGATCCAAGTCAGGGAAGAAGGATGGCATGGGGTTGGGGGTAGATTTTCTCAGCATTTAGTATATATTATTCACTTACTCTCCCTGTTTTGAATTTTCTCAACTTCTGATCGCCCTCTTTAGAGACCCTCTGTTTTAATCTTTCCAGCCATCTGCTGACATGGGAAAGGTTAGATAACCAGTGCCATGAAGTATGTAAGAATCTTCAATAGTTTTCAAGTAATCCTCCCTATTTGAGAGGCCCTTGCCTGATCCCCACACATACCACTAACAGTCCAGAGGTTTCTAGAGCCAGATCTTGAGGCTTTTTAAAGATCCTGAAATTCAGATTGCATTTATTTTTTGGCTTTCTCCATTGCTGATTTAGAACTTGGCATTTTCTAATCAGTTATCACTGTGGTGTTCAACCCACTATCTTAACCTGGAAGCCTCAGAACACACATTAGTTTCAAGTGTTCATGGAATACTTTGAAAAGGAGTATTACTCTTACACCATAGGCCACAATGAAGTCGCAAGAAATTTTTAAAAGTAGAAACCACAAAGGATGCTTCCTTCAACCATATGCAGTCAAACTAGAATATAATAAAATTTTAAACAAGCCAAAAAGGTTCCAAATTTTAAAATACTTTCCCAAATAAGACTAAAAAGTACCACGACAGAGTATTTAGAAAATAGTAACAAGAAAACCAAATATCAAAACATGCAGAGATAAATTCACAGATTTCAATTCATTATTAAAATAATAATAATGAAAACTCAGAAATCTCATATAAAACTTAGAAAACTAGAAAATCAAAAACCAAATAAACCTCAGGGTAATAGGATAAAGATAAAATCAATAAACTATAAATAGAAGAGAGTAGCAATAAATAAATTCTAAAAGCTATATTAAAAAATAAAAGTACTTTAAAAGGCATGTATAGGAGAATGACCTATCTATTCTTGGCTATGCATGAGAAAATATATATGGTGAAATGCTATGTCTCCAACTTAATTTTAAGTGATTCAGAAAAAGAAAGCATATCTATTTTCTCAACAAACTACTTTTACTAGTTTTTCTAAACAAATGTGACAAAACTGGTGACTCTAGATGTGATGAGTATATAGGTGTTCACTGTATTATTCTTTCAACTTTTCCATTCACTTAAATTTTTTCAAAATAGCCCAGCCAGTGTAGCTCAGTGGTTGAGCATCAATCCATGACCAAGAGGTCGCCAGTTCAATTCCTGGTTGGGGCACATGCCCAGGCTGTGGGCCAAATCCCAGTGAGGGCATGCAGGATGCAGCCAATCGATGTTTCTCTCTCACTGATGTTTCTCTCTCTCTCTCCCTCTCTCTTCCTATCTCTCTAAAAATCGATAAAAATATATTTAAATTTTTTTTCAAAATAAAAAACTGAGGAAAAAGATATGCAGACATTGAAGATATTTATAAATACCAGCTTAACTAAAGGTAAGTCTTTATGAAGAAATAAATTCCAAGAAAATGTATGATGTTTCATTACTTTCTTATCTGATATGTTATGAATATGATTTAATTTCTGTTTAGATTTTCTTTTCTAAAGTGCTATGAACATTGGGCGACCCAATATTCTAAAATAAAATGAAGATAAAACATCAAGATTCCTGATTTTATGGTTATCAGAAAATTTTTATAGTGAAAAGTCTTTTTTAAAAGCCTCATTTGTGAAACCAAGTAGCAGTGATTGGGTCTGGGTTTGTTGTCTCAAAAAATTAAAGAATGAGTTTATGGACAAAGGGGTAAGTGAAAGAAAAGTTTTATTTGAAAGACAGACTCCCTGCAACAGGGAGGTAACCCAGGTGAGGTGCTGGTGAGGCTCTGTTCTCTACAGGTATATGCCTTGCTAGCTTCCAATTGGTCCTTTCAAGGAATTCTGCCTTAGCAACATCCATACATTTTAAAGCTTGTGTTTAAACCTAACTGGGTTCAGCCTTCGTTCATGTATAGGGACCTTAGTGGCTTCCCTTTTTGATAATTTCATCTTCTCCCAGACTATTAGTGAGTAGGAGGGGAAACACCCTTGGAGCAACCTTATGCTTGCTTTTTGGTTTCTCCCCCAAATCTAACCTTGGGTCCCTATTATCTTTTCTAAGGTAACCTGGCTTCTGCGATAGAAACACACTCCATAGTTTGGCAGCAGAACTCATTCAGGAATCCGACTGCCTTGCCTGAAACCAGCCTCTCTGGTTTTGTTGTTATTGTTGTTATGTAATTGACCTGTGCTCCTTCCCAGAGCTTCTAATTTGCATTTCTATAAATGTGGGCTGGAAGTTGCTGGCCTTGGAGACACAATTTCCCATGTTAATTTTGGGTTTTATTTTGAGATCTGTAGAGTCTGAATAAACCTCCAGATATACTGTGTACTGGGTTGCCTGCCTGTGTGCTGAGCTCCAAGTCATCTCAAACTTCCCATGTGGCTCAGCCTTCCCTTCCCATGGTGCTGTCCCTCACTGCCTAGACTGCCTCTATCGTCTCACTTGTATGTACATGTATACTTGAAAAGAATTGCTTTGAAGTGAAAAATTAAAATAGAAAGTTGACTGGACTATATAGCAGATCCTCACCTAAACCTTCTTTTAAAGGCCAAATAATTGTTATAAAGTATGAAAAATTCTACCAAGTTACTGTACTGACAGCAAAGCACTTAAAAAGGGGCCAAAACTACAAAATATAATCTGAAACTAAGAAGATTTCATAGTATACTGTAGTCTTTAAAAGGTCCAGTATGTATTATAATGCAAATTTATGTTTTTTTTTTTTTTTTTTTTTTTTTTTTATCCTCACCCGAGGATATTTTTCCATTTTTTGTACAGATAGAGTGGGAGGGAGAGAGGAAGGGAGAGAGAGAGAGAAACATCGATGTGAAGGGACACATTGAGTGGCTGCCACCCGCACGACCAACCAGGGCCGGGGACAAACTGCAACTGAAGTACGTGCCCTTAGCGGGAACCGAACCCGGGTCTCTCCAGACCGCAGGCCGACGCTCTAACCGCTGAGCCAAACTGGCCAGGGCCAAATTTATGTTTTTATCCTCAAACTTTATCTAACTTTATTAAGCCCAAAAGATTTTTCAGTTAGAATTGATTTAAAAATCAAAGTCATTTCCCATGAAAACTATAATAAGTACTTCTACACATGTGAGATCCTATTTAACTAGATTCACATATAAAAGTTAGCTAGTTGAAGCTTGAAAACACATACAGAACATGGGTCTGATTTTATAGGCTCTTTCAGGAGTGTATATAATAGGCCATGAGAGTCATATAATTTATTCTGGTATTAAATACTATGATATGTTAAATACACCAAATAAGCACATTTCAAATTTTCCTTTAAACTACAGGTCATGTCCTACTTCTGAATAAATGCTTCCTATTACACGTCTTAATGTGCCGTATTTTACTACAGTGTTATCACACCTGTTTGTTTTTGAAATATGTGAGGCAGTTAACACTAACCAAAGTGAAAGGAGAGAACATCCCAGTTTTTGACAAATATAAAGGTATTATATGTGCTTCTTGTAAAATGGTAAAGTCACCACTAACATAAAATTAGAAAGAACTTTTACCTTATGATAAAGCACAAGTTAAGACAGTCAATCAACAATGCAAATGGCTTAAAACTACACTTACAAGTGTTCTAGAAAAGTAGGCTAGAGGCCAAGTATCTTAAATCACACAAGGACTCCATAAGTGAGAAAAAAACAAAGCAGGTTCTGAGAGCCTCAAAGCTAACATAAAATGGACTTGTGGTATGTTATAAAATATGAAACAGGCACCCTTTGAAAATTACTTCAAAGTCTTTATTCTGGCAGGTGTATGCTATAATATCTAGACAATGCTTAATTTTCTTGTGCAATGTCAAAATATGCACCTGGCTAAGTATTCCCATAATTAATAGAGGACAGGATAATTCTGACTCTCATTTTGTAAAATTCCCAAAATTAAAATGTTCACTTTCTATATTACTCCATAAAATTGCTTGAAAAGTTTAGTGTAAATCAGTCAAATTTTTATAAAACAAAACACCAATTCACTATATATTATGTATAACAGTATCTTTTAATAATTTCTAACTGATCTTCAATTAGCAGTTAGATTTTGTTTATTTGTACATTCATTCATTCAACAATTACTTATTGAGCACCTACTATTTGCCAGGCACTATTTTAGGAACTGGGGATACAGCAATAAACAAATGAGAAAAATTTCTACCTTTTATTTTCTTATTCTTTCAGGTTTCTTAGCTCCTCCTCAGCTGTGGCAAAACCTTAACTGTCTCCCAAATCCATTCCCTCTTCATTTATGTATGTATGTATGTATGTATGTATGTATGTATGTATGTATTCTCCTCACCCAAGGACATTTTTTCTTTTTTTTTTTTTTTTTTGCACTTAACTTCAGATAGAGCAGGAGGGAGAGAGGAAGGGAGAGAGAGAAACATCGATGTGAGAGAAACACATTGAGTGGTTACCATCCCAGGACCCCAACCGGGGCCAGGGACAAACTGCAACTGAAGTTCGTGCCCTTAGCAGGAACCGAACCCAGGACTCTCTGGTCCACGGGCCGACGTTCTAACTGCTGAGCCAAACTGGCCAGGGCCATTCCCTCTTCTTTTATTTGTATTTATTTATTGATTTTTAGAGAGAGAGAGAGAGAGAGAGAGAGAGAGATTGATTCATTGTTCCATTTATTTATGCACTCATTGGTTGCTTCTTGTATGTGTCCTGACTGGAGATCAAACCCACAACCTTGGCATATCAGGACGGATGATACTCTAACCAACTGAACTACCTGGCCAGGGTCTCCCCCTCTTCTCTTAAATAAAGTTTTAGCTGAGCACATGGCCACCCAGCTAGATATTATAAAGCACAGACCTTCAGGTAAGCCACATGACTAACTTGGGACCATGGGATGGGGGCAGAAGTGATGAGGCCAATGGTTTACATGCTTGAAAGAAAGCTGCTTGCTGTCTATTGCCTGTGGTCTCCTTCAAACTGGCAATAGGTCAGACTTGGTATCATCTACAGAGAATATTCATCTACAGAGAATGAAATACCCTAGGAGATGGTAAATAAATAAATAAATAAATAAATAAATAAATAAATAAATAAATAAGAGAGATAAGAAACCCTAATTCCTGGTTAACTCTGTGGAGCAAAATAGCTCTGAGCTGTCCACCAGCTCAAACTTGGGAGAAAAATAACTTTCTATCATGATTAAGTCACTGTTATTTGGTCCCTTTAAAACACCTGAACCAATATACATGTATAGTAGTCCATTCACCATGTTACATATTATTTTAAAATATGAATAATGACCCTTATTTACCTGGTGTATGTTTTCAAACTCCTCCTAGAAACAGTCCTTAACCTACTCCATGCCATAATGACACATCAATCATTGTTTCTTTTCTGCAACTTCCTTCTATCTTCTATCTATCATTATTATCACACTATTCTATAATTTATTTCCATATGTAGCTCCTCTACCACATATGTCTTTCTTAAGAAAAAAAAGGTCTTAGTCTATTTTGCTGCCTAGATAACACTGTGCCTGGCAGAGTCAGTATTACTTAATAAATATTTATTAAAGAGAACCTGAACATTACTTTGGTTGCTTTTTGTTTTGTTTGCTTTTTCTTGTTTTGACTAGATTATAAATGAGCTAAGAATAATTTTTCCGATTCAGAGAATAAAGTTTAAGAAAGGTCAATAGATAAAGATAATTTTAAAAATATATAGGATATAGTAAAAATCTCTAATACATTGAGACTACATGGAGGGACCTGGAAAGTATCATCCTAAGTGAAACAAGCCAAACAGAGAAAGACAAGTATCATATGATCTCACTTATTTGTGGAATATAATGAACATAACAGTCTGAGGAATGGGGTAGTCCCAGAGATGTGGATGTGGGGTACAGACTGACAATCCCCAGAAGAGGGGATGGTGGGGGAGAGATAAACCACAGAACTTATATGCATGTATGCATGAACAGCGGACATGGACAACAAACTGGGGACAGGGCAGGGAGGGAGGGAGAGGGGGGAAGCAGTGGGGGGAAAATGAGAAACATCTGTAACAAAAATTAATTAATAAACTCACACTTCTGATTAAAAAAAAAATCTCTAATACATCATGGGTCAAAAAAATGTATATATCAGTCCCAAACACTGGGTAGGAAAAGGATTTATTTTCCATAGTTAACAGATGCCATATAATCTGTTTGTGAACCCTTCAATTTTATAAGCAGTCCACCTTGTATGAACATGGCTCTTGCCAATTCCATTTAGTAGTCACTAGTAAGCAAAGCAAGTCATGGCAGAGGGAAGTCAGGGAGTCACAGGACCCCACATAGAAAAAGAGAGAGAGGCAGTGTGTCAGGTCAGGCATAGGAATATTTGAGAGGGATTAAGAATGGGGGACAGATGAGGAAACTTAAAATCTTAAGAAGTAGAACAGAAGATTTTATCCTAAGAAGAAAACAATGGTGATGTTTACCTTGGAATTTTTGAGTTACTAAAAGTACACATGTACTCACACATATATCATCCAACAAACTGACAAAATGATTATGTTTGATAATAATGAATGCTGGTGAGTGTGTGCTGCATGTTAACAAATTATTGGATAAATTATAAATTGGTGCAAACATTTTAGAGAGTAATTTGTTAATATTTATGATAAAATTTTCAACATATATTCTATTTTTAGGAAAGAAAAACGAAACCAATTTAACACATTAGCCCAGTTTTGATGGACAAAGGCATCATAAGTGGCTGAGTTCTCATAACCAAGATGCTAATCTTCAAGTCAGATAACTATAAAAGATCATTCAACTGACTGTATTTATCACTTTGATACAGAAGGAAAACCAGCTTAAACCACTCAAGATAAATTTCACATTCCATCAATAGTTGAACTGGATTATAAGGCAATGTATCAGTGCAGACTCTTTGCAGAACCATATCAAGGGACATCAAGACAATTTAACTAGTTAAGATAGTCTGTCTTGTACAGGCAAATAAAAACACAAAACTAATTTTTTTCACTCTCCTAAAAACCATCTTTCTAGATTAGGGACCAGCCAACTTTTTTCCTTAAAGAGTCAGATATTAAATACTTTAGGCTTTGTGAGCCTCATATGGTCTCTGTAGCAAGTTTTGTTTTGCTTTTTTACAACCATTTAAAACTATAAAGACCACTTTTAGCTCACAGACTACATAAAAACAGGCCACAGTTGTTTGGCTCATAGAGTATCGTTTCCTAACCCTAATCTTGATACCCTCCTTCTATCCAAAATGAGGAGGAACCCTCCCCAAACGAGAACCGTGATGCTGTCAGCGCCCTTTTCTCTGCATATTCATCCCCAAATCTAATTCTAATATCAGGTAGCAACAAAAAACATCTTCAGTATTTCCAACCATAAATAAGAATAGCATCCCTCTAAAAATCTCAAACTTTTAAGGAAGCTTTGTTACTTTGCTTTGAAAACTTAAAAAAAAAAATTTGTTGCCCTGGCCAGTTTGGCTCAGTGGTTGAGTGTCGGCCTATAGACCAGTGAGTTCCAGGTTTGGTTCCTGCTAGGGACACATACCACAAAAAAAAAAAAAAAAAAACTGTTATCTCAGATAATTACAACCAATATATTTCTATGGAGTAATTATACAGTATTATATACAATGATAAACAGATTTTTATTCCCTTTAAAACAATTTTATTGAGGTACTCCTGACTCACTGCATATTTTTAATAATTTTATTGAGGCATACTTTGCATTTCATATTATTCACCATTTTCTAATTTATAATTCAATCATTTTTTATTTTATTTTATTTTATTTTTTTATCATCCTCACCAGAAGACATTTTTCCATTTTTTGTTCAGGTAGAGTGGGAGGGAGAGAGAGGAAGAGAGAGAGAGAGAGAAACATCGATGTGAAAGGAACACATCGAGTGGCTGCCACCCGCACGACCGACCAGGGCCGGGGACAAACTGCAACTGAGGTACGTGCCCTTAGTGGGAACCGAACCCGGGTCTCTCCGGACCACAGGCCGATGCTCTAACCGCTGAGCCAAACTGGCCAGAGCTATAATTCAATCATTTTTTAATAAGTTGACCAAGTTGGGCAACCATTACCAACCAGCAGCCAGTTTTAAAACATCTTCATTAACCCAATATGATTTCTTATGTACATTTACTGTTATGCCTGTTTCTTCCTGTCCCCACCCCAGGTAATCACTAATCTACTTTTTGTCTTTAAAAAGAAATGTATATTTTGGATATTTCATATAAATGGTAGCATACAGTAAGTGATTTCTGTGTCTGGCTTCTTTCACTGAGCATAATGATTTTGAGATTCATCCAAAACATAGCATATATCCATAGTTTGTTCCTTTTTGTGGCTAAATAGTATTCCATGGGATCTACTGCACATCCTTAAAGTGTCAATTTATTAACTTTTGAAATATGTATACACTCATGAAACTATCACAAGTCAGGATAACAAACAACCCGACCATCATCAAAATTCCTTATGCTCCTTTGTAATCCCTCCTTCATAATCCCTCCTTCCCACCTTTGTCCCCAAAGCAACTATTCATCTGCTTTCTGTCACTATACCTTATTTCAAATTTACCAGAATTTTATATAATTAGAATCATATAGTATGTACTCCTTTCTGTCTCAGCACATTATTTTAAAACTCATCCATGTTAAAGCATGGATCAGTACTTTCTTCCTATTATTGAAGAATATTCTATTATAGAGATATAATAAAGTTTGCTTAAACATTCATCTGTCATTGGATATATAGAATGTTTCCATTTTTAGCTTTTACAAATAAATCTGCTACTGTAATCAAAACAGCCTGGTACTGGCACAAGAACAGGCACATAGATCAATGGAATAGAACAGAAAACCCAGAAACGGGCCCAAAACATTATGCTCAATTAATATTCGACAAAGGGGGCAAGAGCATACAGTGGAGGAAAGACAGCCTCTTTAATAAATGGTGTTGGGAAAATTGGACAGCTACATGCAAAAAAATGAAACTAGACCATCAACTTACACCATACACAAGAATAAACTCAAAATGGATAAAAGACTTAAATGTGACCAGTGAATAAATAAAAATCCTAGAAGAGCCAGTTTGGCTAAGCGGTTAGAGCATAAGCCTGTGGTCCAGAGAGACCCAGGTTCATTCCCGCTGAGGGCATGTACCTCGGTTGCAGTTTGTCCTCAGCACTGGTTGGGTCGTGCAGGTGGCAGCCACTCGATGTGTCCCTTTCACATCGATGTTTCTCTCTCTCTCTCTTCCTCTCTCTCCCTCCCACTCTATCTGAACAAAAAAATGGAAAAAATATCGTCAGGTGAGGATAAAAAAACAAAAAATTCTAGAAGAAAATGTAGGCAACAAAATTTCAGACATCATACGCAGCAGAATTTTCAGTGATACATCACCTAAGGCAACAGAAACAAAGGGAAAAATGAACACGTGGGAGTACATCAAACTAAAAAGCTTCTGCACAGCAAAAGAAACCACCACCAAAATGGAAAGGCAACCTACTGTATGGGAGAGCATCATTGCCAATGATACATCAGATAAGGGGTTAATTTCCCAAATATATAGAGTGCTCATACAACTCAACAAAAGGAAGACAAAGGACCCAATTAAAAAATGGGCAGAGGAGCTGAACAGACACCTCTCCAAACAGGACATACAAATGGTCAAGAGACATATGAAGAAATGTTCAACATCACTAATCATCAGAGAGATGCAAATTAAAACAACAATGAGGTATCACCTCACACCTGTCAGAATGGCCGCCATCAACAAATCATCAAACAACAAGTGTTGGCGAGGGTGTGGAGAAAAGGGGACTCTAGTCCACTGCTGGTGGGAATGCAGACTGGTGCAGCCACTATGGAAAACAATATGGTGTTACCTCAAAAAATTAAAAATTGAACTTCCATTTGACCCAGTGATCCCACTTCTAGGAATATACCCTAAGAAGCCTGAAACACCAATCAGAAAGAATATATATACCCCCATGTTCATAGCAGCACTATTTACAATAGCTAAGACCTGGAAACAGCCCAAATTTCCATCAGTAGACAAATGACTAAAAGAGCTGTGGTACATATACACAGTGGAGTACTATGTAGCTATAAGAAAGAAAGATCTCTTATCCTTTGAGACAACATGGAGAGACCTGGAAAGTATCATCCTAAGCTAAACAAGTCAAGCAGAGAAAGACAAGTATCATATGATCTCACTTATTTGTGGAATATAATGAACATAACAGTCTGAAGAACAGGGTAGTCCCAGAGACATGGATGTAGGGTACAGAGTGACAATCCCCAGAAGAGGGGGTGGGGAAAAGATAAACCACAGAATTTATATGTATATACGCATAACTGATGGACATGGACAACAAAGCTGGGGACAGAGCAGGGAGGGAGAAGGAGGGTGTCAATGGAGGAAAAAAGAGAAATATCTGTAACAACAACAACAACAAAAATCTGATATAAGCATTTGTTTACAAGTCTGTATGGAGATATGTTTTCATCTCTCCTGAGTAACTATCTAAAAGTGGAATGGTGGGATCATGTAAGAGGTGGATGTTAAGCTTCTTAAACTGCCAAACTGTTTGCTAAAGAGGTGGCAGCATCATTTTACTTTCCCACAGCAGGGTATGCGCCTTCCAGTCCCTCCACATCTTCACCAACACTTGGTACAGTCAGTCTTTTTAATTTTAGTTATTCCACTGGATATGTAATGATACGTCATTGTGGTTTTAATTAGTATTTCCTTAACAACTAATAATGTTGAGCATCTTCCAATGTATTTGTCATGTGTTTCTCACACCTTGGTGAGGTGTGTTTGAATCTTTTGCAGATTTTTAAAAGGGGGTTGTTTTAATATTGAGTTTATAATTTTAACATCTATGTTCATGAATGATATTGAACTATGTATTTTATAAATCTGGTTTTGGTATCATGGTAATGTTAATTGCTTTAGTAGGAGGGTAAATCACGTCCATTACTCCATTTCAAGCTAGAAGTCTTTCATAGTTATTACAATATTTTATCTACTTCTTCCTAGCCTAGAAAGTATGTATCATTATTAACCTCATTTTACATATGGGGGTTATGGGGAGAAAATGAAGCTCAGAGAGCAAGGTGGCATAGTTCTAATTTGGAACTAGGATTTGAATCAGACAGAATAAATCTAAAACTCATTATTATACCATAATATTTAAGTACTGTGGTATTCAAAAAGATTATCTTTAAACACACAGAATAATTTCTTTTTCATTATGAAAAAGCATTATATCTCTAAAAGATCCAGGTAGTCTAATCTGCAGCCCATGTCTTAATCATTATGATATGTGTTGAAAAGAATAAATAAGATGCCATGGTTTTGTATATTCTGAGTCAGAATCTATATAAACTACTAAGTATTGAATATACTGAAAATATTAGTTAAGAAAAAGAAAAAAAAGTCTAGCTATAAAGAATCTTATAATGATATTCTAGTCCCAAAAACTCCAATCAAAAGAGTAATGACAACAGCTACTACCATTTAAAATTTTTATTTAATCTTTAAAACCACATGTATAAAATTATCATATAAATTTTATAGATGAGGACATTTGAAACACAACAATATTAAGAAACTTGTTTAAAGTCTGCCATTCCTTAAGTGGCAGAACTGATATTCAAACTCATGCCTCTATAGCTCCAGAATATTCTCTTAAAATTTGTATTTTTTAAATGTTTTTTTCACATTACAATGTTGTCATCCCTAAGAAACAAGCACTGCCAAGCTCTGGCCTTCTGAAAACAAGGAAATTCCTACATAATATTCTAGCACAGCTCAAAGTCAAATAAACTGGAGCCGAGCTTCTATAGTAATGATGGCAATGAGCAGTTTCCCAATCCTGACTGGATTAAACCAGCTTTGCCCCTTTCTAAAAAAGCAGGTTTTCCTTCCATAAAACTAGCTGAGCACCTTTTCTATGTTTCTAATGATCTACAATGGGCATAGTTCAATGAGCTTGGACTACTACCTGTTGGCAGAATTCCTCTTAGGAGCAGGATGGGAGGAGGAATAAAAGCTATTCAAATAAGTCCAGCCACAAGGCTGGGTGGTACAGGGGTAAAGACGCCAGACACTTGAGGAGACTGCCAAGTTTCAAATACCTGTTCTGCCTCATACTAGCTAGAAGACCTTGGAAAAAGTGTTTAACCTCTCTGGGCTTCCATGCCTTCAAGGATAAAATGGGGATATTTTACCTCTCATAAGTTTGACAATTAAAAGACAGAACACATAAAAAGTGTTTAGAATAGTGCCTGGTGCCCTGGCCAGTTTGGCTCAGCGGTTAGAGCGTTGGCCTGCGGTCTGGAGAATAGTGCCTGGTACTTGGTAGGCAATTTAAATTTTGCTATCAATATTGCTATTATCCCTATAGCTATTGCACAGGAATAAAATTCATATATTAAATTCTATTTTAGAGATTTGTTAGTATAAAAAAGATATCAGCAAATAGCTCTATATTTTAAAAAACAATGCCATAAAAATTTGACAGCTCTATATTAGTATCCTAAAAGTAGTTTTGGAAATTGATTTCTATCTTCTATAAACAGGAAAAAAGTTTTTAAAATCCATACAAAGATAATCAGAAATAATTCATAAAAACAAAGCAAATTACTCAATCTCATTAAATACCTACTATGGGCTCAGCATTATGCAAAGTTCTATAGGGCATACATAAGAACTAGACCCTACTTTCAATAAGCTTAAAATATTAGAGAACAAAAATAACATATATAGATAGATAATCAAATAAGGCAAAGTACAAGTAAATGTCAGTGGGTAGCACATAACTTGGAAGACATTCTACACTACCATAAAAATTTATGAGTTCAATCAATAAAAAAATTATCTATGTGTATATTTAGTGCCACTCCTAATGCTAGTGACAAAAACAAGTTCAAAGGACTGGTATATGATATATTATTAATGAACCACTTAAGAAAAAAAAAAAAAAAAGGTTACTGTAACTTACTGTTGCTATTTTGGTCTTGAGAAAGTTCTCCCTTTCTTCATCTACCTCAATTTCATGTCCAGTTTTAAATAATTCAAGCATTTTGGGGATGTCACGACCAATGGAATCTGGTTCAAAAAATAAAAAATTCCAAATTATCACTCCATCTAAACAAGTAGCAAAAATTACTGTGTAAGAAAGCATAAATCTCATGTTAAGATACAGTAAATAACTTGTGGCAGAGATACTTTAGGGTGGCTCCATTTCCTGGTGTTCATGCCCTTGTGTAATCCCCTATCCTTGAATGTGGCCAGGACCTGTAACTTGCTATAACCAATAGGATGATTATGTGTTCATGATGATATTATATAACTGCAGTGCCTATCTTGGAGGAAACTCTCCTCCTACTGGCTGTGAAGAAGCAAGCTACAATGTTATGACTTGCATATGAAGACGGTCACAAGGTAAGAAACTGAGGCCCTCAGTCTAGCAGCTTGCAAGGAACTGAATTCTGCCAAAAGGCCACATGAATGTGGAAGCAAATTCTTCCCAGGTAAGTCTTAGATGAGACCAAAGCCCCAGTCTCCACCTTAACTGGAGCTTTACGAACCCTGAAGCTGAAATAGTAAATGTTTTTAAGCCACTAAATTTGTGGTAATATTTTACTGTGCACAGTAAAAGATAATTAATAAATAAGTATACACAATGATGCTGCTTATCTATTTTAGAAATATTGATGACAAATTTTTTAAAAATCTGTAAAATAATCCATGATAAAAGATAACAGTGGAGTCTTGAAATCTTTTAAGAATATTTTACATACCTTTGTGTAAAATTCACCTGACCTGCCTCATTATAAAAAAGAGAAGGAACTAGGAAAAGTAGCAAGATGTAGCAGTGAAAATAATATCACAGTGAATGACACAGCTCATTACTGTACAGAAGCTGGCATGAAAAAAAGAGTTAAGAATTAAAACTTCATTTTTTGGATTCTAAGGTCACTCTGTCATCCATTAAGGTGAAAAAAAAAAAAAAAAAAGGATGCAATTGAATATAGAAAGGAGAAAAATGAAATCAAAGTAAAAACTAAGAATTTTCAAAGGATCACATAGGAGACTCCAAACATAAGCTAATCTTACTAATCTTCGGTCATTAAAATTTTAACTCAAATTTAAACAAAATTTTAACAAATTTTTAAACAAAAAATACACACTTTTATATTCCAGAATACCATAATTAATTTGAAAAATGTTTTATTTTGTACACAGAAAATGTGAATTATTTGAAGGATAAAAAAATAAGTAATGTGCTACTAAAGGCACACCACTCCCACTATGTCTCCAGCAATTCTTCCCATAAGTGAACATCCAAAATGTATAAAGAATGTATACAACTCAACAACAAGAAAACAAACATTTCAATTAAAAACTAGGCAAAGGACAAAAATAGACACATATCCAAAGAGGACAAACAGATCACCAATTAGACATACAATAAGATGCTCAATGTCACTAATCATGATGGAAATGGAAATTAAAATCATAACAAGATATCACCTCACACCTGTCAGAATAGCTATCATCAATAAATCAATAAACAATAAGTATTAGCAAGGATGCAGAGAAGAGGGAACCCTGTGCACTATTGGTGGGAATGCAGATGGTGCAGCCACTGTGGAAAACAGTATAGAGTTTACTAAAAAAATGAAAAAACAGAACTGCTTTATGACCGCACAATTCCATTTCTGGGTATATATCTGAAGAAACCTGAAACACTGATTTGAAAGTATATGCACCCCTATGTTCACTACAGTGTTATTTATAATAGCTAAGATCTGGAAATAGCTCAAGCGTCCATGAGTAGATGAGTGGATAAAAACGCTGTGGTACATTTACACAATGGAATACCACTTGGCCTTAAAAAAAGAAATCTTGCCTTTTGCAGCAGCATGAATGGACCTGAAGAGTATTATGCTAAATGAAATAAGCCAGTCAGAAAAAGACAAATACCATATGATCTCACTTAGATGTGGAATCTAATGAACAAAATAAACAAACAAAATAGAAACAGACCCACAGATACAGAAAATAGACTGACAGCTGTCAGAGAGAAGGCAGGCTATGGGGCTGGATAATAAAAGCGAAGGGATTAAGGAAAAAAAAAAAAAAACGCAGACACAGACAACAGTATAGTAATTACCACAGGGAAAGGGGGTCAGGGGATGTAAAAGAAGGTAAAGGGGGGATAAATGATGATGGAAGGAAACTTGACTTAGGGTGGTGAACACACACTATAATATACAGATGATGTATTATAGAATTGTACACCTGAAACCTATATAATTCTATTAACTAATGTCACCCCAATAAATTCAATTAAAATTTTTTTAATCTCATCACCCATGGACCAAAGAGTTCGATTCTGGTCAAGGGCCTGTGCCTCGATTACGGTTCAGTTCCCAGCCCTGGTTGGGGTCATGCGGGAGGCAGGCGATGTGTCTCTCTCACATCGATGTTTGTCTCACTCCCTCTCTTTCTCTCTCTGTCTCCCTCCCACTCTATCTAAGGATAAATGGAAAGGTATCCTTGGGTAAGCATTAAAAAAAAATCTCATTATATAGAAAGCACAGTATACGCTCAGCATATATTACTTCTAAGAATCATCTGAGTTGTTCGGTATGGCTCATGAACACTTTACCCACAAAGAGTTTTAAATCTATTTGGGAGAAAATGGACATGCAGAGGCAACAATTACTGAAAAGTACAATGTTTTTTAGAATCACATTCTAATGTAAGTGAGTACTATATGGTATGAGAAGTAGTATAATAATAAACAGTAAGATGCTAATACAGTAGTCCTCCCTTATCTGCCATTTGGCTTTCCATGGTTTCAGTTACCCATGGTTAACTGTGGGTCAAAAATATTCAATGGAAAATTCTAGAAATAAACAATTCATAAGTTTTATATTGCACACTGTCCTAAATAGCATGGTAAAATCTCATGCCACCCACTACGTCCCTCTGGGGACATGAATCACCCTTTTTTCCAGTGCACCCATGCTATATATGCTCCCTACCATTAGGTACTTACAACTGTCTATATTATCAGTTACATTCATATAACTTTTACTATAGTATATTGTTATAATTGTTCTATTTTATTAGTAGTTGTTATTAATATCTTACTGTGCCAAATATGTAAGTTTAATTTTATCATAGGTACGTTTGTATAGGAAAAAAACATAGTATATATAGGGTTCAGTACTATCCACAGTTTCAGGATCCACTGGGGGTCTTGGACCATATCCCAAGGATAAGGGAGGACTTATTATAGTGGTGTACAGAGAGCTGAAAAATTATCTGTTGACCAACCTGAATCTAGACCTACAACACTGCCTTCCTTCCTGTCACTATGGATGAACTATTTATGTTCTTCCCAAAGGCCATCCCTCTTTATTTGTGTACTGGATCCCACTCCTGCCATATAGAGACTCCACATCTCCTTTCTCTCCTCTATATTGTCCATTTTCCCTGCTTGCTAGATCATCATCATCAGCTTACAAACTTGCTATAAAATCCCCCATCTTGAAATAAACAAGTCTACAACATATTCCTTTTAAGAGCATCAGTTCTCAAAAGATTCTGTCTATCCTGTCTGTCTCTGATTCCTCTCCTTCCATTTTCTCTTAGACCAACTTTAAATAGATATTATCCCCAATACTCGACTAAAAAGAATCTTTTCAAGGTCACCAATGATCTTCACATTGGCAAATCCAAAAGTCATTTCTCAGTGTTCCTCTGACTTGACCTAGCAATAGTAGTTCTGACTACATCACTCCTCTTTCTAAAACATCTGACTTTTTCTCTGAAGCACTCTCCCACTGGCTATTTCATCCCATTCTTGTTGGCTGAAGTCATCTTAATTTAGGTGACTTCCTAATGCTGAACTACTACAGGGTTAAATAATTTGACTTCTCTTTTTCTATCAATGCAACCTCTCTGAGTGATCTCATCCTGACACATGGCTTTAAAAATCATTTAGCCACTGAAAACCGCCAGATTTATATCTCCAGCCAGAAGCTCCCTTATGATCTCCAACCACCTACTTGATATCTCCACCTAGATACAGGTAGGTAATTAGTAAGGAGTACAATATGACAAATGTTTGCTGAAAGAATGAACAAATAAATTACTTCATAATTTGAGTTGGATATCAGAGATGTAATGATAATGCACAGGGAAAGAACAGGGCTTAAGAAGGAAAGGGAAATAGTTCTGTATTAAAACATAATGAAGTGAAGGTGCTGATGGAATACTGTATACAGTATACTGAATACTGTATACAGTTAGAAATAAGAACTGGAAAAAAGTGAGATTGGAGATAATGACATATATTTGAGTTGTTAAGCCAGTTAAATCCTAAAACAAACACAAATAAAACCACCTTCCTTTGACCTTATATATTCCTTTTTCTATCTCTCTTTTCTTTCTAACTAAAGCTTGCTGGTGTGAATTTACATTTCCCTAATGACCAAGATCTTGAGTATCATTTGAAGTGATTAATGGCCAATTGTATATCTTCTTTTGTACAGTGCCTGTTCAATTCTTTAGCCTCCCTTTTATTTTTAGAGAGAGAGAAAGACAGAGGAAGGGAGAGAGAGAGAGAGAGAGAGAGATAAACATCGATTGGCTGCCTCCTGCATGTCCCTTACTGGGAATTGAGCCTACAACATGGGCATGTGCCCTGACCCGGAATCAAACAGGGACCTCTCAGTCCACTGAGCCACACCAACCAGGCTAGTCTCCTCTTCTTAAAATTAGGTTAGACAGTCTTCTTGTGAGTTATGAGTTCTTTATGTATTCTGGATACAAGTCTTTTCTTAGATCTATGTGTGCCAAGCATTTTCCCCCCAGTTTGTGGCCTGTCTTTCCATTTTTAGTGGTGTCTTTCCATGAGCAAAGATTTTAAGGTTGATAAAGTCCAATTCAGCAACATTTTCTCTTGTGGCTTGTGCTTTTTGTGCCCTAAGGAATCCTTATCTAATACAAAGGCATAAAGATTTCCACCTAGAAATTTTTCTTCTAAAACTTCATGGCTTTAGCCCTTACAATTAGGACTATGACTCCTTTTGAATTATTTTTGTTTGATGTGAGGAAAGGGATACCCAGTTATTTCAGCACCATTCATTGATAAAACTATTCTTTCTCGATATAACCTTGATACCTCTATCAAAAAGCAACTGACCTTGCCCTGGCTGGTGTGGCTCACTTGGTTGGAGCATTGTCCAGTGCACTGAAGGGTCTAGGGTTTCATTCCCAGTCAGGGCACATACCCAGGGTTCAGGTTTGATCCCTAGTCAGGGCAGGTGAAGGAGGCAACTGATAGATGTTTGATGTTTCTCTCTCACATAGACGTTTCTCTCTTCCTTCCTATTTCTCTAGAATCAATGGAAACAAATCCTCGGGTGAGGAAGTTTGGGTCCATTTCTGAACTCTCAATGCTTGATTTATATACATTTATCCTTATGCCATACCATACTCTTGATTACTGTAACTCTATAGTTATGTCTTAAATCAGATAATGAAACTTTGAAGTTCGTTCTTCCATTTTAAAATCATTTTTCTATTCCAGGTCCTTTATCTTTTCATTTAAATATCAGAAAGAGGGTTGCAGGTTCAATCCCTGGCCCCAGTTGTGGTCATGCAGGAGGCAGACAATTGATGTCTATCTGTCTGTCTGTCTGTCTCTCTCTCTCTCTACCCCCTCCCCTTCCACTCTATCTAAAAATCAGTGGAAAAATATCCTTGGGTGAGGATTAATAAAAAGTAAATAAATATCGGATTGAGCTTATTTCTTTAAAACCTTTTTAAGCCTCCTGGGAGTTTTATTTATGTATTCCTTAAACTTTGAGCAACATTTAGTTTTCGCTAAAAAGGTCTTGTACATCTTTTGTTAAATATATTCGTACTTTATTTTTATGCCCTTATGAATGAAGCTGCTTTATAAATTTCATTTTGATTGTCTACTGTTAGTACTAGAAATTCAGTTGATTTTGTGTGTTGATCTTGTATTTGTATCCCCACTAAATTCACTTATTAGAATTCACTTACTAGAACATCTTATGATCATATCCACTAGGAATAAAAACAGTTCTATTTCTTCCTTTCTGATAAGTATGCCCTTTATTCCTCTGACTTGTTACAACCTTGAACATAAGTGGTGAGAGCAGAGATCTTTGCCTTGTTACTGACCTTAGGTAGAAAGCATTCAGTCTTAATGGTCTCTCATCACTAAGAATAATATTAGCTGCTGATTTTTTCTAGATGTATTTTGTCAACTTGGGGAAGTTCACTTCTATTCCTAGTATTCTGAGAATTCTACTTATCATGAATGAGCATTTGATTTTGTAAATTTTTTTCTCTATCTCTACTGAGATTATCTTAAGGTCTTTGTCCTTTGTCCTTTGTTAACCTATTATATTGATGTCCAATAAATGTTAAATCAACTTTGTATTCCTGAATTAAGGTTTACCATTATGCATATACATACATACTGCAGGATTCAATTTTGTTAAGGATTTTTGCTTTTATGCTCATGAGGGATATTGATCTGTAGTTTTCTTTTCTTGTGATGTCCTTGTCTAGCTTTGATACCAGGGCAAGGCTGAGGTTGTAAATGAGTGAGTGTTTGTTCCCCACTATTTTTAAAAAGAGGTTGTAAAGAATTGGTATTATTTCTGTCAAAAGTGTTGGACAGAACTCACCAGTGAGAAGTCATGTGGCCCTGAACTCTTCATTGTGGGAAGTTGTAATTTACTAATTCAATGTCTTGATACAGATCAATTTAGATTTTTTTATTTCTTCTGGATACTTTTGGTAATTTGTAACTTTCAAGAAATTTGCCCATATAATGTAAGTTGTCATATTTATTAAAGTTGTTCATAATATCATCTTATCTTTTAACATCTATGGGTTAGGTGCTGAGGTCCCCCTTTCATTCCCGATCTTGACAATCTTAAAAATCCGTCCAGCTAAAGTTTTATTAATTTTATTGATCTTTTCAGTGAATCGGTTTTCTTTTCATTGCTTTTCTGTACTGTTTATCTTTTTTCTAGTTCACTGATTTCCATTCTATTTATTATTTTCTTTTTATTAATTTGCTTCTTTTTTTTCTAGGATCTTAAGGTTAAAGCTTAGAACAATGATTTTAGACCTTTATTTTCTAAGTAGGCTTTAAAATAAGTATGAATTTCCCTCTTCAGATTCCAAAGTGCACATTACATTATTGCTTTAGCTATACTGCACAAGTTCTGATATGTTCATTTTCATTCAGATAAGGCATTTTCTAATTTTCCTTGGGATTTCTTTTTTGATCTAATGGTTATCCAGAAATAGGTTTTTTAATTTTAATGTATTTGGCGATTTCTCACATTTCTTTTGGTTACTAATTTAACTATTAAGATTAGAAAAAATACTATGTATGATTTCAATACTTTTACATTTATTTAGATTTACTGGGTAGTCAATGGTCTGATCTGGTGAAAACTGTATGTACACTTGAAAAGTATAGACCAAACAATACTCCTTATTGGTGGGTGAAGTGTTTTTTAAATATTAATTAGGCCAAGTCTGTTGATAATATTATTCAAGTCTTCTAAGTCTTTATAGCTTTTCTACCTATATATTCTATCAGTTACTGATATTAAAATTTCTAACTATACTTGATAATTTAGTCTATTTCTCCTTCAATTCTGTCAGTTTTTCTTCATGTATTTTGTGGCTCTGTTTTTGGATTAGCATGTCCTTTAATTATTATAAGACATCCATCTTTTCCTGTAGTAAATTCCTTGTCTTAAAAGTCTCTTTTGTCTGGTATTAATATAGCCAATCCAACTCTCTAATGCTTACTGTTTTCATGGTATATCTTACTTTTTATTTTACTTTCTATTTGTGTTTGAATATAAAGTGTGTCTCCTATAGACAACATATAGTTTGATTGCTCTTTTGTCATGTTATAATCTCTGCCTTTGGTTGAAGTGTTTATCCCATTTCCAATCAACCTAACTATTGATATGGCTGGATTTAGATCTTTATTTTAATGTATTTTCTATTTGTCTCATCTTATTTGTTCCTCTGTTCTTCCTTCACTGCCTTCTTTTGTTTTAAACAAAAAGTTTTTAGTATATTCTTTTTATTCCATTGTTTAGTTTGAAGATATATCTCTTTTTAGGTACGTGCTTTTACTTATCCTAGAGATTACAACGTGTACATTTATTTATTACAACCTACTTCATCTTAGTACTGACTTACTCCCAGGAAAACAAGTTTGTGCCAACCTATCTCCATCCTCCTACCTCACCTTACTTTGTGACATTATCATGCCCAAACCTGCTTCACCTCCTGTATATCCATCTTTAAAATAGTATTCACTAGGCTACTCAAGACAGAAATTAGGGAATCATTCTAGATTCTTCCCTTTCCCTCACCTCCACAGTTAATAACTCCTGTTAATTCTAACTTCCACATCCCACAAGAGCCATCCTCTTCTCCATCACCACTGCTGCTGCTCAGATTCGGTCCTTCTTCACCTGGCTTCTGCACTGGCCTCCTCACTGGTCTCTGTTCTTAAGGTTTCATTGTTCTCAAATCACCACTTCCTCACTTAGCTCCCACATACAGTCATTCTAACAAGCAAATCTTATATTATTCTTCTGAGCAGTATTTTTCAGTGGCTCCTACCTGCACAGAGGATAAAATCTAATCTCCATGGCATGGCACACAAAGCCCTCCATGATCTGGCCCACTGCCTATCACTATCTAACCTCACTGAACACCACTATCTGATAACACTTTATGTACCAAATGATAGAAAGCTACTTATAATTTCTTGAACATAAGTGGCTCACTCATACTTTTGTGTATTAGTACAGGCCATTTCTTCTGCCTGCAATGTTCTCCCCATGCACATCAGGAAAGAAAATGCCTATTCATGCTTAAGTGCTCAACACAGCTGGTACCTTCTTTATATAATCTGATTCTACAAAGTACTCCCTCATTCCTCGTAGCACTTTGTACCTTTTCGCTGGTACACTGTCTGCATTTTAGTGCAGCACTTTGTTCTCATTTCTCTTACTGTTCAATTTGTATCTCCTTAAAGATGGGAACTATCTTGTCATCTTTCAATCCTCAGTACTAAGTGTACTGCCTGGCACACATTAGGCACTGAATATGTTAGTTCAATAAACTAGTTATGAAGGTAAAAATGGTATTTGAAGACATGAAAAAGAATGAGTTCTAAAGTAATCATGGAGCCTGAATAGCTAGTTCAGAATTTGTAGGGAGTCAATAATAATAGAGGTACATATGTATTATAAACTTGCTATATACCCAGCTTGTGCGAAGCTCCTACATACATTATATAACAAAAACACGATGGGGAACATAAAACCCATTTTGTAGATGAATAAACAGAGGCCCAAAACTGTTTTAAAAAATTTGTTCAAGGTCACAGTAAGTGACAAAGCCAAGTCTGAGAGAGGTCTATGTTAACCACTATTCTCTTCTGTTTTTCAGTATAACCTGATGTTAAATCTTCACTGTTATTTCCAGGGCTTTGCTATCCCTTATTGCTGTATAATAGCTCTCCTCTGTTCTCTACTTTTATGTTCTTCTGCTTTTTCCTTGTTCTTATTTCCTTCCCTTTCTTGTCCTCTAATTTGATTTCCATAATGGACGTAATATGTAAGAAATTATATTATCAGGTATTTCACCCTGATGTACTTTCTCTTTTCTTCTTTACCAGGGAATATTACAGAGAAGAACCAAGTAAAATAATAGAAGCTAGGGAAGACAAAGAAGGAACAGCTACTGAGAAATGAGGTAAGTTAAGTTTACATAGTATAAGAGAAAGTTTCAAGAAAGAAAACAAACTAAGAACAGATCTTTAAATGCAGAAAAAAAAAGAAATCTGTGATTATTGCTGAGAGCAACATATTAGCTGAATACGGGAGAGAAGAATAAAAGGAAGAGTAATACTTGTTAAGGAAATGGAGACAGCCAACCACTAAAGACCATTTATTTGAAAAACTTGTGTGATACACCAGAAAGGACTAAGATAGTAGCCAGAAAGGATGGCTGACTAATGATTAAATGCTCACTTAAGACAGTTTATCTATTGCAGCAAACAAAACTCTTAGCTCCAAGACAGCAAGGACCTTATCTGTCATTTTCACAGCCATCACATTCCAGGCTTGGCACAGAACAGATATTCAGTAACTATAAATACAATTATTTTAATCTAAAAAACTCTATAAATTATAGATAATCTACTCTTTAGATGCAGTATTTAATCTATATCTTCTATCAACTGAATGTTGCATTAAATGTTCATGTACTGTATTTGTTGAGCACCTACTATGTGCCAGGTACTATTCTAGGCCATAGAAATACTGTAGTGGACAAAACCAAATTCCTTACTCTAATGGGAGGAAGCAAACACACACCCACAAAAAAAAAAAAAAAAAAAATATGTGAAAGGCCAGAAGTATAAGCCCTAAAAACAATATAAAAACACAAAATGAGAAATCCAGTGTTAATAGGAAATGATGGGTAATATTTTATATAAGATGGTCATGGCCCAGTTGGCATGGCTCAGTTGGTTGAGCATCACCCTCTTCACCAAAAGGATGTCGGTTTGATTCCTGGTCAGGGCACATACCTGGGCTGCGGGTTCAATCTCCAGTTGGGTCATGTATAGGAGGCAACCAATTGTTTTTCTCTCTCTCTCTCTCCCTTCTTCTCTCTAAGCATGTCTTCAGGTGAAGATTTAATAAAAAAAACAGATGGTAATGGAAGGCCTTTTTTGTTTAGGTGATAAATAAGAAAGTGAGCTAGGAAAATAAGCAAAGAGCATTACCCACATATGGAACAGTAAGTCCCAAGACCTGAGAAGGGAGAACATTTCGTGTGTGTGAGGAAGGGCAAGGGGGCCACTACAATTGTAGTAAAGGAAATGAAGGAAAGAATAACAAAACCAGCTGTAATACATCAATAATTCATCTACAATAATTATAACTGTACTTAATCATATTGAAATCTTTCACGCATAAATATTTTTAAAACTAATACACAAGGGAGGAAAATTTAGAAAAATTTCAAATTGATTACTGTGCAAAAATTCCTTTTTCAGTATTTTTCCTCATATAACGAAAGAGTTCTAATTGTTTAAATAATGCAAACAATACCATGTCAGTCGATATGCTAAAAATCTTCACATTAGATTTCAATAATTCGATATCCATTACTCTCAAATATGATACAACACTAATTTCCTTACAAAAGGCAGTCCCCTACTCAGTAGATGTAAATACTCTTTGGACAAGTTTGCTGGAATATCCTTTGGACAAGACTCCAACTGGAGCACTGACAATCAATTCTAAGAGCTGTATATTCAGAGAAATACACATCAGTGGGTCCAATTTTTTAATCCTGTCCCTTTCCTAACTATTTACCAATAAATTTGTATGGTTTTAAAAGAATTCAACTATTTCCATACAGGCTATAGTACCTACCATGGTTTAATATGCATAATAGAAAACTGATTCTATTAAGTCAAGATATTTTTCATACCAGTGTTTTTTAAGTAAATTCTAAATATTATATAAAGTTAGAAATAAAAATATCAACAAGACACATCTGTATTAGAGATGAAAGAATTTCAGAGAACACATATTGTAGGGGTGGGGGGAAGCTAATTTACAAGCAAAATGAAGCCCATTTTCTTCCAAGAAATTTTGAAAAGCAAGTTTTAACTGTTTTTTTACTGACATAAAAAAGAAATGCTAAGAAAACAAGCCAAATGTGCATTTAAAAATAGAGAACTTGCCTACAGTTATGTAAGCAATTAAGATAAAAAATAAAACAAATAAAGCTACAGCATTAAACATGCTGCAAAATGTGAACTTTCAAACCAGCCAAGATGGGTAGGACAAAAAGGAAAACTAATGAGCTTAGCTGTAGGGTCTTGTTTGTTTTTTAATTTTATCCATTTGCTCAAAATGTAATTTCTATTTTACCCGAAAGTCTTTTGTTGAATACAAGGGGAATCAAATGTTCCTAATAAACAAGAATCTGAACAAACTCTGAGAAAACATAATGCAAACCTTCATTTGTTCTAATGCATATCTGATGTATTTTGTTTTAACATTTTTGACAGGTTAATCGTTTGTCTTCATGTTTATAGAACACAAATGCTTGCCAGTGCTGTTACACAGAGCATGTTGGGGAGTGAAAAGAAAAAGTTAGAGTAGAAAGGTCGGATTTTTCAAAATGCTTTGTTAAACAAATGGCGGGGGCAGGGGAAGAATGTACCTAGGCAACTTGACTCTGGTGTACAGAAACTATGACTCATTATGAAAGTAAAAATAAAGCCTATTAACAAAAAATAAGCATTTTGAAGGGAAACTTTTCTTATTTGAAATGAAGCTACTTGAAAACCTTTCTTTCAGACTAAAAACAACAGTGCCAAATTTTGTGATGAATATTATAATTTAAAAAAAACCTCAAGGCTTATTCAAAGAATGGATAAACTAACAAAGATGACAGAATTAACTTCTATGAAAAAAACAGTTCACTGTGCAAAGAAAGGAGCCAGCTGAATAAAGACATATTTAGTATTTAGTTTATTTTAACTGACTATATTTAGTATTGTTTTGTTTTGTTGGGCTTGAATTAGAAAAATTTATGATAAATATTTTCATCAAATTAGACTATAATCCACATTTTATTTTTAAAATAATGTTCAATTTCAGGTCTTACTCAGAAAAAATTAAGTCTGATTCCTGATAACAAACACTATTATAATGGAAATCCCTATTAAAAAGTGCCAAATCTCAGTCCAACATCTAATAAGAATGTGTTTATTCAATGCAGGCTATCAAAAATAAACAAATAAAACTCTGGTACAACAAAAGAATTGGAGAGTACATATGAAATTGCTTAAAGTACAAAACATAATCTATAATTCAGGTTAGGGTTAGTGGCTACCATGTATGAAGAATTTTAGCAGGATGTTTTTAGCTCAAGTACAACTGAAATGTGAAGCCCAATCTACTAAAACAATTTTAAAATACTTGTTCTGTTTACACTATGAAATTTTATTTGAAGTAACACCAACTATCCAGTACCACCTAAAAAATCTCAGCATCATTTGAGTCTCCCCTTTTCTGTCTTTCAACCTGTCCAGTCTTAACTACTTAGTGCAATACTAATACATGTGACATCTGTCCTCTTCCTTTCAGTCTCATTATGAACACTTTAGTTTAAACATTACTTTTATTAGTCTCTGGCAGTTGCACCCAAAATGGTCTCCCTACCCCTAATTTTGATTGCTGCCAATACATCTTATAAATTCTTGCTAGAGTAAACTTCTAAAGAATTCCCCACCTTAGAAACTTCTAAGGGATTCCTGCTGAATACGAAAAAAAGAAAAAAAAGAAAAAGTCCAAGCTTACTAGGATCTTATTTCAGATCCTTCTCAATATGACATCAATTGACCTTTCCAATACAATTTCAATTTCCCATTATTCTCTTTCATATCGATGCAGGGGTAACCAGTTAATACAGCTAAAGAGAACTAATTGATATTTCTTGTATGTGGACTGTAATTTCTGACTTACTTCAATGTCTATAATTAATAGATTCTTTCTACTTGCTAATTCCAAGCTAACCTGGAAATTCTAGCAAGAGTTAACTATGAAGTAGAAATTTATATGCTTGTGAAATCACATATTTTTGCTTTAGTATCTTAGAAAAGCACACTGTTCCTGTTTCTAGTCACCACCAGATATGCAGACTCACCGGCTGACCACAACAGAGCAAAATTAGTATCAGGAACATAATGAGTCAAAATGCACATCGTCTACAGAAAAATCCCCTACTACTCCCCTCAACTCAACTCCCACTTTGCTTGTACTCTATATACCTAGCTGGCTTGACAAGAGTTGTTAAGGTGGGCCTTGGGACAAGAGTTATCCATCTTTTCAAGTCGCTGGCACTTGAATAAACCACTTTCATTCTCACCAGCACCTGTCTCATGAGTCTGGCTTTGTTACAGCAGGCAGTAAATCTTGTGTTGGCTTCATACTTAAAATAATATTCCCCTTAATCTACTTATCCAATTATTCAAGCTCAGTTTACTTTTTTTATTTTTTTATCCTCATCCGAGGATATTTTTCCATTTTTTGTACAGATAGAGTGGGAGGGAGAGAGAGGAAGGGAGAGAGAGAGAGAGAAACATCGACGTGAAGGGACACATCGAGTGGCTGCCACCCGCACGACCAACCAGGGCCGGGGACAAACTGCAACCGAAGTACGTGCCCTTAGCGGGAACCGAACCCGGGTCTCTCTGGACCGCAGGCCGACGCTCTAACCGCTGAGCCAAACTGGCCAGGGCTCAAGCTCAGTTTAAATGTCACCCCCTTCAGGATGCCTACTCTAATTTCCTCACCTATGTGTAAATTCCTCTTCTACTGAACACCTGCAGCACCTTGTGAATACATCATTTAATACTTTATAACATAGCTATTTATGTAGCAACCTTACCTCTTACTAGATTTCATAAGGGAAAACTATTCATAAGGGAAAAGTTTCTAAAGGGAAAAATCTGCAAAGCCATGAGCAATGTAATCATTCATATACGTGTTGAATGCTGACATAATTTAGCATACATATTATTTTGATAAAGAGGTATAAAACCAGTATGATGATAACATATCTACTGAGTAACATATTCGATTAATTTCAAGCTAGAATATGGCCTAAATTTCAAGTATTATACAGTAATTAGGTTTTCAAATTAAAATAGACTTCTAACATTAATGTCAAAGGGGAAAAAAAAATCAAATCTGCATGTTCTTTTATAACATAAAACTCAAATACCAGGACATATCATTTATTCTACATATACATTAGCAATTTTGTTTTCTAACACAACATATATTAGAAAATTGTTGCTTATATATTAAAATAACAAAAAAGAATTCTCCCTTACTTCGAGTAAGCTTTGGAAATCTTTTCTTCAGTTTCTTCTTTAATGGATTAAGCTCGGGCATTATTTCTGGAACAGCTACATAAAAGTCTGGTTTAATTTCATCATCCAAAATCTAAAAATCAAGAAAAAAGATAATTTCAGATTATATGAAAAGCTGTACCAATAATTTCCCTTCCCTGGCCAGTTTAGATCAGCAGTTAGAGTGTCAGCCCATTGACCAGAGAGTCCCTGGTTCAGTTCCCGCTAAGGACATGTACCTAGGTTGCAGCTTCTCCCCAGCCCTGGTTGGGGTTATGTAGGTGGCAACCAGTCAATGTGTCTCGCTCATATCATGTTTTTCTCTCTCTCTTCCTCCTTCTCTCCCTCTCACTCTATCTGAAGATAAATGCAAAAATGTCTTCAGGTGAGGATAAAAAATCATTAAGAATAATAATAATATTTTCCCTTATAATTTACAAAACAGACAATGAGCACAATTTTTTCTTCAAACACAGGATCATATTACCACATTTACTAATTATGAAAACCATTAGAAAGAAAATATTTTCTGTTATTTTCTCTTGGAAACAGTTACATCCACTTAAAATGTGTGTGTGTGTGTATGTTTAATGGGTTTAATTCTTCCATTGGGTTATGTTAGGTAAGTTTTAGAAGCTAGCACATAGCATTAATGTGTATATAGCTCAGAAAAATCTCAAAGTTGAATTCATATGTTGGTTAAAACTGAAGAAACATGCTAAAAATTGTTCAACAGACACATGTAACATTAACAACCACTAGCTGACAAATCACGAGCACTTACACTCCCTTCCTAACGTTAGAGCATCAGAAGAACTGAATTTGTAATTATTTTCACAAAGAATTAAAATTAGAAAAATTCTAAACCAGCAACAGAGTGAATGGAAGCTGCACAAACCATCTCCCAGGAACAAACTGGAATTACAGCTAAAATAAAGACAAATCGTCAGGAAAAAACAACAGAAAAGCAGCTGAAGACAACCCATATAACCAGGGACAGAAAGAGGACACTAAATCAAGCCTGGTAGGAACTGCAGAGGCAGGAGAGAGTGGGCTTAGAAGCCACGGACAGCAGCTGTTTTAGCTGTGAGTAGTGCCCTCGGGGTGAAAATCACAAGCCAGCTCCACAGCACAAAGTGCCAGGACTGAATAACTAAATTAGCTACAGCCACTCACCTTGGACTCTGGCAGAGGGAGAAGAGACTAGACTGGAACTAGGTGGAGAGACTCAGGAGTTTGGAGAGCTGGGAGGCACTGGGAGTTTTGTACTGAATCACTCCCTCTTAGGACAGTAGCTATTTTACTCAAAGTGACCTTTCCCAGAGCTCTGGGGAGAAGCAACAGCCCCTTCCTCAGAAGTTTAACACCACCTGGTGAGGCCAGAGAAATGTAAATTGAGGCTGATTAACAGCTAGAAACCGCCAACAAGCATCAGCTAGACCTGCTGGAAATCCACTTACCCTGAACACCTGAGGGATATTTTCATTAAGCTGAGAGCTACATCACAAGGCTTATCAAGTAAATGAGACTAAAAGTGAGCAGGCAAAACTAGATTGCCTGCAAATCTACCCAGTAAAGCAAGACATGACAGTGGTGTTTAACGTCGATCTCCTAACACTGACACAAACCCAGTAGAGGGAGTCACAATCAGTGGAACACCAACACCCACAGGCAAAATTTGGCAGGCTCCAAAACCCACTGAAATGGACAAAATGGTAAAACTAATAAACAAAGCACAAGATAATTTTACAAAAAAATGGCGGTGGAGTGAGTGGAAGCTACATAGACCATCTCCCAGGACCAAACTGGAATTACAACTAAAATACAGACAAATCATTGGGAAAAAGCAACAGAAAATCAGCTTGCAAGAACCATATAACCAGGGACACTGACTCGATCCTGGTAGCATTGCGGAAGCGCAAGAGGGGGGCTGGGACCCCACGGGCAGTAGCGGCATAGCTGTGAGCAACGCCCTCAGGTTAAAGTCCCAAGCAGCTCCAAAGCACAGAGCCGGGACAGACGCTAAAATAGCCACAGCCACTCACCTAGGCCTCTGGCGGAGGGAGGGCAGACTGGACAGAAACTGTGTGGGGACATATAGGGTTTGGTGGGCACTCAGAGCTTTTGCTGAGTTGTGGCCACACAGGACAATGGCCATCTTACTCCTTCCCAGGCCTCTCCCTCAGAGATTCAAACCCACCCTGTAGGCCACTGAAATGCAAATTGAGGCTCATTATTAACAGCTTCTGCCCCACCCTCGGGAAATCCCCTTACACTGAGCACCTGAAGAGTTTTACATTCAACTGAGAACCCAAGGCTCTTCAAGTAACAACGACTGATAGCCTCCAGGCAAAAAGCAGGAGGACAACTGAACCATTCCTGGGCTGGCAACTCTAACCAAGAAAGTCAGACTTGACAGTGGTGTTTAACGTGGATCCTCCCTCACTCATACAAACCCAGGAGAGGGAGTCACAAACAGCAGAACACCAACACCTACAGGGAACATTTGGCAGACTCCAAAGCCCACTGTGATAACCAAAATGAAACAAAACCAAATGAAAGAACAAGAGACCTCTACCGAAGATGAGATAAATTAGTAGTTAAGCAAGCTAACAGAGCTAAAATTCAGAGCCATGATCTTAAGGAAGCTAAACAGCATGACTAAGTACATCAATTCCATGAGTAAAGACATAGAAATGTTGAAAATCAACCAACTGGAAATTAAAAACAACCCAGAAGAAATGAAGAATGACATATCAAAAATAAAGAACACATTACAGGGTCTAAACAGTAGAGTGGAGGAAGCTTAGGACCAAATCAGTGAATTAGAAGACAGGGTAGAAAAAATCAACCAATCAGAAAACCTAAAGGAAAAAACAATTAAAAAACAGGAAGACAGCTTAAGAGAACTGTGGGACAAGTAGAAACGTAATAATATTTGTGTCATAGTAGTCCCCAAAGAATAAGAAATGAGCAAGGGTTAGAGAATATATCTGAAAAAATAGTGACAGAAAACGTTCCTAATTTAGTGAAGGAAGGAGGCATTCAAGTTCAAGAAACACAGATAGCCCCAAGTAAGAAGAACCCAAACAGGCCCACACCAAGACACATAGTAATCAAAATGCCAAAAATTAAAGACAAAGAGAGAATCCTAAAAGCAGCAAGAGATAAGCAACAGGGTGCCTACAAAGGAACCCCCATAAGGCTCTCAGTTGACTTCTCACAAGAAACACTACAGGCCAGAAGGGAATGGCACGAAGTAATCAAGGTCATGAAAAACAAGGATCTAAATCCAAGACTACTCTACCCAGCAAGGCTATCATTCAAAATAAAAGGTCAAATAAAGAGCTTCCCAGACAAAAAAAAAAGGCTAAGGGAATACGTTAGCACCAAACCAGCACTGCAAGAAATGTTAAAAGGACTGCTGTAATTCATATAAGAAATAGGAAGAAAAATATAACCACACTAAACAAAAATGGCAATAAATAAGTACATTTCATTAATCACCTTAAATGTAAATGGACTGAATGCTCCCACAAAAAGACACAGAGTAGCTGATTGGATAAGAAAACATCACTTACCTATATGTTGTGTACAAGAGACCCACCTCACAACAAAAGACTCGCATAGGTTGAAAGTGAAGGAATGGAAAAAAATCTTTCAAGCAAACAGAAAGCAAAAAAAAAGCTGGAGCAGCAATACTTATATCTGATAAAGTAGATTTCAAAACGAAGGCCATAACTAGAGACAAAGAAGGCCACTACATAATAATGAAAGGATCTATCCAACAGGAAGATATGTCCTTGGTAAACACATATGCACCCAATATAGGAACACAAAAATATATTAAAAATCTTCTGGAGGACTTCAAAGGAGAAATCAATAGCAATACAATCATAGCAGGGAACTTCAACACTCTGCTGACATCACTGGATAGATCCTCTAGTCAAAAAATAAACAAGGAAACAGAGGCTCTAAATGAAACACTAGACCAAATGGATTTAATAAATATATACAGAGAATTACACCCCGAAACCATAGAATTCACATTATTCTCAAGTGTACATGGGACATTCTCAAAGATAGACCACATGTTAGGGCACAAACTAAATCTCTACAGGTTCAAAAAGACTGAAATCATATCAAGCATCTTCTCAGAACACAATGGCATGAAACTAGAAATCAATTGCAACAAGAACATGCAAAGCCATTTGAACACATGG
Source organism: Molossus molossus (assembly GCF_014108415.1). Classification (NCBI taxonomy): domain Eukaryota; kingdom Metazoa; phylum Chordata; class Mammalia; order Chiroptera; family Molossidae; genus Molossus; species Molossus molossus. The sequence continues at coordinate 57,270,204 of NW_023425344.1, read as the reverse complement.
AGGCTAAATAGCATATTATTAAACAATGAATGGGTTACCAAGTAGATCAAGGAAGAAATTAAAAACTTCCTGGAAACCAATGAAAATGAACACACAACAACACAAAATCTGTGGGATGCAGCGAAAGCAGTTCTGAGAGGGAAGTTCATAGCACTACAGGCCTACCTCAAGAAACAAGAAAAATCTCGAATAGACTATCAAACCTCACAACTTAATGAATTAGAAAGCAAACAAAACGAAAACCCCAGAACAAGTAGAAGGAAGGAAATAGTAAAGATCACAGCAGAAATAAATGACATAGAGACAAAAAAAAAAAAACAATGCAAAGAATCAATGAAACAAAGAGCTGGTTTTTCGAAAAGATAAAAAAGATTGATGGACCCTTAGCTAGACTCACCAAGAAACAATGAGGGAGAACCCAAATACACAAAATCAGAAATGAAAGAGGAGAAGTAACAACTGACACCACAGAAATACAAAAGATTGTTAACAACTAATATGAACACTAATATGGCAACAAATTCGAAAGTCTAAGCGAAATGGACCAATTTCCTGAAACACATAGTCTCCCAAAACTGGACTGGGAAGAGATAGAAAACTTGAACAGACCAATAACAACTAAGGAAATTAAAGAGGTAATCAAGACTCTCCCAGCAAACAAGAGCCCTGACCCGGATAGCTTCACGGGGGACTTTTACCGAACATTCAAAAAAGAAGTAACACACATTCTCCTCAAACTATATCAAAAAATTCAAGAAGGAAGACTTCCAAACTTGTTATGAAGCCAGCATAATTCTAATTCCAAAACTAGAAAAAGACACTACAAAGAAAGAAAACTACAGGCCAATATCCCTGATGAGCATAGACACCAAAATCCTCAACAAGATACTAGCAAATCGGATCCAGCAACACATCAAAAAAATTACTCACCATGACCAAGTGGGATTCATCCCAGGGATGCAAGGCTGGTACAATATTCGCAAATCAATAGATGTGATACTCCACATAAACAAAATGAAGAATAAAAACCACATGATCATATCAATAGATGCTGAAAAAGCCTTCGACAAAATCCAGCATCCATGTCTGATAAAAATGCTCAGCATTGTGGGATTAGAGGGATCATATCTCGACATTATAAAGGTCATATATGAAAGACCTACAGCCAACATCATACTCAATGGGCAAAAACTAAAAGCATTTCCCTTAAGGACAGGAACAAGGCAAGGATGCCCACTTTTGCCACTCGTATTTAACATAGTACTGGAAGTCTTAGCCATAGCAATCACACATGAAGAAAAAATAAAAGGGATCCAAAAGGGAAAGTAGGAAGTGAAACTGTCATTATTTGCAGATGACATAATATTATACATAGAAAACCCTAAAGACTCCATCAAAAATCTACTAGACTTAATAAATGATTTTGGCAAAGTAACAGGATACAAAAATTAAAGTCAGGAAATCGACGGCATAATTATACACCAATGATGAAATCACAAAAAGAGAAACTAAAAAAAAAACCCAATTACCATCACGGCAAAAAAATTAAGATACCTAGAAATAAACTTAACCAAAGAAGTAAAGGACCTATTTGCAGAAAACTACAGAACATTGACAAAGGAAATAAAGGAAGATATAAAAAAGTGGAAGCACATACCTTGTTCATGGATTAGAAGAATTAACATCATTAAAATGTCCATACTACCAAAAGCAATCTACATATTCAATGCAATCCCCATCAAAATACCAACGACATATTTCACAGAACTAGAATAAATACTTCCAAAGTTCATATGGAACCAAAAAAGACCCCAAATAGCCACAGCCATCTTGAAAACAAAAGACTAAGTAGGTGGGATCACAATACCGGATATCAGGTTATACTACAAAGCTACTGTAATCAAAACAGCCTGGTACTGGCACAGGAACAGGCATATAGACCAGTGGAACAGAACAGAGAACCCAGAAATGGACCCAAGACATTATGCCCAATTAATACTTGACAAAGGAGGCAAGAGCATACAATGGAGTAAAGACAGCCTCTTTAATAAATGGTGTTGGGAAAACTGGACAGCTACATTCAAAAAATGAAAGTAGACCATCAACTTATACCTTACACAAGAATAAAGTCAAAATGGATAAAAGACTTAAATGTGACCCATGAATCCATAAAAATCCTAGAAGAAAATGTAGGCAGCAAAATTTCAGACATCATACACAGCAGAATTTTCACTGAGACATCACCTAAGGCAACAGAAACAAAGAGAAAAATGAACACATGGGATTACATCAAACTAAAAAGCTTCTGCACAGCAAAAGAAACAACCACCAAAATGGAAAGGCAACCTACTGTATGAGAGAGCATCATTGCCAATGATACATCAGATAAGGGTTTAATTTCCCAAATATATAGAGTGCTCATACAACTCAACAAAAGGAAGACAAAGAACCCAATTAAAAATTGGGCAGAGGAGCTGAATAGACACCTCTCCAAACAGGACATACAAATGGCCAAGAGACATATGAAGAAATGTTCAACATCACTAATCATCAGAGAGATGCAAATTAAAACAACAATGAGGTATCACCTCACACCTGTCAGAATGGCCGCCATCAACAAATCATCAAACAAGTGCCGGTGAGGTTGTGGAGAAAAGGGGACTCTAGTACACTGCTGGTTGAAATGCAGACTGGTGCAGCCACTATGGAAAACAATATGGTGTTACCTCAAAAAATTAAAAATTGAACTTCCATTTGACCCAGTGATCCCACTTCTAGGAATATACCCTAAGAAGCCTGAAACACAAATCAGAAAGAATATATATGTCCCCATGTTCATAACAGCACTATTTACAATAGCTAAGACCTTGAAACAGCCCAAATTTCCATCAGTAGACGAATGGATAAAAAAGCTGTGGTACATATACTCAATGGAGTACTATGCAGCTGTAAGAAAGAAAGATCTCTTATCCTTTGAGATGATATGGAAGTACCTGGAAAGTATTATCCTAAGCAAAACAAGACAAGCAGAAAAAGACAAATACCACATGATCTCACTTATTTGTGGAATATAATGAACAAATAAGCTAATGAACAAAATAGACCCAGAGACATAGAAAGGAGTACAGTTCAGACTGACAAACCTCAGAGGAGGGGGCAAAGGAGGAGGGAAGATAAACCAAAGAACTTATATGCATATATGCATAACCAATGGACATAGACAACAATGCTGGGGGTGGGGGGTGGGGGTGGGGACAGGGAAGAGGGTTTCTGGGGAGGGGGTGGGGGGGAGAAGAAAAATCTTGAACAAAAATAAATTTTTAAAAAAATCATAATAATTAAAACTAAACTTCTCTTTCCCTCCAAGAACTAAAAATAACAGTGGAACTGTCAAAGACAAGTTCATTTACAGTTTATTTTCTATACTCTAATTACATTCTAAGAGTAAATAATGTTAACTTTTAAAGGCATTTTAAATCAATTCAGGCACACACCCATAATAATTATTACACTAGATTATATACTCCACTTAAAAATTAAGTTGATTATAAAACAAAGCAAATTTTTAGAACAATAATAATGCCTAGGCAACAAATATTTTACCAATGATTCTTTTTTGCTTGAATCTTACCACTATATGACATTCAGAGCTGCTGTTTGGGATTACAGTGAGCCATAAAGACTTGAACTCTGGCAAAATTAAGCTATGACTCTGAAATGTTATCATCCTGTTACTATTCTTTATTTTTATAAATTTTTCATTCCCTAAATAACATGCTGTGTTCCTCTTAACAATAATAACTTATATAAAACAAGCCCTTAAATCACATGCCAATCATTCGGCTAAATATTTAACATGGTTTAATTCATCCAGTCTTTACAACAACCCTATGAGGCAAGTACTAATATTGACCACATATTCCAGATGAGGAAACTGAAGATTAGGGAGGATGAGTCATTCTGTGCACATTTAAAGGGCAGACCAGAACTGAAACAAAGTCAGTGTGGATCTAACAACCTGGACTCTCATCACTAGAAATATTAAAGCAGAGGCAATTTTGAAATGTCAAAGAACAGTATGTGAAATTTCTACTCCAAGACTTTCTAATACTAATTCTAAAATATGTTTCTTTAAAGAAAATTTAAAATTACATTTGAAAGTTATTCTATAGTTAACTTTAACATTACATCATGGAATAAAATGTTAAATGAAATGAAATTATGCTTTAGAAACAAATAAAAACAAAATTAATTTAAAAATCATTCAGAACCAAGCATACTTGTGATGTTTCAAAATAAAATAAAATAAACTGAGTAAATAAAAAATGGTCTTGCCCAGGACAGTTTGGCTCAGCAGTTAGAGCGTCGGCCTGCGGTCCAGAGAGACCTGGGTTCGGTTCCCGCTAAGGGCTTGTACCTCGGTTGCAGTTTGTCCCCGGCCCTGGTTGGGTTGTGTGGGTGGCAGTCACTCGATGTGTACCTTTCACAGCGATGTTTCTCTCTCTCTCCCTCTTTTCCTCTCTCTCCCTCCCGCTCTATCTGAACAAAAAGTGAAAAAATGTCCTCGGGTGAGGATAAAAAAAAAAAAAGGTCTTACTGCCCTGGCTGGTTTTGCTCAGTGGTTAGAACGTCGCCTGCATTCCAGAGAGACCTCGGTTTGGTTCCCACTAAGGGCATGTACCTCGGTTGCAGTTTGTCCCTGGCCCCGGTTGGGGTCATGTGGGTGGCAGCCAGTCAATGTCTCTCTCTAACATCGATGTTTCTCTCTCTCTCTTCCTCCCCCTCTATCTGAAGGTAAATGCAAAAAAAAAAAAAAAATTGTCATTGTCATCGGTTGATGATTTAAAAAAATGGTCTTACCTAAGATATAACTAAAAGTTCAGTAAATTTATTCTACATTCACCTACTACAAGTGCTAATAACAATAGTATTTAAACTAGTTTTAAAAGTCCACTAATGTGTAAACAAAAATTGCAATCAAGATACTATTTACTAAACTACTCAATTTACTTCATTACCTGAATACCTTCTAAAAATAACAAGGATGAATTTTAAAAGATAGCAGGGAGTAACTTGCAAAACTAGACTGGTTATGATGCCTCATATAGAGGGCATTTTTCCCTCTAATAATAGATAATTACTGGGGCACTGAAAGAGAAATTCTGTACCTATTTATCAAATCATTTCAAAGTGTACTTGGTTTTCCTTATTCGTGTTACTTTTCAAATATATTTTATTTAATGAACTTAATGCTGCAGAACACTTTCTACTCTCTTACTATTACTTTCTTGAAAAGTAACTTCTTAACATTTAAAGAGTGGAGGTAATCTATTTAAATTCCATTTATGCTATCACAATTTTACAAGATACTCTTATGCTTGCAGGAAGAAAACAAATGGAAGGCAGTACCAAGTTTGATAAGAACAGTTCTTTGACTCCAGACACCAAGCTCTACTCAGAAACTCTGAAGACTCTGTGGTATTATTTTTAATAGTTAAAATGATTTTAATAATTTTATTGAAATAAATTTCATGATACATGAGTAAGAATTGAGTACTACTCTCTGACTTTGACCTAGATTCTGTATGAAAGCATAATCTCTTCATATTTCCCATTAGTTCTACTCCCAATCATCATTCTGGAGACTTTCCTTAAAAATCCGGGGTCCACACCAAATTTATAGTATTACTGGGAAAAAAAAAAACAAAAAACCTACAAGCACTGTTTTACATCCCAGAGGAACGGCCCAGTTAAAACTTCCCCCAAATCGCCCTGGCCGGTTTGGCTCAGCGGTTAGAGCGTCCGCCTGCGGTCCTGAGAGACCCGGGTTCGGTTCCCGCTAAGGGCACGTACCTCGGTTGCAGTTTGTCCCCGGCTCTGGTCAGTCGTGCGGGTGGCAGCCACTCAATGTGTCCCTTTCACATCGATGTTTCTCTCTCTCTCTGTTCCTCTCTCTCCCTCCCACTCTACCTGAACAAAAAAAAAAAAAACTTCCCCCAAATCAAAATCTGAAAATGTGAAAAAAGATAAATTTTCAAATTACCTTTTCCTATTCTAAAAACAACAAAGAATGTAATGTATTCTATAAAATTATTAGTATTTTCAGATATAATAAAAAATTCAACAGACATGCCTCTACTTCCCACTTATTAAAAAAAAAAAAAAAAAGCCCTGGCCAGTTTGGCTCAGCGGTCGGAGCGTCGGCCTGCGAACCAGAGAGTCCCGGGTGAGATGCACGTACCAAAAAGAAAAGTCCTGTTTGAAACAGGCTCCATAAATTCTACATAATCATTTTTTGCTGCCATGCTAAACCTATGCCACTCTGAACTGAGGTGGGGCGGATGAGGGGTAGGGTGTTAAATGTTAAGAGTAACCCAAATCATCATATTATACAAGTCAGATACTATCCTTTGTGATCTAGTAAAGTTAATCACACTTTTCACTCCAAAAAAGCAAAACAAATATTTGATCTTCAAAAGACGAATAGAGAGATACATGTATGCTACTTTTAGGATTTCATTTAAACCTCATATTCAAAACCATGAAGAGTCATATTGCCCTTTCCAGTCTATCCATGATACTCTAGAAAACATATAGGAAGCAAGAAAAAAAAACAATCACTATATGAATCAAGCTTAATTAATACCACAACGTCTGGACAGTGTTTTCTTAGTTTGATTTTGAAACTCAAAAAAATAGAAAAATGTTTTTCTGTTCTATAAAGCTCTACTAACCATTTATCAAAAAATATGAGTTTAGTGGCCATGTTGCACATGTAATAAATAAATGGATGCAAAGATAACAAGAACAATTCTATAACTAATGAATGTGAAAACAACACTGTACCTTCTGAATCAGATTAGTTCCTCCTGCAAATGCAGCTCCATTTTCTTCTGCTATTTTAATCTCTGATGCATTCTACCAAAATACAATAGTTTAAACATCAATCTTCAAACAAATTTAGTCTGCTTTCAAGTATTTTATCAGAAACAATATCACAGTTCAAAATAAAAATCGTGGCTTTTACTTTTAATTGAAAATGCATCAATATTCAATGCAATGCATCAGAAATATTACATACAGAACAAGTTCAGTTTGTAAGTGACTGAGGTATTTCTTGTAATATGAGCAAATACATAAAAAATACATGAGGAACCTACCAAGTAGTTTAACCTAAAGTCTTTAATACCACAAGTACATCATCTTCCAAAAGTAAAAGAGTAAAATATATTTAGTTTTGTTAACTTAAATGATGATATTTTAACAAACCAATGTAGAAAAGGAAAATTTATGTATTTATTTTTAAAGATTTTTTTAAATTGATTTTTAGAGAAAGGGAGAGGGAAAGAGCAAAACATCCACTGGCTGCCTTCTGCACCCCAGCTACCAAGGACAGAGCCTGTAACCCAGGCATGTGCCCTAACGGGGAATCAAACTGGCATCTCTTTGATGCATGGGACAATGCCCAACCAACTGAGCCACATTGGCCAGGGCGAGAAACATTTCTTTAATTTAATAAATGATAGAACCAAAAGTAGCCTGTTGTCTGAATATTCAAAGAAAAAGACACAGCATTCGTTATTTTCTTTCTCTATGTTTCATTTATACTATTTGATTTTACTGTGAAAATGTATTACTCCCTTCGTTACTCAAGTTTTTGTAGTATTCCAATAGCTACATGCTTCACTTTTCTGGAAAAGAATTCCTTCCTTGAAAGTGACACAGAGAAGAATTAAAACACCTTACAAAACAAATTCATAAATGCATTATAAACAAATGTTTATAATACAAAAAAAATGACAAAGAGCTATTATTACTGTATTTTTTATAGCTTTGAATTTCTTCACTTTCCACAATAGATATTTTTAAAAGTATAGTTTCTGTGTCTTCACAGCACTACATGGGCCTATTGCTTTAAAATAATTTTATTGTTGTTTGAGAGGTTTGAGTAGGAAGCAGGAGCTAGTAAGATAAATTCTATACCTCTCTTCAGTTTTTTTGTGAGAAATATAATGTGATAGACCAATAATGATGAAGTTAAAGTTCTAGTTTAGCTTATTCTCACACTAATGACATAACCTCAAATGAGTCATCTTACTGCTTTAAGCTCAAATGGGGAAAATAAGACTAGGTGAATGCTAGAATTTTCTCTAATTCTACTCATTCAGTTATTCTAATCACTTATTTCTGTGTTATATTAAACAAATGATTTAAAAAGTTGATAAAAGTTACTCACCCATGTAAATACAGCAACTTTATTGATTTCTGACACGAATGGGTATGGCAAACTAAGAACACTGGAAAATGGCTCCACTTTTTTCTAAAGACATAACAATGGAAAAATGATTACGAAAAATTCATTCATCTTTTCTGTATCTCTCACATCTATAAAAATCAGAACTGACATTTTATTTTTAATATTTTAATTCTTCTGCATATCCTCTCATTAATACAGAACTACTCACTGATTACAATTTAAGGCATAAGAAATTATATTTCTTTTGTAAGAAACCATAATGAAAATCTAAATCTCTCTTCCCAGCTCCATACTCCCATGGTACTTAGCTTCTATCTCTACATCATTCATCAGTCTTTCATATATTAAGAGATTTGCATATCCATATCTTCCCCAGCACCTAATACAACTCTTTCCACGTGGATGCCAATAAATGTTTGCCAACTTGAATTAAATGTAAAGAAACATGTAATCTTTTGACACTATCAAGTAGGACATGAATGCAACTGTGCATACTAAACAATAGACAATATCCAGCTCATATGCTCAGTAGGTCACCTCTAATCTCCATAATTGGCTCTAAACAATCTGGTGATATTAACTATAAATCCAAAACAGAATGCCAAGCCTGAATGGCTCTTCTGAGTGGGTCTATTTTGAAACCACCTAAACCACCTACCAGTTTCAAATATATGTGGGAAGATAATTGGAAAATCTAAAACAGTGGCATGCACTTGAGGTACCCTAATATGGGTGGAGATTCTACAAGGCCTCAGAACTAATTTGTTTACTCATTTGGTCATGGTTCTGTCTAGACTTGTGATTTGGATCTCTTACGCAAACTTCACATTTAAACAAGTTCTAGGTCCAAAGTTTTGGTGCAATCCTAAGGTCTGAAAAAAAGAGAAAAGAGGTTATTCCCTAATTAAAACTAAAAAAATTTATTTTTAGTTTGAGAATAGATAACCTCCTGAGGATTTCTTTTCAGACAAGAAGGCACAAATTCCTAAGTACACTTTCTATCAGATGCAACTCAGTTTTATCCACTGGCATTCCTTTGCCATTAACATGTCACAACTGGTTTCAGTAAATTTTTCAATGGCAAGTAATCATAGTAATAGCATCCCCTGGGGAATACTGGCTTGTACAAGCAGTCTATCAAGATTAAGAAAATGTCTTAGGCCCTACCTGGTTTGGCTCAATGGTTAGAGCATCAGCCCATGGACCAAAGAGTCTCGGGTTTGATTCTGGTCAAGGGCATGTACCTTGGTTGCAGTTCAGTCCCCAGCCCTGGTCGGGGTCATGCAGGAGGCGACCAATCAATATTTCTCTCTCACATCAATGTTTCTCTCTCTCTCCCTTTCTCTCCTTTCTTCCCTCTCTCCTACTCTATCTGAAGATAAATGAAAAAAATATCCTCAGGGGAGGATTAAAAAAAAAAAAAAGATAATGTCTTAAGAAGACAACAGTATCCATTCAATGTGCCTAATTTATATGAAGCTTGTAGTCCACAAGACATCTTTATGAAATATATTAACAGTAGACTGAGAAAGTGATCATCTTGGCCACCACAACATTCTTTAAATAAATGAACTAACAGTAATATCATGGTTTAAAATAAAATTATAACATGGCTAGTATAAACTGTTTATAATAAATAAAAACTAAGAAATGAGACTTTGGTTAAAATCCTAACCATAACCCTTACTCTGTGACCTTGAGTAAGTTACTTCACTTTTTGCATCTGTTTCTTCTTCTGAGATTATTAAAGAATTAAATAAAAAAATGCATGCAAAGCATTAGCATTGTGGCTGGCTGGTATATAAAATGTTTCCAGTAAATGTTTATTGTCATTATTAAACACCTACCAAGTCTTACATGCAATATCTCAGTCGATCTTTGCTATAACCGTATGAACTAAGCATTTTCTCTCCCTTTTTAAAGAGATGAGAAAACTGAGATATGAAGAGGTTAAACCAGAAGCCCAAGCTCAAAAAGTTAATAAGTGGTGACATCAAGATGCTGGCTTGTACTGTAATCTGACTCCAGAGCCCATGCTCTTAAGCATTACTAATCTGCCTCCTCCTACATGCTCAACTGTTATTATTGTATTTAAAAAAAAAAAAAAACATATCTTCTGGCTTGACCAAAAAATGACACCTCAAGAATAAAAATTTAAATATCATTTTCAAGAAAATTAGATTTCTGAAGTGAGAAGCTTACAAAATCTAGAGCTATAATGGACATCAAATCTAATCTGGTATTTTCCCTACTTTTACAGTTTTACAAACAAGTCCTCCATGGTACAATGTATGAACAGATAAAGCAGAGAGGTTCTGATTGAAGCAAGTGAGGGGGTTGGCACCCCACTCATGCAAACTTAGTCTCAATCCAGGACTCTAAAGAAATATCTGAAGGCCACTGAGCTAATCCAAAACCCTCATTTACAGAGAAAGAACATGATACCCAGACAACTTATTTTTCAAAGTTACAGTAATACCTCAATTAATTTTAATACTCTTTTTGTTGAAATTTATACCAGTGATTTTCTGCTAAACAGCATACCTCTATCAACTATGCAGAGTGTGCTTAACATTCTATTTTATATTTGGAAGTTAAAAAAAAAACATACAGCCCTGGCCTGTTTGGCTCAGCAGTTGAGCATCGGCCTGCGGACCAGAGAGTCCTGGGTTCGGTTCCCGCTAGAGGCACATACCACAAAAATAAATAAATAAATAAATAAATAAATAATACATTTTTCATGCTAAAGTACAAAAAGAGCATAAGTTTTTCTTTTTTTAATAAATGATTTTATTGACTTTTTTAGGGAGAGAGATTGAAACATCGATGTGAGAAAGAAACATTAATCGGCTGCCTCCTGCACGTCCCCTACTGGGGATAGAGCCTGAAACCAGGGCAAGTGTTCCAACTGGGCATAGAACCAGGACCTCCCAGTCCATGGGACAATGCTCAATCCACTGAGCCACACCAGTCAGGCAAAGAGCATTAAGTTTTTCTAAAAATTATTACAAAAGGCAATAATTTTAAAAAATTAAGAAATGTCAATTCATACAGCCAGTCCACAAATAAATTTATTTTAATTGAGTCTATATACCTTCTTCCCCAGTGCCATATCCAGTGTCAAATCAAGGTAAACACCTTGCTTTGGATTCGTATAGTCCAGAATTTGAAATTTCTTAAGTAAATGAATAGCTTTCTCCACATCGTATATCTGCCTGGGATATAAGCGTTTTAAATAGACATCATCCTCAGGTTCGCCTTCCATAAAGGGGTATGACTTTATTTTTTCTATCTCATCTTGTTTTTCATTTGATGCTTTTTCTTTGACACCTTTTCTTGTTTTCTTGTCAGGCCTTGAAAAAAGATAAATTCAAGATCAGTTATTTCAATTCATAGTCAAAAAGACTTAAAAAAAAATGCCCACGTACATTAAGACAGAAAAAAATAACAAAAGATAACGTTTACTTTAATTCAAAAGCATAGACTGCTTTACAGTTTTTCTAGTTCCACAAATATTAAGTGAACTTTTGTACTGTTTACAGTTGATACAAAGTTGAATAAGTCAATGCTGCTCTCCAGAAATTTAGAGGAATAAACATACAAACAGATAATGTCAATATAATTTGCTGAGTACTACAAGTGTTATTTGAGCCATAGGGAATGAACATTTAATCCAGCCTAGGAGGCTAGAAGGGATATGGAAGAGATAATCTCAAAGTCAATTCTTGAAAGATAAAGAAGAATTAGCCCATGTATATAACCAAGGGAAATGAAAATGCATGACCACACAAAAACTTGTACACAGATGTTCATAACAGCATTACTCATTATCGTCAAAAAGTAAAGACAAACCAGATGTCCATCATCTCACAAATGCATACATATGTTACATCCACACAAGGGTATATTAATCAGCAATGAAAAGGAATAAAATACTGATACCTACTACATTATGTATAAACCTTAAACATGCCAGTCACAAAACACCACATATTATATGATTCCACTTATGTGAAATATCAAGAATGGGCAAATCTATATAGATGAAAGTAGATTAGTGGTTGTCTAGGGCTAGGGGGAGGGGATTAGGGAAATGAGGAGTGACTGCTAATGAACATGGGGTTTGGGGGAAGGTAATGAAAATGTTCTGAAGTTGACTGTGATGATGGTTGCACAACTCTGTTAATATACTACAAACCACTGAATTGTACACTTTAAATGGGTGAATTGTATAATATGTAAATTATATCTCAATAATTTTGTTAACAAAATAAAGTTAGCCAGGCAAAGATATAACATAATAAAGGTACTGAGGCATGACATAGAATGGTATACAAAGGGAGCAATTTTAAGTTCTACCTGACTAGAGTAGGGGTTGGCAAGGCTTTTCTGCAAAAGATCAGATCAAGTATTTTATGGTCTCTTGTCTCAATCACTCAACTTTGCCACTGTAATATGAAAACAGCCATATACAAAAACGAAATGAGTACAGTTGTGTTCCAATAAAACTTTATTTATGAACACTGGTTTAAATTTCATAAGTTTCACATGTCACAAAACACTGTTCTTTTTATTTTTTCTAGCCATTAAAAAATGTGAAACCAGCCCTGGATAGTTTGGCTCAGTGGTTGGAGTGTTGGCCCATGAACTGACGAGTCTTGGGTTCGTTTACAGTCAGGGGCATGTGCCTCAGTTGTGGTTTGATCCCTGGCCCTCTCTCTCTCTCTCTCTCCCACTCTATCTGAAGATAAATGGAAAAATATCTTCAGGTGAGGATTAAAAAAATTAATAAAAATGTGAAACCATTCTTAGCTCATGAACCATACAAATATAGATAACGAACCAGATTTTTTTGACCCACTGGTCATATTTTGCTGAATCTTGAACTAAAGAGTAAAGCAGAAGACAGGACATAGCAGAAGATGAAGTTGGTAAATCTCGATCACTTGGGCACCCTCTAAAGGCAATGTATTTCAAGTTGAGTATTTCAGCTGCAATACAAAGAATGGGCTTGAAGGAAGCTAGATTAGAGACAAGTAAGAGACTATTTCCTCCATTTCTTAAGGAGATAGGACAGCCTCAACCAGAGCAGTGAAGGTAATAGGCTAGAGAAGATGAGAGATTAGAGAAATATTTACGGAGTAGATAATGAATATAGGAAAAGGAGATAGAGAAGATTCTAAAATACTTCTTAGGTTTCTGGCTTGGATGACCAGACATAGAGTAGTATCACTAAGTAAGACCAGAAATAAAGTAAAACAGGAAGGTAGTCACAGAGGTGAGTTCAGTTTGGGGAAATACAGAGTTGAGTGTGGGATTAGTTACATCACTGGCCCCAATTTGTTATCCCATTAACCTAAAAATCAAAGGCCAAAGTGAAAACAAAGTAGTAAGCATTTATTTGAGATTCAAACTAATAGCGATTCTGGAAAAACTGATCCAGGCAGAAACCCCAATAGTCATTGCTATATTACCTGCTTTCATGGTATCTTTACAAACATTGTTTGGGATACAAGGATGCTTTAGGCCCAGTCTAAAAGTTACCTTGCCCCATTTTAATATTCCAAAGTTCTGAGGAGTGGACCTTTAAGGCAAGTTCCTCTGGGATGGCAGCTCCAACTCCATTTTAAAGTGGCTCCATTTATAGTATTCTTTATACCCTTTTCTCCACTCTCCACTCAAGTCCCTTTGCTAAATTTCTCCCATGAAAAAAGGTGACATATATTTCCCAGCACCTTGATTTGGCTGTGTGACTAGTTCGGCCAACAGAATAAGCAAGTGACAGTTTCTTTGCTCTAAGCTTAGGTTATAAGAAGCTTCATGTGTTTCCACTTATTGTTTGTATTTCTGCCATTTCCATAACATGCCTGGGCTAACCCAAAGGTGGGAGGATGAGACATGTGAAACGGAGCTGCCCCGACAGAGCCCCAGGCTAGATTAGACAATCCTCACCTGACCCGCCTACTCACTGATGCACCACATGCCCAGCCAAGGTTATCAGAGACACCATCCAAACCTAGCTTAGTTCAGCTGACGCACAGATATGTGGGCAATGACAAATAATTGTGAGGCGGTTTGTTAAGCAAAGCTAACGAGGTGCTTACAAAATATCTAAGAAAATAAGTTCAACAGGTAATCTCAGTTAAGAGTCTGAAGCAAAGAAGCACATTAATTCAAATCACATCTATAATCTTTTAAGCATGAAAATTTTAAATTAGTGAAATAATATTCTATAAAAATGTTTGGTTTCTGTGGTAGACAAAATAATGGCTTCCCAAAGACATCCATATCTACATGGTAAAAGGCCTCTGCAGACGTGATTAAGGTTAAAGATCTCAAAATGGGGAAGAGGATGCTGAATTATCTAGGTAGGCCCAATCTAATCAAACCAAATCCTTGAAAGCAGAGAAACTTGCCCCTTTCCCACCTGCATTTGACCAGGATGGAAAGAGACAAGAGAAATTCAAGCATGAAAAGAGACACAATTTACTGTTCCTGGCTGTGAAGATGGAGAAAGGGAGGTCATGAGCCAAGGAATGTAGGTGGCTGGCCTCTCAAAGCTGGGAATGTCAAGGAAATAGATTCTTCCCTAGGGCCTCTAGAAAGAAATGAAGCCCTACTGACACCCTGATTTTAGCCCAATGAAATCCATGTTAGACTTCTGACCTACAAAACTGTAATATAGCCCTGGCCAGTTTGGCTCAGCAATTAGAGCATTGGTCCGTAGACCAAATAGTCGAGGGTTTGATTCCAGCACATTCCCCAGTTGTGGTTCAGTCCCCAGCGCTGGTCAGGGTTGTGCAGGAGGCAGCCAAATGATGTGTCTCTCACATCGATGGTTCTCTCTCTCTCTCTCTCTCGCCCTCCCTCTCCTTCTCCCTCTCGCTTTCCCTCTCCTTCCCTCCCTCTCTATCTAAAGATAAATGGAAAAATATCCTCAGGTGAGGATTAAAAAAAAATGCAATATAATAAACTTGTGTTGTTTTAAGCCACAACATTTGTGGTAATTTGTTATGGCAGCAACAAGAAATTAGCATAAGTGTCTATAAAATGTATGTGAAAGAAATGAATGACAGATAATTTTTTAAAAGGACCTCAAAAACCATTTCAAAATATAATTCCATTTTCACTTTTAGCACTCAACAAAACCTTATTACCACAACTAATAATATTCTCTCAGCCAATGAACAATTTAACAGAATAGCAGATAATGCCAATGCTCATTTTTAATGGGACACAGGTATCCTTCTGGACTGATCACTAGACTAAGCAGGAGCCCAAGTGGATGGACACATCATGCCTCAGCTACCTGGGAAGTAATCCACAAAATCCTAAAACCTTCCAAACTGGAAAAATCACATTTTTATTTTATATTTAGTAAAAGAGCAGTGAGGCCAATAAAAGAAGCCTAGAGAATCTATTTGGTAATAAACTCCTGGACCTAAAATCAACAAAATGAATTAAGAGTCCTAGTGGGTAACCTACAAATTTATTTTACATAAATGCTGATTTCACCACTAAATTTTTTTTTTTTTTTTTAAATCCTCATCCGAGGACATTTTTCCATTTTTTGTACAGAGTGGCAGGGAGAGAGAGGAAGAGAGAGAGAGGGAAACATCGATGTGAAAGGGACACATCGAGTGGCTGCCACCCGCACGACCAACCAGGGCCGGGGACAAACTGGAACCGAGGTACGTGCCCTTAGCAGGAACCGAAAGCGGGTCTCTCCGGACCACAGGTGGACGCTCTAACCGCTGAGCCAAACCGGCCAGGGCACCACTAAATTTTTAATCATGGCTGAACCTGTCTATTTAATTTGCAGTTAATATGAAATTCCCAGGGGCTGAAATATGATTTTTAAATTAATAAATATTTGCTAAACCAAATAAAAGTCTGATACATAAAGAGACAGAGTTGGGTATACAACAATTTACTTATTTATACTTTGGGCCTTGTTTCACAAAATACATATCTGAGATGATTCAGTGAAAACACTTTTAAGTTACAGATGGAACACTGCTTTAGTAAAAAAAAAAGTATAAATCATTATAACACAGATCAAATAGGACCCTAAGGAAAACACTTTCTTCCAAAATTTAAAAAAAAAAACAACCTGCAATTGAACAAAATCTATCAATAATAATTTCATAGATCCACTGCCTGTCTTCCGTGACCCTCCACAAAATGTCTATGTTTATTCAGAAGAATCAGGTGCAGAAAAACTTTGTTGTTCATGTAATTATATAAGGCCCTATCAGGAGAGCTTAAGTACTATAATTCTCAGAGTCTAAAATAAATCATACTAGAAAGGTTTTTTTTTGGAAAATGAGGGAGAAACACCTGGCAGTCTGAATCAAAGAGAACAGAATTTAGCTGCAGTTGCCTAGGTAACTAAACCACATAGATTAAATGAGTAAAAGAGACTGTACTCAGGTAATAACTTTCTCCCTGCCTCATTTGTCTCCTCACTCCAAAAGCATAAAAGGAAAAATAATTCCACAGTTACACCCAAATAAAACTATATAAGAAAAAAGCAGGATTATAATAAAGCTCACTTCAAGACCTCTGAAGTTCTGTGACCCCAGAGATTCAGGTCCTTTGAAGAAAAGAAACTTTTTACATTGAAGAATTGGGGCAGTGTGGGGAAGCATTCAACCTCTGTCAAACTACACTGAATTAAACAGAACTAAAGAGAAAATGCCTAGGGCATGTAACTATTAATAGTATGCAAATGTCCGGAATTTGTATTTCTCAGTGTAAATCACACAAATAAATTCACTAACATTTCTGATGCTGGTTTATTCATTAAACTAAATGCGGAAGTTCTGCTTCCACTTACCATGTAAAAGCTGACAGAAGAAAATCCAGTTGTTAATAATACAAATAATTAAAAAAATTTTAAAAAGCTGGAAAGAGCTTTAACAATAAGAAGGATTTGAATAAAAATCACAACTTTTCTTGAATCCATCGCAGAGCTATGATCACAGGGCAAGAATAGCCTGAAACCCAAGGAGTCAACCCACACTCCCCACCACCGCCCCACATTGATACCACCAGGGCAAGTCTCAGCTGTAACAGAGTATGAGAGAAAGGCAACCAGGTAAGGAAAAAAAAAAAAAAAAATCAGCTAAAGTTTTAGGGCTAGTGTGATAGTATAAATTCCCTGGGGGATCCAAACACAAGGGGAATTCACACTTAATTCATAGGGTCTTTCCACAGACCTCCACCAGATACTCCTGGGAAATACTGGAGAAGGCCAAGGGACTAGAAATCCTCCCTTGAGGGTGCAGCAAGGAGGAGATCAGCCGCTGCTGCCAGAAAAGCCTGTAACTCTGAAACCTTCTAGGGCACAGGTAAACACCCATTCTGTGTAGGGGAAAGAAAGAAGAAAAAAACACAAAAAATTCTTACACTTGGGGGTAGGGAACAAAACAGTCCTGCATGCAGTATCCTCTGCCAATAAAGTTGGGGAAGGGCCTGGACATTCTCACACAAGATCTGCAATAGATACATACCATGGGGACAAGGGACAAAAATACCGAGAAGACCCCATCCCCAAGGTTTAGCCACACTGGGCCTACTTAAGATGAAGGCTGGGTTTGAAAAACAGAGAATCCCTCACACACCTATCCCCACCCTAACAAGCACTGAGTAATAAGCAACAGCAGTCTACTACTAAGGGAGGGGCAAGAGTATGGACACCCCCCACCCATCCCATGCACTCCCTACTGCCACCTCCACAGCTACACAGACACGACAGAAAACTGAACATGGACCAGGAACACTGAGAGAAACTTTCCACAGCCCAGCCCCACCCAAAGCACAAAGTGACACTACAGAAATTGGAAGCTGATGGTAACCATAGCAACAATAAAACCAAAACCTAGATCAACTGACTGGATTGATTCAAGACTATGACAGAAGAGGCCTGCACATTTCCAGGCATAAATACTAAGTACTTCATTCTCCCCTGTTCTACACAAAATGTCTGGCAGTCCACAAAAAAGTATGAAATACTAGAATAAGCAAGAAAAATAACCTATTGTCAAGAAAGGAAAAGAACCAGAGTAAGAGATGACACAGTGGCCTTTTTTTAACAGGATCTGCCATTGGCAAACCATGGAGATACACATATGTGTGTGTGTGTGTAGGAGTGGGGAGATTCAATGACAAGTGATAAAAGATAAAAGCAAACACAAGCCGCTCTGTCTCAGATCCTAATTTTAAAAATTAGCTGTGAAAAACTATTTTTTAGCCTGGCCAGTGTGGCTCACTGGTTGACCATCAACCCATGCACCAAGAGGTCACCAGTTTGATTCCCAGTCAGGGCAAATGCCCAGGTTGTGGGCCCAATCCACAGTGGGGGGCATGCAGGAGGTAGTCAATCAATGTTCTAATTGATGTTGTTCTCTCTTTCTCCCTCTCCCTTTCGCTCTAAAATCAATAAAGAAAAAATATTTTTTTTAAACTATTTTTTAGTATATTATAAATTTAGTATATTAAAGAATTAAAACCACAACTAGAATTACGAATACTGTAAGTCTCTTCAAGCAACTCACTGTCAGGCATTAAAAAAATTGCTAATAGATCTGGGCACTGTGACTCAGTGGTTAAAGTGTCAGCCTGCACACTCAAGGGTCACAGGTTCAATTCCCGGGGAAGGGCATGTACCTGGGTTGCAGGTTCAATCCCCAGCCCTGGTTGGGGTGTGTGTGGAAGGCAACCAATTGATGTGTCTCTCACATCAATGTCTCTCTCTCTCTTTCTCCCTTCCCCTCCCTCACTTCCACGCTCTCTAAAAATCAATGGGAAAATATCCTCATGTGAGGATTAACAATAACAAAAAACATCAATGTTATAGTGCAGATATGCTAATTTATAATATATAGAGAGCTCCTGCTAAACAAACAAAAAAATGGAAATAGGACTTGAACAGAAAATTCACAGTAAAGAAAAATATAAATTGACTACACTGTATATGGAAAAATAGGCATTCTAATAATTAATACTTGCTGATAAGGCCATAAACTGGCAAGATCTCTGTAAAGGCAATTTGGTATTACCTATCAAAATTATAAATGCCCACATCTTTTAACTTAATTCTATTTCTCAAAATTTATACTACAAACATATGCATAATGTTTGACAAGATCTATGTATATGACTAGTCACTGCAGGATCATATGTATTAGCAAAAGACTAAAATGATAAATGTGTATCAATAGGAAAATGATTAAATTATGGTAAATTCACACAATGAAATATACCACTGAAGCATTATTTCCAATAGCCAAGACATGGAAGTAACCTAATTATCAATTGATGGATGGATGGACAAAGAAAATGTGGTATATACAGGGTGGGGCAAAAGTAGGTTTACAGTTGTTCATATGGAAAATAATACAATAATAATAATACAAGAATAAACTCTGTGTTTTGTGTACTCACAACTGTGAAATATTATTAAGCCATAAAAAGAAGGAAATGCACCAAATGCATGGGTTTTTTTCCACACTATCCAATATTCTGACATCAGCTAGGTATCCTACAATTCAATACAATTCTAACACTATCTACCTGGTTTAACATTAGATCCCACAAGTGACAGGCTCAGTCCCACAAGTCTACCCCCACTAAAGATGCCCATCACTATATGGGCCTCCAGTACTTCTACAAATCAGGGTGTAGCACAACTCCTTCCTTAGACTTCATAATTTGCTAGAATGGCTTACAGAACTCAGAGAAACATTTATTAACATTCACCAGTTTCTTATATAATAAAGGATATGATAAAAGATATAGATGAACAGCTAGATAACTAGGTACACAGGACCAGATCCAGAAGAATCTGGAACACAAGAGCTTCTGTCCCCATTGGGTTTGGGAGTGCCACCCTCTGACGCATGGATTGTGTTCACCAACGCAGAACCTCTCTGAACCCCACAGTTCAGAGATTTTTATGGAGACTTCATTAGGTAGGCATGATCAATTATGAACGCAATCTCTAGGCCTTCTCCCCATCCTGGAGGATGGAGAGTGGGGTTGAAAATTCCAAGCTTCTTCTGGTGACCAGCCCCAAACCAGAAGACCATCAAGAGTTGCTTCATTAGTAAAGAGGTACTCCTATCACCCAGGGAATTAGAAGGGTTTTAGGAACCCTGTATCAGGAAATGGGTCAAAGAACCAACATTAGAACCAAAGATGCTCCTAGCATCCCTATCACTCAGGAGATTTATAAGAGTTTTAGGAGCTCTGTGTCAGGAACTGGGCAAAGATCAATATAAATATGTATTACGTCACAAAATCCTGGCCACAACACTTATTAGCTCTGTGGCCTTGGGAAAATTACATAATCTATCAGTGCCTTGCTTTCTGTCTCTAAAAGAGAGTATAATACCAATAGTTTTCACACAAGGTGGCTGTAGGGATTAAATTCATAATTAAATATCAGTGTTCAATAAATATTAAGTATTATTACAAGTCATTTCTTTCATTCAAGACTATAAGGTCAGAGTAGCAGAGATGATAAGACTTCTACAACTGTATATCCTGTATGTGTTTATGGAACCTAGATACATAATATTTTTTTAATCAAAATTTTAAATGATAGCAAATGAAAAAAAACTAAAAAAAAACTTACTTCCTAGCAGCAGCAGCAGCAAAATGTCTGTTCGGCACCTGAACGCAGGCAGAACAAGGATAAAGAGGTGTCTGATAAGCCATCTTGGAAAGACTATGCCTTTGATGTATCAAGACTTGAAAGAAAAAACATGCAAAATATTAATATTAAATAATAATTACATTCATATTTTTATATTCTTAATCAGTGTTTTCCAAAACAAAAACATACAATATTTTGCAATTCTTAACCATTCTTTCAAAAGTATAATAATAGACACTCCATTTCTTGAAACTAAAGCCAAGTAAACACAACTAATTGAACAATTTTGTCTTCACTTATTTTTAACTTAATCTAGTTCAGGCTCAGAGTATGTTACCTCTATTATTACAGAATATGTATATGTATCCTGAATCTTTAAAATAATTTAAATTTTATTCATTTTTATAAATAAATAATAGATTCATTGAGTTGCTCAAGGTACTTCTGAAAGATAACAACAAAGGGAAGGAATTTGCCTTACCAGAGATCAAGACTTCTTATAAAGCTATAGTAATTAAGACACTGTGGTATGGGCACAAGTATAGAAAGACAAACTAATAAAACAATAAACAGCCCAACAGATTCGTGCACATATGAATATTCAAAATGTGTAAAATAGGGATGATGCTGGATGTCGCCTCCACCTACAGACCTATTTAAATTAAATAAAACATATCATTGTGCTTCAAACACACAAAACAAAACTTAAAAAGCACTGTACCAAAAAAGGGCTGTCATCCTGGCCCTTAATTGGATCTTACTAAATGCTGAGAAGGGTTGCTATCAAGAAGTGCGCCTGAATTAGCCTCCCAATGACAAATGTTGATCCAAATTAGACAACATCTTTGGAAGTTACAGAACTGAAATCTCCTGCAACTATGTAGTACTTTGAAAGCACCAAAAAGCATTTTGTAAACGTCCAAGTGTGCAGTTGCGAGCCACACATATACACCACCTTACCTTATCAGAACTCACTTCACGTACCTAACTCCTTCCCCGCCCCGCTCTTGCCTCTGTCCCTACGGGTGGCTGGAGGGATGTCGAGGTACGTCCCCCTCCCATTCCACTCCTAGGGTGGGCAGCTCCAGAGGGAGTAAAATCGCTGATAAGGTCGCTTTTCAGTAGTAGTAACCCTGTGAAGAACTTGGAGCCCCAAAAGAGCAGGACGCTCTTCCAGCCCCCAGTGCAGACCCGTGGGTAGGAGAGTATGGCTTGCATTCTGCTGCAACAGGAGACTGGGCACTAGAGGTCTTTTCCCCCAAGATCACCGTTGCTTTACCTCTACCGAGGGATCCGACGGCCGCCGCCATGTTGACCATTTCCGGATTGTGTTGATTAAACTGGTCCTTCGCTTCAATTTGGAAGAAATTTTTGGTTCCCTTCCGGAATTGTCGGAGGCGGAAGAAATTAGAAGGAGCAAGAAAAGGGCGGGAACCAAAATAGGCTATCAGGCAGAGCGGGGAGGGCGGGGCGCCGGTGCCCCGTGGCGGTGTTACCGTCAGTCCTCCGTGCTGCCCAGCACCCTGTGTTTCACGGTTCCGCTAGAACAGCCGACCCGTCTTCAGGGAAACCTGCAGATGCAGAATACGGTCCTGTTGAGGATGCCCTAACCATTTTATGTTTTGAATCTGCAAGTGTACTCAGGACGATCGTTTTAATAGATTGTGAGAGGATCCAGGAAAGCATGAAAAATAAATATGAAGAATCTCACCAGCTTCCACTGCCACATTTCTAGCCTAGTAAAAACTTTTAAAAATTAGCTAGGTTTTCCACTACCACCCAAGGTGGGTGTCCCAATCACTAACAAACTTCTCTCTTAACTCAGCGCAAGATCAGCGGGGTTCTAAGTTCATCTTAACTTTAATCACCACACTTTGCCCCTGCCGGCTAACTGGAGCATTAGGATCAACTGAAGGACAACAATACTTAAACGAATTTATATAATTTAAAAAAAAATTTTTTTTTTAAATAAAACTTCTAGTTTTAATATGACAGATCTGAGACCTACACACAGGTTATTCCGACTGGGGGAAAAAAATAAATCAGTATCCTTTCCACGTTATAGCTGTCGGTATGGTTTAAATAAAACAAATCTGGTCACAGAGTATAGCACTTCCCAGTTTAAACAAAACCCTCCAGTGACTACCTCTGGAGCTGCTTCTGGCCTCAACCTACCTCCCCAACCTCAATCCTCCTGCCAATATCCCCTTCACCCGCAGGGTTTCTCACCTTGCTGTTCATTCTGTCCCCTCTGTTTGGAATATCGTGTACCATATCACCTAGGTAGCTTTTTTAAAAAGATTTCAGCTCAGACTTGACTCACTAATGAAGCGTCCCTCCTCTCTTTCCAGGCTAAGTTATGGCCATCTCTTCATGATTTTGTACAGTACCCAGGGGAGATATCTAATTTGTTTATTTTTGAAAAGTTTTATTGAGATTTAACTTACCACACAATTTACCACTCTAAATTGTACAATTCAAACATTCACAAAGTTGTGCAACCATCACCACAATATAACTGTTTTCCCCACCAGTCTGAGAACAGTGTGGGCAGAAATCACATCTTGTTCATTTTTTTAACCTCTGCACATTCTACAGTACCTGGCACATAGGAGGCTCTCAATAAATGTTTGTTGAATAAATGAATACACGAATTAGTGACTTACTTAGAATAGCAAGCCTGCAAAATTAACTTGCTTCCATGAAGCTACCTACAAAAAACTGAACTGAACTAAAGTTAGAAATTTCACAAATGTTTTATTTTATATTTATATATTGACTTATCTACATAAAGAATAAGATTTCTAATTTATTGTCCTGTCTTGTTAATACCTAAGCAGTTACTACAAATGTTCCACACCCATTTATGGCTGTTATACAAAAAACAAAAACAAAAAAACAACTTGAATCTACTTTTATAATTTCCCTTTCTCTCTTTTCCTTCTTTCTTTTCACAAATATGTGAGTACTTGCCATGTGCTTGACTATGCATAGATCTGGTGAATAAAACCATTGCTGTCATGATACTTAAAAATAAATTTCATTTAGGGATAAATGCCAGAATTGGTGTAAGTTCACCAAATCCTTTCAGAAAAAGAAACACCCACATTAGAGGTGTCACTGATCCTTAGACTCTATATCCCTCCCTTTTCATAGTTGGAGTCAGTTGGCCCACATCTGTGTTCTTCTATGAAAACAAGAAATTTCAGTAGTCAGAATTGGAACTCATGTAGTATGCTTGTAGTAGTAGCCTTATTAAAGCAATGTCCTATAGAGATGCAGCTCACCTAATTGCCCAGTTAGAGCACCAGAACTTGATGACTTTAGTCAAGTTGGGTCTAACACTATATAAAGAGTTTATTTAGTTTGACACTTATAAAAACGACAGAAATACATACTCTGAAGTGGGAACTCCAAGCATCTAAATATTTAATGCATAATGAGATTCTCATTGAAGAAAGGCAGTAGAACATTCTGGTTAAGCAGTGGTGTTCTGAAGCTAAGCTTCCTGGGTTTGAATCCCAGCATCATCACTTACTAGCTATGTCACCTAGGGAAAGAATACCTGAGCCTCAGATTCCTCATCTGTGATATGGAGCTAATAATTTACTAAGGTACTTACTATAGTACTGGGCACAAAATAAACATTCATTTAATGTTAAGTGTTGTCATTAGTAAGGAACCAATAAGAGTTCTTAACCAGAGAGGCAAAATGAGTAAGCTGTCTAGTATCCCTTCTTCCAATATCTGCTTATTTTATTTCTTTATAATTTTTTTTGTCTTTATTAATTTTAGAGAGAGAGGAATGGAGAGGGAGAGAAACCTTGATGAAAAAGAACACCAATTGGCTGCCTCCTGCATGCCCCCCACTGGGGATCAGGCCTACATCCTGGGCATGTGCCCTGACTGGGAATTGAACCAACAATCTCTTCTTGGTACATGAGTCAAGGCTCAACTATTGAGTCACACCGGCCAGGTGGATGTCACTTTCTTTATATCAGATATTTTATCAGTATTTGAAGAAAATTTTTAGACTGTGTTTATGCATTTCCTCAAAGTTCACTTTAAAACAACTTTTCCCAGTTGATTTCTAGGAAGGCTTATACTCTCTAGGAGTCTTGGCAACATTCCAGCTGCCTGCCTGGCTAAGAAAAGCTTCTAAATATTTGCTAGACTTGTGGTTCTCATGATCTGTGTTTTCTGCCTTCCTCAACCATCTTCCAGTTGAGCTGAAAAGTTCATTGCAGGAAGAATCACTTCTCATTTGGGGTTCAAGTTGAAAATGGGTTTTCTTTTTGGACAAAAATAAGGAACTCTATGACACTTCCTAATTCAGTAGTGTGCATCAGAATCACCCATATTTGTTAAAACTCATATTGCCAAGCTCCAACCAACAGACTTTCTGATCCAGTAGGCCTAGGGCAAGCCTGTGAATTTGCATTTATACATTTTCAGGTGATGCTGATGTACTAGTCCAGGGACCACACTTTAAATAACACTCCCTCTAAGTAGGGCACAGCCTGACATCCCACAGAAGAGGGGGTGGGGGAGTGGGGGGGTGGGAAGAGATAAACCACAGAACTTATATGCATGTATGCATGATCAATGGACATGGACAACTAAGTCGGGGACGGGGCGGAGGTGGGGTGGGGTGGGGTGGGGGGTGCCAATGGGGTAAAAAGGTAAAATATCTGTAACAAAAAATAAATAAATAATTCATAAGAGGAAAATAAATAAATAAATAAATAAATAACACTCCCTCTGTAATACTATAAAACATCTGTATCCATACCTACAATTAATTTTGGGAGGAGTTGTTGTTTGTTTAACAATGTAATGCTCCATATAATGTAGGCAATAAAAACAAGAATTTCCCCACATTGTGTCTTTAGGACCGGAATCTATCCACTCTTATCTTCTTCTCCTTTATACAGAAACTGCTGCTCCACACCTGGATTTCAGCTCCAAAACTATCCAGCTGTCAGCTGGGTAAATTTCCAGTGGTTGCCTGTCTGCTATCTGGATTATAAGTATTACCAACTCCTAGATTCCCTTCCTTCCTTGGGCTTACTTCAGACCCAAATTATTTTTTCATAAAGAAATGACTATCTAGAATAATGATTTCTTAGTCATAAAGTTGAAAGTTTGAAAGGAACTGGAACTTACTTTTTCTGTCCTCCCTCCCCCATATATAGGAGCTTCTCTGTTCAAAAATCCCTAGGAGACTATTTTAATTCCAAATTGAATTGAGAGATTTAGAACTGTCCAGTGGAATTGCTGGTAAATACTTAACAACTGGCTTCCAGTACAAAAGAAATGAATTTTCCCGTTTCCATCATGTAAATATTCACACAATAGTTGATTTCAAGCTACCAAACATGAAATCAACTATCTCACAAAATTTCTGACAACACCATGGCACACTTCTGGAAGTTTGCTGCTAAAAGCCTTTGGTAACTTCAGAAGAACTAAACCAAATCAATTCATCCTAGAGCTACACTTCTCAAACTTTACTATGAATGTAAATCACTTGGGACTCTTATTAAAATGTAGATTCTAATGGGTGGAGCCTTAGATTCTGATTTCTAACAGGCTCCTAAGTGATGGTGATGGTGCTGGTCCATGGCTACACTTTGAGAAGCAGGTTTCTAGAATACACCCCATAGCAAAATTTGTACTTTTATCATTAGTCCCAAACCAGAACCTTTTGAATAGGCTCTGTCTGCCTCATACAGAGAATAATTTAAGCAGATCTCCAAATTTCTAGATATACCCTCCATGACCTCCAATTTTCAGTGGAGATACTAGAAATAATAATTTTCTGCCCTGCCCACATCTGCTTCTGGTAGAAACTTCCTTCTCCTACACAAGTAAAATTCCCCAGCCCTGGCTATTTGGATCTGATCCATTCTGTAGCTAGTGATCTGGGCTTGAAAAGAAAAGCTGAGCCAGTTGTTCTTCTCGTGAAACTGAAATTTGGAAAATTGGAAAAAGAAAAAAGAAAGACAACATTTTCTTTGAGGACTCATGGAGTAGAGTCAAGGCTGGAGAAGCCTTGAAAGGCAAGCTGAAATTAATAAGCAAGCAGAAATGATGCATAAGAAGAGTTACATGAAGCCAGTCAGTATCAAGAATAGAATGGAGCAAGAATGTCAAGAACAGCAGATATCATGAAGAAGAAAGAGATCAACCAGCCTCTGAGAGGAAGATAGCAGATGCTGCTTCAGTTCCTGTTACAGTTTCCGCCAAGGCTGCTGTATCACTGTCCCTCTCCCTGGGTCTGTGAGATCCCTATCTACCATATATTTTCCTATAATAACCCCTGCTTTCTTGAGCTTACACAAGTGAATTATTATATCTTTTTTAAAAAAAAACAAAAACAAAAAACTAATTAAAAACATGGAACTCTAGTTATTCTGGTCATCATTCATGAATTGGCAGCTCTCTGCCAGAACTGGTTGTAAATAAAGCCTTAATCATAGAATTTCAGAGTTTGAAAAGCTTGTGAAGGTCTTCTAGCTACCTGATTATACCCTCTTTATAATTCCCTGCTTACATGGTTGGTGACAGATTCTTGAATATTTTGTAAGTTAGTTCCTTTCCTTTTTGGACAACTCTAATAGTTAAAATTGTTCCATATAGTATTAAGGCTGGAATCATCTTTTCTACCTTGGACCTAATTGAACCTTTGGGGTCAATTCCATCTTCACATGGCAAACTTCCTGGTAATGACAACAGCTATCACACCTCTTAAGTCTTCTCACTTGGCTGAGTTTGTTCATGTCCTTACCCACCCACAGTTGCTCCTTTCTGTGGCATGGTGATGAGAAATTCTCATCTTCGTAGAAGCCTCACCAAGGATACACTCTAGATTGCTTATATATCTCTCTTAAAATGTAATCTTAAAACAAACAAACACACACACACACACAAGCAAAAATACTCCAGAGAAGAAAGAAAATGTTAATTTTTCCTAGGAAAATCAATGCAACCTAAAACTGCACTAACTTCTTTGGCAATTTTATGGCTTTGCTTAGTACTTTGTGATTCCCTTACTTTTCTGCAATATTTATTTATAATGAAAAGCATACCAAAAGTATTCCAGATTTTTAACTAGACTAAAAGGTAAGGTTCTTCTTGATAAATTTCTTGCTTTAAGATTTCTATATTCTGCAGTAGTTCTGTCCAATGCAAATACAATGCAAGTCACATATGTACTTTAAAATATTTTAATTTAATTTAATTTTTTATTGTTGACACTATTACAGATGTCCCCCATTTCTCCCCTCTTTGCCCACCTATATTGAGCCCCCACTCTCTCTCCCAGGGCCTTCACCACACTGTTGTCTGTGTCCTTGGGCTATGCATATCATACATATACTTTTAAATTTTCTAGTAGCTATATTAAAAAAGCAAAAATAAATAAGTAAAACTAATTTCAATAACTCATTTAACTTAGTATACTCACAAAATTTTCATTTAACATGTAATATAAAAATAATTGAGATATTTTACATTGTTTTTTTAAATAGTAAGTTTTGAAATTTGATATGTATTTTATACTTACAGTATGTCACAATTAGGACTAACTACATTTCAAATGCTCACTATCCATATTTAGCTACCATATTGGACAGGACAATTTTAATAACAATAGCTAATGCTTATTGAACACATACTGTACGCCAGGTGCTTTATAAGGTGTTTAAATATTTAAAAATTTTAAACATTCACAATAACCCTATGAGATAAGCACTATAATCATTCTCATTTTACAGATGAAGTAACAGATGTACTGAGAAGTTAAATAACTTGCCCAATTAATAAGTAGTTGAGTTGGGATTTAAACCCAGGATGCCTAGCTACAGAGACTATGTTCTTTTTTTTTTAATAATGTCTTTTTTAAAAGTGATTTTTAGAGAGAGAGGAAAGTAGAGGGGGAGAGAAAATATCAATATGAAAAGGAAACATCCCGGGATCAAGCCCACAGCCCAGGCACATACCCTGACTGAAATTGAATCTGAAACCTTTCAGTGCCTGGGACAATGTCCAACTAACTGAGCCATACTGGCCAGGACCAGAGACCATATTCTCCATCAGTGTTATATGTGTATCACACATATATTTCATGTTGCATGCTGTGAAAGCACTGTACATATAGTATCTTACTTAATTCCCATTATATAGATGAAGAAACTGAGGATCCAAAAAGTTAGTGACTTGCCCAAGGCCACACAACTAGTGTTAGAGCATAACAGCAAAGTCAGTGCATGTCATCACTGCCTCCTCCTGCTTTACTGCCACCCTGAAACTTGCTGTTTACATACATGCACCTGTGACCCAATATTTTTTATGCCAGTGTTTTAAATTAGAAAACGGCCAGATAATATCAGAGCGTGTGGGAGAAAGTAAATAGCATGGAAGCATATGTACATTATTTTTGATCTTCAAAGCCAAGCATGTGAGTCACAAGCACCAACAAAACACTAATTAGAGTTAACTTTTTAAAATCTCTAATGCAGGCAGGAGTAAAACTTGCTTGAAATGTTTACCTAAAATATGGAAATGCATTTTTAAAAAATTTCATAGATCTGAGAAGAGTAAAAATATCAACAAAGCAATTCCCAGGAAGATGTTTTATTTTTATAGAAGAGTGTGCACAACTCACAAGAGGAGGCTGTTAGTAACTGAAAGGATGTGACTCTTTTCCTCCCTTTTGTACTGTGTGGCTTTTTTGTTTTGTAGACTTAGAAGTGAAATTGACATTTTGTTGTTGTACTCCTTTCAGGTCCTGTCTTCCTTTTAGATTAGCTCTAAAGGAGACTGAGTCCCTTACCAAGCTCCAGGAACCTTAAGGGTTAATAAGCTCTTTCTCCGGCTCCAGATGGCTCCTTTTTACTGCTTCCGGAAATGAGACTAAGGTGTTTAGAGAATATTGGAAACTGTTCCTTAGTCACTTTTATCTGAAAAATATTGAGTCCAAATACTCCAATATTCGCCCATGTATAGGAGGAACATCTCATCTTTGTCTAAGTTATTTTATTGCATTTAACAATTTTCCTATTGTTGCTACTGGGTTAGCATTTTTCTTCTTCCCATAGTTATCAAGTGAGAAAGGTAGAATAGTTGTTGTGTTGGAGGGAATGAGGGGAGAGATGGGGAAAAAGAGACTCAGAGTGGAGGGGCTTTGACTAATCAAGAAGTCAGAGGTTCATGTCAGGCTTTCCGCATGGCTAACCCCAGCCGAGTTGCATCCTCACTTGGTGCCTCAGTTTTTCCACCTGAAAACAGGAATGACAACATTTTTGTAGCACATGATTCTCTACTGCACTTCCTCAGCTCCAGTGACATCTTATTAAGTTATGCTAAACAACTATGGATAATTGTTAAGGGTTAATTTGTAATAGATAAATAAAAGGTTTTGTTGTTGTTTTTTTTATTTCTGTGGGAGAGATGACAGAGCCCTTACCCAAGCAAAGAAAGAAAAAAAAAAGTTCAAAGGGATACACAGGCACCAAAGAAAAGGGAGTAACTAGTGTTCTGATCCATCAGGAAAAATAGATTGTATTTAGGAAAATTAATGGATTTCTCCATAGGTCAAAGGAAAATAATAATGGCTGGGCATAGGGATAAGGATAGAAGTGCTACTAACTAAAATTTCTATTCAGCTATAATAATCTAGGTTCTACAAAAAGTACTGTAATTGCTTATCTTTCCTTTGTGGCATTATATATGGTATTCTTGAATGATGAAAGAAGAGGTAATACGAACAAACTTTACCACCACATGAATTGGAGAGTCTCCTGTGGAGAACTGTAAAATGGGACAGAAGTCAGGAAGCTGTTATAGAATAAAGAACAAGGAAGGGGAAAATAGAAAATATCTGATGGAGTGGGGCCACATAGTCAACTTTATTTGGGGTGAGAAGGCCCAGACTTGGCTCAGAGTTTGGGGATTAGCTGACGGGATATACATACTGTGTTTCTGGTCAAGCCGAGCATTTACTGGGACAGGAAAGTTATCTAAGTTTTCCGTTTGCTGATGTGGCACCCCAGGCTGAAGCAGCTTCATCTTGGGTATAGAAATTTATTTCAACAATAAAAACATGTAATTCTTCAAGAAAACACAAGAATGCATTGCTTTCCTGAACCCTCTCCAAAAGAAAGGCGAGGGAGAGTAAGATGCCCTGGTTTTTAAGGCTCTGCTCTAGAAAGCGGCCCGATGCCTTCTGTGGTGGTTGACGGTGAGGGGGGGGACTTTGCAGTCACCACAACTCACCATTTAAACAGTTCACAGACCAGTTTCAGGAAGTAGCAGCTATGTAATAGGAAGGTTCTGCTTAACCCAAGCTGTGTGCACCCTGAGACTCAAATACATATTAGACATACAGAGGATCTGCCCTTTGTCTTTGTATGGCTCTGAGGAGCAGTTTATCCTAAGGGAGCTGAGAGCATTTGAAGGGCACAAGATTAATGTGAAAGTTAAGGCACTTCTGAGTGTGTTCCTCAGGGCCCTGCTTCTGCCCAGTGCCTTCCAAGAATGAGTATTAGCACCTGGGCAGCAAGGCAAACGAGAACTATGAAAAAGAAACATTTCACCGACACCTTCTGTGAGCACAGAACTTCTTGTTTATGGAAACCAGGTAACAAAGAGGACATAAGAGAAATTCTTGAATGCAGCATGCTGTAGCCTGTGACACATCTAGTGCCTTTTTTTATACACAGAAAAGAACTAAAAGCAGACAACTAGTCAATATATTGCTAGATCAGACTTTAACTGAAAGGGTGAGGTAAACAAAGAGAATTATATATATTGGTGAAAACATTTTAATACTATGCTAACAATAACTATTGCCATAGTTCAAAAGAAACATAGGCAAGAAGTCAAGCCTTTCATAGCAGGTCCCATTATGGTTGGCTTTAGTTTTTTTGTTTGTTTTTTTTTAATCCTCACCTGACGATATTTTTCTATTTATCATTAGATAGAGTGGGAGGAAGGGGAAGAGAGAGAGAGAAATACTGATGTGAGAGAAACACATCAACTGGTCACCTCCTACACAACACAACAAGGGCCAGGGATGAACCGCAACTGAGGTGCCCTGGACCAGAATCAAATCCAAGACTCATTGGTCCGTGGGCCGACGCTCTAACCACTGAGCCAAACCAGCCAGGGCTTTAGTTCTTAACCCTGTCCTGGAGTCTGTCTTCCTGTAAGAATATCACCTTCATTGTACGTCCAATAGTAAAATGCTATACTTTTAGCCTTTGCTGAAAACCCTTCTATTCATAAAATGGATGCCCATACTTCATGATTTACAACCTTTCCAATACAATATGGATCCAGTATTTGGAATTGTTTAGTCAAGTTAGGAGAATCCCATAAAACACTTTGTTATGTCTATTCACACTCTGCAAGGACTATAGAACAGCCCCAGAGTATACTGGCACTGCAGTCAGATCCTCTTTAGTGTTTCTCTCAAGTGTGAGGTGTAGAAACAACTCTTTCTTTCTTTCCCTTCCTTCCTTCCTTCCTTCCTTCCTTCCTTCCTTCCTTCCTTCCTTCCTTCCTTCCTTCCTTCCTTCCTTTCTTCCTTTCTTTCTTTTTGTTTTTTTTTGTTTTTGATATGTGCCCCTAGCGGGAACTGAACCAGTCTGAGGAATAGGGTAGACCCAGAGATGTGGAAGTAGGGTACAGATTGACAACCCTCAGACGAGGGGGTGGTGGGGGGAGGGAAGAGATAAAACACAGAACTTATATGCATGTACGCATAACCAATGGACATGGACAACAAAGCCAGGGAAGGGGTGGGGATGATGGGGAGGAGGGTGTCAATGGGGTAAAAAAGGAGAAACATCTGTAACAAAAATAAAATAAAAAAATAATTAAAAAAAATTAAAAAAACTTTAGTCAAATTGGTTGAAGTAAACTAGCTTTCAGTAAATTAGTCTAAACTCACTCAAAGTCTTGCTAATGATGATCATAACATTTACTTGGTTATAAACCAAGATGCTATACTATACCTGTAGAAAGTACACATGTCTTATCTGGTTTAGTCTTGCATCATTTCTTTTTTTAATTAATGAATTACTAAAAGATTTTTTTTCATCTGAGTCCTGTGTTTTGTCCAGTTTGAATTATATGCTGCAGAATAAAATATAGTGCTAGCTGAGACATTTGTTTATCCCCCATCCAGAATTCTCATTTAAAGCCCGTTCAATACCATACCAACTGATTGTTTAAACTTGATCTCTGGCATTGCATATGAAAATAGAATGGAGCATTTTACTTAATTTATTAAATAGGTATTGTACTAAGATTGTAATGTGCTAAATGGAATCTCCATTGCCTAGGAAAACTTTATTCACATTTTGAAAGTACTAAAACTTTTAAGACTAGTTCGTGCACTGGGGCATCTCACAGTGCCCATTTACACTTCGCCATGATCTAGTCACTGCTGACTTAAAAATAATGATAAAGAAAAGATAGTCTCGCCCTGGCCGGTTTGGCTCAGCGGTTAGAGCGTCGGCCTGCGGTCCTGAGAGACCTGGGTTCGGTTCCCGCTAAGGGCACGTACCTCGGTTGCAGTTCGTCCCCGGCCCTGGTCGGTTGTGCGGGTGGCAGCCACTCGATGTGTTCCTTTCACATCGATCTTTCTCTCTCTCTCTCTCTCTCTCTCTCTCTCTCTCTCTCTCTCTCTCTCTCTGTTCCTCTCTCTCCCTTCCACTCTACCTGAACAAAAATGGAAAAAGTCCTCCAGTGAGGATAAAAAAAAGAAAAGATAGTCTCTTTGCATTTGTAGTACATATCTTATTAACCAACTTACATGGAATCAATCAAGCAAATTACCTGAACTTTTTCAGTCCTCTGGTAAAAACATCAACTGTTTCCCACAACACTTTGAAGTCTTGGCTGGTAATCTATTCTGCAGTCTGCGCACCAATTCTCCCACGACTAGTTTTATAGTCTAGAGTTCATTGTTTACCCAAATCTGTTTATGTTTGTTGATGAACTATATGTACAAGAAAGAAAAAAAAAGGTTTTTTTAATGTAAAAATTAATTTGAGTGTTTTAGAAAGACATGATAAAGGCATGCTGCTAAAAACCATTACTGCCAAATTTGGAGTAATAAGCCAATTATAAAAGTATGGGGAAAAAAATCAAGAGGATTGTTCCTTCAGCTTGCTCTTGCTCAACTTCTTGTTCCACTTTAATGCAAATGCCTATATTATACTTACTATGTACCAGACAAATGTTCTAAGTGATTAATGTATGTTAACTCACTTTACTCTCTTATAGGTAGGTACTATTATTACTCTCATTTTATAGATGAGGAAACTAAAATTCAGAGAGGTTAAGATGTTCTAAATAATTACATGGTGGGGCCCAGTTTTAAACCTAAGAAGTCTGACTTCTAGCTAAAAACACTGGATAATATAGGAATTGTTTTATGTGTGTGTTTTATTTTTAAAAAGACAATTCAAAACAACAATCATCAGATCCATATTCAAAGAAGAGTTAAGCAAATCAATGATTTGTATACATTTCAAATGAAAAAAATTTAAGATACATAATTATCATTTTATATAACTAACCAGCCACTGATTCCAATTTAGTTACAAAAGCAGCTTTTTTCTATCAAAAGAAGTAAAACGTTATCTCCCCCACCCCTTGCCCAGGCACTGCCCCAAAACTGTCTCTTTCACATTTAAAGACTGCAAAGTCTTGCTAATGATGATCATAACATTTACTTTGTTATAAACCAAGATGCTAAACTGTACCTATAGAAAGCAGACATTTCTTATCTGGCTTAGTCTTGTATCATTTCCTGTCAAGCATTTACTATAACAAATGACCCACTTATTTACTGCCACAGAAAAAAAGCATTGCAGAACCTCTTTGTTCTGGGGAGACAATAGGGCTCAGGAGACCAAACAGTAGTTTGAAGTGACAGAGTCAATGAACACCTGTCTTTGCCATTCCTTGCCTTTGGGATAGTTTTTAAAATTTTTTTTTCTTTATTGATTTTTAGAGAGAAAGGAAAGGAGAGGGAGAGACTAATAGAAACATCGATGAGAGAGACCATCAATTGGCCGCCTCCCACACGCCCCCCAATGGGGATTGGGCCCAACCCTGGGCATGTGCCCTAATCAGGAACTGAACCAGCAACCTCTTGGTGCATGGGTCCATGCTCAGCCACTGAGCCACACCAGCCAGGCGCCTTTGGGATCTTAAGCAATGCATTTATTTATACATCCATTCATTCATTTAATCACTTTCTTTGAACTGATAGGGGACACCAAAGTAGTTTTAAGGAAAAGTTAACTAAACCATATAAGATTTGCCAACATATATGCTTTATATAATAATTCCTTTAGACATTGAAATGTCATATACAACTTACTTGTTAAATCAAATTTTTTATTATATAAACTATTCCCTGAAAACGATTAGGGACTTGCAGTCAAGAAGGTGGCATAGGTAAACGCTGTATCATGTCCTCCCACAACCACATCAAAGTTACAACTAAACTACAGAACAACCATCATTCAAAACTGAATGAAATCAAGCTGAATGGAAGTCCTACAACTACGGAATTAAAGCAGCAGCCGCATCCAGACTGGTAGGAGGGGCAGAGGGGCAGAGGGGCTGAGGCTGGTCCCACACCCAAGTGTGGCGGATAAAAATCAGGAGGGACACCTCGGCAGAGAAGGTCCTCCCTGAGGACTGAGGGGTCCCCGTCCTACACCAGACGCCCCACTCAGGGTTCCAGTGCCAGGAAGAGAAGTCCCCATAACTTCTGGCTGGAAAAACCAGCAGGAACTGAGGCTCAGGGAAGTTGACACAGCTGGAGCCCCAGGCAGTTCCTTAAAGGGCCCATGCATGGACTTATCAGGCTCACTCCCTCTAAGCTTGGAGGGGAAGCAGCTCAAGGGGCACCAGAGACATACAGGAAGGAACTGAGCTATTTGGCACTGAAGCGAAGGGTGGAGAGGAGGCTTTCTCGGGGACAAACGTGCTGTCAGAGGCCTTTGTTCCTTTGGTGAGCCCTTCCCTGGGGTGGCAGACAGTCGCCATATCTGGGACTCCAACAACCTGGCTCACACTGGTAGCCCCACCCTGGTGATTCCCTGAGGCCCCTCCCCACCCAACTTTCAGGCCCACCCAAGCTGTTGCCAGTTGCTTAACCATAGGACTGGCCTGTCTTGGATCCTGCTTCAGGTTTTCCTAAATTCTTTCAAACAAACAGCATCTGGTCTCACACAGAAACAAACAAAGGGAGGCAGCCAAAATGAGAAGATAAAGAAACGGGTTCCAAATGAAAGAACAGAACAAAACCCCAAGAAAAGAACTAAGAGAAATGGAGAGAAGCAACCTAACAGAGGCTGAGTTCAAAATACTGCTTATAAGGATGCTCAATGAACGTAGTGAGGACCGCAAGAGCATAAAAAAGAACCAGTCAGAAATGAAGGATGCACAGTCAGAAATGAAGGAGGCATTAACTGAAATAAAGAATAATTTACACAGATTCAATAGTAGAGTACGTAAATCCAAGAAGCAAACCATTGATTTAGAATATAAGGAAGCAAAAAACACCCAATCAGAACAGCAAAAAGAAATAAGAATCCAAAAAAATGAGGATAGTGTAGGGAGCCTCCGGGACAACTTCAAGCATGCCAACATTTGCATCTTGGGGGTGCCAGAAGGAGAAGAGAGAGAACAAGAAATTGAAAACCTGTTTGAAACAATAATGGCAGAAAACTTTCCTAACTTGGTGAAGGAAACAGACATACAAGTCCAGGAAGCACAGACAGTCCCAAACAAGATGAACCCCAAGAGGCCCACACCAAGACACATCATCATCAAAATGCAAAAGGTTCAAGACAAAGAGAGAATCTTAAAAGCAGCAAGAGAAAGGCAGCTAGTTACCTACAAGGGAGTTCCCATAAGGCTGTCAGCTGATTTCTCAAAAGAAACTTTGCAGGCCAGAAGGGAGTGACAAGAAATATTCAGAGGGATGAAAAGCAAGAACCTACAACCAAGATTACTCTATCCTGCAAAGCTGTCATTTAGAATTGATGGCCATACAAAGAGTTTCCCAGACAAGAAAAAGTTAAAGGAGTTCATCATCACCAAACCGTTACTATATAAATAATGAAGAGTCTTTTTGAAGAAAAAAATAAAATACATGAACAAACAAAATGGCAATGAATACATATCTATCGACAATGGAATCTACAAACAAAATGAACAGGCAGAACAGAAACATTCTCATAGATACAGAGAACATTTTGTTGGTTCCAGATGGGAGAGGGTTTGGGGGAATGGGTGAAAAAGGTGAAGGGATTAAGAAGTACAAATTCATTGCTAGACTGACAAACCTCAAAGGGAAAGGGGTTGAGGGGTGGGAAGAAATAAACCAAAGAACTTATATGTATAACCAATGGACACACACAATAGTGTGGAAAAAGGTGGGAGGAGGGCGGTAGTGGGGAGGAGGGGGTCAATGGGGGAAATATGAGGAACATCTGTAACACATTCAACAATAAAGATTTTTTTTAAAAAAGACTAGGCATTTTTTCATAAGCAAAGTTTTTTGTTTATTTTTATAATTTTCATTAATTTATTTTTGTTACAGATGTTTCTCCCTTTTTTCCCTGAAAGAAACCCTCCTCCCCAACAACCTCATCCCATACCCGGCTTTGTTTTCTGGGTCCATCAGTTATGTGTACATGCATATAAGTTCTGTGGTTTTTCTCTTCCCTCCCTCCATCACCCCCTCTTCGGAGGGTTGTCAGTCTGTACCCTGCTTCCACATATCTGGGTCTATCCAATTCCTCAGACTGTTATGTTCATTATATTCCACAAATAAGAGAGATCATGTGTATTTGTCTTTCTCTGCTTGGCTTGTTTCACTTAGGATAATACTTTCCAGGTACCTTCATGTCATCTCAAACGATAAGAGATCTTTCTTCCTTACAGCGACATAGTACTCACTCCATTATGTACATGTACCACAGCATTTTTATCCATTCGTCTACTGATGAAAACTTGGGCTGTTTCCAAATCTTAGCAATTGTAAAAGGTGCTGCAATAAAAATGGGGGTACATATATTTTTTTGTTGGTGTTTCAGGGTTCTTAGGGTATATTCCTAGAGTGGAATGAGTGGATCAAATGGCACTTCAATTTTAATTTTTTGAGGTATCCCCATGGTGTTTTCCATAGTGACACAAGTCTGCATTCCCACCAGCAGTGTACTAGAGTCCCCTTTTCTCCACACCCTCATCAACACTTGTTGTTTGATTATTTGTTGATGGCAGCCATTCTGACATGTGTGAGGTGATACCTCATTGTTGTTTTAATTTGCATCTCTCTGATGATTAGTGATGTTGAGCATTTTTTCATATGTTTCTTGACCATTTGTATGTCCTGCTTGGAGAGTTGTCTATTTAGCTCCTCTGCTCATTTTTTAATTGGGTTCTTTGTCTTCCTTTTGTTGAAATGTATGAGTATATATTTTGGAAATTAACCCCGTATCTGATATATCATTGGCAATTATAATCTCCCATACAGTGGGTTGCCTTTCCATTTTCTTGGTTGTTTCTTTTGCTGTGAAGAAGTTTTTAGTTTGATATAACCCTCTTGTCCATTTTTCCCTGTGTTTCTGTTGCATTGGTGATGTATCAGTGAAAATTCTGCTGTGTATGATGTCTGAAATGTTGTTGCCTACATTTTCTTCTAGGATTTTTATGGATCCATGAGTCACATTTAAGTCTTTATCCATTTTGAGTTTATTCTTGTGTATGGTGTAAATTGATGGTCTAGTTTCATTTTTTTGAATGTAGCTGTCCAATTTTCCCAACATCATTTATTAAAGAGGCTGTCTTTACCCCCATTGTATGTTCTTGCCTCCTTTGTCAAGTATTAATTGAGCATAGTGTCTTGGGTCCATTTCTGGGTTCTCTGTTCTGTTCCACTGGTCTTTATGCCTGTTCTTGTGCCAGTACCAGGCTGTTTTGATTACAGTAGCTTTGTAGTATAACCTGATATTCGGTATTGTGATCCCACCTACTTTGTCCTTCTTTTTCAAGATGGGTGTGGCTATTCGGGGTCTTTTTTGGTTTTCTATGAACTTTGGAAGTATTTGTTCTAGTTCTGTGAAAAATGTCATTGGTATTTTGATGGGGATTGCACTGAATCTATAGATTGCTTTGGATAGTATGGACATTTTAATGGTGTTAATTCTTCCCATCCATGAAAAAGGTATGTGCTTCCCCTTTTTTATATCTTCCTCTATTTCTTTTTTCAATGTTCTGTAGTTTTCTGCAAATCGGTCCTTTACTTCTTTGGTTAAGTGTATTCCTAGGTATATTAATTTTTTTGCCACAATGGTAAATGGGATTGTTTTTTTGTTTGTTTGTTTGTTTCTCTTTCTATGACTTCATCACTGGTGTATAAGAATGCCGTTGATTTCTTGACATTAATTTTGTATCCTGCTACTTTGCCAAATTTATTTATTAAGTGTAGTAGTTTTTTGATGGAGTCTTTAGGGTTTTCTATGTATAATATCATGGAATCTGCAAATAATGTCAGTTTCACTTCCTCCTTTCCAATTTGGATCCCTTTTATTTTTTCTTCATGTCTGATTGCTGTGGCTAAGACTTCCTGTACTATGTTAAATAAGAGTGGTGAGAATGGGCATCCTAGGCTTGTTCTTGTTTTTAAGGAAAATGCTTTTAGTTTTTGCCCATTGAGTATGATGTTGGCTGTAGGTCTTTCATATGTGGCCTTTATTATGTTGAGATATGATCCTTCTATTTCCACATTGCTGAGCCTTTTTATCAGAAATGGATGCTCGATTTTCTCGTAGGCTTTTTCAGCATCTATTGATATGATCAGGTGGCTTTTATTCTTCATTTTGTTCATGTGGTGTATCACATTTATTGACTTGCAAATATTGTACCAGCCTTGCAACCCTGGGATGAATCCCACTTCGTCATGGTGAATAATTTTTTTGATGCATTGCTGTATCTGATTTGCTAGTATTTTGTTAAGGATTTTGGCATCTATGTTCATCATGGATATTGGCCTGTAGTTTTCTTTCTTTGTAGTCTCTTTTTGTGGTTTTGGAATTAGAATTATGCTGGCCTCATAAAACGAGTTTGGATGTCTTCCTTCTTCTTCAATTTTTTGGAAATAGTTTGAGAAGAATGGGTATTAGTTTTTGAATGTTTGGTAAAATTCCCCCGTGAAGCCATCCGGCCCTGGGCTTTTTTTTTTGCTGGGAGAGTCTTGATTACCTCTTCAATTTCCTTAGTTGTTATTGGTCTGTTCAAGTTTTCTATCTCTTCTCAGTCCAGTTTTGGGAGACTATGTGTTTTTAGAAATTTGTCCATTTTGCTTAGTTTGTTGAATTTGTTGCCATATAATTGCTCATAGTAGTTGTTAACAATCTTTTGCATTTCTGTGGTATCAGTTGTTACTACTCTTTCATTTCTGATTTTGTGTATTTGGGTTCTCTTTGTTTCTTGGTGAGTCTAGCTAAGGGTCCATCAATCTTGTTTATCTTTTCAAAAAACACGATAACTCTTTGTTTCATTGATCCTTTGCATTGTTTTTTTGGACTCTATGTCATTTATTTGTGGTCTGATCTTTACTATTTCCTTTCTTCTACTTGCACTGGGGTTTGTTTGTTTGTTTGCTTTCTAGTACTTTACGTTGTGAGGTTAGAAAGTTTATTAGAGATTTTTCTTGTTTCTTGAGGTAGACCTGTAGTGCTATGAACTTCCCTCTCAGAACTACTTTTGCTGCATCCCATAGATTCTGTGTGTTTTTGTGTTCATTTCCATTGCTTTCCAGGAAATTTTTAATTTCTTCCTTGAGAACCTCGGTAACCCATTTATTGTTTAATAATATGCTATTTAGCCTCCATGTGTTCAAATGTCTTTGCATGTTCTCATTGCAATTGATTTCTAGTTTCATGCCATTGTGATCTGAGAAGATGCTTGATATGACTTCAATCTTCTTGAACGCGTAGAGACTTAGTTTGTGCCCTAATATGTGGTGTGTGTTTGAGAATGTCCCATGTGCAC
Organism: Molossus molossus; assembly: GCF_014108415.1. Lineage (NCBI taxonomy): Eukaryota > Metazoa > Chordata > Mammalia > Chiroptera > Molossidae > Molossus > Molossus molossus. Next base: position 57,229,195 of record NW_023425344.1, on the reverse strand, counting down.
TTGAGAAGAATATGAATTCTGCAGTTTTGGGTTGTAATTCTCTGTAAATATCTATTAAATCCATTTGAGCTAGTGCTTCATTCAGAGTCCGTGTTTCCTTGTTAATTTTTTGTCTAGAGGATCTATCCAGTGATATCAGCAGGGTGTGGAAGTCCCCTGCTATGACTGTATTGCTGTCGATTTCTCTTTTGAAGTCCTCCAGAAGATTTCTAATATATGTTGGTGCTCCTATATTGGGTGCAAATGTGTTTACCAAGGATATATCTTCCTGTTGGATAGATTCTTTCAATATTATGCAGTGGCCTTCTTTGTCTCTAGTTATGGCCTTCATTTTGAAATCGATTTTATCAGATATGAGTATTGCTACTGCGGCTCTTTTTTTTTTCCTTTCTGTTTGCTTGGAAAATTTTTTTTCCCGTCCCTTCATTTTTAACCTATGTGAGTCTTTTGTTGTGAGGTGGGCCTCTTGAATCAACATGTATATGAGTCCTGCTTTCTCATCCAATCAGCTACTCTGTGTCTCTTTATTGGAGCATTCAATCCATTTAAATTTAAGGTGATGATTGATGTGTACTTATTTATTGCCATTTTTGTTTAGTGTGGTTATATTTTTCTTCCTATTTCTCCTGCTAATTACAGCAGTCCTTTAATCATTTCTTGCAGTGCTGGTTTGGTACTAACGTATTCCCTTAGCCTTTTTTTGTCTGGGAAGCTCTTTATTTGACCTTCTATTTTGAATGATAGCCTTGCTGGATAAAGTAGTTTTGGACTCAGAACCTTGTTTTTCATGACCTTGATTACTTCATGCCATTCCCTTCTGGCCATTAATGTTTCTGTTGAGATGTCAGCTGAGAGCCTTATGGGGGTTCCTTTTTAGGTAACCTGTTTCTTATCTCTTGCTGCCTTTAGGATTCTCTCTTTGTCTTTCATTTTTGGCATTTTAATTACTATGTGTCTTGGTGTGGGCCTGTTTGGGTTCTTCTTACTTGGGGTTCTCTGTGCTTCTTGAACATGAATGCCCTCTTCCTTCCCCAAATCAGGGAACTTTTCTGTCACTATTTCTTCAAATGTATTCTCTAACACTTGCTCATTTTCTTCTTCTTCGGGGACTCCTATGATGCGAATATTATTACATTTCCAGTTGTCCCACAGTTGTCTTAAGCTGTCTTCCTGTTTTTTAATTGTATTTTCCTTTTGGTTTTCTGATTGGTTGATTTTTTCTACCCTGTCTTCTAATTCACTGATTTGGTCCTAAGCTTCCTCTACTCTACTGTTTAGACCTTCTAAGGTGTTCTTTACTTCTGCTATGTCATTCTTCATTTCTTCTTGTGGTTTTTATTATCCCATTGGTTGATTTTCAACATTTCTATGTCTTTACTCATGGTGCTCATGTCCTTACACATGCTGTTGAGCTTCCTCAAGATCATGGCTTTGAATTCTAGCTGTGTTAACTTGCTTAAGTGGATTTCATTTATCTCCTCTTCGGTAGAGGTCTCTTGTTCTTTCATTTGGGATATTTTTGTTGTTGTTGTTAAACCACTTTGGCTATCTCAGTGGGTTTTGAAGCCTGCCAAATTTTCCCTGTGGGTGTTGGTGTTCTCCTCTTTGTGGCTCTCTCTCCTGGGTTTGGATGATCCAGAGAGGACCCACATTAAACACCACTGTCGAGCCTTACTTTCCTGGGTAGAGTTGCAAGCCCAGAAAAGGTTCAGTTATCCTCTAACTTTTTGGCTGAAGGCTACTCATCCTGGTTACTTGAAGAGCCTTGGTTTCTCAGTTGAAAGAAAAACTAGCTCAGGTGTTCAGAGTAAGGAGATTTCCAGTGGGTGGGGCAGAAGCTGGTTGTTAATGAGCCCCAATTTGCATTTCAATGACCCACAGGGTGGGGCTGAATCTCTTAGGGTGGGTCTACCAACTCTCCCCAGAGCCCTGGAAAGTAGTAATATGGCCACAGTCCTGTGTGGCCGCAACTCAGCAAAACCCCTGAGCACCCTCCAAATCCCTAGTGTCCTCACACAGTTCCAGTCCAGTCTGCCCTCCCTCTGCACACATAATGCTCTGGATACACTAAAATAATGAAATGCTGGTGAAGGGAGAGAAGTGAGTGAAAATAATTTTCTGCCAAACACTCATAAATGTTTGCTGTATTGGTAAAATTTACCATAGAAAGTAAAGAATAATTTTTTTAAGCCTGAGAATCACACCCATTTATTGAAATGTCTGGATAACAGGCCTATTTTCAGTTTTGGGTTGTTAATATAATACATTAAAGTTTTTTTAATACCAAGAGTAATACAAGTAATTCCAAAGGATATTGGTAAAAATGGAAGTCTCTCTCCAGTAATTTTTATGCTTTAGAGTAAGTACTATTAACATGTTTATTCATCGAGAATTTTTTATGCAGTAATTATAATAGGTTACCCAAGAACATAGAAATTCCCAAAATACTGGAAAATTTGACAAACCTCTTCCGTAATTGATGAGAAATCAAAAGAATCTTCAGTTACCTAAAGATTGCCAACAGTGTACAGTCAACATTGTATGTCTCTCTCAGGTATCAGTGGTCTGTTGTGATTCTTTGCCACAGTATTATAAGAGTAAGTGGGTACAGAGAACATATCTATCCAATCCCTTCCTAGTCCTTGTGATGTCCATAACAGTAAGAGTTGAAAATGTCAAAATTATCACAGTATCAAAATTTGCTCATTACTCTTCACAAGGCTTTAGCACATCCTGTTAATGACTTGAACTTCATGACACCACATATTGGGTATTAACAGCCAGGAGGCCTTTAACATGCCCCATTTCCCAGTAGTCTCATTCTATTGATGTCTAAGAGACCGTCATAATTCTGATCAAACACACATGTAAAAAAAAAAAAAAAAATAGGCTGATACTTATTTCTTCAATGAATATTTTTGATGCCTTTAAGTCAATGAACATTTAATAAGGAATATCCTAAGAGGATATCAAGGCCAAAATTCTCATTTTACAGATAAGAAAATTGAGGTCCTAGTGGCAAAGAAATTTTTCCAAAATTACATAGCTGGCTGGTTAAGACGAGTCAACTATGGACCTGGGTCTGTATCCAGGATAGGGAACTACAGCAGGGAAGGAAGCATCCAAGAAATGTAAGCTCCCAAGAAAAGAGAACAAAATTTGGGGAAAAAAAAAAAGACAACATTTTAAGATAAATATATAAAATGTAGCACGACTAGGCACTTGCAGGAGTGGGAAACCTTTTTTCTGCCAAGGGCCATTTGGTATTTACAACATCACTCATAGGCCATACAAAATTATCAACTTAAAAATTAGTCTGTTACAATCCAGCACCCATTTTTGATCAAAACGCTCAGCAATGTGGGAATAGAGAGATCATATCTCAACATAATAAAGGCCATAAATGAAAACCTACCGCCAACATCATACTCATTTCTTTTTTTTTTTCCTCACCTGAGGACATTTTTCCATTTTTTGTTCAGATAGAGTGGGAGGGAGAGAGAGAAACAGAGAGAAACATCAATGTGAAAGGGACACATTGAGTGGCTGCCACCCGCACAACCCAACCAGGGCTGGGGACAAACTGCAGCCAAGGTACATGCCCTTAGCAGGAACCGAACCTGGGTCTCTCTGGACTGCAGGCCGATGCTTTAACTGCTGAGCCAAACTGGCCAGGGCCCAACATCATACTCAATGGGCAAAAACTAAAAGCATTCCCCTTAAGAATGGGAACAATACAGGGATGTCCACTTTTGTCACTCTTATTTAACATAGTACTGGAAGTCTTACCCACAGCGATTAGACATGAAGAAAAACTAAAGGGGATCCAAATTGGAAAGGAAGAAATGAAACTGTCATTATTTGCAGATGATATGATATTGCACATAGAGAACCCTAAAGACTCCATCAAAAATCTACTAGATTTAATAAATGAATTTGGCAAAGTAGCAGGATACAAAATTAACGTCAAGAAATCAATGGCATTCTTATATACCAATGATGAAATCACAGAAAGAGAAACTAAAAAGACAATCTTATTTACCATCGCAGCAAAAAAAATTAAGATACCTAGGAATAAACTTAACCAAAGAAGTAAAGGACCTCTTCACAGAAAACTACAGGTCATTGAAAAAAGAAATAGAGGAAGATATAAAAAAGGGGAAGCACATACCTTGTTCATGGATTGGAAGAATTAACATCATTAAAATCTCCATACTACCCAAAGCAATCTACAGATTCAAGGCAATCCCCATCAAAATACCAATGACATACTTCACAGAACTAGAACAAACACTCTAAAAGTTTATATGGAACCAAAAAAGACCCCGAATAGCCACAGCCATATTGAAAAAGAAGAACAAAGTAGGAGGGATCATAATACCAGATTTCAGGTTATACTACAAAGCTACTGTAATCAAAACAGCCTGGTACTGGCACAAGAACAGGCAGATAGATCAAGGGAACAGAATAGAGAACCCAGAAATTGACCCAAGACAATATGCTGAATTAATATTTGACAAAAGTGGCAAGAACCTACAGTAGAGTAAAGACAGCCTCTTTAATAAATGATGTTGGGAAAATTGGACAGCTACTTGCAAAAAAAAAATGAAGCTAGACTATCAACTTACACCATACATGAGAATAAACTCCAAATGGATCAAAGACTTAAATGTGATTCATGAATCCATAAAAATCCTAAAAGAAACCGTAGGCAACAAAATTTCAGACATCATGCGCAGCAGAATTTTCACTGATACATCACCTAAGGCAACAGAAACAAATGAAAAAACGAACAAACAGGACTACATCAAACTTAAAACTTTCTGCACAGCAAAAGAAACAACCATCAAAACCGAAAGGGATCCCACTATATGGGAGACCATAATCGCCAATGATGCATCAGATAAGGGGCTAATTTCCAAAATATATAGAGGGCTCATACAACTCAACAAAAGGAAGACAAAGAACCCAATTAAAAAATGGGCAGAAGACACTTCTCCAAACAGGACATATAAATGGCCAAGACACATATGAAGAAATGCTCAACATCATTAATCATCAGAGAGATGCAAATTAAAACAATTATGAGGTATGACCTCACAACTGTCAGAATGGCCGCCATTAACAAATCATCAAACAACAAGTGTTGGTGAGGGTGTGGAGAAAATGGGACTCTAGTACACTGCTGGTGGGAATGCAGACTGGTGCAGCCACTGTGGAAAACACTATGGTGTTACCTCAAAAAGTTAAAATTGAACTGCCATTTGACCCAGTGATCCCACTTCTAGGAATATACCCTAAGAAGCCTGAAACACCAATCAGAAAGAATATATGTACAGCTATGTTCATAGCAGCACTATTTACAATAGCTAAGATCTGGAAACAACCCAAGTGTCCATCAGTAGATGAGTGGATTAAAAGGCTGTGGTAAATGTACACATTGGAATACCATGCAGCTGTAAGAAAGAAAGATCTCTTATCCTTTGAGATGGCATGGAAGGACCTGGAGAGTATTATGCGAAATAAGCGAAGCAGAGAAAAACAAATATCACATGATCTCACTTATTTGTAGAATACAATGAACAAACTGCTGAACAAAATTAACCCAGAGACATAGAGGTGGGGTACAGACTGACAAGCCTCAGAGGAGGGAGGGTTGGGGGAGGAAGAGATAAACCACAGAACTTGCATGCATGTATGCATGACCAATGAACATAGACAACAAAGCTGGGGACGGGGTGGGTGGGGGGGTTGTCAATGGGGGGAAAATTAGAAACATCTGTAACAAAAACAAATTAATAAATAAAAAATAAATAAATTTAAAAAATTAGTCTGTTATATTTGGTCAAGCTAATTTGGTGAGTGTGTGATGTTAGCTGGTATTGATTTCAAAGGCCTTGTAAGGCCCGAGGGCCAGACATTTCCCAACTCTGCATGACTTCTAAGAAATTACTACTGAAAGCAGAAAAATAGAGCAACATACAAGAAACATCATGATCAACAATTTAGTCTATTTTCTGACTATAAAACTCTATATGCCCATGTAAATTGTTCCCGTTTTAGATCAGAAGACTTTCCAACAGGCAGAACAAAACCCAGAGCAAAATTCTAGAGGTATATGAAAGACCTGTTGCATTTATTAAGTGTCTTGGATCAGGCTTTCTTCTCAGTTATATAAATGATTAAATTGATGTTGATATTTCTATTCTAATGCTCTCTTTATGGCACATCTTAGTCTGAAAATGCATAATCTTAAGGATAAAAATATGATAGAATAAGATAGAGATTTTAATTTATATCTTAAATGATCTTACTGAAATTTCTTACTTGATTTTGACATTGTCATACTCCCTGAGTGACAAATATCCTATTCACAAATACCTAGGACATAAAAACAGACTGTTACAGAAATATTTTTTAAAATAAACTTTTGGAAAGAATTTTTTTTGGGGTTACTTAGGGTCTGGTTTCATGTGAAAGGCATAAAACAGAGTTTTTAAACATTTTCTAATTTTCAGTTTGCCTTTCAGTATGGCAGGCTTAAGAGACTCATGCACTTATGAGATTTATGAGACTTAGTCTTATGTGACTTAGACATATGTGAGACTAGTGAAGACTTTTGGAGGAAATACATTATAAAGTCTTTAATGTTTTTTCTTTATTTTTAGTCACTTACATCTAATCCTTCTATTAGAAAACTGTTTCTTTTTTTTTCAATCCTCACCCGAGGACATGTTTACACTTATCTTTATAGCGGGAGGAAGAGAGAGAGAGAGAGAAACATCGATGTGGGAGTGACACATCGATTGGCTGCCACCTGCATGACTCCAACTGGAGCCAGGGACTAATCTCAACCAAGATACATGCCCTTGGCTGGAATCGAACCCATGAGTCCTTGGTCCACAGGCTGACACTCTAACTGCTGAACCAAACCAGCCAGGGCTAGAAAACTCTTTCCGACAAGGGGTTAATATCCCACATATATAAAGAATGCATACAACTCAAAAGAAAAAACAACAACAAACTGATTTAAAAGTGGGCACAGAATCCAAATAGACATTTTTCCCCCAAAGAAAACATAACAGATGGCCAACAGGTACACAAAGGGGCTCAACATCACTACTCATCAAGGAAATGTAAATTCAATACACAAAGAGATATCACTTTACATCTGTTAGAATGGCAATTACCAAAAAAGATGAGAAATAACAAGTGTTGTGGAGGACGTGGAGAAAAGAAAACCCTTGTACACCGTAGGTGGGGATGTAAATTGGTGTAGCCACTGTATAAAACAATATGGAGGTTCCTCAAAACATTAAAAGTAGAACTACCACATTAAAAGTAGCAAAACCACTTCTGAAGAAAACAAAACACCAGCTTGAAAAAATATCTGCACACCCTTGTTGTTGCAGCATTATTTACAGTATCCAAGATATATAGACAACCTACATGTCCATCAATGGATAAATGGGTAAGGAAGTGGTGGTACATATATACAATGAGATGTTACTCAGGCATAAAAAAGAGGAAACCTTACTATTTGTCACAACATGGATGGACCTTGAAGGCATTGTACTACGTGCAATTAAGTCACACAGAGAAAAACAAAAACCATGTGATCTCACTTATATGTGGAATCTAAGAAAACAGAAAAATGAAGCTCATAGATACAGAGGACAGATTGGTGGTTGACAGAGGCAGGGGGCTGCGGAGAGCGAAATGGGTAAAGGTAGTTAAAGAAACAAACTTCTGCCCTGGGTGGTTTGGCTCCGCGATTAGAGTGTCGGCCTGCGGACCAGAGGCCTGGGATCAATTCCCGCTAAGGGCATGTACCTCAGTTGCAGTTTGTCCCCAACCTCTCTCACGTGGATGTCTCTCTCTCTCTCTCTTCCTCCCTCTCTCCCTACTGCTCTATCTGAAGATAAGTGCAAAAATGTCCTCAGGGGAGGATAAATATATATATATATATATATGCATACACACACACATATATATACATATATATATATATACGCATATATATACATACACATACACATATATACACACACAAACTTCCAGTTCTAAAATAAATAAGTCCTGGGGATGTGATGTACAGTATGGTGATTAAAATTAATAACACTCTATCATATATTTATTTTTATTTTTTTTCTATCCTCACCCGAGGACATTTTTTTTGTTCAGGTAGAGTGGGAGGGAGAGAGAGGAACAGAGAGAGAGAGAGAGAGAAACATCAACGTGAAAGGAACACATCGAGTGGCTGCCACCCGCACGACCGACCAGGGCCGGGGACAAAGTGCAACCGAGGTACGTGCCCTTAGCAGGAACAGAACCCGGGTCTCTCAGGACTGCAGGCCGACACTCTAACCGCTGAGCCAAACTGGCCAGGGCTCTATCATATATTTAAAAGTTGCTAAGAAAATAGATTTTAAAAGTTTTTATGACAAGAAAAAGAAAAATGTGTAACTATGTGCAGTAATGGATATTAACTAGACTTATTGTAGTTATCATATTCCAAAATATACATATATCGACTCATTATGTTATACACCTAAAACTAATAAAATGTTATATGTCAGTTATATCACAATAAAAAACTCTAATGATTTCTATTTGTTTACCTTGACTTCAAGAAAGTGTAGCTGCCTCGTGTTTTAATGAGACAATCTTACAAAATTTCATTTGAATAAAGAGATCCTTGTTGCCTGGCTGGTGTGGCTCAGTGGTTGAGCATCAACCCATACGCAAAGAGGTCACTGGTTCAATTCCTGGTCAGGGCACATGCCCAGGTTGTGGGCCCAATCCCCAGTGGGGGGCATGCAGGAGGTGGCTAATCGATGTTCTCTCTCATCGATGTCTCTCTCTCTCTCTCTCTCTCTCTCTCCTTTTTCCTTCCTCTCTCTCAAAAATCAACAAAAAAAATTAAAAACAGAGATCATTGTTATATTCATTTAATAATATAATAACCCCTTAACTCTCTGATATTTTGATAACTGATGTTAATTCATTGACATAGACAATTGGGTTAAGTGTTCTCACTCTAATGCAGTCTCTGAAAAAGAACTCACTAGAGAGCTGTCTTTGGATTCAGTAAAATTATTCGGATCTATAGAATCCATCTCCTGGGTTTCTCCAGCTCCTTCAAGCAGCACCATCTGCATTAGATTTTGCTAAGTCTAAATTCTATATGGTGAAAGTTTAGTGCTACTAGATAACTACATAGATAATCTATACTAATTTTCTACACAAGAGTTTAGTGAATATTATTTCTACAATAAAGACTGTGGTTTAGAAATTTCAGGATAATTAAAACCATATTTAACTGTAAATATAAATAGCCTGATGAAATAATGTATATCATGAAGAGGCAGAATGATTATGTCCTAAAGGTAAGAATGCCTGAATTGGAGTCCTATGCCTGCCATGCATAAGCAGATCTTGTAAATTTGGAGATTTCTTTGGGCATTTTTGAGTTTTTTTATCTGCTAAAAATGATAGTTATAATTTGATTTCTTCAAAACAATGTTGTAAAGATCAAATGAGCTGATTATACATCAAAAAGTTTCATAAAGTGTTATACAAAATCAGAAATATAGTAATAAAATGTTTGTAACAAATTCAAAGTAATATTTCATTGTCTTTCTTTCACCCAAACTGGAGAAAACTGGAGAGGTTTAGAATAGAGATATGATATTATATATATATATATATATATATATATATATATATATATATATGTAAAATATCATATGTGTATATATATATGTGTGTGTGTGTGTTTCATAGCTTGCTGGTATAGTACAGGTAGTCTTGGTTGAGGTTATATATAATAGAGATAAGATATTTTATATATATATATAAAATCTCCTTAGTTAATTAATTTATTTTACTGAAACTTTGCTACATAACTCAGATTTCAGATAACTATATTTATTGTCTCATCTGGTTTTAATAAGGCAATATTGTTCATAGGACAGCATGCACACCTACAAAACTGAAAATGCTTACAAAAAGAGAGAAAGGTAATGAGCTAGGGAACTTCAGACATCCCTGAGATTACACATTAAAGAAAGAGATATTTCTGTCCAGGTCTATCTCTGCCACTAGATTTTTAACTCCTTAAAACAAGATGCCATACCTTATTCATACTTGTATCCCCCAGAGCAACTAGCTAAGTTCCTTGTTCATAGAAGGTACTCAGTGAGTATTGAGTTGAACCTCAACCAAGGCTGCCTATACTATACCAGCAAGCTATGAAATACAGTGATAGGAACAAAACAAGACAAATCTCAGTAAGCATATAGTGGCTAATTTATTCATTCTACAAATTCTTAGTGAGCACTGTGTGCGAGGAAGGCTCTGAGGAGATAGCAATGAATCATGTGTGGTAGGATTCTGTTTTTCTTTACAAAAAGATAATGCAGATCTTCCAAGTTTGGCATTAGGAAAATTTATTGATAATCAGGAGATAGTTGGACCACATGGCCCTGCCTTTCCCCCATGGCTTTTCCTAACCATTGGGATCTTTACATTTAAACTGTCTGACATTGAGACAAACATACTGGGGGGGGAGGGGGGGGGGGGTGCAGCTGGAGGAGGTGCAGATCCTCCTTTTGGCACTGCCCTTGCTTCCTGTAATACAGCTAAAATCGTTTAATATTGGGGGATAAATAAAGGTAAATAAACCTAAATAATAGTATGCATCTGGATAATCTGGGTTGAAGTTATGCTTTGTCTCCAAAGCTCATGTGCTAGGGGGGAAAAACAAAACAAAACAAAACAAAGAGTTCTTGTCTATGTCCTTCCTTCCTGGCTCCCCATTTGCTACCATATGGTGGATCATGGGAGTCATCTAGTCATCTTTAATAGTCATTATTCAAGAGTACATTTTCAAACATTCTGACTTGATCTTTGAAGATCAAATCTCATTTTATATGTATCTTGAACCCACCCACTCAGTAAAACTTTCTTATCCGAGGACTAGCCTCTTTCCTTGGCAATTATCAACAGCAAAGACCTAGTCTTTTACACTGTGTAAGCTTCATGTTCTTTGAAGACATACACACATGTAGCAACAGAATAGATGAGAAAGTTAGTCTATACCATGATGGTACTATACTCCCTAGTTTCTTTTCATTCCTCATAAGGGAAATGGGCTCTGTATCTATTACAATAATCGGAATAACATAAGACAAAGTTTGTTAATTGTATCCAGCTATCTCACCAACCTCCATATATATGTCATGGAGGACCCTATATATACACAAGTTCAAAATTTGAATCTTCAACACTTTGACTCAAAGCTCTCTATGAAGGAAATGGGGTTGTGGGGAAAAGAGTAGGAAGAGAAGCTACTCTTTTCAAATGTCTCCTATGTGCTAGTTCTAGCAATACTGTGAATTTATTATGTAAAAGCATTACAATATATCATAGAGGAAGCAAATTACTTCCACTCTAGTAATGGAGAAAAAAAATATTCCAATAGTGAGAAGGTCTTTCATATCTACTAAAATCATATTTTCAGATGACAAGAGTAGGGGTGAAGGCAACCACCCAGTGGTTTAAAAAGTGAATGTCTGGTGAGGAAGAAGAGGTAATAAACATGTAATAGTATACTCCCTGAACATGCTGGTTCAGGTTAAAAATTCTCAAGCTCCTTTAAAAATTGAATTTGCTCAGTTATATTGAGTCATTCATTCAGAAATAGCCTGAGGGCTGGGACATTAATTAGAACCAACTAAGCAGATCCAAACCTAACACAGATCTCCACTTTAAAAAGCAGGGGGAGGAGGGTGTGGGTAACAGCCTCCTGTTTCTAGAAGAGAATTATTTTAGAAAGATCAAAAAGAAAAGGCAACGATGAATGGAAGCAGCATCAGAAGGTAGGAAAAGAATTAAACAGAAAGAGAATAACTACTCTAAGAAATAATGAAAACTTTATCTGTCAATATTGTTCTGGCTAAGCACATGGACTAAACATCAATAAGACCTGGCTTTGGATCATGATTCCCTTGAAGAAAACCATTTGACATCTTTGAGCCTCAGGTTTCTCATCTGTAATGGGGGAAAATAATAATAATAATACTTACATTTGGTTGGTTATTGTAAAGGTTATATAAGAAAATACAATAAAGTGTCATAGGGACATTGAGAGCTCTTAGTAAAGTGATTCCTATTATGATTATTAAGTGATTTAAGGAGACTGTATCCTTAAATTTAGTGAATAGTTAGTAACCCACTGGTGCCATATTAATTCAATGAAATGCTAAGCAACCTTTAAAATGTATTTTACAACAGTAGTTCTTAACTGTTTTCTGCTCATGGATGAGGGGTGCATTTTGAAAGTTTATAGGGAAGGTTTTTAGACATCAGTTATTCAGAGTGGGAAGTGATACTTGAGATTAATGGACAGAAGTTGGGGACACTAGATATATTAGGATGCTCAGGAAAGTTCTCAACATAAAAGAATGCATACCCATGCTTTCTACATGATTTTCAAGTGTCCCTCTACACATTCATATAGTTTTACATACATGAATGTCTAGAATGTCTAGAAAAACCTGTATAAAAATGATCTGAACCTAGAGCTCAACTCCATTTTACTTAAAACACAATTTTTTTCATGGTTTTAATATAAATTTCCTAGGAATGCAGCTATTACATAAAAAAAAGAAAATAATTTTATTTTGCTTGGAATTTTACTAAAAGTAGTTCACCATTTTGGTAAAATTATGTGACTCGTGGCAATGTCACTTCTATGACAAAGCAACACATCTGTAAATAGGTCTGCTTTTGTAGACATGGCATTTGCATTAAAGTTACAAACACCTAACTTCTTCATCCTGTCCTCTAACAAAGTCATGCCTGAGCATTTTCAGATATTATTTCATTATAAATTGTTTTGCTTTTAATGATTCCATATACTATAGTTAAGGCATTATATTGCTTTTTTTTTTTTTTCCTCACCCGAGGACATTTTTCCATTTTTTTGTCCAGGTAGAGTGGGAGGGAGAGAGAGGAACAGAGAGAGAGAGAAACATCGACGTGAAAGGGACACATCGAGTGGCTGCCACCCACACAACAGACCAGGGCCGGGGACAAACTGCAACAGGGTACGCGCCTTTAGCGGGAACCGAACCAGGGTCTCTCCAGACCGCAGGCCAACGCTCTAACCGCTGAGCCAAACCGGCCAGGGCTATATTGCTTTTTAATAAGTGTTTATATACATACAATATGTTATCTATGCATTTCATGTCAGGATAATAAAGAAAGCATTACAAAATATTTGCTATAAAGGGGAGTGTTGGGTCTGATGGGTTTGAAAACCGTGCTCTAGAATTATATATAATGTCATGGAAATATATTAGCAATATAAGGTCAAGTGGAAAAAGTAAATTTCAAGAATTATCTATTAATCTCATTTTTATAAATATAAACAAAAACCTCAAGAACTCACATTCTTTCCCTTATAATATCTTATGGGATTGCAGTAACCCGACTTAATCCTCTTCTTATGTGCTCTATAGTTGTATGGCTTTTTGTTCAAAGAATTTGTGTGTTTTATTTCAGTTGGAGAATTATGGAAGTGTATTGTTTGAATTCCCAGGAATCAGATGAGAAATGAAATATGGATTCTCATCTTGGCTTTATTATTTAAGCCAAGTCACTTTATTTATTTTAATGGTCTATTTCTTTATCCAAAAAACCTGAAGCTTAACACACATTATCATTAACACAAGATTGACAGCTTTCTGGCTCTCTGATTTGAAAGCGAGACTTTGCTGATTATAGGTACAGGCGATGCTTCCCCAAGCATGCTTCATAGAGCACTGACATGATAGGACATTTATGGGTGTTAGGAGAATAGGGTTCTGTGATCAATGTATCTGAGGAAAGACTGGGTTAAGTTAAATATGTTTCTTTAGGTAAGACATTTCAATTTCCTTGTTAAGCTTAAGAATATTGTGAGTTTTCAAGAGAAGTACAGTGGATAGCATTTCCTGAACGTATTTGACCACAGAATCCCCCCTTTTCCTATAACTGAAAACCTCATGGAAATAGCTTTCTGCATGGCAGGTGTTGGGACACACTGATTTAACAGGATATACATTTACTACAGTGTTTTAGAAAAGCTTTTTTTCCCAAAGGACTGAATCCCCAGGCTTAGTTTTCAGACGTTATAACAAGCAATGGGGACAACAGTTCTGTGTAGTGATTCTCTTGAGTTACCTCATGCAGTGGAATCCTAACTTTTAAGTTCAGGTTGACAGAAAGAAGGAATTGAAAGGTTAACAAAAGAACACACATTAACATGTGTAATGAACATGAGTCATTTTAAAACTAAAGAATGAAAGAGAGGATCTCTTCACAACAAAAGGTCGCTCTACTTTTAAAATTCTGTCCCAAAACACCATGTTTGGTTGGTCTAGTCAATTAAAATAGTTAAATCTGAAATCTGTTTTTACTTGTGCCTGCCTGTATTTTTTACAATACAAATTCATTAGTAATGGGCTATTCAGAATAACAACAAAATATATAACCTTCAAGGAAATGACAGTTTCCCTGTGATTTACCAGGCTGTATATTAGGAAGGGTATATGACAAAAGCCAAGTTTGCCAGGTTTTGATTCTACGAGTGAGTGCTGAACCTCCAGTGTCCTGCAAAATGCTTTCACCCCACACCATCCCTATCTCCTTAGAAAAACAGCACAGTATAGGTACAGAAGAAATGTAATATTGCATAGGGAAAATAAATAGGAAGAAATTAGATGATTTAAAATATTAGAAATATTGTGTTTTCTTGATTATTTTGTGGGTTTATGCCACCAATGTAGATGCACTAAATAAAAAATAAGTACAGTATAATTTTAGAAAGAACACAGATAACATTATTTCTGTTGTAGAATAGAGCATAATTTCTTTAACTACTGATTATTTTAAAGGTCAGCTGATAGAAATTCACCAAATTTGTTTTGTGTGGGTGTATCAGCAGTTGGTATTAGTTTTTTTTTTTTTAAGTGAAAATTTGACATTTAAAAAGTTATTTTAGATTATATAAGTCCCACATTTCAAAATGCAAATTATTTAGTGAGTGGAATATCCAGAAAGAATTTTAATATCTAATTTATTTGCCTTGCCATACAGTGTGTATCTGGGCCAGTTTCCTACACAAGATGGTTTTTTTTTTTTTTTAATCCTCACCCGAGGACATTTTTCCATTTTTTGTTCAGATAGAGAGGGAGGGAGAGAGAGGAAGAGAGAGAGAGAGAGAAACATCGACATGAAAGGGACACATCGAGTGTCTGCCACCCGCGCGACCAACCAGGGCTGGGGACAAACTTCAACCGAGGTACATGCCCTTAGTGGGAACCAAACCCAGGTCTCTCTGGACCACAGGCCAACGCTCTAACTGCTGAGCCAAACCGGCCAGGGCCCTACACAAGATGGTATATAAAAACTAATTGTAGTAACAAAATCGGTAAAAGTTAATCTACTATCAAAATAAAAACCAAACAGCCAAATAATGGGTTCCAAAACAAAGTTAAGGCTTAACAATCATATAAAGTCCTTAAGGGCATAAACAATACTAAAGTCTATATTTTACTAAATAGTTGCTAAGTCTTTTTTTTTTTTTAATTATTTTCATTAATTTATTTTTGTTACAAATTTTTCTCCTTTTTCCCCCATAGACACCCTCCTAAGTCTTTACATGCACAAGTCATTGAGCTAGATTTCTGGAGAGAAAACTGTTATCACTCTAATCCAGGGTCCAAATTCAGTATCATTTACTGTGAGTCAACCCAATATTATTGTGTCTTCTAGTGAGAGGCAACATGACATGTAGAATATACCTATGATGTATTCTAGCCAAAAATGTTTAATTTGAATCCAACAAACCTTTGGATATAACATCCGGTTTATAGAAAGCACAGGGGATTGTGGAACAAACCAAATAATAACACAAGGAAGCAATTAAATCAGAGAATGTGACATTCTCTAGAAAAATTGTTCTGGTTTCTTCAGCAAGTCAGGGTCATAAAATGTATAGTGTTAGAAAATGAAGAGAAACTTAGCCTTGTTAACTGGATGCAATATGTGATCCTGAATGGGAAACTGGCTCAGACAAACCAGCTTTAAAGGACATTTTTGTGTCACTAAGGAATTTTTAAAACTATATTCTGCATTAAGTAAAACAAACATTTACTAAAGTAGATAGATGGACATTATTGGCTAATAAAAGCAAGTTACAAAATGGCATATACAGTATGAGTTCATTTAGTTTAACAAATAGAGAGAGAACCAGAAAGATTACACCACTAGGTGTTAAATACAATGGATACATAATGTTTTTATTTTTGCTTGCTTGTAGTTTCTACAGTGTACAGTCATCCCTCGCCACTTCCCACTTCGACTTGTGTGGCTTCACTCTATCGTGTTTTTTTCAAATATATTCATTAAAAAGTTGATCGAGACAGTAAAAATGATACAGCGCGTGCTCAGTTGTCTGAGTCAATTATACACCCTTGTATTACAATTACAATTAAAATTAAAATTACTGTACGTATGGACTGTAGGTTTATGTATTTGAGCACCCCAGGAATCCTTCAATGCCAGGTGCAACCGCAAGAGTCTGGAATGGATTAACCACAATAAACAAGGGACGACTGTAAATTCATAAATAAAGGACTATTAAGAACAACAACAAAAAAATGGCCTTCAAGGAAATGACAGTTTCTCTGTGACTTACCAGGCTGTATATTAGCAAGGGTATATGACAAAATCCAAGTTTTGCCAGGTCTTGATTCTACTAGTGAATGCTGAACCTCCAGTTTCTAGCAAATGCTTCCACTCCTGTCCTCCTATTCCTCCAGCAGTTATACATTTCTGGGAGTCTTTCACAAGAGTAAACTCTTCTCCTTGTCTCCAAAAGACAGAGAAAAACACTTCAGCTTCTCTCCATAGGGTAGGAAGTGTTGGATGTAACTCTTTCTCTCTTGGGCCCCTTACTCACTAGTGCCCCAGGAAGGAAGAGTGGCTAACCAGATGGGCTAGAGTTTAACATTTACTACAGCACAATTTACCCATGGGTAGGTTGTTTGGTCTCAAATGCAACTCTGCATGCACTTTATTTTTTCACCCCAGATGGAGTAGACTGTGTGTGTAGCTTCAATATGTTAGCTGGATGTTCAATATGTTAGCAGAACCTCCCTAGTGCCTCCCACAATAAGGACATGAACTACCATCCTCTCTGTTTGACCTACAGCTGTCTGTCCACCATTCTCTCTCTTGCTGTTCAAGCTCTTCGCAAGTGAGGGGATAAGCCAGCCAACAGCCATCTTCATTTCTGTGGGAAAAAATCCCTCACTTTGACCTCAGTTCATTAGTGTGCCTAATTTAACAGTCTCTTCAGCATAGCATAGGACATATTTTTAGGGTCTATATACTAAATATCCTTTGTTGATAGGGGAAAATCCCATAAAGATGTACTTGGTTTCTGAACGAAACATAAAAATGCTTCAAATAGAAATTTTAGAGTACATGAAATAACAATTTCTCATGAAGTTGCCAAAATTATGTTACAATGCCTGCTTTCAAAATAACATACCAGGTAGTGAAATCTTGATAAAATGTACTATGTCTTTGCACCTCTTTGCCTCTGTAGGCGCTCCTGTTTCTCTATTGAATGTGCTGATATTTTAATTAAAAAGCATATAATAAAAATAAAAACAAAAAGAAATCCAAAGGTTGAACATCTATATTTTTTGCAAATTTGGAATTTCATGGAAATTTCTCATCTAAAAAATCATCCCCAGAGCAACTAATTATAAGTTTACTAACCGATTTACATATTAGTGTGAGGCCTGGGATAATGTTATATAATATTTCTACGATGTCAATCTCTAGTTCATCCTTGCTACACAGAATTTTAGGTTGCCCTGAAAAACAAGAACCAGAAAAACAAAAGCATATCCTTCTTCAGTGCTTGTAGTATGAAAACACAGTGACATTTGGTATTTTTGGTAGAGCAGTGATGTGGGTCAATCCGTGCATTAACATATAATCTTCTCCTATCCACCAAAAGGATTGGTCAGGTAAAAACATTAATTTAGTTGATCAGACAATTATAGATCCTGCATATAAAGGAAGAAAGAAAAAAGTAAGGTAGGTGGATAGGTTGTTTCTGGGGACTGGATTAGGTTGTGCCATCTGAAAACAAGGCATTGTAGCTGATAATAAAGAAATTCATTAGAGAAAGAGAACCAAAAGAGATATACTTCTTTTGACCATTTTTGTGTCTTATTATAATAACATAATTACGAAACTTAGAGTAACATATAACATTTTCAGTTGTTTATTATTTCTCATAATATTTTCACTTGATTACATTCATCTTTAAGTTGTATAGGGTATGTAATATCCTGTTTTTGATAGATCAGGAAGCTGAGAAATGAAAATCCTGGAAAATTGTCAAAGGTAGCTAATTATTTAATGACTGAATTGATCGTAGAAAACATAATTTCTGCCTCCTTATCCAGTACGAACAGATCTGTGTATTTCCACAGTTTTTTAGGCTATGGCGACCTGGAGATTATTTGTAAAGAGATTACTTAAACACATGCTTTGAGTATTTTCTACTTGTGGTCATGTCTTTTCCTCATGTCATTGTATTTTGTTTTTATCATTTTTTTGCTTGATAAAATATTACAGAAGAAAGCACAGTAGCTGCTCTTTGAAGGTAGCTTTGAAAAAATTGTAATATTAATATAAATCGGCATAAACCTGTATACTTTATTTATTAATTTAATTTAGACAAGAAACATTATCTACTATTGTCAGACTTAACATTTAGTATTTCATTTATTTTTCATGCCAACCCTGGAAGTACACATTATACTTATGTTTCAGATGAATGAAGCCGTTTGCCTGGGGTCATGTAGTAGTGGGTAGTAAGTGGCAGAGCCAGAATTTGTATCCAGATGTCTTACTTGAAAAGCCATAGGATTTCTACTACACAAAGTTTGCGTGTCAGAGTCACTTCTCCCAACGTGCTGTGGGTGCTCAGATGGCCAAGAACATATATCTGATGGGGAAGGGGATCAAGCAAGCCTTCATGAAAGAACAAACATTGGAGCTAGTGCTTGAATGTGCTTGTTTTGATCATGTGGGAATGGAAGGTCAAGTGGAAACCAAAAACAATGTGAACAAAGGTACAGAGAGGGAAAGTCAGTACATGTAGGGAACAAGTTTGGATGACACCTAAGGTGAAAGAAAAAGAAATGTGCTAAGTTTAGCAAGCTGTTTGAGGTTACAGAGATCCTAGAACAAAAGGCAGTAAGAGCCTTTACTAACTACCATTGGCCTATAAGAGGTATAACTATAACACACACACTCCTAAAATTTCAGTGGTATCTGGGATAGAACAATAACTCTCTTCTTAAGTGGAGTTTTTTTCCCCACCTTCAATTTATAAAGAGTAAGGGAACTGTTCTACTCAACAACTCAGATTTTAAATATAGATGGTGTCTGAGATATCTACAAAAACTCTACTGACATTCATTAAGATAGAAAAATACAGTAGATAGACAGAGACATTAAATATTGTTTTTCTAAAAACAGACCATGAAAATTTTATTGAAAGTGTCTTGCTTAGCCCTGGCCAGTTTGGCTCAGCGGTTAGAGCGTCGGCCTGTGGTCCGGAGAGACCTGGGTTCGGTTCCCGCTAAGGGCACGTACTTCCGTTGCAGTTTGTCCCCGGCCCTGGTTGGTCGTGCGGGTGGCAGCCACTCAATGTGTCCCTTCACGTCGATGTTTCTCTCTCTCTCTCCCTCTCCCTTCCTCTCTCTCCCTCCCACTCTATCTGTACAAAAAATGGAAAAATATCCTCGGGTGAGGATAAAAAAAAAAAAATAGAGTGTCTTGCTTAAATTTAGATAAACATAATTATAAGTTTGCTTTGCTAGAGTAAAACTTTTTAAAAAATTTATTTTATTGTTGAGAGTATTATAGATATCCTCCACTTTTTCCCCTTTGCCCCCCGCCACCCATCTCCCACCCCTCCCCAGGTCTTCACTATTATCTGTCCATGTATATATTCATATAAACTCTTTGGTTAATCTCTTCCCCCACTTGCTCCCTTCCCTCTGAGATCTGTCAGTCTGTTTTCATGCTTCCAAGCCTCTGGACCTATTTTGTTCATGAGTTAATTTTGTTTACAAGATTTCACATATAAATGAGATCATATGACATTTGTCGTTCTCTGACTGGTTTATTTTGCTTAGCATAATAATCTCCAGGTCCATCCTTACAGTATCAAAGAATAAGAAATCCTTTTTTTTTTTAAATCTTTATTGTTGAATATATTACAGATGTGTCTCATTTTTCCCCCATTGACCCCCTCCTCCCCAATCCAGCCCCCCTCCCACCATTTCCCACACTGTTGTCTCTGTCCATTGGTTATGCATATAAGTTCTTTGGTTTATTTCTTCTCACCCCCCAACCCCATTCCCTTTGAGGTTTGTCAGTCTAGCAATGAATTTGTACTTCTTAATCCCTTCACCTTTTTCACCTATTCCCCCAACCTCCCTCCCATGTGGCAACCAACAAAATGTTCTCTGTATCTATGAGAATGTTTCTGTTCTACCTGTTCATTTTGTTTGTAGATTCCATTGTCGATAGATATGTATTCATTGCCATTTTGTTTGTTCATACATTTTATCTTTTTCTTCAAAAAGACCCTTCATCATTTCATATAATAACGGTTTGGTGGTGATGAACTCCTTTAACTTTTTCTTGTCTGGGAAACTCTTTGTATGGCCACCAATTCTAAATGACAGCTTTGCAGGATAGAGTAATCTTGGTTGTAGGTTCTTGCTTTTCATCACTCTGAATATTTCTTGTCACTCCCTTCTGGCCTGTAAAGTTTCTTTCGAGAAATCAATTAACAGCCTATGGGAACTAACTGCTTTTCTCTTGCTGCTTTTAAGATTCTCTCTTTGTCTAGAACCTTTTGCATTTTGATGATGATGTGTCTTAGTGTGGGCCTCTTGGGGTTCATCTTGTTTGGGACTGTCTGTGCTTCCTGGACTTGTATATCTGTTTCCTTCACCAAGTTAGGAAAGTTTTCTGCCATTATTGTTTCAAACAGGTTTTCAATTTCTTGTTCTCTCTCTTCTCCTTCTGGCACCCCCAAGATGTGAATGTTGGCACGCTTGAAGTTGTCCCAGAGGCTCCTTACACTATCCTCATTTTTTTTGGATTCTTTTTTCTTTTTGCTGTTCTGATTGGGTGTTTTTTGCTTCCTTGTATTCCAAATCAATGGTTTGCTTCTTGGATTTACGTACTCTACTATTGAATCAGTATAAATTATTCTTTATTTCAGTTAATGCCTCCTTCATTTCTGACTGTGCATCCATCATTTCTGACTGGTCCTTTTTTATGCTCTTGAGGCCCTCACTAAGTTCATTGAGCATCCTTATAAGCAGTATTTTGAACTCAGCATCTGTTAGGTTGCTTATCTCCATTTCCCTTAGTTCCTTTCTTTGGGGTTTTGTTCTGTTCTTTCATTTGGGACCTGTTTCTTTATCTTCTCATTTTGGCTGCCTCCCTGTGTTTGTTTCTGTGTATTACTTAACAAGAGGTATGGGGCTATCTGAGACCAGATGCTGCTTGTTTAAAAGAATTGAGGAAAACCTGAAGCAGGATCCAAGACAGGCCAATCCTATGCTTAAGCAACTGGCAACAGCTTGGGTGGGCCTGAAAATTGGGTGGGGCGGGGCCTCAGGGAATCACCAGGGCAGGGCTACCAGTGTGAGCCAGATATGGCGACTGTCTGCCGCCCCAGGGAAGGGCTCACCAAAAGAACAAAGGCCTCTGACAGCACGTTTGTCCCAGAGAAAGCCCCCTCTCCAGCCCTCGCTCCAGTGCCAAATAGTTAGTTATTCCCTGTATGTCTCTGGTGCCCCTCGAGCTGCCTCCCCTCCAAGCTTAGAGAGAATGAGTCCGATAAGTCCGTGCACGGGCCCTTTAAGGAGCTGCCTGTGGCTCCAGCCGTGTCAGCTTTCCTGAGCTTCAGTTCCTGCTGGTTTTTCCAGCCAGAAGTTATGGGGACTTCTCTTCCTGGCACTGGAACCCTGAGTGGGGCACCGGGTGTGGGACGGGGACCCCTCAGTCCTCAAGGAGGACCTTCCCGGTCGAGGTGTCCTCCTGATTTTTATCTGCCACACGTGGGTGTGGGACCAGCCCATCCTCCTCTGCCCTTCCTACCAGTCTGGATGTGGCTGCTGCTTTAATTCCGTAGTTGTAGGACTTCCATTCAGCTTGATTTCAGGCGGTTTTGAATGATGGTTGTTCTGTAGTTTAGTTGTAACTTTGATGTGGTTGTGGGAGGACGCGATATCGCATTTACCTACTCCGCCATCTTGACTGGAAGTCAGAAATCCTTTTTTTTTTACAGCCACATAGTATTCCATTGTGTAAATGTACCACAGCTTTTTTTCCCACTCAACTACTGATGAGCATTTGCTAGGGTTTAACTTTTGTTAGGAAACTCAATACAATGGCTTCACTCTATTTCTTTAAACTCATCAGCCATCCTATGTTGAAGTACTGGATCATATCTATGCTGCAACTATTCTGAGGCTGCCCAATAGTTTGTGGTGGCAGTGTGTTTAACTAAAACACTATTTTCAGCTTCCCTTTCAGCTAGTTGTATCCTGTCATTAAGTATTGGCCAGTGAAATCTAAGCAAGTATTTTTTTGTGTGTGGGCCTTCCAGTTAAGTGCTTAGTGGTAGTGGTCATTTTTCTTCTGTCAGGAAAATGGATGTGATAGCTGGAATCCATTGGCCCTAATATCTCTGTTAACCTCTTTGGTGCATTTGAACAGACTACAAAGAGCACTCATTCTTGCAGATGGATTAAAAAAAGTTCCTCCTCTGGGCAGATGCAATATATTACACTATACAGATCCCACTCACTTCTTGATCTGGTGCCTTTTTCGGTAAACAAACTGCACAACCATATGAGGTGGCCTGACAGCCATATTGGACGATGAGTCAGGAGAGGAAGCCATGTTCTAAAGATAGCTAAGCTAAAGAGAGAGGAGACAGGTCCCTGCTGACCATGAATGTGCCATATCAGCCCTGAATGGACTATTTCCAGGCTTCTTTCGTGTGAGGGAGAAAGAAAAATATTTTGTCACTGTTATTTCTGATTTCTTTTACAAGCAGCTAATTGCTAGTAAAATAAGAACACATGGTATGTTTTGAAAAGTGCCACTATTAATTACTTAATTAAACAAATATTCATTGAGCATTATGTATCAGATACTCTGAGATATGCCAGGGATAAAGATAGAACTTACAATTTAGGATGTGAAAGACAGATGTGTACTTACATAGATAATTATAGTATACTGTGATATGGTTGTTCAGTTTGCATATTGCACAAAGACATGTGGCCAAGAGCTGAGTGGGGGTTGTGCTTTGACAGACTGTATTCACCCAGAGCAGGGCACTTTTCTAGTACATCACCACAAACAGGATGCCCTTTTTTTTAATCCTCACTCGACATTTTTCCATTTTTTGTTCAGATAGAGTGGGAGGGAAAGAGAGGAAGAGAGAAAGAGAGAGAGAGAGAGAGAAACATCGACGTGAAAGGGACACATCGAGCAGCTGCCACCGCACAACCAACCAGGGCTGGGGACCAACTGCAACTGAGGTACGCGCCACTAGCGGGAACCAAACCTGGGTCTGTCTGGAACGCAGGCTGATGCTCCAACCACTGAGCCAAACTGGCCAGGGCTAGGATGCCCTTTTTTAAAGACTATGATTTGCCCTGACCGGTTTGGTTCAGCGGTTAGAGTGTTGGCCCACGGACCAGAGAGACTTGGGTTCGGTTCCTGCCAAGGGCATGTACCTCGGTTGCAGTTTGTCCCCGGCTCTGGTTGGGGTTGTGTGGGCCACAACCAGCCGATGTGTCTCTCTCACTCACATCACTGTTTCTCTCTCTCTCTTCTTCCCTCTCTCCCTTCTGCTCTATCTGAAGATAAATGCTAAATAAATAAATAAATACTATGTTCAACCAATAATAATGATTTATTGTTGTTTAGTTCAGTAATTTCCAAACTTATTTTATAACAGTTAGCCTTCTTTGAAAAAACCCTCATGTGGTAATTATTCATCTGAATGCTTTGGTTTTAGTGGTCTAATTCAAATTAATTTAGATGTAGGAGAATTTACTAGTTAATTTATTTATACTTATTGTAATAAAGGTGGGTACAGTGTGCTAAGGAAATACACAGGAGGCCTTTTAGGGAAGGCTTCACAAAGGAAGTGATGCTTGAGCTAAATCTTGAAGGATGATTTCAAGAGGACAAAATGGGAAAGAGCATACCATGCTGAGGAAAGAGCATGTACAAAGATATCTAAGAGAGCATGTTATGTTTCATAAATGAGGAGTAGAGAGAAAGGCTGATAGTGAAGTGGCTGCAGGTGGTGATGGTAAGAAAGGCAAATTATTAAAGGACATATATGCTTGTGAAATTAGGTTTTAATTTATAAATTATGGAAAATCATTGAACAATTTTAAAGAGTAGAGTAATATGCATAGAATATGTTTTAGGAGGATGTTGGGATTACACTTTGTAGGGATACATTGATAGACAAAATGCAAGAGTTCAGGCAAGAGGTGACAGGCTAACTTAAGACAGCGCTACATTGAAATGGAGAGAATCAATTAATGAAAATAGTAGGTCAAATTGGTAGATTGTGGTGAGGATGGGAGAGAAAAGTTAAAGATGATTCCTACAATTCTACATTGGGTGATCAGTCATATAACTGCATGACCATTAGCATGGTGGTACAATTTTTAATGAGAGAAAGTTACACAAGGTCAGGAATAGATTGTGGAGGAAAGACAATCAGCTCTGTTTTAGATATACTGATATTGAAATTTATGCAGAATGTCTAGGTGGAGATACCCAGGAGGAAATTGACAATATAGACCTGAATGTGTGGCAAGTGCTCTGAATTGGAGGTGTAGATTTGGAAGTTATAAGCATAAAGATAGTACAAGTATACCTTGGAGATACTGCGAATTCAGTTCCAGACAACTTCAATAAAGTGAGTATCGCAATAAAGCAAGTTGTAATCTTTTTGTTGGTGGAGGGTCTTTCCTTCAATTTGTATCTGTGAAGTGCAATAAAATGGAGTACAATCAAGTAAGGTATGCCTATAGTTGAAATTTGTATATCTGACCATTTAAGACTCAAAGAGTGTGTTAGGGATCAATAAGAAAAACAATGACAGGCTCAAAAAGGAAAAGAGATCTACTACGGCCTCCATGCCATCAAATATCTTCCCACTAAGCAGCCAGTGTCTGAAATTGCCATTGTTGTGATTTATTCCTCTAGGTTAAGGTTGTATCTCTAAGTAATTGCCTCTTAAAAATACCTTTGGGAGAAATAAAATAGACCACATGGTAGTTTAATGAAAAGAACTGAGCTAGGTACCCAGAGATCAATTTCTAACACTGACTTAGCCATTCACTGCCTGGATGATGTTCAGCAAGTCACTTTGCCTTAGGTTCCTCATGCGGAAAATGAGGAAGTAAAACCAGGTGACCTTCAATGTTTGGTAGACTGTGATTCAACCAATATTATCTTACTGGAGTTTAGTTCAGTGATTTTCAAACTTATTTAGCAGCAATTAGCCTTCTTTGAAAGAAGTTTCATGCAGATATACAATGTATTAGGATGTTTGGTTGCAGGTGTCTAACTCCAGTTAGTTTAGATGTAGAAGAGAATTTACTGGTTAATTTACACTGTGTGAAAAGGTGCAGCTAGATCCCATGATGACTAGAATCTGAGACTGGTACATCACCAGAACTTGCTCTCCACGCTTCTCACCTCTGCGTGATAGCTTCATTCTACACAAGGCAGTATGTGGCCACTGACCACTCTCAAGACTTCCTTTTTCCTTCCTTCTTGTCTCAGACTACCACGACGATGGAATAGCCCTTTTCCCCTTTCTTCCCTGAAATCATTCTGGGGAAGAACTCCTCTTGCTTTGGCTTGTGTCATACCACCCACCCTGCAGCCAAGAAGTTGAGGGACTCTCTTGAATTGTAGCTGGCACTAAAATCACATGTTTATAGTACAGGCAGAAATAGTTTCCCCAAAGAAAAGGAAACTTGTACACAGAAAAATGAAAGTTACCAGGCAAACAGATGGTCAATATGTAAAACATGAGGTCCCACCTACATGGTCCCCTCTGTGTACCCTAGGTGGCTTCCGAAGCATACCTTTGAAGGCCCCATGAGGATCCTTGGAATATAGCATTAAAATAATCTATTTTACTGATTGGATAGCATGCCAAGTGCCTGCAAGTCCTTGACAAATGGAAGCACTAGATATTTATTCATGATGGTGGTGCATTAACCTAGTAGAAAATTTCTGGAATACAGGGAAGTGCTAGAAAGAGTGGTGCTGATATTGCTGGAGTCGAGGTGGAGATTCTGAATATTCAGGGATTAAGAGACTAGAGACAGAGAGTGTAGAAAGAGTAGGGCACCAAGATGAACTTTGACTACTTTGCCATTTTATCTAGGACAAACATATCATATGGCACACTATTAATAATGGTGAAAAATGTTTAGATAGTGAGATGACCCTTGTGTCACTCAGTCATTCTAGAGAATGGAACAAAGGGGAGGTTGATGGAAAGAGACTGGATGGACCTGGAAAGGCACAGAGGCAATGAGCAAAGCCACTTTTCTTGGACAAATATACCCATAGTAGGTGGTACCTCAAAAAATATTAGAGCCCAGCTGGTGTGGCTCAGTGGATTGAGGCATCCTATGGGCTGAGAGGTCCCAGTTTGATTCCCAGTCAGGGCACATACCCGGGTTTCGGACTCGATCCCCAGTAGTGGGCATGCAGGAGGTAGCCGATCTATGGTTTTTTTTTATTTATTTATTTATTTATTTATTTAATTTTATCCTCACCCAAGGACATTTTTCCTTTTTTTTTTTTCAGATAGAGCGGGAGGGAGAGAGAGGAAGAGAGAGAGAGAGAAACATCGACGTGAAGGGACACATCGAGTGGCTGCCACCCACACGACCAACCAGGGCCGGGGACAAACTGCAACCGAGGTACGTGCCCTTAGCGGGAACCGAACCCGGGTCTCTCTGTACCGCAGGCCGACGCTCCAACCACTGAGCCAAACCGGCCAGGGCTATGGTTCTTTCTTACATTGATGTTTCTATCTCTCTCTTTTCCTCTCTCCCTAAAAAAATAAATAAAAATACATTTAAAAAATATTAGAAATAAAATAATGGGGATATATATATATAGAGAGAGAGAGGAAGAAGAGTAAGATGAGTAAAAAGTGAGAAGATGGGAAGAAGTGTAGTTCAGTAAAAGGTAGAATATCATTTGGAAGCCTTATTGGGAAGTCTGGGATATAAAAATTCAAGATTATTTTGATTAATACTTAATCAAAAGTTGTACTAATAAATTTCACATAAATTAAATTTAATTATTTTACTAATTATGCCTTACTGAGTAATTTAAATGTGACACTTTTCTTGAAAAGTTACGTACTACTATTATAAAAGTGTATATCAAAATCAGTAAAATAAAATTTTATTCAAATCTTGTCAAATAGTAATAACGTTCTTAAATTTTTAAAAATCTTTGCTTTTTGAGCAAGTTTTTCAAAGGAATTTCAGAAGACAGACAAAGGAAGATAATTATAGGGATCTTATATATCCAGCTACCTGTGCTACCAACAGAAAAAACATGGAGAGATCAGATTTACAAAGATCAAATATTAATTCCTAATCTGGAAAAGACACAGGTTGCTAGAATGTGAAGTATTTTTTTTTTTTAATTCAAAGGGAACCAACCAATTCTGTAATAATACAAATAAACATAAGTGTTGTTTCAGAACAAGTTGTACCTATGTGATCGTGCTATTAAACCAATTAAGTCAAAAAGGCCTTCCTTAAGCCAGAAGTCTTCACTTGGATAAACCACTTCTTTAAAAAGATATTTTCATATTATGTCTTTATTTTTAATCTTAATTAAAAATTGCAATATCGGCCCTGGCTGGTTTGGCTCAGCAGTGGAGTGTTGGCCTGTGGACCAATGAGTCATGGGTTCAATTCTGGCTAAGGGCACATATCTCGGTTGTGGTTCCTCCCTGGCACTGGTCAGGGTCCGGAGGGAGGAAATCCGTCGATGTGTCCCTTTCATGTCGATGTTTCTTTCTCTCCCTCCCACTCTATCTGAAGATAAATAGAAAAACATCTTCAGGTGAGGATTAAAAAAATATTAAAAAACAATCGCAATATCTGACAAACATAAAAAATTTCTATGAAATATGAAAAGCAGGTTAAAATTTTGTTGCTAACATTGATCTACTATAAAACTGCTTTTAAGAAATGGCTTAACTAGAAAGCAAACAAACAAAAACACCCCAGAGCAAGTAGAAGGAAGGAAATAGTAAAGATCAGAGCAGAAATAAATGACATAGAGACCAAAAAATAAAAAAATGAAAAAACTCAAAGGATCAATGGAACAAAGAGCTGGTTTTTCGAAATGATAAATAAGATTGATGGACCCTTAGGTAGACTCACCAAGAAACAAAAAGAGAGAACCCAAAAAAACAAAATCAGAAATGAAAGAGTCTAACAACTGGCACTATAGAAATACAGAAGATCCTTAAAAACTATTATGAATAATTATATGGCAACAAATTCGACAATCTAAGCAAAATGGACCAATTTTTGGAAACACAGTCTCCCAAAACTGGACCAGGAAGAGACAGAAAATTTGAACAGACCAATAACAACTAAGGAAATTGAAGAGGTAATCAAGACTCTCCCAGCAAATAAAAGCCCAGGCCCAGATGGCTTCATGGGGAGTTTTACCAAACATTCAAAAAAGAACTAACACCCATTCTCCTCAAACTATTTCAAAAAATTCAAGAAGAAGGAAGACTTCCAATCTCGTTTTATGCGGCCAGCATAATTCTAATTACAAAACCACAAAAAGAGACTACAAAGAAAGAAAACCACAGGCCATTATCCCTGATGAGCATAGATACCAAAATCTTGAACAAAATACTAGCAAATCGGATCCAGCAACACATCAAAAAAATTATTCACCATGACCAAGTGGGATTCATCCCAGGGATGCAAGGCTGGTACAATATTCGCAAATCAATAGATGTGATACACCAAATAAATAAAATGAAGAATAAAAACCACATAATCATATCAATAGATGCCGAAAAAGCCTTCGATAAAATCCAGCATCCATGTCTGATAAAAACGCTCAGCAATGTGGGATTTGAGGGATCATATTTCGACATAATAAAGGCCGTATATGAAAGACCTACAGCCAACATCATACTCAATGGGCAGAAACTAAAAGCATTTCCTTGCCCTGGCCGGTTTGGTTCAGTGGTTAGAGTGTCAGCCTGCGGTCCAGAGAGACCCTGGTTTGGTTCCCGCTAAAGGGCCCGTACTTTGTTGCAGTTTGTCCCCGGCCCTGGTTGGTCATGTGGGTGGCAGCCACTCGATGTGTCCCTTTCACGTTGATGTTTCTCTCTCCTGTTGATGTTTCTCTCTCCTGTTGATGTTTCTCTCTCCTTCTCTCTTCCTCTCTCTCCCTCCCACTCTATCTGAACAAAAAATGGAAAAATGTCCTTGGGTGAGGATAAAAATAAATAAATAAAAGCATTTCCCTTATGAACAGGAACAAGACAGGAATGCCCACTTTCACCACTCTTATTTAACATAGCACTGGTGGAAGTCGTAGCCATGGCAATCAGACATGAACTAAAAATAAGAGGGATCCAAATTGGAAAGGAGAAAGTGAAACTGTCATTATTTGCAGATGACATGATAGTATACATAGAAAACCCTAAACACTCCATCAAAAACCTACTAGACAATAAATGAATTTGGCAAAGTAGCCCAATACAAAATTAACGTCAAGAAATTTGACGGCATTCCTATACACCAATGATGAACTGACAGAAAGAGAAACTGAAAGAATAATCCCATTTATAATCACGGCAAAAAAATTAAGATACCTAGGAATAAACTTAGCCAAAGAAGTAAAGGACCTCTTCCCAAAAAACTACAGGTCATTGAAAAAAGAAATAGAGGAAGATCTAAAAATGTGGAAGCACATACCTTGTTCATGGATTGGAAGAATTAACATCATTAAAATGTCCATACTACCCAAAGCAATCTATAGATTCAGTGCAATCCCCATCAAAATACCAACGACATATTTCACAGAATTAGAACAAATAATTCAAAAGTTTATAGGGAACCCAAAAAGACCCCGAATAGCCATAGCAATTTTGAAAAAGAAGGACAAAGTAGGTGGGATCACAATACCAGATATCAGGTTATACTACAAAGCTACTGTAATCAAGACAGCCTGGTACTGGCACAAGAACAGGCATAAAGACCAGTGGAACAGAACAGAGAACCCAGAAATGGACCCAAAACATTATGCTCAATTAATATTTGACAAAGGTGGCAAGAGCATACAATGGAGTAAAGACAGCCTCTTTAATAAATGGTGTTGGGAAAATTAGACAGCTACATGCAAAAAAATGAAACTAGGCCATCAACTTAAACCATACACACACAAAAAACTCAAAATGGATAAAAGACTTAAATGTGACCCGTAAATCAATAAAAATCCTAGAAGAAAATGTAGGCAACAAAATTTCAGACATCATACACAGCAGAATTTTCACTGAGACATCACCTAAGGCAACAGAAACAAAGGGAAAAATGAACACGTGGGACTACATCAAACTAAAAAGCTCTGCACAGCAAAAGAAACAACCACCAAAATGAAAAGGCAATCCACTGTATGGGAGAACATCATTGCCAATGATACATCAGATAAGGGGTTAATTTCCCAAATATATAGAGTGCTCATACAACTCCACAAAAGGAAGACAAAGAACCGAATTAAAAAATGGGCAGAGGAGCTGAATAGACACCTCTCCAAACAGGACATACAAATGGCCAAGAGACATATGAAACAAAGCTCAACATCACTAATTATCAGAGAGATGCAAATTAAAACAACAATGAGGTATCACCTCACACCTGTCAGAATGGCTGCCATCAACAAATCATAAAACAACAAGTGTTGGCGAGGGTGTGGAGAAAAGGGGACTCTAGTGTACTGCTGGTGGGAATGCAGACTGGTGCAGCCACTATCGTGTTACCTCAAAAAATTAAAAATTGAATTGCCATTTGACCCAGTGATCCCACTTCTAGAAATATATCCTAAGAAGCCTGAAACACCAATCAGAAAGAATATATGTGCCCCCATGTTCATAGCAGCACTATTTACAATAGCTAAGATTTGGAAACAGCCCAAGTGTCCATTAGTAGACGAATGGATAAAAAAGCTGTGCTATATGTACATAATGGAGTACTATGCAGCTGTCAGGAAGAAAGATCTCTTATCCTTTGAGATGACATGGAGGGACCTGGAAAGTATTATCCTAAGTGAAACAAGCCAAGCAAAAAAAGACAAACACCACATGATCTCACTTATTTGTGAATATAATGAGCATAACAGTCTGAGGAATACGGTAGACCCAGAGATGTGGAAGTAGGGTACAGACTGACAACCCTCAGAAGAGAGGGTGGTGGGGGGAGGGAAGAGATAAACCACAGAACTTATGTGCATGTACGCATAACCAATGGACATGGACCATAAAGCCAGGGATGGGGTGGAGGGGATGGGGATGAGGTCGTCAATGGGGTAAAAAAAGAGAAACATCTGTAACAACAACAACAAAAAGAAATGGCTTTAGTGTTACTCTTTTGTTCAATGTCTTTTGAATTTAGTCTTAGGAGAGAGGTTTTGTTTTTACATCAGTAAAGATTTATTTTTTCAGCATTTGTACAGCACCAAAAACTATTTGAAAATTATTTCTCTAATCTCAATCTCATTGCAAATGTGATATAGTTATAATATGTAAAAGGAATGTTTTCCTTTTGTTTTAGTGAGTCAATTCATTTGCTATTTATTGCATAGAAAACATCCCTGAGAGTAGAGATTAATTAAATTTAACATGTATTTGGCCTAGCTGGTGTGGGTCAGTGGCTGTGCATCAACCCATGCACCAAAAGGTCGCCAGTTCAATTCCCAGTCAGGGGACGAGCCCTGGTTAGGGGCCCAATCCCAAGTGGGGGGCATCAATGTTTCTATCTTTCCCTTTCTCTCTCTGGAATCAATAAAGAAGAAAAAATTTTAAATAATAAATAAATTTAACCTGTATTTGATTGGGCTTTTTAAATTATTATTTATTTTATTTTATTTATTTATTTAATCCTCATCTGAGGACATTTTTGCATTTATCTTCATATAGAGAGGGAGGGAGAGAGGGAGGAAGAGAGAAATATCAATGTGAGAGACACACAGGGGTGGATGCCACTGACATGACACCAACCGGGGCTGGGGACAAACTGCAACAGAGGTATGTTCCCTTAGCGGGAACCGAATCCGGTACTCTCCAGTCCACGGGCCGATGCTCTAACCGCTGAGCCAAAAAAACTGGCCAGGGCTGATTGAACTTTTAATAATAAAATCCTCTATTCTTAACTCTGAATGTCACAATTGCAATTCTTCAACGGATGGTGACTCATTTAGTATTTAAAACTTAAAGGTCAACAATTAATATCCCCTATATAAACCTGAGTTTCAGGAACAGCAAACCTCACCATTTGTTATTACTTAACATCCACAAAGGCTCCCCCTTTTTTTCCTCACCACAGTCACTACTGCTGTAAGTGGTAGGTATTGTACTGTTCAAGTGAAAATGCCAGTGCCATCAGCTTTATCCTCCTGGGCATTATTTTGACTATTAATTTTGTGTTACTTTTATACTTTCTCATCTCTGGTTTGTCCTGTGAATTCCCTTTTTATGTGTCTGCTTCCCCTATGAGTTATTTAGGAATAGGGACTACATTTGCTTATCTTTGTATCTCTGAGGCTAAATACAATGTCTGGAACATAATATACCGTCCATAGATGTTTGTTTATTGTATATAAATGGATAGGAATCTATATAGTTTATAGGTACTTGAAGAAACTTCAATCTGTGAGAATATTCCATCGTCTGACTCATATTTTCCAGGTGTTTATTTCCCTCTTTTCTTCAACATTTGGTAGTATTTCTCCTTGGGAAAGAGTGTTTGTGTGCCAAGGAGAAATGCTGTAGCAAGATGCTGTTGAGGCAGGTTTACTATTCTGGGCTCCTGAAGTGACTTGTTTGGCTTTGTTGCTTACAAAGCCAAAGATAATTATTCACTATATGTCAGCCTAGACTCAAGATAGTTGGGAACGGGTGGGACTTCTTTCAGGATTAATGCCATTTCGCCGCCTATTACGTATGGGGGTGGTGTTGCTAGGGAGATAAATGGAAATTTAACCCAGGTGAAAAACAAACCAGCCTGAGGTCTTTCATGCCCTTAAGGGGCTTCTTCAGCTCCTTCACTCACACTTCCTGTAACAAAGATGAAAGTGGTGCAATTGTTCGTCTGCAGTGGCGAACTCTTTTAACAGCTGATCAGGTTTGTCTAAATGATGATTTGCATTTTTACCGCACCATTTTCCCCAGGAGATGAAGATCTTTTGCATTCAATAATAGGGCCTAAGATTAATTGCAACCCTACACAACGTGCTTAGTGTGCTAAATAACACCCCTGTAGGAAAAAAAGAACTCAAACTGAACACTGCTAATATATCCGTGAGCAACACTGGTAAGTACATAAGCCTGGAGCATGCATTGAGAAATAGATTGTGCAAAATTGCAACAGCAGTATTCTGCCTCTAGAGCTGGTATGATTTGCTTTTGGACTGCTGGTGCTAACAGCTGAATGAAGCTGACCCACAAAAACAAAATTAAACTCTAGAAACTTAAAATGTCTAGGTCATATTCATCAAGTAAACATTAATATGTCTAGTTTACATTTTGATGTTTCTATTCCGCAACCAAAGAAACGTGATTCTAACACGAGAAGGGAGCAATCAGAACACAAACAGGACGTGATTATCGCAGTCACTGGTTCTTTTATTTACCTTTCGCTGTGCCACCTACAAATATTACACGTAAAAAACAAAATACAAAAAAACAAAAACCACTGTAGATGTCAGGAAACATTTCCTTCGGTCCCTTCACCTCACCTGGCTTCTCAGCCACCCAGACCGGCGTTCAGCTTTGCTGTCAGCCTCCGGCGAACGCGCAGTCAACAGTGCCGAGTACAAGCACGAACACCGGGTGGGACCATTCGCCAGTCTCTCCCTCCCGCCCCCGCCCCATCACGCATTTGTGGATGTGGGTTTTTGATACCCTACCCGTCTTTCCAGCTCTGCTCGACACTCAAGCCAAGAAAAACTAATAAGAAAACAGCAAGAGCAACGGAGAAAAAGGAAAAGACCCCTGGCCGCCGCGCGCGCACGCGCACAGGACCAACTACGGCGCCCAGGAGGCGGGGCCCAGGCGCGGCAAACGAGCTCCGCCTCCTTCCCCTCACCCCACCCCTCCGCTCAGGGGAGTGACTGACTACCGCCAGCCCCTCCACGTCAATCAACCCTTCTTCTCGCACTCTCTGCACCTTGTTATTAATTTCAATACCGATATCGCCCGGACGCCTCTCCCCCGGCTCCCGGGGGTGTGAACGTGTGTGACCGAGAGCGAAGGCACCGAAAGCTGGCGTTTCTGTGCGGCAGCCTCGGCCCCGGCAGCAGCAAGCGCAGCAGCAACCCCCGCAGCGGCGGCAGCCCCAGCACCAGAAGGCCAAGGCCAAGGCCAGGCTTTGCGCGGCTCTCGCAGTAGTAGCCGCGGCTCCGGCGGCTGCGGGGGCGCAGCTTCCTCCGGCGGGGGCCTTCTCGTCTGCGGCCGCGGGACCTCGCCTGAGCGCCCAGGGTCACCGTCCCCGGAGCCCGGCAGTGCGGCCCTCGTCCCCCTCCCCCCGTCCGTCTCCTCGCTCCCTTCAGCCGCCCTCCTCACCGCCGCCTCTGCCGTTCCTCAGGCGGCCCGGCCCGGCCCGCCCGCCCCGCGTCCCCTCCGGCCGGTGCCTCTCCCCCCCGGCGGGCTGCCTGCATGTCTTTGCTGCCCTCAGCCCCGCCGCCACCGCCGCCACCGCCTCCCCCGCCGCCGCAGCACCAGCACCAGTCTCCCCGCCGCCGCCGCCGCCGCCGCCGCCCGGACCCCGGCGCGCTGAATGCAGGTGAGGAGGGGGCGCAGGCCCTTCGCGACCCCGGGCCCCCGCCTCGCGCGCCCGCGAGCCCGGGCCCGGGCCCTGCCGGCCGCGGCAGCCTCCCTTCGGGGCGGGCGGGAGCGAGGCCCGCCCGTGGGTGTTTGTGTTTGCGTCTGCGGCCGCGGAGGGGAAGCATCCGTGGGGGCCTGGCGCGCGCGCGTGTTTGTGTGTGTGTTTCCTCTGTCGCGGGGAAATGGCTGCTGTTGCTCCTCCCGGGCCAGAGGAAGAGGAGGAGGTGGAGGGTTTCTGTGCCTCCGAGTAGGATCGGGAGTGTTGGGAAGAGCAGCGCGTCCCCGGGGAGATGAGGTGGGAGAAGACTGTGTGTGGGTTGCGAGTCGGGACTTCGGCGGGCGGGGAGGCGGCCCGAGGAGCCGCCGCGAGTGGGTGTGTGTGGGGTGTGGGGCCGACCCGGTCTCTGTCAAAGGTTCCGGGTGTGTGGAGGGGGTGGGGTGGGGGCGGTGGTCTTCGCTCCGGGCCCAGGACTCTGGGGATCCGTGCGTCCGGGACCCTCAAGTGGCGTGTCCCTCCTCCTTTGTGGCCGGGGCCCCGGGGCCTCGCCGGTGAGAGCTGCTCCGGGCGCCGGCGGGCGAGGGTGTGCGCTCACGTACAGCAGCCGGGCCCGGAGGGCTGCGGGTCGGGGCCGCGCCTCTGCTCTCGCGGCCGCGGCAGGAAGCGCGCCGGCCTGCAGCGCGGCCTAACCGCCTCGGCGCCCGCCCGCCGGCCCGCCCGCCTCCCGGGACGCCGGGCTGCGCGGGCCCGGAGCGCCGGCTCGGGCCTGGCAGGTGAGGGGCGGAGGCGGGACGTACTGACTGATGTCGCCTCCGCCGCCTCCGCGGCTCCCGAGGAGCGAAGGCACATTTCCGCGTCGGAACTGCAGGCTCTCCCCGTGGCCGGCGGTGGGACGGGAGGGAAAG
Source organism: Molossus molossus (assembly GCF_014108415.1). NCBI lineage: Eukaryota > Metazoa > Chordata > Mammalia > Chiroptera > Molossidae > Molossus > Molossus molossus. The sequence goes on along the minus strand of NW_023425344.1, from coordinate 57,192,969 downwards.
TGAATCACAGCAGCTGATCTCGGGGATACGCGGGGTCGAGATCCCTCTTTTCATTCTTTTCTCAGGGCTGTGTGAAGGGACTCCGGAGATATGTTCGTTTTTCGCATGCATTTTTATTGAGGATACAATTTTTCCTGGAGGGGCGGGGGCAGAAATGGAAGCTGGCCTCCCCGTCCCGTGGGGCTGGCGGGCTGGATCGATCCTGTGCGTTTGAAATGGTTTTATCCTGCCCCCTGGGGGGAGGCGTGCGCGCGCCGCGGTCTGGGGAAGAGGAAGTTCCTGGAGCTGTCATCCTCAACTCCGCCGGCTCTTCTCTTCGGTGTGGCTCCGTCGAGGCGTTTGTGTCCCGGCAGTTCAGCCGAGCCCTGTGGACACCCTGGAAGCACTGTACTGCTTTTTAGGAGATACCACCTCGTTCCCTCTCGTTGTCTTAATGGTCAGTCAAGATAGTTGTGCACAAACCACTTTCCTAGATCCAGCAGCCTCTATTGTCTATTCAGAGTGTCCTCCTGGAAAGCTATTTTGAGAGTAGTCTAAGTAAAACGCATCTCTAAAGAGAAATCTGCCCATAGGGGTGCAGTGCCTTTCAGCATTAAGTGTAAATGGTATTTGGATAATTATTTGCTTATTTACTTGACTCCACCCTCTTTCCATCAATATCTAGTTAGCCCGACTATGTAAAATCCTCTGGGTAAAATCATGATATAGACTCGACCCTTGCAGACCATGCCCTTATTATGGCCAGAGATCGGTCCTTTCTGAACCTGGTCTCACAAAGAAATGTTCCATGGTGTTCACTGGGAAACTGGGGTAAGAATGTGTGTGTGTGTGTGTGTGTGTGTGTGTGTGTGTGTGTAGGAAGGTGTGTGTGGAGAGTTGTTTTCTGTAACCACTACTGGAAAAACAACACACACAGTTTAGTGGAACAAGTATTTGTTTTACAGACCTCAGAACTCCACCTGTGCCATTTTTCTTAGCTGTTTGATCTCAGGAAAGGCACTTAATGTCTATAAACCTCTGTTTTCTTATCTGCAAGAAGAGAATACATTTATAATGTTGTCTGAGGATAGAAGAAGAAAACATGTTTGACACATAGTAGATGCTTAGTTAAATATTAGTTCCTCCACCTGCAGTCCTGACTGGGCATTGAAAAACGTAAGTACAAATACACATTTAATTACTGAGAGCAATGTTATACAACTAGATTAAAAATCAAGGCAATAGAACATCTCAGAGTCCTTTGCTATACATATGGTATATATAAACAACTTTTAAAAATGTATTTACAATTATTTTCTTTCTAGAAGTAAGACTGTCCCTAAAATACTTGAGTATATTAGTTTATAGAGACTATATAGTCATACTTAATATTTTTTCATATTTTCAAATGGGCCATTTCTCAGTTTCGTTACTCTTTTTCTGAGTTCTTGTTATGTAGCCTTGGGGAAAAAAAATAAGCTATTTGTAAAATACACATGTTCCAATGCAACCAAGCATTAAAAAGATCCAAGAACTAGATTTTACTTTATATAGGCCCACAAAGTATAAGTGCCACAAAAATTGCTATGTAATTCTTTTAGTTTATGTTGACTGAATCTGGTAAACAAAACCTCTTGGAATATATTCCTGAGTGGAAGCAAAAATCCTCTATCAACTTTCAATAATTTTCCATTTTTATTACTCCGTGTGGAGTAGTAAATGTGCTGTCCATTTAATTTTAATTGTATTGTGGAAAAAATAATGACATGGAGTGTAAGGCAAAGTTAACAGAGGTTAAATATGTGATTGAATTCTTTCTTTCTTTCTTTCTTTCTTTCTTTCTTTCTTTCTTTCTTTCTTTTTGGTTTTCTTCTTTTTTTGGTGAAGGCAGAGTGAAGAGAATATGGGAGAAGTTTCATTGGTTTAAGTTTGTAATGTCTTTATTTACTAATACCAAGTTAATCAGTTAGGCTTTTAAAAAAACCTAGTAGCACTAAAATTTCAATAAATTTGTGAAGGGTAGTAGGGACAACTTTATTAGAATGCATAATATCATGGTTTTGTTAAAGTGAGTATATTATGGGTATATTTGCGTTTACAACAAATATAATTATCTACCATATAATTCTATTTATTAGGAAGAGGTCTTAAAAATTATAAATGGTAATTTTTAATATTTTAAAAACAATAAAATATTATTTTGCTGTTAACTAGGTATTTGGTGGTTTTCACTAGATAGTATGAATTATATAGTATTTTCAAACTAGTATTTTCAAACTTTTTTAATTTGGGAGAATTGAGGAAAAATTTATCTGTATATGGAAATAGATGATACTGAACTGATATATTAAGATATGTGGATAGTGAAATTTATTTTTAACTGGAACTGCTTATGGTATCATTGTTTAAACTAAAGGAATTACATCAAAATCAAAGTGGCAAATTGTTTAGATTTTAAAATGTAATGTTACTTAAATGGGCTTTTAAACAGTCCTTCCAAAATATCCCTTATAAATAGCTTTAATTAGAGGGTATTGAAATACTTAAGAATTTGTGCATGTATTACTTTGGGTAATGCTAATTTAGGTAATAAACACACTCCAAAATTTCAGTGGCTTAATACATCTAAGTTTATATTTTACATAACACTATAGTCCAGGTGATCCTAGTTAGCAGGCTTGCAGCTTTCCTTCATGTAGTAATTGAGGGATCCAGACTCCTTATATCTTACTGTTCCACCATACCCTAAGGCCTCCAAACCCTGCTTATTACCTACAGACCATTTCTTAAAAATCCCCAGACTTAAAGTGACAAACATCTGCCCACATTTCATTGGTGAGAATTTGTCACAGAGTCTTATTTGAATGTTAGGGGGATGGGAATGTGGTCTCTGGATAGTGGACAGCTTTGGGCTTCTAATAATGTTATTTTAGATGGTAGCATATATTTATGAAATTATGTCTAAAATGAATTATAATACTTAAAAATTGCTTTTTTCCACCTTCATAATAAAATTGGGGGACAGGGAAGAAAATGGAAGAAATAGAGCCACAGGAGGAGAAGGAGGGAATAGGAGCTTTCTTCTTTGAGTAGTTTGAATGACAAGTGAATTTCAGCTATTTAAATATACAAATAGCTGAGAGAACATTACAATTATATTTAATAATCTTTAGTGGGTTTCTTCTTTACTACCCAGTTATTGATTGCCACTGTGTACTGGGTTTTGGCTGTTTGAGTTGTTTCTCTTTGTGTTTTGAAATCAGTTGACTTTGAATTTTAATTTCTGGAGTGTAGTTTCATGGGAAACACATTTTTGAATTTTTTTTCTGTTGAGAGAGAGCATTATAATGATTGTTACTTTATATTTTAAAGACGTATCATTTAGGTTGACCTTACTATGTTTTATTGTTTGCTGCTGCTGTTTTTGTAATTCTAAAGTCATTGTAATTGTAAGATATATCAATCCTAACCCATAAAGAACAATGAAATCATCAAGTAAACAACAGAGGCTTAATTATTAGCGTGTGTTTGTGTTTCATGATGAAAATTCTACAACTTTCTTTTACTGGACTGACATTGAACCTCTAATACATTAAATGCATTTTTATTTCTGCACAAATTCCTTTTTAATTGAATCACAACTTGTTCTTTTACTGCCTGGGATACTTATACAGTGAAACCTCAGCTTTGTAGTACACCTATAGTTTGGTTAGGGATCTGGGGAATATATTAAATATATATGTATTTCATCTGTATATATCCCCAAAGAAAAAGTTTTGAGTAGTCTGGTTAACTTCTCCATGGTAAATATTTCTAATATTTTGTATTTTGAGAATTAAAAACCTTATTTGAGGGCCCATTCTACACTATTAGTATATTCAATTCTAAAGAGAAGTATGAAGGAAGCAGAAGAAACCCCTGTGAAGCTTACACCTTGTGAGTAAGGGAGATAAAACAACTTAGTTATTTCACAACAAAAGAACAAGTACAAGTCACTATAGTATAAGCTGTTTACAGATATTCTAAGAGGGAGTAATAAAATGGAATGATGGATAGGTCAGGGACTACTTAAGAAAGTTTTTTTGGTAAGAGCTTTTTTGAGATATAATTCACTTACCACAGAAGTGCATTTAAAATATGTAACTCAGTAGTGTTTAAGATACTCATATTTGTGCAGCCATCACCACAACTTAGAACATTTTTTAATCACCTGAAATATAAATCCTGTATTCTTTAAGAGTTACCCCTCATTCTCCAAAACCCTTATTTCTGAGCAATCAATGATTTATTTTCTGACTGTATATTTACCTCTTCTGGACATTTCATACAAATGGAATCTTAATGTAATATGTAGTCTTTTATCACAGGCTTCTTTTACTGATTCTTTTTTCAAGGTTCGTTTGTTTAATGTAGTTCATTCTTTATATGCCTATATAATATGCCATTGTATGGATATACCACATTTTATCAGCTGATGGACATTTGAGTTGTTTCTACTTTTTGAACATTCATGTGTAAGTTTCTGAGTGTATAATTTTCAGTTCTCTTGGGGATATGCTGGATCATCTGGTGCCTTGATGTTTAAACTCTTGACAAACTTCCAGACTGTTTTCCAAAGCAGTCTCACCATTTCACAACTCCACCAAACTGTATAAGGGCTCCAGTTTCTCTACATCCTTGCCAACATTTGTTATCTGTCTTTTTGATCATAGCTCTCCTAGTGGGTCTTAAGTAGTATCTCATTGTGATTTGATTTGCATTTCCCTAATGATTCAGAGTGTCTTTTCATTTCCTTATTAGCCATTTGTGTATCTTTTTTTTGAGAGATGTGTATTCAGATCTTTTGACTATTTTAAAATTGTTTTTTTAACTTTTTATGATTGAGTTGTAAGAGTCCTTTGTATATTAATAGATGCAAGTCTTTTTGTTTTTGTTTTTGGTACATGCCCCTAGCGGGAACCAAACCCCAGACTCGCTGGTCTGTAGGCCGAAGCTCCAACCGCTGAGACAAACTGGCCAGGGCTAGATACAAGTCTCTTATCACATATATGGTTGGCAAATATTTCCCTCAATTCAGTGAGTTGTCTTTTTGACTTTTCCTAATAGTGTCCTTTAAGAACAAAAGTTTTTAATTTTAATGAAGTCTAATTTATTCTTTTGGCTTTTGGTGTCATATTTAAGAAACCCTTTACTAATGATTTACCCTTCTGTTTTGTTCTAAGTGTTTTATAGTTTTAGCTCTTAAATTTAGATCTTGAATCTATAAATTGATTTCTATATGTGATCTGATGTAGAGAGTCTAACATTATCCCTTTGCATGTGGATATTCATTTGTCCCAGTACCATTTGTTGAAAAGACTGTTCTTTCCCTATAGCATTGTCTTGTCACTCTTGTTGAAAATCAATTAACCATAAATGTGAGCGTTTATTTCTGGACTTTCAATTTTATTTCATTGAACGGTATGATTTTACTTATGCCAGCACTGTCTTGACTACTGTAGTTTTGTACTTGAGAAGTGTGAGTCCTCTAACATTGTTTTTTTTCGAGATTCCATATGAATTTTAGAATTAGTTTGTCAATTCTGCAAAGAAGCCAGCTGGGATTTTGATAGGAATTATGCTAACCTGTAGATCAATTTGAGGGGCATTGCCATCTTAGCATTACATCTTCCTATTCACGAATATGGGATCTTTACATTTATTTTTACCTTTATTTCAACAATATTTTATAGTTTTCAGAGTACGTTTTACAATTCTTTTGTTGCATTTATTTTTAAATATTTTTATTGTTTTGATGCTATTATAAATATAATTTTATTTTTGGCTTCTTAATTTTATTTTTGAGTTCATTGCAAATGTATAAAAATACAATTGATTTTTGTGTATTGATTTTGTATTTTGCAGGCTTGTTGAACTTGTTCATTAGTTCTAGTGGATTCTGTATGATTTGCTGTATAACAAGGATCATGCCACCTGTAAATAAATATAGTTTTACTTTTCCAATCTGGATGCATTTTATTTAATATTCTTGCGTAATTGCCCTGGCTAAAACCTCTAGTACATTGTTGGAAGAAGTGTCCAGAGCAGATAATCTTTGTCTTGTGTTCCTGACCTTGGGGGTGGGGTGGGGAGGAGTCTTCAGTATTCAACTGTTTAAGTATGTTAGCTGTGGAGTTTCATAGATGCCTCTTACCATGTTGAGGAAGTTCCCTTCTATTTTTGGTTTGTTGAGTGTTTTATCATGAAGGGGTGTTAGAGTTGAGTTTCGATGAAAGTATGAAATATAGATTAGAAAAGTGAAGATGCTATGTTCAGTAATGAGTAGCAATAATAATACTTAATTTGTTTGGAAAAGAGGAACTGGCTCTCCCACCTCCATCTCTTTTACCCTTTCTTGGTTCTTCCTTCCCTCCTTCCTTCTTTAATGCTTTTTAATTGTTTTCTCATTGATCTATACACAGATATGGATGGCTCTTAATCCTATACTGAAGATTTTCTGAATACTTAAGATTTCTTGATCAGTGGAAGAGATTGCTTATTTTGAAAAACCTTAAAAAAAACAACAACTCTGTGTAGAATTTTGTTCTGATTAGTTTGATAGCTAGGTTGGAAGGGGGAACTCACGAACCAGAGAGAATACTAAATTAAAAAAATGAAGTGCTAATTTAAAAGAAGGGAACACATCTTTGTAATATTGAGGGTATGGTTAATGAAGAATTCCATGTTTTACTTTGAACCTGCCTGAATTCTGACTTTTTCCCCCAGTCATTTTAGCATCAATGTTTTTGTTTTCTGAAAAATTTAACAGCTTTCTTCTTAGGAAATTTAGCTTGTACAAGGTAAGGTTTTGTTTCATTAGATGTGGCTATTACCCTTTGTTTAATTTTTGAAACTTTGTGTTTCCATGTAGCTACATTCTGATTAGATATATACTTTTAAAAAATTTTATTTCTTTCACATTATAAGTCTCAGAAGTTAAATAACTTTGGGTTTAGTTATGAATCTTCCTAGTAAGGCAGAGTTGGAAAGAGGTAATAGAATTTTGTTTTGTATTCTCTTGTGTAGTAGGATTTTTACTTTTCATTAGTTTTTTATTTTTTGGTCATTTTAAAAGTCTCATTGCAGATAAAAATTTCTCCCCCCCCCCCCCCCCAAGAAATAAGTAGTTTGCTTTGCTGTGTGAGAGACTCATTCATATTGAATAGACACCTGGTAATTTTAAATTTTTATTTATTTACAATAGAAATCGGTGACACAAAAAAGAAGTCATAACATTTTACCTTTTTTATATTCATCTTTTGCAGAGAGAACCTCTCTCTCTGTAATGTTACAGTTTAGAATCTTATTTTTCTCTTCCCAGAATACTGAAATTTCCTAAATGAGTAACACAGATCAGAGTTATATAATATCAGCTACAAATACTGCTAAGAGTGTAGGACTAAACTTAGTGTATACCAACTTTAATGTCTATACAAAGACTTTGTTGGGATCTTTACATATATATTCATTGCTGTCTAATTTTAATATTTACATTTAAACAAAACAAAACCAAAAAACTGACAGGATATGTTCTGTTGTAGGATCATATTTAGTGCAATCTTCAGCATCTATATGTAAATTTATGAAATAATATATTGTGAATTATGTAGAATGATAACCTTGAAACATTATAAGAATTTTAATTACCAAAAGCATATCTATCATATTAATATTTATTTATTAAGTGTTTATTAACTATAAGCTATTCAGAATTCTGGGGACTAAAAAGAAGTTTAGAATATGGTCTTCTCTACTAACATTTATTGGACTACTGAGTACTAAGGACTGTGAAAAGCCATGGCCTTTGCTTTAACTATGTAATGTAAATTCACCTTCCAAGAAAAGGAAAAGACTTAAGAAGTGAGAGAGAGTATGATATCTATGAAGAACTAAAAATTACAGTTATGGTTAGAGTGTAGTGATCAAAGGAAGAGTGGTGTGAGATGTGGCTGCAGAGGAAGCAAAGTAGAGTTGACCAGCTACACCTACAAGTCATGTAAATGCCTTTGTGTGGGTGTCTGTAGTCACAGGTATTTCCTTTTGTGTTCAGTAAGAGTTATTGATAACAAAATCTATGAATACTGCTGAGGGTTGGGTTCTAAGCCCCCAAGACCCACCATTGTGGAGTCTCCTCTAACTCAGTGGGTACAGTCTTATGGACCTACTAATGTCTGGGTCCAAAAAGAGATAGCTGGAAGACTTCATCTACCTATATCATTCATGAGTGCATCTTTATGTGATAAGGAAATTCTATATATTTTTGAAAAATTAACTTCTCATTGTAGAGGAATTTTAGACTTAAAAACAGTTGAAAATACAAAGTAAGAGTTTCCACATACCTCCCACACAATTTACCCTTTTGTTTAAAATCTTACCTTAGTATGGTGCATTTGTCAACATTGATACATAATTTAAAAAATAAATTTTTCTTTGTGAAAATTATGTAATTTAGACAGTATGATTCTCATTCTGTATCTGAATAAGAACGTGAGCTTTGGATACTCTCTAGCTCTTGGGAAACTCATATAACTTCTCTATGCCTCAGTGTCTTCATTTGTAATAGAGATAATAGTCCTTATCTTACAGGATTGTTATGAGGATTAAATGAAACAATACCTATAAAGTGCTTAGAACAGTATGTGGAACATTGTAGTAAAAAATTAAACTAAAACACTCTATATATGTTAGCTATTACTGTTTCATTGTATTAAGAGATATACAAGTTAAATAGACAATTCTTAAATGTTGGTAAAGCAAATATTTAAAACAGGATGTTTGACTCCAAAATACTCTTACACTACTTACACTTAGAGGGTATTTAACCCTGGGCAAATAGGAAACAAGTGAAGGCAGAATATGATAAGCAACAAAGAACATTAAATGCTGTAACATACAGAGTACATATGGATTTGTAAACTTACAGGGATGAGTAAAGAGGAGGTGTAGAAGTTGATCTCACCTTGATTGTTAGAAGCAAAAAAAGGATCAGTTAGTGGATTATTGCAATTTTCTCCTTGCTTAGAACCCAGAATCCATTATTGCTCCTTTTAACTTCTTTTCCTTTGTGTGCATTGTCACCAGAGAATCCGTAAAAGTAATTGGACATTACTTAAATTCCCTATGTAAAACCCTTTAATGATAAGTTACTATTTTTTAGTTGCCTAAAGGCCGGAATTGGTAAGTTGTTTTTTTTATATATAAATATTTTGACTTTTTGATTACATAAGATCTCTGTCCTATAATCTCCTTTATGTTTTTCTTGCAGTTTTTTTCTTTCTTATTTATAGTATTTTTTTTTAAAATTGATTTTAGAAAGAGAGCGAGAAAAACATTGATTTGCTGTTCTACTCATTTATGCATTCATTGGTTGATTCTTGTATGTGCCCTGACCAGGAATCCAACCCCCAACCTTGGCATAAAGGGTCGACTTTCTAACCAATGGAGCTATCCAGCCAGGGTCTTTGTTTTTTTGTTTGTTTTTTAATTTTTCTTTTAATGACCTGTTAAGGATGTAAAACCATTAATTGCTGGCAAACCAATCTGTAGTTTGCTGACCTCTGTGCTAGGAGATTTACATGAATTAACTTATTAGAATTTTGGCAATATTGTTATTAATTCCTATTTTATAGTTGAGGAAATTGAAGCTTACAGAGGCAGATTTGTTGAAAGTCATATAGCAAGTAAATGTCAGATCTTGAATTCAGATTTAGGATATTGGAATTCCTAAGCTTGTGTACTTTCCAAGATATCCCACTGCTGCTTTTAGAATAAAATGGAGATTTCATAGCATTATAAGTAAAACTCCTCATGATCATGTCCTTGTGTACCTCTCCAGTTTTATCATTTATTACTCCTCTCTCTTGAACATATTCCCTAGTATAGCCACACTGAGTGACTTATAGTCTGGTCTGTGCTTTATATGTGCCTACAATTCCTGATATTTTATGACCTCGCTGACTTTAATAATTCACCGGTGGTGCTCCTTACTCCAGGAAACCTTGCTGACACTTCCAGTGTTTGCTTTATGCTCCTTCTTTGTACTCCCCTAGCATCCTGTACATTCCTCTTTCATAACGTTTACCACATTGTCTTGTGTTTACCTGATTTATATCTCCACTTTTCCATTAGACTTCCAGTTTTTAAGGGCAGAGATACCTCACCTTTATAACTCAAGTGTTTTGATACATAGTAGGGGTTAAGCCCCTACTATGTATCAAAACACTTGAGTTATAAAGGTGTTTTGATACATAGTAGGGGCTTAACCCCTACTATGTACTAAGTGTTTGGTATGTATTATGGGCGAAATAACTGTTTATTAAATGAATGAATGATCAATGGCATTGCAAGCAGTAGAAACTACATTAACAATGTGTAGTAGCAGAAAGGCAACAGTCTAGGTTCAAGGATCAGAGGGAAATTGAGTGAATTTCTGGTTAACTTCCAGAGCTTCAGTGGGAACAAGGCTGACCAGCAACATTGAAACATGATTAATATGGAGGGGTTTGAATGCCTGGGTAAGGAATTAAAATTTCTTACTAGGTTCAGCTAGGTTCAACTCTAGAGCAATGTTTTTTTACATCTATAAATTGAAGTTCTCTTAATACCTGAGTTTTATGTTATAATATTGTTTTAGATGATATTTTGTAGGGCTTACCTATATGATAGTTTTAATAGTTACTGCAAACATGTCTCTGCAATCTCATAATTATCAATATTACATTTGAAGACATTGGCAACATTGAGTGATTTGAGCGTGTTGGTAGTTTGAAAACAATTATTTAAGAGGAATCTGGTTGAGGTATGCAGAATGAGTTGAGGAGACCAGAATGGAAGGAGGGAGGTTCTTTTTTTTTTTTTTTAAAGAGGTAAATTAAAACATGAAGTGATAAGGCAAGATATAGATTTGTGTCAATTGGGATAGAAAAGAAAGCTTTTAACTGACATTGCTGATTGTGAAGGAAGAAGTCAGAGATGATTGAGAAATCAGAAGGAGACAATTTGGGAAAGAAAATTAGAAATTTTGTATTAGATACATTGATTAAAATTGGAATGATTTCTATTTTTTGCTTGAATTCAGCCCCTAATTACTTATTGCCTGAATAATTAGAATATCCTCATGATTTGGTTTACCTTCCTGCCTTTAAAGAATGGGCAGATGTGGATGTATGGATTGTCTGGCAGTCTGGAGAAGGCTGTAGAGCCTTTTTATTTTTATTTTTAAAATCATTTATTTATTTATTTTTTGGTACGTGCCCCTAGCAGGAACCGAACCTGGGACTCTCTGGTCCGCAGGCCGACACTCCAACTGCTGAGCCAAACCGGCCAGGGCTAGAGCCTTTTCAGAATAATAAATTTAAGTTAATGAAGGAAAACAGATGTTACATTGAAATACTAGAATATATAAAAACAAGTTTGTGATATATTAATATATGTGACTCTTTATCAATGTATTTAAATAACAAGATCTAGGAGTGAATCTAATAACTACCATGATTTTGAAGTAGTGATGCATGTAGATAATATATAGTGAGATATATATCTATATGAAGTAGTGATATAGATAGATATTTTGAGATATCTATAACAGCTATAATGTAATATGAAGATATTTGTGTTAGTGACAAAAATCACAGTTACTGTTAATATTATGGTAGGTTGTCTAGGTCTATTTTAAAGAAGGACTAAATTTTAATTAGAGGTTAGTGAAAATAGTTATGTAATTTTTTCTGTACAAATTTATAGATTTTTCTGAGGTTTATGGACCCCAGGTTAAAAACTCTGCTTGTATTGTCTCCTGGTTTCAGTCTATTCTGTATATATTTTTTTTATAGTACTCTACTTTTCTTTGCAGATGGTAATTTTTTCGTTTGTTTTTGGAAATAATATGTGTTCTCTGTAAGAAAAATAAAATGATACTGAAGAGCGTAATTTCTGGTTGTTATCAAGACTAGTAGTAGTATAATATATATAGTACCATTATCTGTTTCTGGGCAATATGTACTTATTTAACTACATAAACATACATAAATAGAATCATACTGTTTGCTGTTTTTAAACTTGCTTTAAAAAAAATCTTCGCTTGAGGATGTTTATAGAGAGGGAGGGAGGGAGGGAGAGAGAAAGAAGAGACAAGAGAGAAACATTGATGTGAGAGAGAAACATCGATCAGTTGCCTCCTATTCATGCCCTTACCTGGGATTGAACCCACAACCTAGGTATGTGCCCTGACCAGGAACCTAACCCTAGCCTTTCGGTGTACGGAATAATGCTTCAACCAACTGAGCCACCTGTCTAGGGCTAAACTTGATTTTTTAAAGTATGTTTTAATTGATTTTTTTAGAGAGAGAGAGAAACATCCATGTTAGAGAGAGATACCTATCAGCTTCCTCTTGCACGCCTTAACACAAAATTCATCTTTTGAAAGTATTTTCTGTATTGTAAACACCATGAGTATCCAATTACAGAATATTTCCTCACCCTCAAAAGATACTTCATACCTATTAGCAGTTCCCGTTGGCATCTGTTGGCAGCCATCATTTTACTTTCTGTTACTGTGGATTTTCTTATTCTAGGCATTCATATAAATGGAATCATACAATATGTGACCTTTTGTATCTGGCTTCTTTCACTTAACCACAGTGTTTTGAAGATTATTTCATGTTGAAGCTTGTAACACTACTTCATTCCTTTTTGTGGTTGAATAATATGCCATTGTGTGAATATGCCATATTTTATTCACTTGCTCACCAGCTGATGGATATTTGGCTTGTTTTATTTTTTGGCTATTATAAATAATTTTGCTGTGAACATTCATGTATAAGTTTTTGTGTAAACATATGTTTTCACTTCTCTGGGGTATATAACTAGGATTAGAATTACTAAATTATATGGTAATTCTTATTTAACTTTGAAAAATTGACAAACTTTTCCATAGTAGCTGCATCACTTTGCATCTTCACACAATATGCTTTTTAATGGCTGAATTGTCATCCATTTTATTGATGTGCTATAATTCAGTGCTTTATTGATTAACAGTTGATTTCCTTGGTTTCAGCATTTGTCAACACTAATGAAGTTGAAAAGTATATACACCGTTGTACACAATTTTAAAGGATAAACTTCTAGAAGTAGACTTGCTGGGTTAAAAATATTGCACATTAAACATTTTTTTAGCCCTGGCCAGTTTGACTCAGTGGTTTAGCATCGGCCTGCAGACCAGAGAGTCCTGGGTTCGGTTCCTGCTAGGGGCACATACCACACACACACACACACAAAACAAACAAAAAACCCCACATTTTTTAAAACTTCTTTTCTGAAGATATGTGTCTATTGATTTTAGAGAGAGAGGAAGGGAGAGGGAAAAAGAGAAAGAGAGAGAAACATCGATCCTGTACATACTCTGAACAGGGATCAAACCCGAAACCTGGGTATGTGTCCTAACTTGGAATCATACCTACAACCTTTCGGTGTATTGGACAACACTCCAACCAACTGAGCCACACTAGCCAGGGTTGCACATTTAAAATTTTGATACATCCTGTCATGTTGCCCTTTCGAAATACTGTGTAAAATTATATCCCCACCAGTTGTGTAATGGATGCTTTTTCCCCGAAACTCTTATTTTATTAATCTTTGCCATTCTGATTTTATTATCAGAATATATAAATATAAATATAAATATATAAATTTGTAATTTGATTAATAGTGAGGTTATATTTTTTTCACTTTTTTTTTTTTGTCACTATTCTTTTGTGATTTGCCTCATCATGCCCTTTACCCAAAATTTTTCTCTGTACCGCAGGCCAACTCTCTAACCGCTGAGCCAAACTGGCCAGGGCTACCCAAAATTTTTCTATTGGAGTGTTTACATTTTCCTTTTTATTGATTTGTAAGAGCTGTTTATATTTTAGAAACATTACCTATTGTCTATTGTAAATATTAGAGATGTTTTGCTTCAGTTTCTTCTTTATCTTTAGGCTTTCTGACTTTATCCTTACGGACATTAAAAAACTTTTTAGCCCTGGCCGGTTTGGCTCAGCGGTTAGAGCATCAGCCTGTGGTCTGGAGAGACCCGGGTTCAGTTTCCGCTAAGGGCATGTGCCTCAGTTGCAGTTTGTCCCCGGCCCTGGTTGGTTGTGCGGGTGGCAACCACTCGATGTGTCCCTTTCACATTGATGTTTCTCTCTCTCTGTTCTTCTCTCTCCCTCCCACTCTACCTGAACAAAAAAATGGAAAAATGTCCTCAGGTGAGGATGATAAAAAAAAACACTTTTTAATATTATTTAGTCTGTTATTCCTTTTCTTTAGGTCTTTACCTTGCTTAGAAAAGTTTTCTGCACTTCATCATTATGAGATGATTATTCTGCATTATCTTCTAGCAATGTCTAAAATTAAACATGTCATGGTTTAGTAGAAGAAGCTTCAGTTTTTAGTTGGACTTACCCATGTTAAAATTCCATTCCAGTCACTTACTGGCTATGAGATGTTGGATGTTTCATAACTTCTCTGTATTTGAACTTTCTCATCAGTAAAATGGCAATTACTAATAGGTAGTTTATAATTTTAGAGAAATTAAATGTGATACTGCATGCAAATCATCTAGCACTTTACCTGGTTTCTTCTCTTCCAGTCATAAACTCTCTCTTCCTTCAGCTGACTTAAATCTGATTAAGAAGATAACAGAGGGGAAAGTTTCAAGGAATAGAGGGTGATACTAGTTTTCAGAACCAGAGAAGCAATCCAGGATGAATACTGACTGAAAAAGGGTTTGAAAATCAATTTAGTAACTTGAAGTCATTTATTTTTAATGAGAACATTTTTTATTAGAGTGATAAAAGGAAGCATATTTTAATAGGATAAGGACTAAATAAAGCCATATATATAGGAAGGATAATATGTGCATATATAACATGTATCCATCATTATAGTATATTTGAGAAATAGTTGTAATTCTTTTTCTTTTTCTCTCATTGTTAGAATGTTAGTAAGAGGATAGGGATAGCAAAAGTAACACACATATAGTATATTTATATTTTGTGTATAAATTGTACACAGACTTAGGTCATTTTTACTATTATTAGTAATAAATTACAGTACTTATAGCACATTTTACAGTTCATCATGAACCTAGTCAAGAACTGCTCCAATTGAATTTTATTCTTCCCAGTAGCTCTTTATGGAATTTACACACATTTTTAAAAAATACAATTATTTGTAAGCAGTGTTACATATCCTTTGTGGAAAATAACTTTAAATACATTTTAGAAAGATGGGAAATACATAAATGTTTACAATATAGTCTTTGTTTACATTTTTCTCATCTTTCATATACTGTAAAGTTTTTAGGTCAGGGAATATAGTTCCAAAAATGAAAAATAATGGATTTTTGATAAATGCTTATAAATAATTACATTTTCTTTTTCTAAAATAACCTCAAAATTAAGTTTTTAAAAATTGTTAATTACAAATATTTATTTAGCTCTTAAATGAAGAAATACTAAACATAGATTATGTGCAACTTGGTTTTAGGAAATCATGTCAAATTCTATTCCTTGATTCTGGTTATAGTCCTAGTATGTTGTAAATATACTGTCCTCATTTTGTCAGCCTCAAAACAAGAAGGAAATTCTGTATTGGTTAGCTAAGGAGGAAGGTAATGAGTTTAAGTAACAAAAAAGGACATTTGTTCCTCTGTGACCTTTGATGAGTTAGTCAAGTTGGCATTTTGACTGCAGGATTGAAATTCACAAGAGTTTTATATTTAGTTTGCTTTGTTGCTTTTGCAGAGTATCTACCTGCCAGGAAAAAATAGGAATCCAAGTTAAAGCCTCTGCTACCTTTGTGGGAAATGATGAACAATACTCTTCCTTCTGCTGACAAAATCTGGGTATCTGTATTTTACAATGGTTCGTTTTTGCTTTCACATGGAGCCAAAGTATCCTTTTCCTGGAACCAAGCTTGATTCAAAGCCTTTGTAAGTTCTCTTATTCTTTATCCTTGTAAGCAACTATTTTAGGAACTATTTTAAAGCTGACACCCCTTCCCTTCAAACCTTTTCTGCTCAGTACAAAGCACCACCTTCTTGGCAGTCATTTGTATGAGTAGTGTGGGTACTCTCAGGCATTTATTCATGCCAAAAATTTAAGGATTATCTCTGTTGTTTAATGCTATCTGCTTCGGATCAATGTGAGTTAGCACTGGCCCTACCTTTTAAATTCTTTCATAATTAAGTTGCTGGCACCTTAGAACCTTTTCCTGGATGGTGGTTTTCTTTGTGCCTTATCAAGTTTTACCCCAGAGAGGGATTGGTTACTAAGGGTTTTTTTTGTTTTACGCCACTGTTTTTAACAGAGCCTTACAGATTTAGATATGGCTTTTCCAAATTCTAAACCTTGGTTCTCAGATAAAGAAAAACTAGTTTTAACACCTTTTTGTGTATATTTTGCTGTGTATATCTAACACTGAAGCATTGTATTATTTGGTTCAGGTCAAAAATATGGGACAGCCCTGGCCGGTTTGGCTCAGCAGTTGGAGTGTCGGCCTGTGGACCAGAGAGTCCTAGGGGCATGTACCAAATATATATATATATATATATATATATATATATATAAAAGCTATGGTTACTCAGACTTTCATAATCAGTTAACTCTGTATTAAAGATTTAATGCAGTTACTTTCCAAAAAATAGAAAAGCTAAAATAATTAGAAAAACTATTCATTATGAAAATGATTAATTAATTAAATCCTTGGTTTTTGATATTATCAAGTTTTATTTTTTTGTGACAAAAACCAAATGATTTCTTGAATTAGTGTTTATATTTTCTTAATGCAATACAAGATTTTTAGTTTATACACAGGTGATATTTTGCTTATATAAACAAACTTAAGACATATTTGTGAAATATTACTCAATTCTTTGATTGTTATTTACCACTTGAGATGCAGAGCCTGACATTGGAAGGTAGGAAAAAGGAAAAGATTGAAGTATTTTATTTTGTATGAAATATTAGAATATAACTTTACTTTTTCACATTTAAACACGTTGGACTGAATACAGTTTTTTTGGTGGATTTGTTATTTTGAGTGATAGAAATTCTCATACTCTTAATATGATTACTTTTTAACAATGTGGTTTATCTAGATAATCTGTTACCCTTTTACACCTGCCCCTTGCAACTTGTCTCAGTTTGGGTCTGAACATATTTACTCTTGAATTTATAGCTGCAGAGGTGTTTTCATTTCTGGTGGGTTTGAGGAAAGACTGTTGTGGATTCTTGTTTACTCATCCTTTAGATTGAACAGCCAACTGATCTAGGAGAATGCTTTTCTTTGAGCAGTACTTGTTACTGGTTAGTAATTTTAGGAGAATACTTGCAGTAAACTTTCTGATCTGAAATTGTTGACATCTTTGCTTTTGTCTTTTCCCCCCTCATTTAACTTTAGTAGGCTATTTATAGTGGAAAAGAGGAATTCAATGGAGAATTTGCAGCAGTCAGATACAGTGACTTTGATGGTCTGTATGTTAGGGAGAATGCTGGAGAATAGACGAATGACTGCATGTTCATCCTTGAACACACACATGCCAGATGTATTGGATATATCCTTCTTCATTGCATGATAGCATCTTGGGTACATAACAGGGTGGAAACTTTGTTCACATTCTGTGGCTTTTTTCCTTGCTTACCTTCATATCTTACAACTGTCCTTTTCAGAGGGATATGAACTCTGTTGGAGTTAGGCTGACAGAACTTTTGCAAGACAAGAGTACAAATTAAGAAATTCAACCATTTTTCTTATTTTGTTAGTGTCTATATTCGTGACTAAAGTAGGAAATGAAGAGAGGAACTGCTTGTGTGGGAATTCATTAGAGAAATGGGAACATGATTTCCCCTGTGTTATCTCTGAGTTTGTTGAATAGTAAGCTGCATTGTAATGGGGGTTACCTTTGTTGTTCCTGTGTCAGAAAAATGAACTGTTTCTGAGTCACTATGTACCCATTCAGGTTACTTGGACTCAGGGTATTAGGGGTATAATATGAGGATTTGGGTATTCCTGGGTCTGTAGACAAACTAACCATATATCCTGCTAGTTTGGGTTGTACTTGCCTTCTTGGGCTTTCTAAGGGGACTACACATATGAAGGAAAAATGAGAATTGTATTACCAACTTATTAATATATAGGACTTGTGTTAAAAAGTGTGGACCTTTTACTCTTCATCCCCTCCTTCTAGATAGTTTTCTTGAAAGTCAATTTGCTTATGAATCACTTTGCTGAAATTATCAAAATGGTTTTCTTATACTCAGCAAAATTATTTTGAATTTTTTATGTTGTCATGTGTATCAATAGGTCATTCCTTTTTATTGCCGAGTAATATTTTATCGTTTGTATTTACTACATCTTATTACCTATTAATCTGTTGTTAAGCATTTGGGTTGTTTCTTGTTTTGGGCTATTACAGAGGAAACTATGAACATTTGGGATCAATTGAATCTTTGAGTGTGGTATGTTTTCCTTTTTCTTGGGTAAATGTCTAGGAGTAGAATATCTGGGTTATATCATAGTTATGTATTTAACTTTTTAAGAAACTGTGAAACTGTTTTTTGAAATTTTACTGTTTTTTATTCTTATCTACAGTGTGTGAAAGTTCTAGTTATTCCACATTCTTACCTGGTCAGTCTTTAAAATTTTTGTAATTGTAGTATGTGTGTAGTGTTATCTTACTGTACTTCAATTTAATGACATTGAGAATCTTATGTGCTTATTTGCATATATCCTTTTTGGAGAAGTATAAAAATGTTTTGTTCATTAAAAATTCTTGAGTTTTGAGAGTTCTTTGTTTATGCTGTATACACATTCTTTATTGTATGATTTGCAAATATTTTATCCTAGTTTGCAAATTGTTTTTTTTCTTAATGTCTTTAAAAGAACGAAGTTCTTAATTTTGATGAAGTTAAACTTAGCAATTTTTTTTTATGGATCATGCTTTTGTTCTGTTATTTTTGATCTTTGTCAAACTCATAATCACTAAGATTTTCTTCTGTGTATTCTTCTAGATGTTTTATAATTTTAGCTTTTACATTTGCAGTTTCCTGTGTCTCTAAAATAGAGATAATGGAAGCACCTACAACTTAGAGTAGTTGTGATTAATAACTGATTTAATTATACATGTAAATTAATACATGTTACTGATTTTGAATTAATTTTATGTATGGTGTGAGGTAAAGGTTGAGGTTCATTTGTTTGAATATGGGCAATCTAATCGCTATAGCACTATTTGTTAGAGATTATCATTAAGCTATTGAATTACCTTGGCATCTCTGTTGAAAATTAACTGATCACATACATATATGTGTGAATTTACTTCTAGACTCTTTGTTCTGTTCTTTTGATCTATTTGCTTATCTTTATGCTAATATCTCATTGCCATGATTAGTGTAGCTTAATAACTCTTGAAATCAGGCTGTACGTTCTCTGAAAGTTTATATGGAATCATAAAAGACTCTGAATAGCCACAGCACTCTTCAAAAAGAAGAACAAAGTGGGAGGGGTCACAAACTAGATACCAAGTTATACTACAAAGCAATCATAATCAAAACAGCATGGTACTGCCATAAGAACAGGCATGTAGATCAATGGAACAGAACAGAGAACCCAGAAATCGACCCAAGACAGTATGCACAGTTAATATTTGACAAAGGAGACAAGAGCATACAATGGAGAAAAGACAGTCTCTTCAAGAAATTGTGTTGGGAAAATTAGACAGCTACATGTAAAAAAAATTAAACTGGGCCACCAACTTACACCATACACAAGAATAAACTCCAAATGGATAAAAGGCTTAAATGTAACTCGTGAAACTAAAAATCCTAGAAGAAAATGTAGGCAGATAAATCTCACACATCATATGTAGCAGAATTGCCTAGGGCAAGAGAAGTAAAGGAAAAAATTAATAATGGGACTACATCCAACTAAAAAGCTTCTGCACAGTAAAAGAAACTAGCATCAAAATGAAAAGGGAACCCACTCTCTGGGAGAACATATTTGCCAATGATACATCAGATAAGGGATTAATATCCAAAATATATAGAGTATTTATGCAAGTCAACAAAAGGAAGACAATCCGATTAAAAATTGGGCAGAAGTCCTGAATAGACCCTTCTCCAAACAGGACATACAAATGCCAGGAGACCTATGAAAAAATGCTTAACATCTCTAATCATCAGAGAGATAAAAATTAAAGCAACTGTGATATATCACCTCACACCTACCAGAATGGCAGCCATCAACAAATCCTCAAACAAGTTCTGGCAAGGATGTGGAGAAAAGGGTACTCTAGCATACTGTTGGTGGGAATGCAGACTGGTGCAGCCACTATGAAAACAATATGGTATTTCCTCAAAAAATTAAAAATGGAGCTGCCATTTGACCCAGTGATTCCACTTCTTTGAATATATCCTAAGAAGCCTGAAACACCAATCAGGAAGGATATATACACCTCTAGGTTCATAGAAGCACTATTTATAATATCTAAGATCTGGAAACAGCTCAGGTGCCCATCAGTAGATGAGTGGATAAAAAAGCTGTGGTACATTTACACCATGGAATACTATGCAGCTGTAAGAAAGAGAGATGTCTTACCCTTTGGGATGACGTGGAGGGACCTGGAGAGTATTATGCTAAGTGAAATAAGCCAGTCAGAGAAAGACAAATACCACATGATCTAACTTATTAATAGAACATCATGAACAAAATAAGCTGTTGACCAAAAGAGATCCAGAGTCATGGAGATAGGGAACATACTAATAAACCTTAGAGGAATGGGGGATGGGATGGGTGGGAAGAGATAAACCAAAGAAAGTATATGCATATATGCACAAACAGTGGACAGAGACATTAGTTTGGGGAAAGCAAGAGCAGGGAGAAAGCGGGGAGGAGGGGGTCAATCGGGGAAAAAGAGGGACATCTGCAATACTTTCAACAATGAAAGGTAATCTAATTTTTTTTTCCTTTTCAAAGTTGTTTTGGCTGTTCTAGGTTTTTTGTATTTTCATATAAATTTTAGAATAAGCTTGTCAAATTCTGTGGAAACTACCTTCTTGGATTTGATTGGGATTGCATTGAATCTATAACTCAATTTAGGGAGATTTAACATCTTAACATTGTTGAGTCTTCTGTTCTATGACTGTGATGTATGTTTCTATTTATTTAGCTCTTTAATTTTGATCATCATTGTGTTATAGTTTTCAGTGTACAGGTCTTGCACATCTTTTTTTCATATTATCTCCTAAGAATTGTGTAAGTTTTGATGCTATTGTAAATGGTATTTTAAAATTTTCCATTTCTGATTGCTTATTACTTGTGTATAGAAATACATTAGATTTTGGGGGTATATGTATCTTGTATTTTGCAACCTTGCTATACTTATTTATTAGATCTACTAGCTTTTGTAGATTTTGTAGGATTTTCTACATATATACAACCTTGTGATCCGAGAATAAAGATGGGTTTTGTTCTTCCTTCCAATCTTAATGTCTCTTATATATATTTTCTTGTTGGATTGCATGGGCTAGAACCATCAGTGCCTTGCTTTGTTCCTGATCTCAGCAGGAAAGCATTCAGAATTTAATTATTAAATATCATGTTAGCTATAGATTTTTCACAGATACCATTTTTTAGGCTGACTATATTCCCTTTTATTTATTTATTATTGTATTTATTAAATTTATTTTTTATTTAAGTATAGTTTCTATACAATCTTATACTGGTTATATTAGTTTCAAGTATACAGTGTAGTGATTTAACATTTTTATGCCTTAGCTATTGCAAATAATTCTGCTGTAATGAACATATGGGTGCATGTATCTTTTCAAATTGGTGTTCTTGTTTTCTTTGGATAAATCCCTAGAAGTGGAATTGCTGAGTGGTATGGTTTTTTTGTGGTTGTTGTTTTGAGGAATCTCCATACTGTTTTCCATATGGGTTGCAGCAGTTTGAGTCCCACTAACAGTGCACAAGTGTTTCCTTTTCTCTACATCCTTCCCAAAGCATGTTATTTGTTGACTTTTTGATAATAGCCATTCTGATTGGTGTGAGGTGGTATCTCATTGTGGCATTGGTTTGCATTGAATGGGTTTTATTCTTTTTAAATAGGAAAGACTGTTGGTTTTTTTCCAGATACTTTTTATGCATCACTGATGATTTCACTTATGTTCAGAGGTGGTTGGGAAAACAAATATTTTCTACCCCAAGAAAGGAAATTATTGCTTGGAGGTAGTCTGTTGTCCTTAGTCATAAGTGATCTGTAGGCTCTTCAGAAAAAAAGAAATAGTAACCCATGATACTTTATTTGAATTGAAATTATTGAAAAACTAAAGAACAAATACAATGTAAAGTGTTACAGTAAGTTCTTAAAACATGCTTTTGAATATAATCTTTATACTTCAGATATATGTATGTATATTTTTTGGGAAGAATATGGGTGTTAATCCATAAATTAAAAACATCTCTTAGTTATGGTTTGCCTTATCAGAGTATTCTTATACCAGTTGATTTTTAAAATATTGTTATGTGTACATGAGTGATTTATAGAGGAAAAATATACTATATTTATAGCTTAAATTAACACCCCGGCAAAATAAGTTTACTTTTCTTAATAACAATATGGAAAATATTTCAGAAAAATATTATAGGTGCAACAGATGAATAAACTTTTGATAAATTATATGCCATAGTATACTTCTGTGGTCTTAAACTTATAATAACTAAACATTCCACAGAAATGCTTAAATATATTGCTTTTGATCAAAGAAAATATAAAAGTTTAAATGGACCCTAATCTCTTTATATAACTCATTAATTTTGTGACTCTCTAAGTTTTTTTAAATTACCTTTCTTGGCAGAATTTTATTTATAATTTTCTTAAATTTTTTTATATTTTACAGTACACAGTTGTTATTTATATTGATGATTTTCAGATGTCTGTAAGTAATACATAACTTTCTCAGTATTGATAATATGTCAGGTTATTATCAGAATATGTCAAATACCTTTAAAATGTTTAATTTAAAATTAAAATTTTAATTGTAAAATAATAACAAAATACTACATATCTATTAGAATGGCCAAAAATTTAAAATATCAACAATACCAAATGCTGGCAAGGATGTAGAGCAGCAGGACTCCTTCATTGCTAATGGGAATGCAAAATGGTACAGCCACTTTAGAAGACTGTCAATTTTTTATAAAACTAAACATATTCTTACCATATGATCCAACCATTAATCATCTTCCTTGGTATTTACTCAAATTAATTGAAACCTTATATCATACAAAAACTAGTACATGGATGTTTATAGCAGTTTTATTCAATTGCCAAAACTTGGAAGCAAACAAGATGAACTTTGTTTTAGCTTAATGCATTTGACATTTATCCATGTTGTGTGTATCAGTAGTTCAGTCTTTTTTATTGCTGCATAGTATTTCATTGTATGGCTGTACCATAGTTTATCTAGTCATCAGCTGGAGAACATTTGGATTGTTTCCAGTTTGGGGTGATTACGAATAAAGTTGCTATAAACATTTATGTACAGGTTTGTGTGTGAACCTAAGTTATTATTTTGCTAGGGTAAAGATCTAGAAATGGGATTGCTAGCTTTTATGCATGTATGTTTAACTTTATGAGAAACTATCAAACTGTTTTCCAAAGTGGTGGTACCATTTTGCTTTACCACCAGAAAAATAGGAGGATGTGTGTAAACATACACACAAGGATGTTGGGGGGTTCTATGCAATATCCTTGTCAGTCCTAGGTATTATAAGATCACTGGGTGTAAGCTACACAAGGGCAAAGGTGTTGTTCCTCTTGTTCACTGTTGAAGTCTTAGTGTTTGGTATAATATTGATAGTGTGCCTGCAATAGATATTTGTTGACTAAATATTAAACTGATCAGAAACATGAAATTCCAAAATTCTGAATATTTTTTTTATAATGATCTGTAACTTTATCATCATAAAACATAGGTTTTGTTTAGAGTGGTGACAAAGCAGCAGATACCATAAAAACTTTGGGGTTCTTTTTGAATGTTTGCATTATTTTAATTTATGGACTTTAGTTGACCATGCTGTTAAAGACAAATGCCATCCAGAGGCTCTTGGTATAGAATTAGAGTGGGAATACTAATGAAATTGTTATTTATCTCAGCAAGTTTTCTAAGCTTTTTTGATTGCCATTAATCTTTATTTTTATCAATGTGATCTTACTATATGCAGTGTGATTTGCTTGGTGCAGGTTTCTTGTTAATCTTCACCTGAGGTTATTTTTTCCATTGATTTTTTTTTTTTTTTTTTAGAGTGTAAGGGAGGTGGGGGTGGGGGGAGAGAGAAACATTGATGCAAGAGAGACTCATTGATTGGTTGCCTCCTGAACACACCCTGACCAGGACTGGGGTTCAAACCTGCAACCAGGAATCAAACCCAAGAAAGGCCCTTTGGTGCGTGGGTTGATGCTCTAAACCACTGAGCCACTTCAGCCAGGGGAAAGATGCTGTTTTTCTTTCTTTTTTTTTAATCCTCATCGGAGGATATTTTTACATTTACCTTTAGACAGAGTGGCGGGGGCGGGAGATATTGACTAGTTGCCACCTGCAAGACCCAAACCGGGGCAGGAGGTATGTGCCCTTGGCCAGAATAGAACCTGGGACTCTGTTCCACAGGTTGATGCTCTGCACTTAGCCAAACCAGCCAGAGCAGGTGCTGTTTTTTTAGTTATCAACTGGTAAGCTCATTCAGGGAAGTAAGACATTTTATGTGACATTTGTGATGATTAATAGTTGTATATAGTTAAACCTACATATTGATGAGCAAATAGAAACTTCAGAAATCTGTAGTGCAAACTTATTTTGCTTTATTAAAGGAGGCAAACTTAGACATATTTTCTCATAAAGGAAAATGTTTTTAATGGTTAAGACCAAATGGGAAGAATGGACGTTAGTCAAGGTAGGCATAACAAATAATGGGTTCCATAAACTTTGGGAATAAATGTCAATAGAAGACAGATTTATCTGAGAATGTGTAAATATATAATGTCATTGACCTCTTGCTCTAAAATGTAAGCAGAAATATCTAACTAAGGCTTAATTTTGTCTTCCGGTTTTGAGAACTCTGGCAGCAGAGATTTTGCATCTCTGCTTAAGATTGCTTTGCAGACTAATGTTGAGGTGATCAGTTAATATATCTATGGAAATAAATCCATGTCTAATGATTTGTATTTTTGGGTTGGATTCATTGAGTTAGAAGTCTCTGATTATGAAACACTCTTTGATGGTTGTAGCATTCTCTCTCTCTTAGTCTGAATTCAAAATGAAGTAATATGCACTCCTATGTTCATTGTAGCACTATTTACAATAGCCAAAATATGGAAGCAACCCAAATGCCCATCAATAGATGAACAGATAAAAAAGTTGTACTTATATACAATGGAATATTACTTGACCATAAAAAAGAATGAAATCTTACCATTTGCAACAATATGGACGGCCTAGAGGTTGGTTATTTTGCTAAATGAAATAAGTTAGGGAAGGACAAACACCAAATGATTTAACTTATTGTAGAATCTAAAGAACAACATAAACAAAATTGAACAGACTCATAGATATAGAGAACAGACTGCTGGTTGCCAGAGAGGGGAGGGTGTTGGGGGACTGGGTGAAAAAAGGTAAAGGGATTAAGAAGTACAAATTGGTAGTTACAAAATAGTCATGGGGATGTAAAGTACAGCACAGTAAATATAGTCAATAATACTGTAATAACTGTGTATAGTGGGTACTGGAAATAGTGGGGGAAATACTTTGTCAAGTATATGATTACCTAACCACTGTGGTGTATACTTGAAACTAATAACAAAATAATATTGACTGTAAACTGTAATTAAAAATAACAATAGATCCAGCTAGTATGGCTCAGTGCTTGAATGTTGACCCATGCACCAGGAGGTTGCCGATTCGATTCCCAGTCAGGGCACATGCCCAAGTTGTGGGCCAAATCCCCAGTGCGGGGCATGCAAGAGGCAGCCAATAGATGGTCTCTCTCATTGATGTTTCTCTCCCTTCCTCTCCCTTCCTCTCCCTTCCTCTCTCTCTAAAATCAATAAAGAAAAAAATACTTAAAAAAATAAAAATAGTAAAATGGTGAAATGATAGTAATTGTGCTCAATTATAGATTGAGATAAAATGACCTTAAATTTAGATAGGGTGCTAAGAGGGAAACTGTGGTTTAACATCATAAGGACTTCTATCTTTATATTATCAGTGCCTACTGTATTTTTCAGTAAGCTGCTTCAGATAACCAATATTAAAAGTTTAGTTCTAGCCTTTAACTGTTTGCTGTGATTTGGCCCAGATTATTATTATTATTATTATTATTATTATTTTATCCTCACCTGAGGACATTTTTCCATTTTTTGTTCAGATAGAGCGGGAGGGAGAGAGAGGAAGAGAGAGAGAGAGAGAGAGAAACATCGATGTGAAGGGACACATCGAGTGGCTGCCACCCGCACGACCAACCAGGGCCGGGGACAAACTGCAACCGAGGTACATGCCCTTAGCGGGAACCGAACCCGGGTCTCTCTGTACCGCAGGCCGACGCTCTAACCGCTGAGCCAAACCGGCCAGGGTCCAGATTATTATATTTTTGGTGGAGGAGGGGGATAGTTATGTTGCATTATTTTCCTAGCCCCAGATACAAAACCTGAGATTTGAGATTTCTTACCAACAGTATACTTGGGTGTATTTCATATATATTTTGTAATATGATATTCATTGAAATAGCATATTAGGTACTTATGTTGTATTCTATTTGGGTTTAGAAAACTCCCGATTTAAAATTTTCAGGGCTCCTTCAGTGATGGAAATTAAAACTTGTTTAATTTCAGGATAGTTTATGTAGGAACTAAGAAGTAGAAGGTAATCAGGTATTTTGTCTAAGACTGATGGTTACTCAGAAATTTTGCACTAGAATCTAGGAGGGCTGTGCAAGTGATAGGTTAAGGTTCAGGGAATGAAGGAGAGTAGATTCAAAGAAGCTTATGTGTTTAGTATTTAGAGAGCTTTGTGGAGTAGTTTTCATAGTGTCGAAGTGAGGTTAAAGACTGGGAAGTTTAAAAGGTTGACACTATCATATGATCTCACTTACATGTGGAATCTAATGAAAAAAAATCAACTGACGAACAAAATAGAAATAGAGACATGGATACATGGAACAGACTCATAGCTGTCAGAGGGGAGGGGTGCTGGGGGGCTGGATGAAATAAGGTGAAGGGATCAAGCAAAAAAAAAAAAGACCCAAAATACATATATAATATATAGACAGTCAATAGCGTGGTGATAGCCAGATGGAAAGAAGAGGGGGGTGGAAAGTAGATGGAGTTGGGAAAGTGAGGGAAAATGGGGACAGAAAGAGACCTTGTTTTGCTTGGGGCGATGGGTGCATGATGCACTGTGCAGATGAAGTTTTGCTGAGGTGTATACTTGAAACCTGTATGGTTTTATGAACTGATGTCACCCCAATAAGTTCAATTTTAAAAACTACAAAAAAGTAAACGGTTATGTCGAGAAAGGGCTTTTAGTTACATGATCAGGATCCCCAGTATAAATTTGGTTAATGTGATGGAGGGGTCCTTTGGGAACTGATGTAAGATATTGTAGAAATTAGAAACTCTTGGGAAAACTAATTTAAAAACTGTCTCTTTCAAATAAACAAACAAAATAGAAACAGACTCATCGATAGAGATCTTTGATGGTGGTTCCTCAAAGAGGAGATGGGTTGGTGGGATGGGTGTAAAAGGTGAAGGGAGTATCAATTGGTAGTCACAGAACAGTCATGGGGATGTAAAGTACAGCATAGGGAATATAGTCAATAATGTTGTAATAACTAAGTACCATGCCAGGTGGGTACTTGAAATATTAGGGACTACTTTATAAAGAATACAGTTGTCTAACCCTATGCTGTATACCTGAAACTAATACAAAATAATATTGAATGTAAACTGTAATTCAAAAGTAAAAGAAATTGCTCTGTCCGGTTTGGCTCAGTGGTTAGAGCATTGGCCCACGAACCAAAGAGTTGTGGGTTTGATCTCTGGCCCTAGTGGGGTCGTGCAGGAGGCAACCAATGGATGTGTCTTTCTCACATAGATGTTCCTCCCTCCCTCCCTCCCTCCCTCCCTCCCTCCCTCCCTCCCTATCTGAAAAAAAATCAATGGAAAAATATCCTCAGGTGAGGATTTTTAAAGAAGTAAAAGAAATAATAATAAAAAAAGAATAATATTTCTCATCCTGGAAAGCAAAGGGGAAAGGAAATGCTTTGAAGCCCTTTTGAATTATTTTTTTTTACAAGTAAGGCAGTATATTTTTATCCAGTAATACTATATTTTTTTAAATGGTAAAGAAACAAAACCTGCCTTTGTCATCAATTTGAAAAAGAAGATAGAAAATGAAGTAGCTGTTATGCTTTCCAAAATAAAAAATTTCTATTTCTTGGATAAAAAGTGTCTATCACTCAGTATTTAAGCATTGAATGACCTATATATGAGAAACCACATTATCAGTGTCACATTTAGAGATTGAAATTAGCTTGAATTATTATTTTATATTTTAAGTTATTTTAAAATAGGTTTTTGTGGTATGTCTCCAAGATGGTTGATGCTGAGGAATTGAGAGGGAAAACAAAGCTAAATAGGAGGATTCAATAATACCAATTTTCTAAACTTGAGTTTTCCAGGTTTTTAGTAGCACATTTGAAAACCTATGTTTGAGACAGTAGTAATTGCTGTAACTATAGATTCTACTAAATTACTTAGTTAATCCAAATGAAGAATGTTTTAGCTCCAATCAGACTATCCAAATCTAGAGTCACTTTGAAGAATTAAGTAACTTGTATTAAAAAAAATTTTTTTTTCTTTATTGATTTTTAGGGAGAGAAATAGAAACATCGATGAGAGGGAACATTTATTGGGTGCCTCCTGCATGCCCCCTACTGGGGATTGGGCCCACAATGTGGATATGTGCACTGACTGGGAATTGAACTGGTGACCTCTTGGTGCATGGCTTTACGCTCAACCACTGAACCACACTGGCTGGGCATAACTTGTATTTTTATTGGTTCCTAATTAAATCCAAAAGAGACCTCTGACCAGCCCTTATATGACAGTATTAATATTGCTTTGGTTTTTACATATTATAGACATTGGTACACATTTTGTGGATCTGTTTTTGCAGAAACAGATTTTATAAGTTTTAATGGACTTACAAAGTTGGAAACTTGGTGAAATATTTATATACTTTTTAAGATGAGAATTAGAGGGCTAGAAGAGATTTCTTTAAATATTTAGAGAAATGGAACATGTGGATTTATTACCATTTCTTGAGATTAATTTTTAGAAAAGCATTGACTGTTAATTGGCTGTGAGATGGGAAGGGTGGGCGGAAGGTGGTAGATTTTCAGATTATATTCCATAAATACACATTAAATGCCTACTATGTGGTAGGAACTGTATATAGATATAAAAAGGATATGCTTCCACACAGAAATAACTCACAGTCCCCTTAAGAAACATACCATCTAGATCATTCAGAACTGCCTGACATCCAGCTGAATGGAAATCCTACATCTACGATATTAAAGCAGCAGCCACATGGAGAGTGGTAGGAGGGCAGAGGCAGACAGGCTGTTCCCACACCCACATGTGGCAGATAAAAATCAGGAGGGAAACCTCAGCTGTGAAGGTCCTTCCTGAGGAGCAAGGGGTCCCTGTCCCATACCAGGCTGCCAGCTCAGGGTGCCAGGCCAGGAAGAGAATCCCCATCATTTCTGGCTGTAAAACCAGTGGAAACTGCAGCTGAGGAAGGCTGAGGCTTCTGGAGCCCCAAGCAGCTCCTTTTAAATGGCCCGCCCATGGATTTACACAAACTTGCTCCTTCTGGGTTCCAGCTTGGGGCAGGAAGCTCGAAACGCACCAGAGACACAGGGGGAAGAACTGAGTTGTTTGGCACTGGGACAAGTGCTGGAGAGGCAGCTTTCTTCTGGACAAACGTGCTATTGGAGGCCTTTGTTCCTTTGGTGAACACTTCCCCCACGAGGCCTGCAGACAGCCACTATATCTGGGTCTCCAGCAACCTGGCTTACACTGTTTGCCCCACCCTGGTGATACCCCGAGGCCCTGCCCCATCCAACTTTCAGGCCCACCCAAGCTTTTCCCAGTAGCTTTACCATAGGAATGGCCTGTCTTGGATGCTGCTTCAGATTTCCCTAAATTCTCTCAAACAAGCAGCATCTGGTCTCAGTGAGCCCCTATACCTCTCGTTAAGTGGCCCCAGACCCAGCACTAGAAGCAGCCAGCCTTGGTTCACAACTTGGCTTTGCCTGAGCTCCTCCAAGCCCAGCACAAGTAGCAGTCATCTGCAGACTGCTTTATAGCTTCTGCCTGGTGGCCCCGGTTAGAACACAGGCAGTGGCTGACCTTGTCCCAGAGCCAGCTCACCCAGAACACTGAGAAGCACCACCACCCACCCACCTCCAGAAGTGACACACTCAAGGAATGGACTCAGTGGGTACCAGAGCCTTGCTGAAGTAAGTCTTGCTCTGGGTGGTGGGCTCTTTCCTGCACAGCTAATCATCCAAACTAGTCAGAGGTTGGTGGACAGTGGGCACAGCCAGTTCTTGCCGCTGATCAGCCTACGTAAAACCCTCTCATTGATGTGCCAACAACAATCAGAACTCAATTACAACAGCAGGGTCTAAAGTCCACATGAGGGATGCATCTTGAGGGCCCAGCTGGGAGACCAGGGAGGCTGTGCCACTGGACCCTACAGGACACCTACTACAATAGGCCACCCTCGGAAGCCCGGGAGACATAGCAACTCTACCTAATACATAAAAACAAACACAGGGAGGCTGCCAAAATGAGGAGACAAAGAAACATGTCCCAAGTGAAAGAACAGAACAAAACTCCAGGAAAAGAAATAAATGAAATGGAGATAAGCAGTCTAACAGATACAGAGTTCAAAACAGTGCTTATAAGAATAAGTGAACTTAGTGAGAACTTCGGTGAACTCAGTGAAGACCTCAAGAGCATAAAAAAGAACCAGTCAGAAATGAAGGAGAGACTAACTGAAGTAAAGAATAATTTACAGAGATTCAATAGTAGAGTAGGTAAAGCCAAGAAGCAAACTATTGGTTTGGAATATAAGGAAGCAAAAAACACCCAATCAGAACAGCAAAAAAAAAAAAAAAAAAAAAGTCCAAAAAAACGAGGATAGTGTAAGGAAACTTTGGGACAACTTCAAGCATGCCAACGTTCGCATCATAGGGTGCCAGAAAGAGAAGAGAGCACACAAGAAATTGAAGACCTATTTGAAAAAATGACAGGAAACTTTCCTAACTTGGTGAAGTCCAGGAAGCACAGAGAGTCCCAAACAAGATGAACCCTAAGAGGCCCACATCAAGACACATCATCATCAAAATGCAAAAGGTTCAAGACAGAGAGAATCTTAAAAGCAGCAAGAGAAAAGCAGTTAGTACCTACAAGGGAGTTCCCATAAGACTGTCAGCTGATTTTTCAAAAGAAACTTTGCAGGCCAGAAGGGAGTGGCAAGAAATATTCAGAGTGATGAAAAGCAAGAACCTACAACCAAGATTACTCTATTCTGCAAAGCTATCATTTAGAATTGATGGACATATAGTTTCCCAGACAAGAAAAAGCTAAAGGAGTTCATCACCACCAAACTAGTATATGAAATGTTGAAGGGTCTTCTTGAAGAAGAAGATCAAATATATGAACAATAAAATGGCAATAAATACATATCTATCGATGATTGAATCTATGAACAAAATGAGCAAGCAGAACAGAAACATTCTCATGAATACAGCGAAGGTTTTGTTGGTTGCCAGATAGGAGGGTTGGGGGAATGTATGAAAAAGGGTGAAGGGATTAAGCAGTACAAATTGGTGGTTAGACTGACAAACCTCAAAGGGAAGGGGGGTGGGGTGGGTGGGAAGAAATAAACCAAAGAACTTATATGCATATATGCATAACCAATGGACACAAACAACAGTTTGGGGAAAGGCAGGGGCAGGGAGGAGGGGCTTAATAGGGGAAAACGGAGGAACATCTGTAATACATTCAACAATAAAGATAAGTTTAAAAATTTAAAAAAATAGAAACATATCATCTAGCCCAGCCGATGTGGTTCAGTGGTTGGCATCAATCCATGCACCAAGCGGTCACTGGTTTGATTCTCAGTCAGGACACATGCCCAGGGTGTGGGCCAAATCCCCATGAGGGGCATGCAGGAGACAGACAGTGTTCTCTCTCATTGATGCTTCTATCTCTTTCTCCCTCTCACTTCCTCTCTCTCCAAAATCAATAAAGGACCTCTGGCCAGTTTGGCTCAGTCATTAGAGCATGGGCCTGCAGATCAGGGAGTCCCAGGTTCGATTCCAGCCAAGGGCACATACCTTGATTGTGGTTTGTCCCACCCCTGGTTGGGGTTGTGTGGGTAGCAACCAATCGAAGTGTCTCTCTCACATTGATGTTTCTCTCTCTCTCTCTCTCTCTCTCTCTCTCTCTCTTTCTCTCTCTTTCTCTCTCTCCCCCACACTGCCTGAAGATTAATATAAAAAAATATATATATATCTCCTTGGATGAGGATTAAAAATAATAATAATAATAATAATAAAAACTAAAGGAAAAAAATTTTAACAACAAAAAAGAAACATACCATCTAGTGGGATCTGCTGATTAAAATAGCCAAATTAAATTATGGTACGGGAAACTTTGTACACTTGTAAGATAGCTTTTATTTCTTGAAACATAATTTAATACCTGTAATTTTTTTTCTCTATGTGTAACAAATTTCAGACCACCTGAAAGTAACTCTTCTATGGAGATATAAATTCTGAGCTCTACTTAAGAACACTCCCAGATTTAGACACTTGGTTTTGGTGTGTATGTGTTTTTGTATGTTAAAGTATGAACAAAGAATCAACTATAAATACTGTGAGGCAACTTACTAATAGCATGTGAGAGTTTAATTAGGTTCAGGACTTCGTTATTTACTATTCTTGTTAGATCTGAGCTGGGGTTTTTTTCCCCTACCAATTACCAAGTGGTAATTTTGGTATTGGATCCCTGGAATGGGTGTTTTTAGGGCCATTTGTCATCTATTTCATACATGCACACTAGAGGAGTTTTATGTCTAGTTGATCATCACTTTTGATAGTTCAGTGATTATTGTGTTAATTACATGAAGACTGTATGATACTCATTTCAATTAGTGTGGTGATTTAACTCGGTGTTCAAATTGAGAGTGAAAAGGACTGATATTAATAATTATCTAAGAACAACAGATATAAACCAGGACTGGCCCATGCAAACCAAGATATATGATCATCCTAATTAGTAAGCTTTTGATTGCAAGTAACAGAACACACAACTCAAACTAGTTCAGACAATAAGTGAAATCTATTGGCTTGCGTATCCAAAAAAAAACCAAAACTGTTTGGGAGTGATACAGGTATGGATTGGTGAGGAAGCTGGCTTTTCTCTATTTTCTAGACTCCAGCTTCTATGGCTGGCTTCCCTTATAGTTGTTGAATGGCTGCCAACAGCAATTTGGGCTATGTTTTCCTTCATTTATGATCAGCAGGAGAGGGACCTGCTTCTCCCATAAACATATGAGTGTTAAGCCTCATGATTGTTAGATACTTCTGAATTAATCTATGTGACTATGGGAATGTAATGTGCTGATTATCTTAGATATGGGATATCTGAATATCCCTGAGGCAAGGATGATAGGATTACCTCTATTCTCTTAGTCTAGTAAGAATCCATTCAGAAAACTGGTGTAGAATTCAGTCTTTCTTGGAAAGCAGGGCATCTAAATGAAGGGGAATGGGTGGAATGAATGTTTGGGGAGCAAACATAATGTTCACTCTGAAGTCCAGTGTTATTTCTTGTTTGAATTTTTCCCTATGTACCTTTTACTGAATTCCTACAAGAGCCTAGCATACTGCTGTGATATTTTTCTTCTGGTGAGAATTTGTAGTACAAAACGACTTAGCCTGGCAAGAGCTTTTTTTCTGTAAGAATTAGGCTGGCAAGGGCCTTTTTTCCTGTAAGACTAATGATTTTTTTTTTTTTTTATACAGACTAATAGGGATGCCAAAGGAAAAATATGATCCTCCAGATCCTCGCAAAATTTATACCATCATGTCAGCAGAGGAGGTAGCCAATGGGAAAAAATCTCACTGGGCAGAATTAGAAATCTCGGGTGAGTGGAATCTGTACCTTTCATTCAGGGTATAATAGCAATAATGAACAAGAGTTGGGTATTCTTATATTTATTTATTTGTTGTACATTTTTAATTAGATGCACTAATCAAGAAAATATACACTGAGATACTAATGTTTAATTTATCTTTTTTTTTTTTTTATCTATAATTAAGTATATTTGTTCATATCCTTTCTTTTGAGATTAGTACCTTGAGCCAGAGTTAGCATCTGGAATTGAAGACATTGGGAGTTTAGTTTCTAAGTAAAATGAGGTTTTTTGATATAATAGATTTTGTTTTCACTATTGTAATTATTTTTACAAATTGAAATCTTGGCCATCTCCCAGTCTTGGCAGAGTAGGAAATCTAGAAGCTATCTGTTTATTCCAACAAATGTGATAACTGTGTTAAATGTCTTTATATAGTTAAGATTTGGTAAAATTGAATATGATTTCCAGAAACTCATACCCCAGTCTAATAGTGAGAAACATGAGACAAACTCAACTGAAGGACTTCTACAAAATACCTAATTAGTAGTCCTCAAAATTGTCAAGGTGAGAAAAACAGGGAAAGACTGAGAAACTGTCATAGACCAGAAGAGACTAAGGAGACAGAATGACTAAATGCAAAATGGTATCTTGAATTGAATCTTGGAACACAAAAGTGTAAAAATGGCTGAAATCAAATTAAATTAGTTAGTAATAATGTATCAATATTAGTTCCTAGTTTTGACAATGTACCATGGTAATATAAGATGCTAATATTAGGGAAGATTGGATGAGGGGTATACAGGAACTCAGTATTATCTTGTTATCTTTTCTGTATATCTAAAATTATTACAGAGTTAAAATTTTATTAAAACTAGAATATGAGTTCTATTTTTCTTTTATGAAGTGATACAATACAGATTTTATACACACACACATATAAATAAATATAAAATGTAGTTTTTCCCCCATAGGCTTGGAAGAGTTAAACCCATAGTATAGTGTCAATAGAAGAATTACCTGTACATGTAGCTGAAAAGGTAACTGGATGGATAAGTGATAGGTGAACGAATGAGCAAATCCTATTAGTTTAACCTAGGGTTTCTCAAGTTGGCACTGCCTACACTTATGGCCAGATAATCCTTTGTGATTGGGGGCTGTTGTTGTGCACTGTAGGATGTTTAGCAGCATTCCTGGCTTCTACTCACTAGATACCAGTAACATTCCTCTAGTTTTGACAACCAACAGTGTCTCCAGATTGCCAAAGTCCCTTGGGGAGCAAAATTGCAACTGATTGAGAACCACTCCATTAAACCCTGGGTAAAACTGAAATATGTCTCTCTTGAAAACTTTGTTTTCCTATTAAAACTCAAAATCCTAGTTGGCATTTTAAGCCTGAGTATAGATAGCATGAAAGAACCTGTGGTAGAAAGAACCCTGGACACGAAAATCTAAGTTTGAATTTACTGCTCATTAGCTATATGAAAAGTAACATTTCCCTTTTGAGATTTTGTTCCATCTTCCACTGCTTTTTAAATCAAAATCAATTGTTTGAAAAATGATATGTAATTAAAATACCATTTTACTTTTGTAGAGTTTATAAAATAATCTTCATATAAATTATTAAGATAATACCACATTTTGTAGAAGCTGAGGCTAGGTGATTTGCCCAGGCTTATGTAGCTAATAAATGGGAAAAATTGTGGATCTGGACCATGTCTTCTGACTTTCTGTATGTGTTCCACCATAGCTATAAGATACAGACTGATTTGTAAAACTTAATGTGTGACTATTCCCTTACGTATGTTTACTTAGTGGAAATATTAAACCAGCGTTAATGTATAATTAATAGAAAGCTAGGGAAGATGTCTCTTTTAGGGATAAAATGGTTTTCCTGGTGACTAAGGTTGGTTCTATATCATAGTAATTACTTTTGTCTATTTAAGTTTGTAGACTAATCCAGACCCTAGGTATGGAGAAACCACTGTTAATTTTTATGGAGTATATGAGAAATACTTTTGTTAGGACTATGACTCAAAAAAAAAAAAAAAAAAATTGTGATTGTTCTAACGCAAAAGCTCAATTAAACCCAGTCTTTCTCCTTGAGACCAATGATCACCCAGATTCCAAGCGTCTTCTCATTATTCCACATCTCATTTAATATATGGAAGGTCTGTGAGAAAGAATGGTTGTCATGTGAAAGGGGCCTGAAATTAAAGAAGGGCCAAGTGTGTTTGGAAGCAGTCAAATGGAATTAAATACAAAATTAAAGTGTCAAAGATACACTAACTATATATTTTCAGGCTCTTCTACCACTTTTTAGTTCTTGTAGTTTAGTCTTTGTTTTGGGCCTAGAGTTGAATGCTTCAATATTTTGTCTTTTAGGTAGAGTGCGGAGCTTAAGTACATCACTTTGGTCATTGACACACTTGACAGCACTGCACCTAAATGACAATTACCTTAGTCGCATTCCACCTGATATTGCCAAGCTTCATAATCTGGTTTACCTGGATCTGTCATCCAATAAACTCAGAAGTTTACCAGCAGAACTAGGAAACATGGTGTCTCTCAGGTGAGTGAATATTATAGATATGACTCACTCTATGGAAGTCTAAATTTACCAAACAAGAAAATTATGGGATGTTACTTATCTTACAATAGGATTTCCATATATGTTTCCAATTGTTTAAGCATAGTGCTTGAGTTGACCTCCTTGAATGTTTCTTTTCTTTCCTTTACATTTTGGAGGTTTCTGGGTAGAAGGGTACTTGTATTGCCAAGTTCTTTTAATGGACTTGAGGTAGGGTGGAACTGCAACACTAAGTCTGTCTTTGGGCTCAAGTGTATGATCATAAGACTAATCAGAAATAATTGGGAAAATATGTTCTTATTAATAATACTTTTAGGAACATATCTCTGTTTTATAGCATACTCATATATTATGACTCTTTAAGGAAATCTTAAAACATAAATGGATTTATTTCTAGTCCTTCAGGGTTCTTTAAGAATTTCTTAATAGGAGAGAATTTTGTAGAAATCTTAAGACCTTGTGATAAATAGTCCTCATACAAACAAGGATTAGTTTTCTGTATTGCTTATATGCTGGTAGTAATTAAAAATTTTTTTGTCATATATTTAAAATTAAATATAATTGTTTTAAACTCATTTCTTGCCATCCTCTTACTATATGTTTTTGTTTTCTGTTTTTTAAAAATAAGTTTTAGTAAAAAGTAAAAGATCTGTTTATTTTTCTATCGCCTTTGCAAAATTTTACAATCATAAACTCAGATCTTATCTATGCTGTCATATATACTATCCTGATGTTTTATTTTTTGACTTTTACTTTAAAATTTCATTTATTGTTTTTTTTTAGAGAGAGAGAGAGAGAGAAAGAAAGAAACATTGATTTGTTGTTCCACTTATTTATGCATTCATTGGTTGATTCTTACATGTGCCCTTACCGGGGATTGAACCTGTAGCCTTGGCATATTGGGACAATACTCTAACCAACTGACCTACTGGCCAGGGCTTCTATCTTTTATTTTTAATATTTATGTTCTGTGTCAGTAATTGTTCATCATAGTATCTTGACGTGATTGTAGTTGTAATCAGTTATAAAAATTGATGCAGGTGAGCCCTGGCCAGTGTGGCTCAGCGGCTAGAGCATCTGCCCACACACTTAAGAATCTCGAGTTCGATTTCTGGTCAAGGGCACATACCTGGGTTGCAGGTTCAATCCCCAGCCTCAGTCAGGGGCAGCAATCGATGTGTCTCACATCGATGTTTCTCTCTCTTCCTCTCTCCCTCCCTCCCTGCCTCCATGGAAAAAATATCCTGGGGTGAAGATTAACCTCCACCCCCCAATTGATAACAGGTGATTGGCTATTAACTATAGTTAAATCCTGGACTTTGTAAAAAAAATTTACTTTTTCCTATGAATTAGACTAGGTTCAGGGATATCTACTGTCTTTGGATCCTAAGAATGTCTATCATTCTGAGAGAAAAAAGGGGGTTGATTTAGCCCCCCAGTTTCAATAGGAACTGAAAATGATATACAGTTCCTACATCTTTAATAATCTGTGCTAGAGAATGAGTAAGTTACAGAAATACTATTAACAGTTTATGGCAGTTACACATTTTGTAGTACTTTAATATTACACAACAATTTTAGATAAACAATTTTAGATAGCCTTGAATGTATACATCACTCATAGTGTGTCAGAGGGAAGGGTAAGAAAATAATTGTAGATATTAATAAAGCTTGATAAATTTAACTAAAACAATATATATTTTTTTAAAACAGGGAATTGCTTTTAAATAACAATCTGTTACGGGTTTTGCCTTATGAACTTGGTCGGCTCTTCCAGCTACAAACTCTAGGTTTGAAAGGTGAGTGATTTTTTTTTTTTTTTAATGTAGCATTAACATTCAGTATTGAGGTATTCTGAGCGTTTTAAAGACGAATTTAAGTTACAATATAGGTCAGGTTTTAGCGTAATTATGAAAATGTGACTATACTTTCTCTTGAAAGAAAACTGGTTCTTTGGTATTGAATTGAGCTTTAGCATTTTAACATGCTGCCATCACTTTAACAGACTTTTGTGGGGGAATGTTTTGTTTTGTTTTTATATTTTACCTTTAATTTTCTCTGAAACTAAAATTTCTTATAAGAGGCTTTTCAAATTAACACTAGTATTTTTCTGTTGTCTTTTTTTTAAAGAATGACTTAATAGAGTAAACCTTAACCTTAGCTGGAATATCCCATGCCAGCTATTGATAGAGTAGATAAAATAGCATTGACATATTGTATGATTATAAGAGGGAAAACATTGTAACAGTAAAAATGAACTATACCTAGTGAGTACAATTATTCTAAATAAAATATATTAATCCAAAATGCATGCTCCACTGATAATCTTACCTCAGTTAATTTGGAGTGAAAGTTATATTCAATTTCTATAAATATCGAACATAGCATAAGAGGGTTTTTTTTTTTTAATTCAGAGGACTAAATACAGATGTACTGTATTGGTTAAACATTTGATTCTATGTTCTTGAGGAATGAACATTAATCAAAGCCATATAAAGTATACACTTTTATGTATTTTGTTTTCCTTCAAAGACTATTTGAGTGTCCATGAACATTTTTTGTTTGCATTTGCTTATGGTATATAATGGAGCATTAAAAAAGAAACTTGAATGAGAGTGAAAAGGAATGCTGACATTATTGGTTGAAATGACAGAAATGGCATTAGACTTCCTTATACAGTTAACCCTTTGTAAATTAGATAATTATATGAATGGTTAAGTCTTAGTTTTCAGTTTCTCTATAGCATTTTTTATTTTTATTTTTAAAATTAGGTATGAAGTGGAAAAATATTTTCCTGAGAATTAACCTAAGTCATGTAAAATTTAACTGTTTTGGGATATTTTACCTAATTCTATATATGCTATATTTTACTTTTATAAAATAGTTGAAACAATCATTCATTTAGAGTTGGAGTGGAGGCAGGTCTGTTTCTTACTAAAAATAATTATGGAATGGTTGTCATTTTTATAATCTTAGATTCACAAAGTATGAAATTCACACCTTTATACTTATTATAATAAATTATTTTTGTCTCTGAAATAATCATTGTTTCTTTTAACATCTATCAGAACAGACGTTTTCCTCCTTCTAATATCAGTAGAGAACACATTAGTGATAAATGACTAATTTACTATTGAACCCAGTGGACTTACCCTTTGTACTGCATTTAGCATTCTTGAAAAGGCACATATTACATATCTTACTGTTCATAACTCTGTTTCATGCTATCTCACATATAGACATATTCCCAGAAAATTTATATTAAGTATCACCTGAATGAATCATTCTGAATATCTGTTATCTTCTTAGTCCTTCATTCTATTTTACTGGTTAAAATGTTAGTCTTCTAAATTACAGTAGCCCTTATTCATGGGGGATACGTTCCAAGACCCCCTCAATGGATGCCTGAAACCAGTGATAATACCAAACTCTGTATATTACTGTTTTGTCCTATACATGCATACCTGTGATAAAGTTTAATTTATAAATTGGCACAGTAAGAAATTAACAACTAATAGTAAAATAGAACAACTGTACTGCAATAAAAGTTATGGAAGGAAGCACTTTATGGCTTCTCTTGGGCAAGTGAATTGCAAAGAGCACAACTTGTGTGTGTTGGACCATTTTTAAGTGAAATAAGGGTTACTTGAACACAAGCACTATGATACGTCTACAGTTGCTATTAACAGGCAAGTAGTGCATACACCTACCTTGGATACACTGGACAAAGGGATGATTCATGATCTGGACAGGATGGCACGAGATTGCATCACACTACTTAGAGAATGGCGTCCAATTTAAAACTTAGGAATTATTTCTACAATTTCCATTTCATAATTTTGGACCTTGGTTGACCAGCATGTCACTGAAACTGTAATAAGGGGGGACTACTATACTCTCTTTGTCTGGCCTTTGATCCTAGTGCCTTTAGTCTACTGATTCACAGTTAATAAAACCTCTTCTTAGACCTCTAGTCTTTTAGATGAGGCACCAGCCTGCCTTGCCAACTTTAACTCAGCTTTGTTCATGCCTATAGATAAATTCCTTTTCATTAAAGTTTAGCTTGTTCTATGGTAAGTACCTGTATGCTGCCCTTTTCTGTGAGAGTCTGTTTTTCTGGCAGTGCCACTTTTTGTACAGGTGATTTAGTATAGAAGAGCAAAGACCTTTTAGAAGTGAAAGAAAACCAGAGCCCTTTCTGCCTTCTTTCAAAAGCTAAAGGGGATAAAAATAGGATTGGTTGTTGTTGTTTTTTAATTTTTTTTTTCTTTATTGATTTTAGAGAGAGAGGAAGGGAGAGGGAGAGGAGAGATAGGAACATCGATGAGAGAGAACATCCATCAGGTGCCTCCTGCATGTCCCCCACTGGGGATTTGGCTCACAACCTGGGCATGTGCCCTGACTGGGAATCGAACTGGAGATCTCTTGATACATGGGTCAACGCTTAACCACTGAGCCACACTGGCTGGGCAAAACAGGACTGGTTTTATAAAGCAGTTGAGGGAATAAAATGTTCTGAATGAATGGTAGCTTTATATTCTTAGGAAGGTAAAACTTGAAATAATTTCTTAATTAGTTTTAATAGCCACATAATGGTACTTTGTGTTAAAAAAGGGGAGGGAGCCCTGGCCGGTTTGGCTCAGCGGTTAGAGCGTCGGCCTGCGGTCCTGAGAGACCCGGGTTCGGTTCCTGCTAAGGGCATGTACCTCGGTTGCGGTTTGTCCCCGGCTCTGGTCAGTCGTGTGGGTAGCAGCCACTCGATGTGTTCCTTTCACATCGATGTTTCTCTCTCTCTCTCTGTTCCTCTCTCCCTCCCACTCTACCTGAACAAAAAATGGAAAAATGTCCTCGGGTGAGGATTAAAAAAAAAAGGGGGGGGGGAGGGAGTGGAATGGAGTATTTAAAATAGCACTGATATATGTAAACAAAGCAGTGAGAGTGAACTGCCTCTGAGATTCCATTTTGTTTTTGTTTTATTCCATTTTGTCTTGAAACTGGTAAAAGGAGTGCCTTTTTTTTTCTGTTTCCTTGTCTATCTCTGAAACACAGATACTGAAGTTTTGATAATGATTTTGATTAACTTGGTTCAATAAGCTAATTTTTAGAAGTTCTATTTTGAGATTTAAGGAATGTGTATGAAGGGTAGGGTATTTGAGGAATTAGGATAAAAAGGCCAATTTAAAAACTACAGACATTGCTAGTCCAGTAAATTGGAAGTGTTCTCTTAAGTCACTTAAAAGAAAAATCTAAAGTGTATTAATTTTATGGAAGAAAAGGTGTAAGAACAGATCTCACAGTTATTTTATTTTATTTTATTTATTTTATTTTATATTTTATTTTATTATTTTTAATTCTTACCCGAGGACATTTTTCCATTTTTTGTTCAGATAGAGTGGGAGGGAGAGAGAGAGAGAGAGAGAGAGAGAGAAACATCGACGTGAAAGGGATACATCGAGTGGTTGGCTCCCGCACAACCCAACCAGAGCCGGGGACAAACTGCAGCCGAGGTACGTACCCTTAGCAGGAACCAAACCCTGGTCTCTCTGGACCATAGGCTGACGCTCTAACCACTGAGCCAAACCGGCCAGGGCTCACAGTTATTTTAAATAATTTAGAATTCATGTTCTAATTTATTGGGCAATACTTTTTCTGACATATGGTTGAAAGAGTTGTCCTCAGGCATTGATGTCCCAGTTCATTAAAAAAAAAAACACTTCAATAATTGTGAAAAATTTAGGTTTTTTCCAAGAATTACTTATCTCTCTTAAAATAAAATGGACTGTGGCAATAAATTCTTTTACTTGTAAAATGTTTTATTCATGAAATATATAAAAGATTAACAGCAAACATTTCCTTTATTGATTTTAGAGAGGAAGTGAGAAGGGAGAGAGATAGAAACATCAATGAGAGAGAACATCGATTGGCCACCTCCTGCCTGCCCCCCCCCCACTGGGGATCGGGCCCACAACCTGGGCATGTGTCCTGACCAAGAATTGAACTGGTGACCTCTTGGTGCATGGGTCAACACTGAACCGCTGAGCCACATCGGCCGGACAACAGCATAAATTTTAAAAGGAAATAATAAAATGAATAACTATATACCTATTATCTAACATTTTCAGTACCTTTTTAAAACAGCATTTTGAAAATCTGTCATTCATAGCCAGAGTACTTATTTATGTGTTAAATAAGTAAGTGAGAAAATATCTAGTGCAGAGCATGTTAATAGTTCATATAAGAGGATACACAAATAGCTATAAAATACAGAAAGTTGGTAACCTTATGCATAATAACAATGCAAATTGAAAGTATACTTAGTTTTCACCTATCAGTTTGGAAGAATTTGAAAAGTTTTGTCAAATAACTTTTGGTGAGATTATTGGGAAATAGGCACAATCTCACATCTTGTTGGTAAACCTTCTGTACATTTTAAGTTTCCTCTGTTCCTTTTCATGATTACATCTTCATCTCTTCTCCCAGAAGTTATTACTGTCCTGAATGTTGTGTTAGCTATTTCTTTACTTTTCTTTTAGTCATTTAACAGGTATTGATGAGCCAGATACTGGGTTTTTATATATGTATCTGTTATGGTTTTTTTAACCTTTATATACATTGATATACTGACTATAATTTTCTATGACTAGCATTTTTTCAGCTTTATGTTTTTGTGATTCAGCCATATTCATGTGTGCATGTAATTATAGTTTGTTTTCATTGTTGTGTTGTATTCTTTTTTTTTTTTTAAGAATAGTTTATTGCTTTTTAGAGAGAGAAGAAGGGAGAGGGAAAGAGAGCAAGAGAAACATCGATGTGAGAGTACAACATCCATTGGCTGCCTCCTGCATGACCCTACTGGGGATCAAGCCCCCAACCTGGGCATGTGCCCTTGACCTGGAATCGAACCGGAACCTCCTAGTGCACTGGACAGTGCCCGAACAACTGAGCCACACCAGCCAGGGCTATTGTGTTGTATTCTGATATATAAATATACTGTAATTTATTCATTCTATGGTAGATTCTTAGTTCCCTCTACCCACCATTTTTTTTTTCTGCTATAAACAATGCAGCCATGAACATTCTTGTGCATGTGTCCTATTGCGTTCCTAATGGTATAATTGTTGGGTTGTAGAGGGCTATACATCCATTGCTTTATTAGGTAATGCCATAGTGTTTTACAAAGTGGTTGTGCTAAAATAAACTCCCCAAAGTAATATAGTTTCCATTTTTCTTCTTTTTAACACTTAATATTGTCAGATATAATATTATGCCCATGAAATAATTTCTAGTTATACTTTTAATTTGTATATCCATATTTGCTAATAATATTGAACATCTTTTCATATGTTTATTGGCCATGTTTTTTTTCTGTGACACTGCTATTGATGTATTTTGCTCATTTTCACTTGGAATATTTGTTTTTTTTATTGATTTGTA
Organism: Molossus molossus; assembly: GCF_014108415.1. Taxonomy (NCBI): domain Eukaryota; kingdom Metazoa; phylum Chordata; class Mammalia; order Chiroptera; family Molossidae; genus Molossus; species Molossus molossus. The sequence goes on along the minus strand of NW_023425344.1, from coordinate 57,148,617 downwards.
GGGGTTCTTAACTTTTGTCTTTTTTTTGTATTATGAATGTCTTCCAGTCTGTAGCTTTTCTTTTTGTTTTCTTTATTGGTATCTTTTAATGGATAGAGTAGATATTTTTATTATAGTTGAATTTTAAAACCTTTCATAGTTAGTGCACATTATGTCTTGTTAAATAAATCTTGCCCTACCCCAGGTCAGGAATACATTTTCCTATATTACCTCCTAAAAGTTTTGTAAAGGTTTGCTCTTCATAGTTAATTTTTTCATTCATTTGGAATTGATTTTTAATATGGTATGAAGGTTCTAATTTTGGGAGGGATCTAATGTTTTTTTCCTATGAACTAATTGTCTGAACACCATTTAATGAAGAATTTTCCCTTTCTCACTGATCAGCAAAGTAACCTCTCATATATCAGCCATGTTTAGGTCTGTTTCTAGGATCCTCTGTATATCCAATAGTCAATATGTCTAACCCTATACTAATTACTACATCATCATAATTATTATCATGGCTTTATATTAAGACTTGATATCTGGTTTGGGAATTTCCCTTACATGTTTCTTTTGCATTGTCTTGGCACTTCGGGTGTCTTAGATCTTCCTCATACATAAGAAAGAGCTTGTTACCTTTCATAAAAGATGTGACTTCAGAATTGTATTGAATGTCTGAATTAATTTAGGAAGAATTTACATCTTAATTATATTGAGTCTTCCTATCTGAATTTGTGCATTCTCTCCATTTATTTAGATCTTATTTAATGTTTTTGAATAAAATTTTATAACCTCCTGCACACTGGTCAAGCATATCTTTTGTTGGTTCTGTTTCTAGGTACTTTATAAGGTTTTGTCCAATTATAAACCACGTCTTTTTTATTTTAAAAGTTGCCTCTTCAGCTTATTTGCTCTTGTGGTAATACAAATACAATTTTTTGAAAAATTGGTTTTATAGTAAGTCTGTTTGGCTAAATTTTCATTCTTTCTTAAAATTTGTCTGCAAGTTCTTTTAGGTTTTGTATGCAGGTAATAATTTCATCTGCTAATAGTGACAATTTTGTATTTTCCTTTCAAATTATTATATATTTTATTTCTTATTTTAATGAATTGACTAAGGTGTTCAGTACAGTGTTGAATAGAAGCATTAATACTGGGCATGTTTCTGTTCCCAATTTTAAAGGGAATGCTTTTAATATTTTTCCGTTAAGAATGACATTTGCTCTGTATTTTTTGTTAAAAATTTTTTTTTGTTTTAGAAGTTTTATTCCTACTTTGTTAATCCTTAGTCAAATGCTGACTTTTATTAAATGCTTGCTTTATCTATTGAGATAGGATTTGTATTTATTTAATAGGATTTGTATTTATAAGAACTATTAAGGCTTTCTAATTGTTAATGAGTCCATTTTGTTGGACTGTATCTGTACTATTAGAATTTGTCAGCTTTTTAACTTTTCAAAGTTATTTGCATAAAAATGTTCATAATATTTTCTTGATACAGTTTTAGACTCTGTTCTATATATAGCTATATTACCTCCTTTTTATTTTTAAGATTAGTTATTTGTACCTTTTATTTTTCTTTCTGACAGTCTCCTCAGGGCCTTGCCAGTTAGGTTTTTTTCAGTGACTTCTTAATGTTGGCTTTTATTTTAAAAAACTGGTTTGTTTCTGCTTTCCTTCATTTTGTTTTAGTTGAATTTATTATGTATTTTCCCTTTTCTATCTTTTAAGGTGTATATATGATTTATTGAGATTTATATTTACTACTGTTTTTGCCTAAGTATTATTATTATTTTTTTATCCTCACGCAAGGACATTTTTCCATTTTTTTGTTCAGATAGAGTGGGAGGGAGAGAGAGAGAGAGAGAGAAACATCGACGTGAAAGGGACACATCGAGTGGCTGCCACTGCACAACCCAACCAGGGCTGGGGACAAACTGCAATTGAGGCACATGCCCTTAGCGGAAACCGGACCCGGGCCTCTCAGGACCACAGGCCAACGCTCTTACCGCTGAGCCAAACCAGCCAGGGCTTGCCTAAGTATTTTTAATATAAGTTAACATATCTTCTTTGACTCATCCATTATTTAAAATATTCATACACATGTGATTTTAAATTTAGCTCTTTTATTGTTAGCTTTAACCTTAATTGCATTACAGGCAGTTACGGTAGCCTGTATGAACCATTTCTTTGACATGTTTTGACTGTTGCTTTATGGCCTGTATGTGATCAATTCTTGTAAATATTTTAGTGTATCTAAAAAAAAATATTGTTTCTCTCACTGTTGGGCACAGGTCTATATATTTTTCCATTAGATCAAATTTGTTAGTTTTATGATCCAATTTTCTGTATCTTTAGAAACTTTTGACACTTTTTCTTTGTAATAATTAAGATATTTATGTCAAAGCTAAAATAGTGGATTTGTTCATTTCCCTATGTAATTCAGTCATCATTTGCTTAGTATCCTTTGAGATTATTTTATTAAGTGTACCAACTATATGTATATATTACTGTATATTGTTTATCTTGCTATACCTGCTGATGAATTAAACCTGATATTAGGTAGTGAGCCTCTATTTCCCTTGTTAGGCTTTTCGTCTTACAGTCTATACAAATATAATTGCTATCCAAGTTTCTTTTGGTTAATATTTATCTAATATATCTTTTCTCATCTGTTTACTTTCAACCTTTCTGTGTACTTATGCTTAGGTGTATCTTTTACAAATAGTATATAGCTGGACTTTGTTTTTAATCCAGTCTGACTTTATTTTGTTTTTAATATGTGGGTTCAGACCCAGTTGCCTTACCTATATTGTAATTATTGGTATTTTTTCTCCTTTTTTGCCCTTCTAAAAATGGGGTTATTTTCTTTCTCAATCTATATACTTTCTTTTATTGGTTTGGAATTTGTACTTTTTATTTCTAGACTCTTAAGTGATGATTTTGAAATTTTACCTTGAATATATTTTTGGAAGAAATAAAATTTTTAGCAATCTTTTTATGGAGCTATAATTTACATAGAGTGAAATGACCCCCTTGGTGAATATTGACAGTTGTGTGCAGTTGCATAACTACTACCACAATTGAAAGGTAGAAGTGTTCTATCACCCCTTAAAATTCTTGTGTTCATTGAATTTAGCACCTTTCCCTAATCTCAGCCCTTGACAACTACTTTTCCAGAATGTCATATATATGCTATGTGTAGTCTTTTGAGTCTGGATTCTTTCCTTTAGCATAATGCACTGGAAGTTTATTCATGTTTTTGTATATATTGTAGTTAATTTCTATTGCTGAGAAGTATTTTATTGCATGGATGTCCCACAGGCATTATCTGTTCACAGATCAAAGGGAATTTGGGTTGTTTCCAGTTACAGGTGATTAGGAATAAAAGCACTATAAATATTTGAACACACATTTCTGTGTGAAATAAGTTTTAATTTTTATTTTAAAAAATATTTTTATTGCATTTTAGAGAGAGAGGAAGGCAGAGGGAGGGGGAGAGAGAGAGAGAAACACCAAAGTGAAAGCAGAACATTCATTGGCTGCCTCCTGCACACCCCCTACTGGGGATCCAGCCCACAACCCAGACGTGTGCCCTGACTGGGAATCAAACCAGCAACCTTTTGGTGTCCAGGCCAATGGCCAACCAACTGAACCACACGATCCAGGGCAGTTTTTATTTTTCTTAAATCAGCTTATGATTTCTGCAAAATATCCTGGTGGAATTTTTATTGGGATTGTGTCGAATATGTAGATAATTTGGGAGAAACTCAGTATGTTAATCTTGAGACTTAATATTGCATCTTCCAATCTATAAGTACAGTATATCACTCCACTTATGCAGGCCTTCTTTATTTCATTAATGTTTTGTAGTTTCCAGCATGTAGATCTTCAAATATTTTGCTAGATTTATACTTATTTGATATTTTTTATGCTATTGTAAGCGATACTGGTTTTTAAATTCCAATTCATTGATAATTGTATAGAATTGAAATACCATTGATTTTTGAATGAATTGACCTTGTGTCTTGCAACATTGTTATTTATTTCTTGTTTATTACTTCTGGGAGCTTCAGTTTTAATCTGTGAATGGAGATCATTTCATTTTTTCCTTTCTGATATGTATTTTTTTAATTTCTTATCTCACTGGCTAGGACAATATTAAACAGAAGTGACGACAGTGCACATACTTGCCTTGTTCTTGTTTTTAGAAGGAAGGTACTCAGTCTTTCACCATTGATTTTATCAGTTGCAGTTTTTTTGGGGAGATGCTCTTTCAGGTTTAATAAGTTCCTGCTTCACACTTGCTAAATGTCTTTGTCATTTATGCAAGTTGAATTTAGTCAAATTACCTTCTCTTTAAGTGTTGAGATGACCTTTCTTTTGTAGTTTGTTTATATGCTAAATTACCTTGATGGATTTTCAAATATTAAACCAACCTTCTACTCCCATTTTAAATACTACTTGGTCATTATGTAGTTTCTCTTTAATTTACTGTTAGATTTGATTTGATTTGTTAATATTTTCTTGAGGATTTATACATTTATGATTGTAAGACATATTTTTCTCTAACGTTTTGCTTGCAATGTCTGGTTTGATTTCAGGATACTGCTGACCTCATAAAATGAGTTGGATAGTGTTACTAACACTTCTATTTTCTGGAAGAGTTTGTATAACATTTGTATTATTGTGTTTTAAAATGATCTTGGTGGATAGTTTTCTTTTTCTTTCAGCACTTTGAATATGTCATTCTACTGTCTTTTGGCCTCTATGGTTTTAATCTTATTGAGGATTTATACATGATGAGTTACCGCTTTCCCTTTGCTTTCAAGATTCTCTTTTTGTCTTTGACTTTCCACAGTTTTATTAGTTTGTCTAGGTGTGGGTCTCTTTCACTTTAACCTACTTGGAATTTGTTCACCTTTCAGGATGTGTCTATTGTTTTCATCAATTTGGGATGTTTTTGGTTGCTTTTTACTAAAAAATTTTTTCTGTACTTTTCTTTCTTCTTCTTCTGGAACTCCCATTAGGTTTATGTTGGTACATTTGTTATTGTCTGACAGATCTCTGAGCTCTGTTCATTTTTCTTCATTTTTCTTTCTGTTCCTCAGACTGTATAATCTCACCTGACCCATCTTAAGGTTCACAGATCCTTTTTTTTCGCCAAATTCTACCCTTGAGCCCTTTTGTTGTACTTTTTAATGTCATAATTTTTATTTTGTGTTTTTTTTTAATAATTTTTATTTTTAATATTCTCTATTTGGTGAGCCATTATTCTTATACTTTTAATTCTTTAGACATGATTTTCTCTAGCTCTTCGAACACATTAAAATAGTGGAATTTAAAAGTATTTTCTAGTAAATTCTTTCTATGGTTTTTATTGTCCTTGGGGACAATTTATATTGATTGTGTTTTTCCCTCTGTGTATGGGACATACTTTCTTGTTTCTTTGCATGCTTCATAATTTTTTTGTTAAGAACTGGACATTTTAAGTAATCAGAATCTCTCCCCTTCCCAGGGTTGTTTATTGTTGCTACTTTGTTGTTTGTTGCTTTAAGTGACCTTATAACTAATTCTTTGAAGTCCATATTCTTTATCATGTATGACCATTTAAGCCTTTATTCAATTTCGTATTCAAAGATTTCCTTAAATGCCTGAAACAAATAAATTTTCCACTCTTGGCCAAGTGGCTCTGTGTGTGTTTTGGGGCATACTTTCAGTACTCAGCCAGGAAGTTTATAATTCTGCCTTAGCCATCACTTTATACTTGTGCAAAGCTGGAAGGTCAGACAGAGGTGAGAACTTGGGCTGTTTTGAGATTTTTTCCTAAACATGTGCATAGTGCTCCATAAACATGTGACTTTCTAGGTTCCCCAGAATATGACAGGGCTTTTCAAAACCCCTATTGACATCATATTCCTAAGCTTCTCCTTTTAAGTTTTTTTGGGAAGCTTATTATTTGCTTCAGTTGTTTCTATGACCTAAGGCAGCCACAAAGTTAAAAAAATTTTCTAGTAATGAACATGCTCCCAAACCCTCTTCCTCCTCCATGTAGAAGTCTTTTCTTTTTTTAATTTTCACCCGAGGACATTTTTCCATTTATCTTCAGATTGTGTGTGTGGGGTGGGGGGAGAAAGAGAGAGAGAGAAAATCATTGATGTGAGAGAGACACATCAACTGGTTGCCTCCTGCACAACCCCAACCAGGGCTGGGGATTGCACCACAACTGAAGTATGTGCTCTTGACTGGAATCAAGCCATGGTTCTTTGGTCTGTGGACCGACACTCTAACCACTGAGCCAAACTGGCCAGGGCCACGTAGTAGTCTTTTTTAGCACTAGCAAGAGTCAGGGAACTACCACCCAGGTCAGATAATGGCTAGTCTTTTGGAATAAGGCTTTGAAAGACTTCACCTCAGTTTTGGTTGCTCTAGTGGTTGCCAAGCTGCCTTGGCAATGAAGTGACCAAGAGAAGTTAAAACTCCACAAATCACTGTTCTTACCCTACATCGTGTCTTTTTTCCTGAGTAAATACTTCTTGGGTTGTTGCAGTCATTTGGTTAATTTCCAGAGTTCTAAAGTAGTTGACTAACAATTTTCACTAGTATTATTTTGTTATGGTCAGGTAGTATGTTTTATTATTTTATTTCTTTTAAATATGTTACAGTTTATTTTATGACCTAGAATATGGTCTCTCTTGGTGAATGTTCATGTACACCTGAAAAGAATATATGTTTGTCTGTTTTTGAGTAGATATTGGACGAAGTGGGGGGGTGTGTGTCTGCTCCTCCACTCAGTACTGCTGGGGTTGGAGTTTTTATGACATCCTGAGAAAAATAATTTTCTGAGACTCCCACAGGAGAATGAGTGATTTTTGTTTGTGTAGAATTAAATTCCTGCATTTCCAAAGTTCCATTTTTCTTAGTTCAGTTATAGAAAAAGTATAGCCGGAGTTTCAGCAAGGCTGGAAGCAACGCCAGTGTCCAGAATTTCCTTTCCATGTTGGAGCCATGTCCATCCAGTTCAGCATCAGGCTAGCTAGAGTCCATTAGTTCATTGCATGTGGGAAAATGCAGATGAGCAGAAGCGAAAGAGCCCCACTAACCAGGAGTCAAGAGCAACATATCAAAAGCACAAGAGAATGAGTTTCTTTGTTAAGGGAATTAAGTGTCCCAAATCTTCACAGGCTTGTAGTGGCCATGCCCATTCTGGCCAACCACCTCTGTCTCCAGGTGTGATTGACAGGCAAGTATCTATCACCCCAGTTTTACTGGGCATGCGGCTATCTTCCTTTTTTCCAGCCCCCTTCCCCTGGTGTTTTGCAGGAAACATGTCTATAATGTCTGGTCTTCCCTTTGATCCTTTCCTATTATTAATAATTAGCTCATTACAGTGGTATCCGGATCAAGTTGGTTGACAGTGTTGTTTCGGTCTTCTCTATCTACTGATTTTCTGTTTACTTTTTCTGTCAGTAGCTGCTAGAGGAATGTTAAAGTCTCAAATACCATCATGCAACCTTTGGAGATACTCTCTCTATTTTAGCTTCTGTTGTTACTAATGAATTTTGTTGTCATTCTGTTTTTTCTTTTGAAGTAATTGATCTTTTTTCTCTATTTGGTGTTAAAGTCTTCTGCTTGCTATTGGCATTCTCTTGTTTGCAATACGATGTAAAATGAAATCCTTTTTTAAACTTACTTTTATACGCTGTGCTTCATGATCAGTTTATTCTTTTTATTTTTTTATTAGTGAGCTTTTGAAAGTTTGCAGTCCGCCTTCCTGTGGGCTCCCCCCACCCCAATATTGCCTTTTTTTTTATTTTATTTTTTTACTTCTCCTCTCTCTAAATTCTCTGCCTAGGAGTTAGGCTGTTTACTATTTACTGTAGTAGCTATATGTTAGAATCTAAAATTTCCTCTTGTGTCCTTGGTTTTATCTCCTCTGTTTTCTTTGGGCTTTCCCAGAGACTCTTTAAATAGGGTCCAAGGCTTGAGTTATTTGAGGTAGAGTCCTGTAGTCCTATGATTAGGTCTCAGTCTTTTAGTGAGCCTGAATTGGTTTCAACCTCAACCCCATTAGGTTATAGGAGCCTGGAGTCTGGGGTATTTCTCTTACCCCAGGTTGGTTAGGTTTTAGTTAAACCCTACTTTATCATATTCTGGTAAAATATTTAAGTTGTAAATTGGACTTGTTAAAGAGAACATTACATTCCCCCTCCTGATGCAAGAAGAGGCAACTTTTCTCCATAGTGAGAACATGGTGGGGCTCCTGGAGGGTAGGACTCAGGAAAGTGTAGATCCTCTCAGACTGGTTCCCCTCCAGTTTTTAATTCTCAAGCTAATCTTCTCTGAGCTACAGCAGTTTGTCAATTATTATATATAATGTTCAAACTCATACCAGTTTCAGTTCTCGGCTTTTATATCTGGGCTTCTGTTCCCACTAGGCTATGTATGATCTCTGTATCTGCCTGTTTGTGTTCAGGGCAGCAGTTTGCCCTATGACCTCATTTGTTAGGATGGGAGTGACATCTTCCAAGCTCTTTAGATGTTGGGCCAGAAATGAAAGTCCTGTTGTTTTTTTCTAAAGCTCCAATTAGTGTCTATTAAGATTTCTTATTCTGATTCTCATCATTTACTATCTCGTGTTTTACATCTTTTTGACTCTTAGTGATGCCTTTTGGGTAATTTCTTTGCTATTTTTTCTGTTCATTAATTTTGTTTTCAGCTGTATATAATCTATTGCCTAACTCATTCATCGTGTTTTTTTCCCCTAATACTTTATTGAGTTACATTATATTTAAGCATGAAGCTTGACTAATTTTGATAAAAGTGTACACACATGTAACTACTGCCTAGCTCAAGATATAGAGCATTTCTGTCATCCCAGAACAATTCTTTTTCCTACTTTCAAGGCTGTTGGAAACTGCCAACAAGATTTTCACCATAGTTGTACCATTTTAAACTCCCACCAGCAATTCATGAGAGTTCCAAGTTCTCCACATTTCTCCACATTTCATTTGGTGGTTAATATATTTTAATTTTAGCCTTTTGGTGAGTGAGTGTTGCATTGAAGATTTTGTTTAATAGTTAAAACCTTCATTTCTGAAATTTCCATGGTTTTTGTTTTTTCAAATCTGTGCCAGACTGTTGTTGCGTGCTTGTCTTAATAAATACCTCCTTTATTTCTTAAGGAAATATAGAGACTGTAAACAATAGCTTGCTTTTTGGTATTTGTTAAGTCTGTACTCTTAGTACTCAGATATTCCTGATCAGTATCATAAAAAAATTACTTTCCTGTCACATTTTACTAACTCATCTTGGTAACAAGTTTTCTTTTTCACATGAGATAGCTTTTTTTCCTCATACATAATATAAATATTCCAACTAGGATGACCCTCCCTCTTTTTTATATCACTAGTCTTTCTCATACAAGGCTTTTTGTCTTTCAGTTAAAATATTGTCTTCAAAGATAAATGTAGAACCTATAAGGGTTACTTCAAGTACCAAGTTGTGATATTACTTCAGAATTGACCAAGATTAGTATTTATATGCTTATGTATATATGTATACATGTGATTTTTGACAAACATATATTATAGGGATATGGTATAAATAGTGAAATGTGGAAAGAAATAACTCTTGAAGTTTTTTTTATGAATATAATAACAAAGAGTATTTCTTTAAATTCACATTTCTCTAAATTTGTTTAGATTAAATATCATAAAATTCATTATAAAAACCTATTATTTTTTATTGTGTACATTTGTCTGGTTTTATTATAAGTCTTACAGATTGTATTTTTGTCTTCTGCTTTAGGCAATCCTTTATCACAGGATATTCTCAGTTTATACCAGGACCCAGATGGAACCCGAAAGCTACTGAACTTCATGCTTGACAATCTTGCAGGTAACTATTAATGACAAAGCAGTAAACTCTACAGATATTACTGTTAACTAATATGTCACATGTTGCTTAAGAGCATCTGGTCATTTTTAAGGTTTTTTAAATCCTCACTCAAGGATATGTTCTTACTGATTTTTAGAGAGAGAGAGAGAAAGAGAGAGAGAGAGAGAGAGAGAGAGAGTTAAAGAAGCATTGATATGAGAGAGAAAAACATTGGTTGCTTTCATACGTGCTCCAACTAAGGATCAGACTCACAACCTGGGTATGTGCCCTGACCAGGAATCTAACCTGTGGCCCTTCGATGCACATGTTGATGCTCCAGCCAACAGAGGCACTCTGGCCAGGGCACATCTGACCATCTATTATAAGTGCTTATGGGTTTGGAATTCCTGCTATTAGTATATCCCAGGGTAGTGGACATTCTTCTTTTATTATACTGAGTGCTGTTTACCAAGCAACATGTAAGGAGCTGTAGTTACATTATCTCATTTAATCTTTTTAAGAACCTAGGAGGTAGGAATTTTTAGTATAATTGTACAGGCAATTTCTGAGATTCAAAGAATAAAGCAATTTACCCAAGTAAGCACAGTGAATTAATGACAGCTGTGAACCCAAGATTGTCTTGCTTTTAATCACAAAGATACATTGTTTGAATTTGATGCAGATTCTGTAGAACCAACACATTGTGCACGTGTTTGATGAATGAGATATGACTGGTTTGATTCACTGCACATTTGTGAACATTTTACTAGCAGGATTTGAATTAAGAACACTAGATTTATCTGACTAATATTGTTGTATTCCAAATAGAATTTTTTTTATATCAGAGGGCTATTAAGTATTTGACTTAATTGCTTAAGAATTCAAAATATGGGTAAAAATACAGAAATGCTACTAAATTTAGATTTTCAAAAAATAATATCTTTCTAAAATATAGAATCCTGAAACATAGCTAGAGAAATCTAGATGTCAGCATAGAGGCCATCATCACAATATTTTAGCTATACATTTTAAAGTTCTCTCCATGTTAGAGGACATTTACATACAAAATGTTTTAAAATAAGAACAATAAGGTAAAAGAATAAATTAATATCTAAAAAATTTTTGGCTATGAAGACTAAAGTTGATTGATGTTCAACCATGATGTTTACTGTAGTTTTTTAAAATAAACTCATTAGAGAGGTCCTTTTAGTGAAAAATTAAGAATATTTGGCAGTTTAATTAAACTGTATACATATTATGGTTATGCAATTTTTTTCTTGCTTTAAAGTGAAATATCTTTCATGTCTATGTATGTGGCCGGTTGATCCAGCCATATGGGATGTGTATGGTGTGCCTGTGTGTGTAATTTTTAAGTTTTTCATGTTTTAGATATAAACCATTTATTGTTCTCTATATTGCAAATACCTTCTCCCACGATGTTGTTTGCTTTTTCACTCTCTTAATTTGTCTTTTGATGAACAGAAAAACATTATAACACACTTAAATTTGTTGATCTTTTCTATTAAGAATTTTTCCCTACCTCAGTCTCATGAATGTATTCTCCTATGTTATTATCTAAAATCTCTATATTTTCCTTGTAACATTTGAAGCTGTAATCTTCCTAGCATTGAAGCTGGTGTAATACAAGAGCATTTTTATAACGTTTTCATGTGTAAATTAAGTTGACCCTGAGCTACTTATTGAAAAAAATGTCCTTTCATTACTGTTTTTTAGTGCCATTTTTGTCATATATCGGATCTGTTTCTAGATTCTGTATTCTCTTCCACTAGTTCTTATGATAGTATAACAGTGTCTTATATGGTAGCTATATAAAATATCTTAAGACCCAGTAGAGTAAGTCTTCCCCCTTGATTTGATTCTAGTCTTGTCTAGTTTTAGCCTCATGCTTCTTTTACCTTGAATTTTCATTAAAATCAGTTTTTCAAATTTCTCTTCTCCCAGAAATGTGAGGATTTTTATTAGGAATGTGTTGAATTTATAGATTGCTTTAGAAAGAATTGGCATGTTTACCACACTGGGTTTTATAATCTAACAATCTAGAATATTCTTTCAATTATTATGCCTTCTCTAATTTCTCTTAATATTGAGTTTTAGCTTTCTGTCTAGTGGTCTTTTGCATTTTTTATTACATTTATTCTAGATATTGACTTATTTGATGCTCTTATAAATAATCTTTTTGAAAATAAATCTTAATGGTTATTGCTGATTTATGGAATACAGTTGAGTTTTGTATATTTATTGGTATTCAGCCACCTTGCTGAGCACTTGCTAAATGCCTTTGGTAAGTACAAATTCAGCACTTTGCTAAACCTTTTTTAATCCTAATGTATTTTTATTTTAATTTATACAGTAGTATATAATTTGCAAGTAATGACACTTTTATTACTCTCTTACTAATTCTTATGTCTTTTATTTCTTCTTCTTGCTTCATTGCATTTGCTACCACCACCAGTAAAATGCTAACTAAAAGTGGTGATAATGAGCATCCATGTCTAATTTCATTATATATTAACTTTTAATAATTTATGATTAACTGTGATGTTCTTTGTAGTTTTTATATAGATAACTTATCAGAGTAAGGAAGTTTTCTTCTATTTCTAGTTTTCTAGGAGAGTATTTTATTTTTAATATGAATAAATATTGAATTTTATGAAATGCTTTTTCTCTGTTGAGCTGAGTATATAGCTTTTATTTTTTATTTCATTAATTTGGCAAATGCATTGATTGTTTTCTATGTCCTACCCCCTTGTATTCTTGGAATAAACACAAGTAGTTTATAATATATTATCGTTTTTATATATCCCTCTGTTCAGTTTGTTACTATTTTACCTAGGATTTTTTGCATGTGGGTTTGAGTGAAATTGGCCAATAATTTTTCTTTTTTCAGTATCGTTGCCAAGTTTTGTTATAAAGGTTAACTGGCCTCATAAAATTCATTGGGAGGGATTGTTTCATTTTCTGTTATTTGGAAAAATTTATATAAGGTAGATGTTCTTTTTTCTTAAATATATTGTAGAATACATCTGAGCCAGGGGTTTCTTTGTAGGAAGTTTTCAATTACTGATTACGTTCTTTAATAATTATTGTACTATTCTGATTCTTCATTTCTCTTTTTACCAATTTCTGAAACTTGTGTTTTTGGTAATTTTTCATGTTACCTAAATCTTCCAATTTATTGACATAAAGCTGTTCAGAATATCTTTTTATAATGTTTTAATATCTGTTTGATGTACAGTGATATCTCTTCCATTCCAGATATTAGTTATTTGTTTTGCTTCTATTTACTTCATGCATAGTCTTGCCCAGGGATTTATCAATACTTTCTTTGAAAATAGAACCAATTTTGGGCTTTTTTAGTTCTGTTATGTTTTTTTAGTATCAGTAATTTTTTAATCTTTATTTCTTCATTTTACTTTCGTTAAGTTTCATTTGCTGTTTCTTTTTAAACTTTCTAATACCTAAATTATTAACTTGTAGACTTACTATAAATCTCTTAGATTTACTTATAAATCTCCCTCTAAACATAGCTTTTAGCTGCATTCCACAAATTTTAATTTGTATTATTTTCATTATCATTCAGTTCAGCATATTTTCTAATAGCTCTCATCATTTCTTCTTTTACTGGTGAGTCATTTAGAAGTTTATTTCTAGGAAAGTTGTTCTAGTTTTCTTTGTCATTGATTTCTAGCTTAATTCCATTGTGATCAGAGAATGCAGGCTGAGTGATTATGATTTAAAATTTTAAAACGTATTGCTTATTACCCAGCACATGCTTAATTTTTATAAATGTCAAGTATGCACTTAAGAAGAATGTACATTCTGTAGTTGTTTGGTGCTGCATTCTGTACATATTAAATTGTTTGAATGCATTATGAATACTTAATGATTACTTTGTTTTTATTCATTATTAATAGAACTATGTTAAAATCTCTCCTTTTGATTGTAGATTTGTTTATTTCTTATTGTAGTTCTTACAGCCTTTTAATTACATATATTGAGGGTATATTTTCATGTGTTTAATCTTTCTGGTTATTTGAAGCTTTTATCATTATGGTCTTATTACTTTGATATTAATATAGCTACATTAAAACATATAGTTACAAGAGTTCTCTTTTGGTTAGAATGTTTTTTGAAAGACATTTCTTTTATTGCTAATCAGAAAAAAATGCTGCCAATTAAATTATGATATAAATGCTAAGATATCATACATTATAAAACATTTTCAGATTAGCAATGTTTAAAATATTTGCATTCAGATTGCTAAAATTAATTTTTTATAACTTCTATGTAATATTTATAATGACTATTTCCTTTTGTTGTGACTTTTCAAGATCAAAAAATGTTCAAAAACAAGGACACTGGCCATTTATTTTTGAGTGTTGATTTTTATTTATAATCTATTGGTATTTTATTTTTTTATACCTAGTTTATTTAATTTTTACCATATTCCCATTTTCCTTGAAATTTGTCATGACTATTAAATTTTATTAAAATCATTTGAGCATCTATTTATCTATTCTTATACTATCCACTCTTTAAAAATGGATTGATGTGATAAATATGTGGATAGATTTTACTTTTCTTTTTATTAACTTACTGCATTTCTTTTATTACTAGATTAAGCTCACCTTAGTCATAATCTAAATTCATTTTGATATGTTCCTAAGGTGTACTTATATTTTATACAGAACATTTCTGCTTCTATACTTAAATGAAATTATAATTTTTCTCTGTGGTTTGGAATGGTTTAATTTAGGATGAAATTACTTATAGTTTAATTTTTTTTTAATTAAATGTATTGGGGTGACATTGGTTAATAAGATTATATAGGTTTCAAGTGTAGATTTCTAATACATGATCTGTATATTGCATTGTGTGCCTACCATCCAAAGTCAAATCGTCTTTCATCACCATTTATTTGGCCCTCTTTACCCTTTAGTACCCCCCACCCCTCTCCCTCTAGTAACCACCATACTGTTGTCTGTGTCTGTGAGTTTCTCTTTTATGTCCCACATGTGAGTGAAATCATATGGTTCTTAGCTTTTTCTGTCTGACTTATTTTGTGTAGCATTCTAAAGGTCCATCCATGTTGTCTCAAATGGCAGTATTTCATCTTTTCTTACGGCTGAGTATTATTCTATAGTATATATATATATACACACACCACACACACACACACACACACACACACACACACACACACATCACATCTTTATCCAATCATCTATCAAAGGACACTGGTTCTTTCCATGTCTTGGCCACCATGAATAGTGTTGCCTTGAGAACTTTGTCATTAATTTTTTTGTTTTCTGGAAATTTTTCATTTTCTTTCTGAGCTGCCTCGCTACCTTGGTTATTCATGGTATTTGATGGATTCCTTCTTTGTCTAGGCATCTGTGGATAAGTGACAGTTTTCTAGCAGATTGATAAAGAAATCTTTATTGTTTTCCATTAGGCTGCGGTAAATCACAAAGTTTTATTTAGCTCTCTTGCACTTTTCTGGCTTTTTAGGTTTCTGCAGGGTGGTGGAAAATGGTCTGTGCTCACGGAGAAGGTGGGTGCCTATCCTGTGAACTGGTTGCCTGGATCAACCACCACATGGGAATGTGGTGGACAGTGTGGCTCCAAATCCTTGAAATCCCAGTTCTGTTCTTTGCAGCCAGATGCTGCTATCAGTGTAGCAGTGATGCATGGGGCAGGGGTGGGGTGGGGGAACCTGGCCCCCATTTTTGTTGCAGTAGACCAGTGGACCTCTGGCATCCCCCCTGTGCCTCCACCCTAACATGGGATTAGTCACAGAGTGCACCTGTTGCTCAGGGAAAAAGTGATTCTGTAGTGCCAATTCTCAGGTTTGCAGATAATGTGCTCTGCCAGGCGAACTCTGGGAGGTTAGAGGGTGACCAGACTCTGTAGCTTTTTTTCTCTCTCTGGAATGCTAATTGTCAGACAGTCGAGGCTGCACCTCTGTGCTTTGTCCCTGCCCAGGTTACTGGGCTTATGCACAGCTTGTAATGCCCACTCCTGCAGGAATGTTCAGTCCTGTAGGAATGCTCACTAAATCTCTTTGCTCCTCCCAGTTGAAGGGAGTGCCAGCCACAACCTGATTCCTCACCTCTCCTGGCTGAGCCCCCTGTGAGCTCCCTTCAGCCTCTCCAGTTTGCTCCTGGCTTGCCCACCTTTAGATGTTTCATTGTGCACATTCCTCAGACGTGTTTGTTCGTGTTCATACGTAGAGCGGGGAATCCTTTGTTGAATTATAGCTGGTCAAATAGTTGAAACTTCAAAAAGAGAGACCATGGGGATCTCTCATGCCTGTTACTCCTCTGACATGACTCATCTTTTGGTTAGAATTTGCACTGTATTTTTTCTGTTCTTTTACGTTTAACCTTCTATTTCCCTATGTTTTAGTATTTCCTTCTGCCTGCTTGCTTTGAGATTTTTTGCTCTCTTATTCAAAGTAAAAACTTAGATTGTTGATTTGAGACATTTTTTAATGTAAACATGTAGCATTATAAATTTACCTTGAAGATCTATTTTAATTGCATTCCACAAATTTTGATATGTTGTATTATTTCCATTCTGTTTAATGTATTTTTTAAAATTTTCTTTGAGACTTTCTCATTGACTCATAGATTATTTACAAATGTGTTGTTTAATTTCCCATTGTCTTTCTTGTAGTATTGTTTGAGTCTAGTTTGGGACCAGTTGGAAAACATATTCTGTATTATTTCAGTATTTTTTTTTTTTTTTTTTTAATCCTCACCCGAGGACACCCTTCCATCTTTTGTACAGATAGAGTGGGAGGGAGAGAGAGGAAGAGAGAGAGAGAGAGAGAACATCGATGTGAAAGGGACACATCGAGTGGCCGCCACCCACACGACCAACCAGGGCCGGGGACAAACTGCAACCGAAGTACGTGCCCCTAGCGGGAACCGAACCCGGGTCTCTCCGGACCGCAGGCCGACGCTCTAACCGCTGAGCCAAACTGGCCAGGGCTATTTCAGTATTTTTAAAATTGGCTGAGGTTTGTATTTTGAAGCTGTGTTATTTTGGTAGATACATATTTAGGATTGCTGTATCTTTTTGGTAGCTTGATCCTTCTGTCATTATGTAATGATTTTCTTTGCCCCTAGTATTTTCTTTGCTCTTAAGTATACTTTATCTGATATTAATATAACCACTCTGAAATTTTGTTTAATGTGTGGTCTGCCTTTTTCCATCCTTTTACTCTCAGCTTTACTATGTTGTTCTATTTGAAATGTTTCTTGTTGACAGTGTTTAGTTGAGTCATATTTTTTTTATTCTAATTTTTAATAATTCCAAATTATCTACTCTGATAATTTGTGTTTTGAAACCATTTACATTTAAATTAATTATAAATATGTAGAACTTAATTCCATCATTTTATTACTTGTTTCCTGAATTTTTCCTCTCTTTCTCCTTCTTTTGTTTATCTTTTCTTGGTTTCCTGTGGGTTACTTAAACATATTTCAGGATTCTATCTAGTTTTATTTTTGCTGGTTTTGTCTTTATAGCTTTCTTAGTGGTTGTTCTAGATATTACAATAGCCATACTTAGTAAAGTCTACTGATAATGGTGTTTTATCACTTAAATGGATTATTATTATTAGTGTTGTTGTTATTTTTAATCCTCATTTGAGGATATTTTTCTATTGATTTTTAGATAGAGTGAGAGGGAGAGAGCTTGAGAGAGAATCATCGATGTGAGAGGGACACATCGATTGGTTGTCTCTCACACAATCCCAACAGGGACCAGGGATCGAACCCCCAACCCAGGTACATGCTCTTGACCGGGAATTGAACCAACAACCTTTTGGTCTGTGGGCCGATGCTCTAACTGTTGAGCCAAACTAGCTAAGCCTTAATTGAATTTTTGATGCCTTACTTCCATTTATGTTTCTTTAACTTCCCCATTTTTAAATATAATGGTCTTTAGTGTTTTCTCTACCTGTACTGAGAACCACACAGATGTTGTTATTTTTGCTTCAACCATCAGATATGATTTAAGAAGCTCATGTGTGGGAGGATAATCTATTATATTTATCCTTAAATTTTCACTCATTCTTGTTTTTTTCTTTTTGACATTCCAGTTCTTCTTATTTTCTTTCTTTTAGAGAGCTTCCTTTAAGCCATTCTTCAAGGGCGGCAGCTATGCTAGCAACAAAATCTCTTCGTTTTCCTTTAATAACAACTTTATTTCATCTTAATTTCTGAAGGATGCTTTTATTGGATACAGAATTTGTGGTTGATACTTATTTTCTTTTGGCACTTGAAAAATGTGCAATTTCTCTGGCCTCCATGTTTTCAGAAAGGAAACCATTTGTTCCTTTATAAGTAATGTGTCATTTCTCTCTGAATGTTTTGAGAGTCTTCATCTTTAGTTTTCAGTAGTTTAATTATAATGTGTTTTGATGTGGATTTGTTTGGGTTTATTCTGCTTAAAGTTTGCTTACCTTCTTGAATTTGTAAGTATATGTTATTTACTAAATTGGGGAATTTTTAGTCATATTTCTTAAGAATACTGTTTAAATCTATATCCCTTCTCTCCTTCTGTACTCTGATGATATGAATCTTAGAGTTTTGTGATAGTCTCACAGGTCCCTCGAGCTCCATTCACTTTTTTTTTCCAGTTTATTTTCTTTTTATTCATTTTGAATAAATTCTATTGGGTTTTAAAGTCAGTCATTTTATCTCTTTAAATCTATATTATTGTGTCCTTCCTGTGAATTTTTATTTTGTTTATTGTATTTTTTTTTCAGTTCAATAATTTCAGTTTGGTCCTTTTTATTTTTAACTTTGAAAGACATTTTAATTTTTAAGTGAACAGAAGTAGAGCAGAACACATTAGAATATCTAGGACCTTGGAAGGGTCATGAATTAGAGGCATAGCATTTGGGGTGCATCCTTTCTTGTTCTGGGCACTGATGTGGCCTTTGTCCTTGGCCACGGAGAGAATACCTCTGCCCATCCAGGTGGCTGCTCTGGCTGCCCAAGACACAGTCATTTGAAAACACTCTGATTTTAGTGAGGCCAGTATCCCAGACGGCCAGGCTTATGGCCAAAGCACTGTTTCCTTTATAAATAATACTGAAAATTTGTATAGTTCCAGGGACCTGATGTCCAAGACCAAGGTGTCAACAGCCTTGTTTCCCTCCAGGAGGCTCAGGGAAGGATCTGTTGCAGACTTTGTTCTGAGCTTCTCAGAATGCCCCAAATTTTGCTGTTTGTTGGTTTGTGACTGCATTGCTCCAATCTCTGACCCTTTTGTTACATGGCTTCTTGAGTGCCCAATTTGTTCTTTTTAAAAATAAATCATTTATGCTTCTTTCCTGGGGTTTTCTATTTTTTCTTTTTTTTCAAGATAATTTATTATTGTTTTCTGAAGCAGCTTTATAATGGCTGCTCGGAAGTCTCTGTCAGATAATTTCAACATCTGTATTATCTCTGTTGATGTTTGTAGGAGTCTTTTCTTATGTAATTTGTGATTTTCCTGGTCTTTGTAATGACTAGTGATCGTCAGTTGTGCCCTGGATATTTGTGATGTTATTTAGGAGACTCTTGATTTTTATTTTAATTTTAATTTTTAATGTCAAGTTTAGCAGGCAGTTGCCCAGATTAGTTGTAGCATATAGGTTCTCTCAGCCCTTCCAGACTCAGGTAGGCAAACCGTGTCAACTTTGTTGACCACTGTGAGGTATGGGATGGGTTGACTCTCTTGGTCTTTGCTAGAGTGAGTGGTTGCCATCAGCAACATTGAATCACCCACATTGCCAAAGGAGAAAAGAATAGAGAGGAATACAAAAAGAGCTGGTAACAATTAAATGTCAATAAGTACATATCTAACAATAATTACATTAAAGGATCATAAGAAACTACTTTGAACAATTATGTAACAACAAATTGGACAACCTAGAAGAAATAGATAAATTCTCAGAAACATACAACCTCTGAGGCTGAATTATGATGAAATAGAAAATCCCAGCAGACTGATAACTAGTGATCAAAAACCTCCCAATAAATAAAAGTCCAGGACCAGAGCATGTCACTGTTGAATTCCACCACATACTCAAAGGAGGTTAACACCAGTCTTTCTCAAACTCTTCCAAATAATAGAAGAGGAGGGAACTCTTCCAAACTTATTTTATGATATCAGCATTCCCCTAATATCAAAACCAGACAGAGATGCTGCAAGAAGAAAACATTATAGGCCCATGTCCTTGATGAACAGAGATGCAAAAATCCTCAACTAAATATAAGCAAATGGCATTCAACAATACAGTAATGTATCATACATCATGATTAAGTGGGATTTATCCCAGGCATGTAAAGCTGATTCACCATCCACATTAACGCAATGAAAGATAAAAATCAATCAATCATCTCTATAGATACAGAAAAACATTAGACAAAATTCAACATGTTTTTTATGATAAAAACTCTTAAAGTGGGTATAGAGGGAATGTATCTAAACATAATAAAGGTCATAAATACAAGCTACAGCTAACATTATACTCAATGGTGAAAGTCTGAAAGCATTTTTCCTAAGTACAGCAACAAGTCAAGGATATCCACTCTCACCACTTCCATGTATCATAGTATTGGAAGTCTGAGCCAGAACAGTTAGGCAAGAAAAAGAAATGAAAGGCACCCAAATTGAAAAGGAAGAAGAAAAACTCATTATTTACAGATGACATGATATTATATCTAGAAAACCCTAAAGACTTTGTAAAAATACAAATAAGCCCTAGCTGGTTTTGCTCAGTGGTTAGAGCGTCGGCCTGCGGTCGCGTGAGATCCAGGTTCGGTTCCCGCTATGGGCATGTACCTCAGTTGCAGTTTGTCCCCAGCCCTGGTTGGGTCATGCAGGTGGCAGCCACTCGACACGTCCCTTTCACGTCGATGTTTCTCTCTCTCTCTTGTCCTACTCTCTCTCTCTCCCACTCTATCTGAACAAAAAAATGGAAAAATGTCCTCGGGTGAGGATAAAAACAACAAACAAACAAAAACTATTAGAATAAGTGAATTCTATGAAGACGAAGGACACAAAATCAATACATAAACTCTGTAGCTTTTCTATACACCAAAAATGAAGTATCATAAAGAGAAATAAAGAAAAAAATCCCATTTACAGTTGCCTCAAAAAAGAATAAAATACATAGGAATAAATTTAACCAAGAAGACGAAATACCTGTATATTGAAAACTAGAAGACATTAATGAAAGAAATTGAAGAAGACACAAGTAAATGAAAAGATATTTTATATTCATGGATTAGAAGAATCAATATTGTTAAAATGTCCATACTACTAAAAGCATTTACAGATTCAGTGCAAACCGTATTAAAATTACAATGGCATTTTTCAAAGAACTAGAACAGATAATCATATTATTTGTATGGAACCACACAAAAAAACCAATAGCTAAAGCAGTCTTGAGAAAGAACAAAGTTGAGGGTATCACGCCTTCTGACTTTAAACTTATATTGCAAAGCTGTAGCAATTGAAATAGTATGGTACTGTCATAAAACAGACACACAGATCAATGGAACAGAATAGAGAGCCCAGAAATCAATTCACACACATGTGGTCAATTAATTAACAATAAAGGAGCTAAGAATATACCATGGAAAAAGACAGTCTCTTCAATAAATGGTGTTGGGAAAATTGTGAAGCCACATGTAAAAGAATGAAACTCGACCACTGTCTTAAACCATACACAGAAATTAACTCTAAAATGATTAAAGACTTGAACATAAGACCCGAAACCATAAAACTAAAAGAAAACATAAACAGTAAGCTCCTTGACATAGGTCTTGCTGATAATTTTTGAATCGGACACCAAAAACAAATAAGTACTGCATCATTTCAAAAAGGTTCTACACAGCAAAAGAAATCAAGAAAATGAAAAGGTAACCTACTGAATGGGAGAAAATATTTGCAAATTATATATATGATAAGGGATTAATATCCAAAAATATATAAGAAACTCATAAAGTAACAACACAAAAAGCCCCCAAGCAGTCCAATTTAAAAATGATCTGAATAGACATTTTTCCAAAGAAGACATTTAGGTGGCCATACATAAAACGATGGTCAGTATCATTAATTATTAGGGAAATGTACATCAAAACCACAGTGAGCCCAGGCCGGTTTGGCTCAGCGGTTAGAGCATCAGCCTGCGGTCCAGAGAGACCCAGGGTTAGTTCCTGCTAAGGGCACATACCTCCGTTTCAGTTCTCCCTGGTCCTGGTTGGGTTGTGTGTGTGGGAGGCAGCCACTCGATGTGTCCCTTTCACATCGATGTGTCTCTCTCTCTCTCTCTCTCTCTCTCTCTCTCCCTCCCCCTCCCTCCCTCCCTCCCTCCCTCCCTCCCTCCCTCCCTCCCTCCCTCCCACTCTATCTAAACAAAAAATGGAAAAATGTCCTCGGGTGAGGATAAAAAAAAAAAAAAACCGCAGTGAGATATTACCTCACACCTGTTAAAATTGCTGTTATAAAAAAGACAAGAAATAACAAGGACTATGAGGGTGTGCAGAAAAGTCAATGCTTGTGCATTGTGGTGGGACTGAATATTGGTGCAGCCACTATGGAAAAAAAGTATGACAGTTCCTCAAAAATCAATCAATCAATAAATAAAAGTAGAACTACCGTATGTTCCAACAATTCCACTTTTGAGTATTTATCCAATGAAAATGAAAACAATAACTCTGAAAAATATCTGCTCTTTTATGTTCATGGATGCATAAATAAATGATATACATGTATATATTATATATGTATATTCATAAAAAGAATGAAATCTTGTCAATTTTCAACATGGATGGACCTTGAGGACATTATAGTCTGTGAAATAAGTCAGAGATAGAGAAATACCATATAATCTCTCATGTTGAGTCTAAAAAGGAAAACAACAACATGTTCATAGATACAGGAAACAGATTGGTGGTTGCCAGAGGTGGGAGTGGGTGGGTGGGTGGGGGGAGATATGAGTGATGGGGGGGGGACAAAGGTAAAAAGGAAAAAATATACGATGCATTATTGAGCAAAAACAACAACAACATAAAGAAATACTGGGGAATAGATAAAATATTCAATTAAAAAACAAATTTTAATAGAAACTGCAATGTATTTAGAATTAAACAACAGTGAGCTACATAAAGGAATATTATTATATGAGTAGCAAGGTGAGAATTGGAAAGAAAATGTATACCGTTGGACCTCCTCTTGATTTAGGAACAAATGTAATATTTTAGTGATTTAAAAAAAATTGAGACAGTAGAGAAAGTTTGAGTACTACCTAGAGTTCTGATCATATTCATTTATTTATATATTTATTTTTAATCCTCATCTGGGGATATTTTCCCATTGATATTTTAGATACAGTGGAAGGGAGGGAGGGAAAGAGAGAGAAACATCGATGTGAGAGAGAAAGACATCGATGAGAGAGACATTGACTGGTTTTCTCCCACACGACCTGACCAGGACCGACTGGGAATCGAACCTGCAACCCAGGTACGTGCCCTGGACTGAGAATTGAATCTGAGAACCTTCCATCTGTGGGCTGATGATCTAACCATTTAGCCAAACTGGCCAGGGTGAGATCTGATGATATTTAGAAGTCACTTAATTTTTTTTTTTCAGACATGATAATATCATCAGTAACTTTTAGAGATATATACTGAAACATTTATTAAAGACATGAAATGTCTGGGATCGGCTTCAAATAATCCAGGTATAGGGAATAGGGAGTGTGGAATAGGTGGAAGTATAGTTGAATCAGGATTGTCCAAGGGTTTATAATTATTGAAGCTGGGTAATGGATATTAGATATTTAGTACACGATGCTCTCTACACCTTTGTATATGTTAGAAATTTTCCATACTAAAATGTGGAATATACAAACAAGACCAAAGGCTTCCTAGTTACAAAACAAAACAAATTGTTTTTAAGTATATGTCACCCTTGAATATATTTTGTCATGATTTAAAAAACAAAAGTTAAAATTTCTGTTAAGACTAGAATTTTTCTTTCTTTTTTTTTTTTTTGGTACATGTCCCTAGCGGAACCAAACCCAGGACTCTCTGGTCTGCAGGCCGACACTCCAACCGCTGAGCCAAACCGGCCAGGGAAGACTATAATTTACTTTGACCACTATCTTTTTTTTTTTTTTTTTTATGAATTTTTATTTATTTTTTTGTTACAGATATTTTACCTTTTTACCCCATTGGCACCCCCCCCCCTCCACCCTGTCCCCGGCTTAGTTGTCCATGTCCATTGGTCATGCATACATGCATATAAGTTCTGTGGTTTATCTCTTCCCACCCACCCCCACCCCCCATCCCCCCTTCTGAGGGATGTCAGTCTGTGCCCTACTTCCATGTTTGACCACTATTTTTAATTTTAATTTTATCCCTGTGAATAAACATACTTCTAGGTTGAATATGTATATTTGTAGACATTTTTATGGACATTTACATTAAAAAATTATACCAGTAGAAATTTTATGGTATGTTTTTAAAACTTTTTCTAATAAATTATATTTTATCATTATATATTTTATCTTTTTTTGTACTCAACAGTATTTTTATATATCTTTCCACTTTAGTATACATGTATCTATTCTTTTTTTGCTTTTAATATTTTACAGACTTCTGTAAAATAGGTATTACCATTTATCATTGTTTTTGCTATTATAAACAGTGGTATAATGAATATCTATTTGAATACTACTTTAAGCAGATAGGGCTGATGCCAGGAAATCGAATTTTTGGTCACAAGGACATGGATGTTTTAAATTTTAAAAGATGATTCACTTAGTCTTCCCAGATAGCTGTAGCAGTTTAAGTATGCATTTCTTGTCACCATCACCCCTCATGGATATGTATAAAATTAAAATTTTTTGTTAACATTGATAAAAACATGCTATCTCATCTTTTTGTGCTTTCTGGTTACTGCTGAGATAGAATGTTTCTTCCTATGTTTTTGGCTCTTGGGATATTATTGGTGAATATTATGCATTTTTCTTACAGTGATGTATCAGTTAAAGTGTATTATTTTAAGACTTGGGGAGCACCAAAATGTTGACTTTACCTTGTTTAATTTTGAGAATTTTCTTGATGTATGAATTTTTAACCATTTGCTAATAAGGATCCCAATAGCTAGAAAGTGCCATGTTTTTACCCTCAGTGTGTTTGTATATTGGGCTTTCCACTTTTGAAATAATTGCTATGATTTTGACATGACACTTTTAGCAGGCATGATTATTTTTCACAATTCAGTGTGTTGAACTGGTGGTTTGTCATCTTATAAAAACCTCCATTTTTTTCCTGAATATATAGAATATATAAAGTAATGTTCATTCCATTTTTCTGAAATGTATAGATGCCAAAACAGGCATCCTTTAGGGTAGACCTTTGACATAAGAATGATTAGTAAACTAATACTTTTTTTTTAAGTTCTTGTATACTTGCATGAAAAATGTCTGTGGCTGGATGAAGATGGCATGTTTTTGTTTTAAAGGAATACGTTTCTCAGCCACTAAATACCCTGGATAAATAACTTGCATCAAATTGTTCTGTAGTTGAAAATGTTTTTAAAGGGAAGAAGAAAGGGGGATAGTTAAATCTTAACTTGCTGAATTTTCTTTCATCTGATGGTTAGGTAGCATTTAGTTCCATGGTATTGATAACCATATCCAAACAATTAATGTTTAACCAGTGCTTTTCTTTTTTCTGTACAATCTAGTTCTAATCTCTTGCTTTGCATGGACATTATGAAAGAGAGAAAGATTTTAATTAGGAAATGGAAGCCCCATTAGAACATTTATTAATTCTTATTATACATTCATATGTGTTGTTTTCTGTTTTAAAGATATTTGAGTATTGTAGTTCTTCAATATGTTGGATTTCCCAGAAGGGAACAAGGCTGAGTCAATGTGTAATTAAGACATAAGAACCTTCTTAAAGCTTTAAATAGGCTCTTTTCATAAATACTATGTAAGTGGAAGTGACATTGAGTTTCCTTCTTTTTTGTATATTAGTTACATGTTTTCTGCATAGCTCTTCTTAAATTTCCTTCGACTTCTAAATTTTTATTATATTTCAGTATATTTTTAAGTCAGTCTATGGGTCATTACAGCTGAAGAGAAAACAAGTTGATTTGACATTATAAAGTAAATGATACTGATTTTAGAAACACATGAAATTAACTTATGTTAAATTTTTATTTTATTTTAGTTCATCCAGAGCAGCTTCCTCCGAGGCCATGGATTACGTTAAAAGAACGAGACCAAATTCTGCCATCAGGTACATAGTTTTTATTCTTCCTTGACTTTTTTCAGAAATACTTGAAATGCCATTTTTGCATTGTGATATAATGAACCAGGTCTTCATTTTACCTCCCCTGGGTAGGTGACTATAAAAATACTGATGGATAGACTTTTAAAATTCACGTTAAGGCTTATGTACAAAAAATCTCCTACCTTTCACAATGATGCAGCTGTTTGTTTTAAAATCATGACTTCCAGTTGTCATCTTCACAGAGCATTGGTAGATGTAAGAAAAATGAGTAATAATGAATTGTCTTCTGAAAAATTTTAACCTACTTAGGTATTTAATCTTTCTTGAGCAAACAGAATAATAACACTTGTGAAAGAATAATTTAAACTGAGTCTGTATTTGCTATATTGGAAACAAAATATGATACCGTGCTTGCAATATAGAAATGGTACAAGGTAGCATTTGAGCAATTAAGTATATGGTTTAGCGCTGCTAATACTGTAGTAATATAGAAAATAAAAACCTTTGTCTCTTTGTGGAGACCAATAATGATTTGACACCATTTATAGTTTTTTGTTTTTTGTTTTTTTTTACTGCTTATTAGACATTTTGTGATTGGGAATTCTACTTTTTTTTCTTTATCCTTACCCGCGGACATTTTTTTCCATTTTTTGTTCAGATAGAGTTGGAGGGAGAGAGAGAGAGAGAGAAACATCGATGTGAAAGGGACACATCGAGTGGCTGCCACCCACACAACCAACCAGGGCCGGGGACAAACTGCAACTGAGGTACGGGCCCTTAGCAGGATCCGAACCTGGGTCTCTCCAGACCGCAGGCCAACGCTCCAAAGGCTGAGCCAGACCGGCCAGGGCTACTTAAAATACGTTGTTATGAATTAGTATTTCTCCAAATGCCTTCTTTTTCTTTTTTCTTTTTTAACCCTCACCTGAGGATATTTTTCCATTGATTTTTAGATAGAGTGGAAAGGAGGGAAGGAGAGAAAGAGAGAGAAACATTCATGTGAGAGAGACACATCGATTGGTTGCCTTCCGCACAAACCCTAATGAGGTAAGGATTGAACTGGGAATCCACCCCTACCCTTCAGTCCATGTGTCAATGCTCTAACCACTGTGCAAGACTAGCCAGGGTCAAATCCATTCTTTTTAATCACAAGAGTAGTAGTAGTTTTTATGGTATCTAATTTCATTATAAAATTAACAAAAATTTTACTGTTTTAATATGAAGATTAAACCAATCACTGAATATTGATACTTTAATCATTTTTAATGGGTAAATTATTTTACCTTGGTGCATGAGATGATGCTCAATCCACTGAGCCACACTGGCCAGGCTGTTGTGTACTTTTTAAGCCCATCTCTTTTTGATGTTTTTTTTTAGTTATGAAAAAAGAGAATTGAGAAAAAACCATTTGCTTTGGTATTGGGAAATGTGGTTAGTATAACATCTTCATGGTGCTATTTGCATTTTAATAATGCTGAGAAATATAATCATACACAATACATTTATTTCTTACAGAAGTGATCATTTTAAAACCACCATACTTTAGAGCCACAGTATCAGCCTGTCCTAAGAGGCACTGTGTCAATGTTATCACAAATAATATTTCTGTTATCAGGCTAGACATTGATGAAGAAAAGAATACCTAAGGTTTTCTACAAACCTTAAGTTAGGCAGAATTTATTTTATGATTAGCCTTCCCTAATGTGCAATTAATTTGTTGTTCTTTTCCAGTATTAAAAACACCATTTTCTGGTTATTCAAAGCAATTCCTTTTCGAAAACAAGTGAATGTAATCTTGAAGAAAAGCTTTCCTAATATTGCATACCTACATTTTCATTAAGAAAAGGAACAACAGAAACAAGTTTTCATTAGTTGTTCAACTCTCAGAGCAATTTGTTCTTAGGTTTTCCTTATTGAAAAACTAGTATGGTGTGTTTCTGAGTAGAATCTGAGGCTAAAAAAAGATGTTAAAAATGCCTTTTACTTCTTGTGCATAAGGAGATGTATATAATAACTAATGACAATTAAGGGTGATTTATAGCCACAAAATTATAATTATTAAACAATGTAAGAATAAATGCTGAATAGTAAAAAAGGTACCAGTATACAAAATTGCCACCAAACTCCCCAGGGGACTATTGAACAAAGTTTCTCTTCATTCTTTTACCATTATCTGAATCTGAACCAATTTCAATTAAGTGTTACTTTATTACTTAGATTTCTCACCTTTTATTTAAATATGTAATTTTCAATCACGTCTGCCCATTCTAATCACCTAGGATACTTTTGATAAATATAAATACCCAGACCCCAATATACAGACTTAATTGGTCTGGTGTAGGGCCCTGGGTATCAGCTTTTTTTGTTTGTTTTTAAAGCTGTACAGACTAATTCTAATGGGCAGCTAGGATAGAGAATTACTGGTAAAAATCAGGGTATTTCAAACTAATGTGCATGTCATATAAATCACATGAGCATTTTGTTATATTGCAGGTTCTGATTCAATAGGTTTTTGTGGAACTGAAGATCATTCATTTCTACAATAGCTGATACCTAGTCCTTAGAGCACACTTTTGAGTAGCAAGAACACAAACAATGTTCTCCCAGCTATTAGTCTGCTCACAGTCCTTTTATAGTTTAAGGGCATTTAAAAATGAGAATTTAATTTCAGCAGTGAACATTTTACTTAGCAAAAACGATTCTCTTAGAATTAAACTTTTTTATCCATATTCTTCTGTCAGTGAGAGCAGTAAGAAGTCTACAGAATTAAGTATTGATATTTTATTAATAAAAATTAATGACATTAGAGCCTTTTAATGAGAATGAAACTAAAATTTAGTATTGCTTTATTTATATAGAAAGGATTTACTCAACAAATTATATGCAAAAAATTAGCATTGTTATTTATAATTTGAATTTTTATTTATTAAAATAAATTTCCTAAATATCTCAGATATGAACTCTTAGTCTAATTCTAGTAAAATCGTTTTCTTGTGATGGACTACAGTGAAGCTTTAATGGATACTATTTAATACATTCTTGCCCAAAGCATTTCACAATGATGGTATTATGAGTGTGTTTGTGTGCCCTGCTTGTGCACATGATAATTGCTTCAGAAAAAGTTGCCTAATTTTCTCCCTTTTGTCTGTTGTTTTTTTCTTCCACTTCTTAGCATCATTCACGGTTATGTGTTACAATGTGTTATGTGATAAATACGCCACCCGGCAGCTATATGGCTATTGCCCATCCTGGGCATTAAACTGGGAATACAGGAAAAAGGGAATTATGGAAGAAATTGTTAACTGTGACGCAGATATCATTAGTCTTCAGGTAACACAATAGAAATTGAATTGTTTTTTAAGTTAAAGGTGAAATTAAAAATAAAAGATCTTACTGCTGGGAGAGATCCTGTGTTCAAAGCAAAACTCAAAGGGAATTGTTTTCTCTCCTCATAAAAAATGGACAATTTTAATAAGCACAGAGGAAATTTCCATAATGAAAGTATTTTGTTAAATACAACCATCCATTTACACTCATTTACTATTAAGTAAAAATTATCTTACTTATTATTCATGTTAACAATTCATCTCATCCATAAATTAGTGGTATTGTGAAAAGAGAAAACTGCAGAAGATTGTGTCTTTTGGGAATATAAATTTAACTTAATATTTAAAAAATATTGCTTGTCCACTGTTCTTTAATAATATTTTAAACATTTAAAAATATTGTACTATAAATCATGCAATTTTGCCTTATTTTAAAAACCATCTCTGATATTTAGGTTCTTCTGTTTTATAACACTTTAATATAAGAAATTTAACCGAAGAAGTACCTTTCATTGAAATAATGTTTTTAACTTCTTTTCAACAATCAGCTAATGAATAGCCAAGAAAGTTTTTGGGTAATTTCAATAGATTTTTTCTTAGCAGCTTTAAAAGAATATTAAATACTTTAAAAGTGTTTTAAATTTTAAGTGTTATAATTGCACACCTTCTTTTCATCATAGCTTTAGAAGAAATTATTACTTAAAAATTTTTTTTCTTTATTGATTTTTAGGGGGAGAGAGAGAGATAGAAAGAAACATCGATGAGAGAGAACATTGATTGGCCACCTCCTGCATGTCCCCCACTGGAGATTGGGCCCACAACCTGGGCTTTTGTGCCCTGACCCGGAATTGAACTGGCAATCTCTGGGTACATTGGTTGACACTCAACCACTGAGTCACACTGGCTGGGTAGAAATTATTACTTTAAAATTTTTTTTGTAGTACAGCTTGATAACTTTTATGTTGACCATGGCTTATATGGCTTCCTGGGAAACAATAAGAAATAAAAATCTTCAAAAATTAAATTTTCTTCTCAACACTAAAAACTGACCCAGAGTTGGAGGGAGGATGAGACAAAATCAGGCTTATTATTATCACTTAATTGTCTCCATTTTAATTTAATATTTGTAGTAATAACAGCCTTATACTCTTCTATGTAAAGTGTAGTTTGAAAGATAAAAATACTGTGATAAAAATTTTCCTTACCAATGTCACCCTAATAAATTTAATTAAAAAGTTCTTTTTTTAAAGCAAAAATGTTATATTATCAGAAAAAGTAATTTAAAAAATTAAAATCATTCTGAAATCTGCTCTGGGGAGTAGACATGGCTGAATATGTTAATAAGAATTTTTCAAATGTAGGTCATATACAACTATATACCAAAAATTACTTCTTATTATAAAAGTAATACTGCCTTATCAAGAGTTAATTCTAGAGAAGTTGAACATTTTTTTAAAAATATAAGTAATGATGGAAGAAAACACCCAATCTTATATCCCAAAAGGTAGTTGCTGTGTTGAAACTTCTGAAGTGTTTCTTGTACACATTTTTTTGTTTTGTTTTGTTTTGTTGTTTTATCCTCACCCGAGGACATTTTTTTTTTTCTTTGATATTTTGCTCAGATAGAGTGGGAGGGAGAGAGAGAGAGAGAAACATCGACATGAAAGGGACACATCGAGTGGTTGCCACCCGCATGACCAACCAGGGCCAGGGACAAACTGCAAACGAGGTGCGCGCCCTTAGTGGGAACCGAACCCAGGTCTCTCTGGACCATAGGCTGACGCTCCAACCGCTGAGCCAAACCGGCCAGGACTCTTGTACACATTTTAATGTGCTTATTTATTTATTTGCATATATATATATATATATATATATATATATATATATTTTTTTTTTTTAATACGTTTTTATTGATTTTTGAGAGAGAGAGGAAGGGGGAGAGAGAGAGAAATACTGATGTGAGAAACATCCATCGGCTGCCTCCTGCATGCCTCCTACTAGGGATTGATCCATAAACTTGGGCATGTTCCCTGACCAGAAATTAAGCTGGGACCTCTTAGCCAGTGGTTTTCAACCTTTCTAATGCCGCGACCCTTTAATATAGTTCCTCATGTTGTGGTGACCCCCAACATACTTCATAACTGTAATTTTGCAACTGTTATGAATCGCCATTGGAAATAAGTGTTTTCCGATGGTCTTAGGCGACCCCTGTGAAAGGGTCATTCAACCCCCAAAGGGGTCGCAATCCACAGGTTGAGAACCATTGTCTTAGTCCATTGAGAACCATTGTCTTAGTCCATGGGGGTGACGCTCAACCCCCAAAGGAGTCACGACCCACAGGTTGAGAACTGCTGTCGTAGTCAATGGGATGATGCTCAATCCAATGAGCCACACTGTCCAGCCTGCAGATATGTTTTAAAAATAAAGTTGAATCCACACTATTGACATATTTTGTTTCTTATTTATTGTACTTAATGCACTTTCTATATTACTAAAATTATTCAAGCTACTTAATGAATATATATTAATTGATTTATCATTTTCCCTAATTTTGGACGTTTAGGCATGTTATAAAATTATGTTGTTATGAGTTTTATCATACATACATCATTATCTTCACACTTGATTTTTTTCCTTTGGAAAGAGTTGTTAAAAACACTTTGTGCGTCAAAAATAAAGTAGTCTAGCCCTGGCCAGTTTGGCTCAGCAGTTGGAGCGTTAGCCTGTGGACCAGAGTCCCGGGTTCAGTTTCCGCTAGGGGCACGTACAAAAAAAAAAAAAAAAGTAGTCTAACTGGGTAATTACTAAATTAACAGAGACCATTGGATTTGGGTACCCAAAAATTCCTTAAAGTAGAATTTTTTGTTGGTCTTAAGGTTCTCACTCTGGTTATTGTTCCTTTCCGCCACAGTTGAGGAAGAATAAAAATTTTTAATTACCTTTTATATATAAAATATACTATTTCCTACCTCTTAATCTATACTATGACCACCTTTCTTTAATTACCAGTTGTGAGGAAGTGAAGTATGGTAAAATGAACTCTATATTGGGAGTCAAGAGACTTGGGACCCACTAGTTGTGTGAGCATGAGAAAATCATAGAATATCTGGTTCTTTCAGGTATAAAAAGTTGCCATTGTCAAATGGCAGCTGTTAGCAGTAAGGTAAGATAGATAATATTTGTTATATGAATTATTTTGACCTAGTCATATCTTACTCATAATGCTGAACATTTATATATCTTTAAAAGAGTTTTCCTGTCATGTCAATGATAACTTTTCTTTCATCTCAGGAAGTGGAAACAGAGCAATACTTCACTCTCTTTCTGCCAGCATTGAAGGATCGTGGATATGATGGATTTTTTTCTCCAAAGTCACGTGCCAAAATCATGTCTGAGCAGGAGAGAAAGCATGTGGACGGTTGTGCAGTATTCTTCAAAATAGAAAAGTGAGTTAAGGAAACAAAGCATAATAGTGTGTAATCTTCTTTAATTACTGCACATTTGAAATTGTCTTTGGTTTGACCCTATAAAATAAGCTAAGATCTAGAAAGCAAGTGATATAAAAATTAAATTTTAAGTAAATTCATATACTTGAATATAGTGTCATAATCATATTTCCTTATATATTTTCATAAAGTAAAATAGTAGTTTTGATGTAAAAAAAGTACTTAGTACCTTTTAAGGTTAGAAATAAGTTTTGAGTTTTCTGTAATTTTTTTAAAAAAATAGTTGGCCTTCTTCAGAATCAATCATTTTATAAACCTTTTCATCTTTTTAAATTAACATTTTATTTATTTATTTATTCATTCATTCATTCATTCATTCACTCATTCACTAAATGATTATTGAACATTTGTTTTGTGAAAAGTACTGTGCTAGTCACAGTTAATTCAAAGATAGATAAGACAGTTACTAATTCCACTCAGAGTCTAGTAGGAAAAGATAAGCATATAAAATCACAATATAATATGATGTTATAAGATAGAAATATACATTAAGTTAGATAAGGCAAGACAAAAGAGAGGCACAGAGATTATTGAGATGGAGAGTTAAAGGATTGACTGAGATGATATAGAAAACATGACCTGTGGGTTTTTTCTTTCAGACCTGTTAATATAGTTGGTTACAGTACAGTCAAAATGAGAATATTATGAATCTGCTTGTTAAAATACATAAATGATATTGTAGAGGCCTCTGTGCTTTAATATTCTTGGGTTTAAACTGGAAAACAGTATTCAGCCTGTATACTTCAGCAGTAGTTACAAGAATTAAATGAGGTAATGAATGGGTAGATACTTTGTAAATTATTAAGTGTCCTGGACATAATTTTATTATCATATTTTCTTGTTTCTGTAGTCCTTTGTAATATTAGTATTTCTCTCTTACTGAGTTTATTATGTTATATGCATTGGGTTTAGAACTGCATTTCCTACTTGAGAGTGCAGAGCTGTAACACCCTCAAAAGGTATCTCTTGAGTGTTGGCTGAGTGATTAGATGTTTAGAGGCTGATTCTTTGGGTTATCATCATGAGGAAAAGAAAGGAGAATATTTTTGCCTCATAAAGGCTGCCAATTTCACAGTGGAAAATTAGAAAGGACCTTCAGTAGAAGACTGAAATATGTGAAGTCTGATAGAGGTTGTTATCTCATGAATAATAATTTGGGTTTGATACATTAGATAGAGGATCTACTTAAAGGATAAGTATATACATGCTTATGACTATTTTCCTGTTTAATACCTATTAGAACAAAGCTAGTTAAATGTTTTTATTGCTATAGGCATTAACAGTATGTTATTTTAAGTAAATGAATTAAGGGAATTTGAAAGATATTTGGCCTACTTTCATTAATTTGAACCTACTTTCCTATGATATTTTAATAGAGATATTCTCATTTTACTTAATAATTAGTACACAGCCCTATAATATTTGAGGTCAGAATATACTAAATTATTCTAGGAGATTTTTTTACAAATTTTAGAATAACAATAGCAATTATTTTTGTACTATTTATATATCAGGCCTTTTATTTATATGGATTATGTTATTTAATTTTTAATTAACCCTCAGAGGTAGGAATAGAGGTATTTTTCCTCATTTTTATAGATAAGGAAAACAAGACACTGAAAGTAGTCTGGCTTCATAGTCAATGCTTTTACCACCATACTATACTGAATGTTTAGGCTTCTTATTTGAGCATCTGATATTACTTGTACCTCTTATAAGGTTACCTCATTTGGAAAAATTGCCTTGAACTTGGTATTTGTTACTTACACACAGATTTACTTGAAAAACCATAATATATAAGAAAAAGTACTGATAACATTGAGATATCTAATATCAAGCTCTTTTTTCATATGCCATGGTTTCTTTATGAAGAAAGATATACAGAAAATTTTTGTCATTCCCTTCATGGTTTTGACAGAAAAAGCTAAAATGCCTTGATAATTTACTATAGGTAGTTAAGATTTTGAACTAACAATTATACCTGCTATCTAGGAAACTTTAAACAACTGAATATTTGAAAATTGATGCTTGAAATTTTAAAAGAACTGTGAATTAGTTGAGAGATGAATTACATAGGAAACACTAAGATGCACCATTTGGATATCTTTCCTTCCCCAAATCTTTTTGCCTAAATAGGTACATGGATTCAGCAGTAGATAAATACTTTGGGTATGATGCATTATTACATTCTATCTCTTTTGAACAGTACCAAATATTGGTTGATGTCATTTTGGCTACGACTATACAATGCCATACGATTTGGAATTCAACACAAAGTGTACTGCCTTGCTTTTATTCTATTCTTTAAATTGGAGAGAGAACACTGTGCAAAGAAAAGACAGTTTTAAAGCCAGATCTCTCTTAACTTATGTAGGTGCATGATCTTGAATGATTCCTGTACCATTTCTGGGCTTATTTCCTCATTTGAATATATTTGTATGTTACCTTGTAAGAATTACTTTATATAGTTAACAAATCCAACAAAGTCAGAAATTAGCTGTAGAAGGGATTTACTCTCTGTATTTATTCTCAAAGTTCCATTCTTATAAAACCAAAGTACCTGATAATTCCTAATTTTCACTGATGACAGTTTTTCCCCCCTCCATTGAAGACAGTAGTACAAAGTAGGTAACAATAAATGGAAACTATAATAATTACTATTTCGGCAAAGTGCTATAAAAAAAATCACATCCATTGTGATTAAACGGTAGGATAGGGCCTAGTGAAGTCTAGGGAACAGATTAACAATATTCAGGGAATTAGAATACAATAAAATTTTCCTTGAATCATATTTATTCTAGTTTAATTTAGTCTTTGGGGATTCAGAAGTCAAAGATATGACAGTACCTTTTGGTCATCATTATAAACATCTCTTTTTTTTTGGTAGATGCACAGAGAAACCAGAAAATAAGTTTGGATTGACAGAATGCTTTTGCTTTATCCTTTACCTCAACTAGTATTATCTTCAGTCTAAAGTGCTTTATAAAATATATATGTATATGTACAGATATATGTATGTGTGTATGGAGAGACTGTTTTTATACATAAGTTGTTTAGACACAGAAATTTGCATTTCTTTTTGCATGTTTTGTCCCGTTGACTTAACAGTTAGTAGAAATGGGGTCTTGCATCCAGATACACAGTTTTCAGAAATCCTAAATGGAGATGAAACCAGACCAATACTAGACTTACTTGCTGTTAGCAGTCTGATCTGATTCTGCTTTGTTTCAAATCAATGAGAGAGGGAAAGATGAGAAGAGCAGTTTTAGGACACTGAAAAGGCAGTTCAAAATGAAGAAAATAGTAATTCATTTTTGTCCAGTTCTCGATAGTGCACCTTTGGGTAAACTTGACTTGTTCAAGTGAACAACTGTCTTATACCATATATCATATAAGGAATTGATCATTTATTTTCTAAAAAAGACTTGGTGGCATATATTTAAAATTCATTTGACCCTTGGACAACAGGGGTTTGAATTACACAGATCTAATTATACATGGATTTTTCTCAGTAAATGTGCAAAATGTGTATCCTCGGATTTTGCATCCATAGATTTAATCAGTGTTTTCAAACAATACTACCAGTATTTTTGATCCATGGTTGGAGTAATCTGCAGATGCAGAAGGCTGACTGTGTTCTATACCCTTTTAATAAGGGACTTGAGCACCCATGGATTTTGGTATTAATGGGGGTCCTGGAACCAATTCCCTGCAGATACTGAGGGACAACTAAAGTTTTTGGGGAATCAAAAGTTATACATGGATTTTCAATGGTGCTAGGGGTTGGTACCCCTAACCTCCATGTTGTTCTGTAGTGTCAAGTGAAAGAGAAATTAGATTTATTTTGAATTCCCTTAAAGACGAGATCTAGATTTTGGGGTATAATGGAAGGAAGGATACAGGAAAATAATTTTAGTTGAGAGATATTTCTAATAATTAGATAACACCTACCCCTGACCTAATAATGGCCTGATTTGGTAGAAGTACAGTATTCCAGTATAAAAATATTACTATTAAGAAAGATATCTAGACTTTCCCACAGAACCCTGAGTTTCTATAAATAAGCCTGAAGAGTTTTATAGGCCTGGCTGATGTGACTCAGTTGGTTGGACATTGTCCTATGTACCACAAGGTTGCCAGTTTGATTCCTGGTCAGGACACATGCCCAGGTTATGGGTTTGATCCCTGGTAGCAGCCTATCCATGTTTTATTCTCACACCCGTGTTTCTCTCTCTCTCCCTCTCCCTTCCTTTCTCTTTCAAAATTAGCAAAAATATTAAAAAAAAAAAAAAGTTTTGTAAATATAAGAAATTTCAAAAATTAAATACAAATAATTGAACTATAATTTAAAAATAACAGGTTCATGCAAATGTTTTAAATACCAAATTTTAACACTTTGGAAATTAGTAACATATTCCCGTTGTACTGCTTAGCTGACTTGTTTTTGTGCAGACCTCTGAATCGAGTTTTTGCCTACTTGCTTGTTTTTTCTCAGTTCAAGGCCACTTTTTTTTTTTTTTTTTACCACTGTATTTGTGTGACTATGTGAATCAGGATTTTTCTTAATATGTAACCAAAACAAAATGCATAAATAAATTGGATACTGAGACTGACTGATGTAAGACTAATTATCATCATACGCTCTGATTTCAAATTTTTATGTACATCAAAACAAATTCATTGTTTTTAGTGATTTAAAATTGTTGGAAAAAGGTATTTCACTGCTTAAATACATTTTAAGAAGTCTAATATGGAGGATGGTTGATTTTACCTATAGAATATATGAATCAGCATACTTCTCATTATTTATCTTGCCTTAGTTGAAGCCACATGAACTGTCTTCCAAACAACCTCAGAAACTTTCTAATTAATTTCATAATTACCACTTTGCCTCCTGTAATCCATTTTCCACAGAGCATCTGGAGTGATTTTAAAAATATATAAATTCAGTATCACATCCTTGCTTAGAACCTTGTTGTTCCTTTTTTTTTTTTTTAGATCCTCACTTGAGGATATGTTTATTGATGAGAGAAAGAGAGGCGGAGAGAGAGAGAGAGAGAGATGTGAGAAACATTGATCTCTTGCCTCCCATATGCACTCCTCCCCAACCAGGGATTGAACCTGTAACCTTTTTGGTATACAGGACAATGTTCCAACCAACCGAGCCACCTGGCTGGGGCTTGTTCCTCTTCCTGTCATCTCCAACATTATTTTATACCCCTCCATTCTTTTCCAACCTGTAAACATACAAAGTTCTTTGCTGGCTCAGGGCCTTTCACTACTTCTTCTATCTAGAATGCTTTTAATCCCATTATTCACCCAAGTAATTCCAAATCCTCATTTTTTTTTTAAAAGTCACCTCTTTAGAGTAGAGTGCAGAAAATATACTTTCTTTAATCACTGTAGGTTAGAATCAGGTACATGACCCAACCTTCTGTTCTTCTGAGCGCATCTGAGACATTCAGAATTGGAGCAGGGAGAACAGTATTGTTTCATTTACCACAGTCTCCTGCAGCATAATAAGATTTTAGTCAGTATTTATAGGTATGATTCTATTTCAAAGCTAGAAAGAAGATAGGGTGAGAGCCTATTACAAGAATAAAGAGCCCTGGATGGTTTGGCTCAGAAGTTAGAGTGTTGGCCCACTGACAAATGGTTCGATTCCAGTCTGCCTTGGTTGTGGTTCAGCCCCAGCCCTGATTGGGTCGTGTGGGAGGCAACCAGTCAATGTGTCTCTCTCACATTGATGTTTCTCTCTCTCTCTCCCTCCTACTCTATCTGAACAAAAATAGAAAAAGGTCCTCCAGTGAGGATTAAAAACAACAACAAAGAGATCTTTCTACTTAACACCTAGTGAAAAGTAGTATATTTAGTAGGGTTTGGCCGTTTATAAATATTTTCCAAACTTAATGAAAGTAGGTTGAACTAAGTTAAATAGCTTGACCAAGGTCATACTGCTGTTAAATACAGTACAAGACTGAGTTCTGTTAAGCGCTACAGCTCTACAATACTTAATTTGGCACTAAGAAAAGAAAATACTATTAGTACAGCTTTCCAGATGGAAAAATTGGCTTCTCCTTAGCTGACGTAAGTGTGCTTCCCTGCATCTTCTTGACAAATCTCTTGAAGTGGTGAGAATAAAACTGCACATAGGTTAGGTAGATTTTATTCTGTTATTTTTCATCAATTTGCTGACTTAGTTAAAGTTCTGTTCACCTTTAAATACCAGAAAATTCCAACAGTAGCTTAAAGAAATGGGGGAAGGGTAATTTTCTCACATAAGAATTCCAGAAATGGCCCTGGCTGGTTTGGCTCAGCGGTTAGAGCGACAGCCTGCGGTCCGGAGAGACCCGGGTTCGGTTCCCACTAAGGGCACGTACTTCGGTTGCAGTTTGTCCCCAGCCCTGGTTGGTCGTGCGGGTGGCAGCCACTCGATGTGTCCCTTCACATCGATGTTTCTCTCTCTCTCTCCCTTCCTCTCTCTCTCTCCCACTCTATCTGTACAAAAAATGGAAAAATATCCTCAGGTGAGGATAAAAAAAAAAAAAAAAAAAAAAGAATTCCAGAAATGGCAGTCCAGACGTGGTTCAGCTGCTTCCCCATCTATGGTGGTTTAGCTTTTGTGCTTCTGCTTCTTACCACATGGACAAAGGTATAAAAGGGCAAAGGGATCATTACTAGATGGTGCTTCCAAGAAAGTTTTTACGGTACATAATCAGACTTCTTACGTCTCATCGACCACACTTGTATTACATGGCCCCTTGCTGCTAGAAAATGATTAGGGAGACAGTGGATAGTGTCTGTATCATGTGCTCCTTTCATTTAATATCTTTTACCATGGTAGTCCAAGTACCTAATATCATAATAATAATGAATTGTACCTTGTAGATTTACATTGGTGCAGAAGCATACAGTGGAATTTAACCAAGTGGCAATGGCTAATTCAGATGGATCCGAAGCTATGCTGAACAGAGTGATGACAAAGGATAATATTGGTGTTGCTGTGGTATTAGAGGTCCACAAAGAACTATTTGGAGCAGGTGAGTGCAGTTTAAAATATTCTCACTAAAAATAAACACCATCCTTAGTTTTCCCGTCTTAAGTGCAGAGAGTCTTGCTATTATTTATTGCACGATTATTTTCTTGTCTTTTGTGGAAAATTGAGGGAGATTGCACTAATAGTATAAAGCATCATATATTTCTTGGTATATTACCAGGTAATCTGTAAAAAGGAGAGTCTTTGATATGCCATTAATTCCAAAGCTTATTTGAAATAGGAAATGTTTTAGTTAAGCTGAATTTGGAAATTATGATGAGTTGGTTCTCTTCTTAGTCATATTTTTAGCTTCTTGAGAATATAAGCTTTTATCTTTTAGGTTAAATACTTGGCAACATTTTCTCTTTCTTTGTTATATCTCAGTCATTGTCAGGGTAAGAGCCAGATCTTTTATCTACCTGCTACTTTTCCTTTGTACTTTAAATTTTTTTATAGCTTCCATCAAAGTCAGAAACTCATTATGTACTTGCATATCCAGACCCCTTCCTGCCCATCCCCTTTCTGCTGACTGCCTTTGAGTATTTTGTTGTTTATGTAACTTTATGTTAGGCAAGAGTATGGAGAAACTATAAGAACATATCAGGGCTTTTATGTATAATTTTTTTTTTATACTTGCTAGCTGTAGAAGAGAATATTTTTGCCTTGAGTATTTATTTGAATTGTTCACACCATGAATATCTGTCGAACTTCCTGTTTTTGCCATTATTCAGTTTATTCATCATCAAAGACAGTCTTTGATAGGATATTTTATTTTATTCATTTTTAAAAATATTTTTTTCTTTATTGACTTTTAGAGAGAGAGAAAGGGAGAAGGAGAAAGAGATAGAAACATTGATGAGAGAGACCATTGATTGGCTGCCTCCTGCATGCCCCCCACTGGAGATTGGGCCCACAACCTGGGCATGTGCCCTGACCAGGCAACCTCTTGGTACATGGGTTGAAGCTCAACCATGTTATAGATGTTTCTTCTTTTTCCCCCATTTACGCTCTCCCCCCCCCACCCCACAGTCTTGTTGTCTATGTCCATTGGTTATGTTTATATGCATAAGTTCTTCAGTTAAATTTTCTTCATTAGCCTCTCCATTTTTACCTGCTTTTATATCCGTCTGACCTATGTCACTCTTGTACTCCTAGAAAAGAGTTTAATATTACAGAAATTGCTTATGACCCATTTGAAGGGGCAAGTTTTTAATATTTAATACAGTGAATATTTAATCTACAGCCAAAAGTAACAGTATAAAATTTCTAGGAAAAGAAGAGAGTTTAGAGAATTTCAGCTACAGGTTTTATGCTATGATCAAATTGCTTTTAAAATGACTATAGTCAAACCTCGGTTCTTGAATGTCTCCCATCTTGAACAATTCAGTTCTCAACCAAGTTGTTCACAGAAAAAATGTTTTGTTTTGAGTTGTCGAACAAAACTTTGGTTCTCCATGGGAAAACCTATATGATCAGGCAACAAAGGAGAGAATACGTGAGTATGAGTTCATTTACCACTAAATCTCGAGTTAACATCTGAGGAAATTTTGCTGTGAATATTTTCATGTTTTTTTTTCTGCTTTTGATGCTGCTTATTATTATTAAATACATACAGTAAGTCACCGTTGGTCCTCAGAAAGTTAGTGATAGCAGCAAAGTGAAAAGGAAAGTTGTGAGAACAATGATAGAGCTTAAAAAAGACATAATTGCAAAGTATGATAAAAATGGTCATATGTCTGCTATGGCTACCGAGTATGGCATGATGAAATCGATGATTAGCACATTTTTAAAACAAAGAGGCCATCAAGAGTACTGATATTACGAAGGGTGTGAAAATGCTCACGAAACAATCACAAGCAATTGAGAAAGGTTAAAACAGAATCATTTGGGGGTCTGGAACGGATTAATTAAATTTACATTATCTCTAATAGAAAAAAAGATTCAGTTTTTGGGCAAATTGCTTCTTGAACAGCCTTCCTGAATGAATTAAGTTTGAGAACCAGGTTCCACTGTATTTCAGTTATTTGTTTATGCAACATCAAAGATAATTATAGCTTAGTAAGACGGAAGGGAACTTGACAAAAATAGTAGTAGAAAATTAGGTCTTTTCCTGCAGAGATTATTATAGAAAATTTCAATAGAAAAATTAATTTTGTATATTCACTTATTTTCCAACAGTACAAAAACATATAAAGGTAAGAGGTCCCTTATCTGTACTGTGTAGGAGTAGCTCTTGTTAATTTCTTTATACATTACTGACATAAAAGATATATATATAGTTTTATTTAAATTGCATCATACCATGCATATTGAGCTTTATGCCTTACATATTAACTAAGTTTAATTTTCACAATTTTTAATGTATTATTCTGTCCATCTTGAAAGTGCTATGTTAATATTTATTTTGAAAAAATTAAGGAATAGAATTTTAAGGATAAAAACAACCTTAGAGATTTTCTCATTGAATATCTTCATTTTCCAAATGAATCTAAACACCAAACAATAACTGGCCTAAGACCACACAAAATAGTTAATAATAAAGCCAGGTAGAAAACCCAACTGTCCAGACTTTAAGAGCACACTATTCCTTAACTTTCATTTTTAAAAGTACCTTGTTTGGGTATATGGTATGAATTTTTTGGTAGGAAATTTACTTCCTCATTTTATTTGCATTGTTTATATAATGTTATTGCTTTTCTACTACTGACCTATCACTGATGTGCTCAGGAAATGCATGGTGAATAAGTACTGAGCAATAGGAAGAATTTAAATTAAGGTTTAGGTAACTCAAATAACTGAAAACCTACCTCACTAGGTTATATTGATACTTAAATGACAGATATTTAAAGTGCTTCCTTACACCAAGAAGTCAGCAAATCAAGGTATTATAATCAAATATTGGTTACATCATGGGCATATAGAGCAGGAGTCAGTGAACTTTCTCTAAAGGTCCACATAGTATTTTGTATGGTCCCCAGCACAGTCTCTTTAAAAAAAAAATTTTTTTTGAACTCTTTTAAAATATAAAAGCAGCCTTTGCACATACAGGCTGTA
Organism: Molossus molossus; assembly: GCF_014108415.1. NCBI lineage: Eukaryota > Metazoa > Chordata > Mammalia > Chiroptera > Molossidae > Molossus > Molossus molossus. The sequence continues at coordinate 57,105,497 of NW_023425344.1, read as the reverse complement.
CAAAAACAGGCTGTGGGTCAGATTTAGCCCATGGGCTGCATTCATTTTGTCGACCCTGATCTAGAGGACTTAACACCTGTGTCAGGATTACCAGAATCTCAGCACTTAGCTTCTGAGAACTCCTTTATGAGATAAAAGGGAAGATATAAATTAGTGGACAAGTGGCTGTGGATCTGGGGAGAAAACCTTAGATACTGCTTTTTTGATACATAAAGCATAACTTTATCTTCCTTTTTCCAATGTTTAAATTTAGGTATGAAGCCTATTCATGCTGCAGACAAACAGCTGCTTATAGTGGCAAATGCCCATATGCATTGGGACCCAGAGTATTCTGATGTGAAACTCATCCAAACCATGATGTTTGTCTCAGAGGTTAAAAACATTCTGGAGAAAGCCTCTAGCAGGCCTGGCAGCCCAACTGCAGATCCTAATTCCATCCCGCTGGTGCTATGTGCAGATCTTAACTCATTGCCAGATTCAGGTATTTATTACATCATTTCCTTATTGCTTTCAGTTTTGCTTTCACTTCTACTTGAAAGGCCAGTTAGCTCTTAACTTTTGAGTAGAGAATTTCTCTTTTAAATTAGGGAGTACATCAGTAAGAGTCCTATGGGTGGGACATGAGGTAAATGAGGAGAGTTAACAAACTATTTTCAAAGGTGTGTGCAGGGTTAAGGGACACAAAACAATGAATATGCAGTACTCTGCCACTAGGGGACTTAGGGACCCTTTACCATCCCTCTCCCTGAAGGGAAAGTGGTAGAAACTGTTATCAGAAATTGGAAAAATAGTTATAAAAAGAGGGCCACATAATAGGGGTGATTGTGCCCTGGCCAGTTTGGCTCAGTGGTTAGAGCGTTGGCCTGCAGTCCGGAAAGACCCGGTTTCGGTTCCCTAAGGGCACGTACCTCGGTTACAGTTTGTCCCCGGCCCTGGTTGGGTTATGCGGGTGGCAGCCTCTCGATGTGTCCCTTTCACGTTGATGTCTCTCTCTCTCTCTCTCTCTCTCTTTCTCTCTCTCTCCCTCTCCCCCTCCCCCTCTCTTTCCCTCCCACTCTGTCTGAACAAAAAATGGAAAAATGTCCTCTGGTGAGGATAAAAAAAAAAATAGGGGTGATTGCTTAATTAAGTGATGTGGTCAATTCCTGGCAAACTGACCAAAAGGGAGCCATTGGACTATATATTCGTACCTCACTCTGATCCTGTCTTCTGCTCTCCTGCCACTGTCACCCATTGCGGGGTGGGGGGAGGGGTTTGCAGTTGACGCAAGTGAAGGTCAGCTTCTTGAGGCACAGAGTGTAGTGGAGACATGATTTGAAGAGGCAACCAGAAAATATTCAGCTCAGATAGCTATCTAGCTTAATAACACTGGCAACTTTTAAGTGATTTTACTAAATGATATTTGAATACTGTTTAATAGGTACAGAAGCATGATCAGAGTTCTTCTAGGATTTCATTCAACAATAAATACAAAACAACCCAAATGCCTACACTTGAACTATTTATAGAAGTCACAAATCTAGAAAACATCTTTACTTTTTCTCCTTAGCAAATAAATGCTGAAATCATCCTTTCACAAATGTTTGTTCTTACCCGCTAGCCCCATTGATTGGCACCTTAACCATGTTCTCCTTTACTAATCCTGTGGGTTTTTTTTAGTTCAGTTGCTCTCAAGTACAATTATCCCCCATTTCATTTGATTTGTTTAAGCCAGTGAACTGTTATTTGGCAGCATGACATAGCTAATTCTGGAGCCAGACTATCAGGATTGGATCTTGGTTCTACCACTTATGAGCTGTGTAGTCTCTGACTAAGTTCCTCATTTTATAATAAGGGGATACTTATTTTATCTACTTCATAAAGTTGTTTGTGAGGTTTAAGTGTGAAAGCTCTTAGAACAGTGCCTGGCATGTAGTAAATGGTAGATAAATGGTAGTTCTTTTAAGCTATTCACAATATGGATAATGTGCTCATTTCTGATCACAAATAGAAAGAGATGGCTAATAGTGTTCACTAATCATCATCATGAGAAGAAGGGTTGTGATATTTTTTTCATGTTTACTTATTCACTGGAAGCAGTGTACTTTCTTTTAATGCTGCTCTCTTTGGCTGTTTAGACACATCTAATATATATATATATATATATTTTTTTTTTAATATGATTTTAGTGATTTTTCTAGAGATAGAGGAAGGAAGAGAGGGAGAGATATTGACATGAGAGAGAGAAACGTTGATCAGCTGCCTCCTGCATGCCCCCTACTGGGGACATGTGCCCTGACTGGGAATTGAATTGGGACCTCTCAGTCAATGGGACAATGCTTAATCCACACTGAGCCACACTGGCTGGGCTCTAATATTTCTGACCAAGTATTATATCCTTAGCATATAATGTCATACTGAGAAAAAAATCACTGTAGTTCAAAATAAATGACGTCGTTGCCTAGCTGAAACTAGACATTGTAATGTTGAAAATGCAAAATCTATTTTTGTTATGATTTTTTATTTTTTTATTATCTGTGTTATATTTTACATATTTCCAAAGTTGTTGATTGACTACATAGGAGGTGAAATACTAATGAAATAGTGGTTGGGATAATATTTTAAAAACATTTAGGGTCCAGACCTTCCTGGTGAATGCCATCCTCTGCCCTCGGAATCATCTTTAGCCTCAAAAAAAACCATTAAAACTGAGACTATTTCTGGGTGAACCTGATACTTTGTGCTGAAATAGTCAAATACCTTTCAGGTTGATTGAACCATATGAGATTGATGAAAACGGATTTTTTTAAAAACAATCACAGCAACAAAAAGGCAGTTTTATATTGCTTTAACCTAACAAAGAACACTGAACCAGGTGCATCCCACATGGCAATGGATTCTGGCCATGAAATTTTGTGTACAGTCCGAATGCTAAATGGTATTGTTTATCCCTTTATTCTACTAGGTGTTGTAGAATACTTAAGCAATGGAGGAGTAGCTGACAACCATAAAGACTTCAAGGAACTAAGGTACAATGAGTGTCTTATGAACTTCAGCTGCAATGGAAAGAATGGAAGCTCAGAAGGGAGAATCACACATGGCTTCCAACTGAAGAGCGCCTATGAAAATAACTTGATGCCTTACACCAATTACACCTTTGATTTCAAAGTGAGTGGTTGCTCTGGGCTGCTGTAGAAGTTATTTTATATAGAAGTTATTTTAAATATAAATGTGACAAGAAAGGTTTATATTATGCTTAATTGCATAATCTTCAGGAATTTTTAGATTCTCAGAATGTCTTTACTAACTGTGTACCTAAATGTAAAGAGGTTTGTTAGGTTTTGATTGTTTTTGTTGACTTAAGAATTCTTTTTAAACCTTTATTTGTTCAAATTCTTTTTTTTTATCCTCACCCGAGGACATTTTTTTCCATTTTTTTGTTCAGATAGAGTGGGAGGGGAGAAAGAGGAAGAGAGAGAGAGAGAAACATTGACGTGAAAGGGACACATCGAGTGGCTGCCACCCACACGACCAACCAGGGCCAGGCACAAACTGCAACCGAGGTACGTGCCCTTAGTGGGAACCAAATCTGGGTCTCTCTGGACCGCAGGCTGACGTTCTAACCGCTGAACCAAACCAGCCAGGGCTATTTGTTCAAATTTTAAATAATATTTGATAATAGCAAAAACTCCCAAAATGCTTTCTATGTGCCAGGCACTGGAAGCACTTATATTTATTAATATAGTTAAATTTCATCTGTCCATACCATCCCTAACTTTCATTAAGGATCCAAATAATAAGCAACCTGATATAGCTAAATTCACTTTGAATGAATTTATATAGTATTCTCTCAAAATTTTCTTAGTACTTTCCATTGATATCTTATTTATCTTTAAGTTTTTTAGGTTTCTTTGGGGGACGGTTGTACTTAGGGTCTTTTTTACACCCATAAAGTCATGCTAAAGTATTCCCAGGCAGTGGAACACTCCAGCCTCATAAAAGGAGAGAGATTTCTGTCGAGGACCAATTGTGCAACACCATTTGTTCTTTAGAAAGATTCGCTGTAGTGGTTTTCTGTAATTAACCCTTTCCCCTTTGCTAATTTTCTGATCACTCTGTCTGCCTACAGCTCTTCTATTGTACCTCTGTTTGATTATCTGACATTTCAGGCATCTGTCCTAAAATCTTATATTGAAAAAAAAAATGCAAATGTTAGAAAGTGATTTGATGTAAGAAGCCTAGAGGAATTTTAATAAAATACCAAATAAAATTTATGAAATGGGCTCTTAACATCTCCAATAACCTTTTTCTGTTTTCAGTGCTTGTTAGCCCCTTTCCAAGAAACAAATAGTAGGAAAACATGGAAACTTATATACTGATATAATTATTAGTCTGCTTTTGTAATCATGAAGTGGAAAAAAATTGCTTACAAGTTGAATCTAATTTTTAGTACTTTTGCAGTTAGAGTAGATAATACTGTCCAATGATAGTTGGTTTTGTTCATATCACTCATATTCAGTGATGTGCTAGTAAATATTTAATAGCTAGCTTTCTGGAACAATGAAGCCCTGATTTGTAGTGTTTGCTGATTTCTGTGGTGTAAGTACTCCCACTGTAGTAGATTTCAAACTCCCAACATAATACCTTTGAACACAAAGTTGGAATGAAGTGCTAAGGTAGCTAGTACTAGCGCACTCCAGCACACTGTTATTCTTGTGTAAGCTTAAAGGGAAACCTCCAGGTTTAATTATACATAGTTTACTATAGGTTACTTCCTGTTTTTGTGATTATAGTCACTTATACTAAACACACATACACAGACACAGAGTGTAATACATCTCTGCCAGTACAATCCCAGTAAACCTAAAATAAAGTTCTCCAAAGTAAGTGTTAGTAATTCTACAACTTGTATTGTTGCTTTGACATTTTTGTAGGTAAAAAGACCAAGTCATTTCTGCCGCATCTAGGCTTTCATAAAGGTTACTTTTGCCTTGCTTATAGAGTTAAAATTAGAAACAAAATTTGGGATATTACTCTTCCTCAGTTATCTGAATTGTTTTAAAATCCTTTGTTAATGTTTTTCAAAAGATCGTACATGTGTTCTTAAATAAAAAACCTTATTGAACCGTTTACATTGCCCAAATAAGTGTAGTTAAAGAACCGAAAGTACATGGATCAGAGTGTTTGCTGTTTGGATATGTAGGATAGGATAAGAAAGAAGGACAGCTATAAATATCTGTGGGAAAGAGGCACGTGTGGGAAATAATTAGTGCTATACCAGTATTGAAAGCAATCAGTAAAAAAGGAGAGGTAAAGTCAAATATAAAAATGTTCTATGATTGGTATTAAATACAGATCCAAATGCAGTATCCTGCCATTGCGTCAGTGGAGTGTTAAGTTTTATTTACCTAGCATTTGTTTACTTTCTGAGTCCTTGAATAAGTTAGAAATGTAGAAAAGTGGTACTTATTACTCAGATTCATTTAATCTATAGAACTGAGTTAGAGGGAACCAATGGGTAAGCAGGAAAATTACTTGCAGGCCAAGCATCTTAGTGAGTTTGTGCTGCTATAACAGAATATACCATAGACTGTATGGCTTATACAACAACAGAAATTTCTTTTTCACAGTTTTGGAGGCTGGAGTATAAGATCGGGGTGCCAGCATGTTTAGGTTCTAATAAAGGCCCTCTTCTGGGTTGCACACAGCTTTATCTTGTATCCTCACATGGCAGAGAGGGCGAGAGTGTTCTCTGGGATCTCTTTTATAGAACACTCATCCCATTCATGTGGGTTCCAACTTCATGACCTTTCACCTCCCAAAGCCCCACCTCCTACAACTATCACACTAGTTAGGATTTCAACATATGGATTTTGGGGGTACACAAACATTCAATTCATAAGTTGAATAAACAGCTTAATTCAAAATGTCTGCTGCTGTTCTCCCCACTCTGCTCTAAGGGCGTGCCTGAACTATTTAATGAATAGAGGAAGGACAGGTTTCCTATGTCAAGCAGTAAATCTTCCTCTGTTAAATTATGAAATATATGGTATATAATTTTCTCACATTTTTTTTTTTTACAAAACAAAGCTTAGCATGATGCTAGCTCATAAACTATTTTTATTGTTTTTACTTTTTTCTCAAATATAGTTCTACAGACTTAATATAGCCTTTACCAATATAAAGGCTACTTTTTCATAGTATATATAGTCTTTTAAAAAAAGAAACAGTTTGAATCAAAAAAGGTTAAGAATCATTAGTCTTATAAACCTCCTTTACAAATATGATAGAGTGGACAAATGTACGTGCATATGTACAAATTTTGGGTAGGTTCACAGACATAACCTTGCTAAGTGTTTTGATAAGAGCTTTTCTAATGTTTCAAACAAAGAAAATAGTTGCAAGAGATGTCTCCAATTAAATACATCTTACTTTCTGGAGTGTCTGACATTTTTCTTGAAGCCTATGTTTACAAAGGATTCTAACTAGCAGCTGGTGTGCATAATGACAGTCTAATAAAGTGATAGAATATAGATTTTATTCAACATAAGTAATTGAGAATATTTTGTTTTGTTTACTTTATAGCTGAAGAAAAGTGTAGTCTCACAAAGAAAAGTAAGACCATTATGACCCTTGTTAACCTTTTTTTCTAAAATGTCACTGCAAAAGTAGGCATTAACCAAATGAAGGGATAATACTTTGTACTAATATCATTTCTTGACTATTTGGACTTGAAGTATTAGTGGCAGAAAGTCCTCTCCTGGATTCAAGTATGTTTCTTAATTTGTGGTAAATTAAAGTTAAGGAACTGTTTTGTTACTTTGGTCTTGGTCATGTCAAAATCCAAAAACTAAGGTAATTGTTTTCAGAATTTTGCGATACAATTTTTCAAATTAAAAGTTCTTTTTCTTTCTTTCTTTTTTTTGAAAAGTATCCCATTTTACTGTGATACCATAGAAAATATTAGCTGGAACTCGTTATTTATAGTATTTGTAAATAGGTACTTCCAGATCTGGAAGTATTTCTCCATGCTTGGGCTCAAGCTTTCTTGATGTGGGTAGGAAGAAAATTGGACTTTACTCTTGCATACACAACCTGGGGCAGTAAAAGCATATTAATTTTGAAACTTACTGATCAAACTCTGAGAGACACATATATATGGTCCCTGTTGAATATTTTTTGCTAAATTATTGTCAGGCAGGAAGTAATCTAGCATTTAGAGTATCCCAGGATTTGTTAAAATGAGGATTCGAACCTAAAGAACAGATTAGAACAATGAACTGTATGCAGTTTTCTGTATCTATGTAACAAACAGGGGAAGCTGAACTAGAATTAGCAAATCTGAAACTGTGCTTTACCATGGCTTCCTTCAGCAGTGTTTGGATATCTTGCTCTGGCCAGTTTGGCTAAGTGGATAGAGTGTCCTCCCACAGACGAAGGGTCTTGGGTTCAATTCCCAGTCCAAGGACATGTACCTGGGTTGCAGGTTCAGTCCCCAGCTGTGGTCAGGGTCATGTGGGAGGCAACCAATCGATATCTCTCTCTCACATCGATGTTTCTCTCTATATATCTCTCTCTACCTCCCTTCCTTCCACTCTATCTAAAAATCAATGGAAAAATATCCTCAGGTTAGGATTAACAAAAAAGAAAAAGGAAAAAAATGTTTGGATATCTTGATGTGCAAATAATTGAAAATAATTCCAATTATCATTAAAAGAATTAATTTGAGTGATACCTTTTCATTAATTTTGTATTTGTATAAATATCTTTATTTTCTACTTATTGTAACTGTTAAAATTATAATTTTCATAATGCTTATACTGATATATTTTACTAACCCAAGCAAGCAAATTCTAAAGATGACTAGATATAATTTGGTGTGCTTAGCTTCTCAGTTTGCTTATCATTTATACACAAGTATAAGATTTTGTGATTTCAGTAGGGGACTGTTTCCCTATTGAGCCACCTTTATTTTATGTAACACCCATTGAAGACTTGAGCCTTATTTTTTTACCCATTGTCAAGAAATACAAGTCACTCAGGTATTTGGCTTTTGCAAATTATGGATTGTTCTTTGTATATCTTAAGTTTTTCTAAGCATGTATTTTTCTTTTTTTCCCTTAACTCCCAATCTCTTTTCAGGGCGTGATTGACTACATTTTCTATTCCAAGACTCATATGAACGTGCTTGGTGTCCTGGGGCCTTTAGATCCTCAATGGCTGGTTGAGAACAACATCACTGGGTGTCCACACCCACACATCCCTTCAGACCACTTCTCACTGTTAACACAACTTGAACTCCACCCTCCACTTCTGCCTCTTGTCAATGGTGTTCACTTGCCTAATCGGAGGTAGTGGAGTACTGCCCCGCAAAGACGGGGATCTGTTGCTATGGACCTGTACAGTTGTAAATCAAAGTTATGTAGGAGTGAAGTATGGCCATCCTTAAGCTGCTTCTTCAGGTTCCTTTCATTATGTGTTTGCTATAAGATTTTGTACATTTTTGTGCATATTGGTATCATTTGGCACTAGGGCTGGAACCAAAGTAATACTCTTTCTAAATTTTTAATTTATAACATGTTTTTAATTAAATTGGACCTTCTTCATATTAGGAGTCAGCATTCATAATTGATAAATCATCAGTTTAAGGCCCAACAACAATATATTTGTTTTTCCAAAACAAATATTTTTCTTTAAATGCTTTCAAATAAGCCAACCATTTTTGTAAAAGGCAATTTTTAAAAACTATGTAAGATTTTAAACTTGATGGTATGCCTTGTAGGGAAAACTTTCTTGAATTTCTGTTTTCCATTATAACAAACTGAATTTTGGCTCCCAAAGTCACTTGCACATAAACAAAGCACTTAAGTTTACTAGATCTATACATAAACTATGATATAGCCTCTTGCCATAATAAAAATTGAGAAATTAAAGATGGTTGCACAATATGCTTTCAAAATCAAGCAATTAACGGCACATGACATTTTGTTGGGCAAACACTTGTTGGTTTTTTGTTTTTTGGTTCTTTTTTTTGAGGAATCACTCTGAATTTTGTTCCCCTTTTAGTTATAGCCTTATTAGAAGTATTAATTCTAAGCCTGTCTCTCCAGTTTATTTATAGGGAAACAGCAGGTAATTTTTACTGCAACACATTTTGAAAATAGAATTTTTGGTATATTTAGGAGGCCCACAAAATTAGTGTCCGGTATTTTTCATTCCCATCTACCCTTTTCTGCCTCATTGTGCTAGGAAAATGTATTATATGATCTATGCCATTTTTGCTGTTATAGTCAATGTTAAAAAAATAACTACTGAATAAAAAGGCCCTGATCAAAGTTTTAGAAGGGGGAAGCTATCCAAATACTTCATGCGTTTCCCAAAGTAGGTCAAGTGACTGTTGGTTTTGGCTTTTTGAGGTGACAATAGAAAAGATTTAGGGAGGAGAGAGAGGCAGGGGGTAGTTGAAAACCTTGGATCATTTTTCCTGACTCTAGTTGCCAAATGGCTATTATATGCTTTAAGTCTTTGTTTCTGTTGTCTGTCAGGGTTGAATTAAGAAGCTACTGGTTTATTCCCAACTGTTAATGCTCTTTAGATATGTTGGAATCCTTTTTTGCCCATGAGGGGCCAGTTGAAAATCTGTGACTCAAGAGGCAGTGAAGATAATATCGTTTTCTGGGGGGGAAATTGGTTGGGTACTTGATGTTAATTATGGCACAGTAACAGGAAAAGGTTGTGTCTGTGTTTTTAAGTTTTTCTTTATTCTGCTTTTTTGCTGCTATAAGAGTTTTCTGAATTATATTTTAAACTTTTCATGCACTTTACTGTTTCTAGTCTCAAAATGTGATATTTTTAATAAACAAGAAATTTTCCATTATGTGAATGAAATTTTAAAAGAAAATAGCCTATATTTGTGTCTCACTAATATATAAAGTACAAGTCAAATTTAAATTATTTAATTAGTTTTAAATATATACAATTAGTCTCCTCTTTCAAACCTGACATCTTAGGCTGTTTTATTAGTCTTAAATGATGCTTTTCCTTTGGTTATTTTATACTAATTTCTTCCATAGTAAATTAATCAGGCTATATAATATAATATTTCCCTAAAGGGTAATTTTAGTGGGATGAGGGTGGTGGGATGGTGTACTATCATATATGGGACTGCATCAGAAGGTTTCTGTAAAGCCTAAACTCCCCTTTAAAAGTGCCTAGTGATGAGGCATTGTTTGTCATCTATTAAAATTGGAATGTCATTGTAATTGAGTAAATTTTGATGTAAATAAAATATTCTTTTAAAAATATGAAAGCACCAGAATAAACAAACACACAAAGAGACAACCCTTAAGATGACAGATTTTCCTCAATGTGCAGGTATCCCTTCTTATATACCTCAAGCATTTAACATCTAGCCATGCAAATTGATTACCTGAAGCATAGTACTGGAAAGTAGAATAGCATGAAAAACTTAATTTTGTGGACATTACCTTTTTTTGTAATCAGCTACTGTATGTTTTATTTTAAGTCTTTTGTTTTGGGTAGGTTTTCTGCTCTGGAGGTATATGCACTAACAAAACATTTTCCTCCTTTCATATACGCATGTTAATTAGCAATGTGAGCAATATTTCCTACCATACTTCACTCCCAATATTTTTTGAGATGTTTGTATAAAATGGAATTTAAAGTTCACTTATGATTGTATATGAACCACAGAGGAGCCCATTTATTAATAAAAAACTTTTTTAATAGTTAAATGTAGAGGGAAAAATAAAAAAAATTTGGGAAACATTGTAAACAGCTTAAGTTTATTTTGTGTATGATCGAGGCACTCTGTTGCAGGAAGGTGTGTAATTGGGTTCTCTCTGCTTCCAAATGCACTCTTTCAGACCATTCATTATCCTGTGTATTTTTAATGTGGTTTTAGTAAATGTTGGTAGTAACTTTGTTGAAGTAGGTAATTGTGTTATGTTTTGGGTGGCACACTTACTTGGGGCATGGTGACCCAAATTTCATGTGCACGGTTTCCCCTTAGCCCACTGCCCAACTTTCACACACTCTTCACCCTTTGTTCCCTTTGTAAAAGGAGTGGTATCTGTTTTGAGCTGCCAATTCAGATGATCAGAAATGCTGCTCTCCTCAGTATTGTCTTGTTAAAACCCATGCCATTTGGAACTTTGGCAGTGACAAGCCAAAAGGAAGAGGTGAATGACATATGGTATATATTCAGTGCGAATGGAATATTTATGCTCATATACTTTCTAGTTGTCAGAATAAGTTAATAAGCTTTATGCCATTGGGCTGCTGCATATTTTATCTGAAGATAAAAGAAAATTGGGGCATTTTTAGATTGTACTATGGTATTTTTTAACTTAACTATGATTTCTGGTATTTATCTAAGAACTGTAGTGTTCTTTAAATTTATTAAAACAGTGTTGTTTGAGGAAGGGAAAACTGCACTGTTTGCCATTACAACAGTCATGCAAGTGCATGTCAAGTCACCCACTCTCTCAGGCATCAGTGTCCGCCTCATAGCTTTACACATTGTGATGAGGAAAACGCAGCATCCTCAGGACTGACATCTGGGAAAGGCTCAAATCCACTTACTGCTCCTTGCTTGTTGACTTTGTTTTAAAATATTGTGCCTGGTGTCAACTTTTAAGCAACAGCACTGCCTAAAAGCAAGCAGAGAACAGAATCCCAGCACCATTCTATAGGCAACTTTTTAGAATTCAGATATAGTAAATCTGTTCAAGATTTATGATGTTTTATGTAAAAAAAATTTTGTACAATGTAGCTGAATATTTTTGTTTCATTTCTTTGATGTAAGGCATGTGAACGATTGTTTGAATTATCACATGTTAAAGTCAGGTATGGCACAATGGGTTCTGAGACCAGCTTTCCCCCTCCCATTTGCCTTGTTCCAAGCTCTTTTCTTTCAAATTACTTTTCTGATATTCATAGGCAAATATTTAATTTTACTAATAAGCATCCTGTGTGAATGTATTAAAGAAGCCACTGTGTTTTAGTGTTGTAGTTTGCAGAAATATAAAGCTTCATTTCTAATTTGTCCCTTTTCTTTGGTGTCTTAAAGTTATATATTAAATCACGGAGAAGCAAGGGAGAAAGTTGAATGATATCTGAGGCTCATCACTTAATTCTATGGTGGGTTACATTGAGGATATGGTACATTAAAACTGGAACATGGGCAAATGTATTGTGCTCCATTTTAAAATTGTATCTGCTAAGTCTAGTTAAATGGGTGAAAAATTGTTTGTATTTGAATTCCCAAGAGTTTCTAAAAATCACTAATGCCATCTATACTTTCAAATCAAATAGCAAGGTGTAGAGAAAGCACAAGAAAAAATAGTTAAATGTGTTTGATAGAACCAAAGACACATGGTTCATGATTTCTAATTCAAGGCTAGATTTTCCAGCAATAAAAATTGACTGTCCCAATACTTGTACCTAAGGTCTTATATTCTGAGAGTGAGGGATTTTAATAGCTTTGTAAAACACATTGACTTATCAGTAGCTTCAGTCCCAGAAAACATCATCAGTGTCTGGTACTTTCTGGCAGGCCATAGGAATAATGGCTTATAGCAAGCAAGGACTTTATGGCACATTTTCAAAATAGCATTCATCCATGATTATATTTTGACTGAAATGTGAATTTTCACATTTGTAAGGTAGTCTCTTTTTCTCCCACCTACCCTCTTTAAAAATAAAATCACCTTTTTGAATGTGTGTAGAAGATTTAACCTTTCCCTTCTGAATTGTATCATTTTTGTAGAATTCTGAATTATAGCTAGACAAATTGACTAGGGAAATTAGGATGTTTTCTAAGCCAGGAACTTCAACTAAAGTTTTGAAATTGTATACAGATGAGAAATTTTATACTATGGTTGCTTTGGGTGATTTAAATTTTTTAATAGCATCATGATCACCAAATTTGAATTCAAGCATTAGTAAATTAGTACATCTATAACCTGGCTTATTTACCAAAGTCATACTATGTTTAAGGACAGGATGCCAAGAGCATCTTTCATTTACAGAATGATATGTAAATCTTTATTATGTAAATATCACCTTAAAGCTTAAGGGTAAAAAAGAAAAATCTTATACCTATACTGCAGGGTATTCTGAACAAGATCCATGGAAAGAAAGGAGAAAAAAACGAAACATTTCTTTTAAAGATGTTAAGTGGGGAGCGTGCATGTTTTTTGTTTTAATCAAATACCTTCTTCATGTAAGTTTTTCTGTTAAATCATACATCCTACATCAAGAAATAGGGAGACACCAGGAAAAGCAAGCTTTATTAACCTAGTTAGTAATTTATTTTGGCATAAGTTTGTTTGGTTAGACTTAGGTTATTCTTGGAACCAAAGGAAAACAAGCATGTTGAGGTTTTATTCAACAAACATCATGCCATTGAAGCAATGGAAGTTTTTACTTTCAAAGCATATGAAATAACATTTCTGCCTATTAAATGTTAATTTTTATGGCACATATTATAACCAGCGTTGTATTGAAATTAGAAGTGTCATCAGAAATAAATCACATTATGAAAAGGGTATGCAAATGCCACGTGGTATGATTCTTTTGGCATTGGTACATTAGGCTTGCAGAAACTTTCAAAAGGCATAGTTTGGCGCCTATTAGTAGTTATTTTTGTTACAACAATCTCCCCGAATTTAGATAATTTCCTCGTTGGTATGTATGTCTGTTACTTTTAACTCTGAAGCATAAGAAGTGGTCCTTTCTTGTTCATTTCAGTTTTGTGTTAATTTCTGATTACTGATATATGTTTTTTTTTCAAGCTATCAATGATTATATATATCACATTTGTTTAATTATCTTAACTCACACAAATTGGCTCAGTGTTGATGTGTCAAATAATGGCTTTGCTTCTTACTGAATAGGCTTAGTTTCCTGCTACTTGTTTCAGTCTTGATGCAGTAAGTGATACAATAGTCTGGGTGTGTATGCAGAAACTACTGTCCTTCCTCTGCTTTACTTGCTAAAAATATATTCCCTTACCTGTGAAATTCCTGAGCGGTGCTCTGCCAACTTTGCGGGGGAGGGTTTGGATGGCTGTGTTACTGCACAATGGGTCTGGGATTGTTCAGTGTCGTGAGTGGCAAATTTCTTAAACACCAGCAGCACTGAGAAGTGCACCGTGGGCATTCGTACAGTTGTCCAAATACACTCAATTCTTTGATCTAGGAGAAGCTGAGGATAGAGTTTATTGAAGTTTATGGAATATTTTGAGGAGGATGAACATTTAAACTTTGCTTTTTGTTATCTCGAGTGGAGTGGTATGAACAGAGTTTTTGTTTGTTTGTTTTGAGAAAGTGTGTTGTACCTTTTCTCTGAAAGTTCCAGGTGTTGGTCAAATTTACCACAGATTAATTTGTATATTCTATTGTCATTTCTTTCAACTATAAAACAAGTGCCAACTCATTGTCCATGAGGTGACCTCTTCTACTCAGTTTACCATTTGAATTGGGAAGGGTTCATTTATTTTTCATACTTGGCATTAAATTGATTGTTTTGCATACATTTGAGTGATTCTGTGGCCTATAAAGTGTTTTTGTAACTGATTTAATGGTTGAAAGCAAAGCACATCAGTTTAAAATTGATTAAGTTGCTTTGGTAATTTTTCCCTGAATACTTGGTAGTTTCTATTGATATTATTCCAAAAACAAATCTGTTTTACATTGTGTATTTATTTTGCTTTTGTCCTAAAAAAAAAGAAGTCTAGCACTCAATCAATTTGTTATTGTATTCTATAATCAGTTTAAAATTTAAGATTTTCTTTTTTTTTAATTAGAAGATTTAATGAAGTGCCATGTAATTGTAGCTTACTAGTATTTAATGTTTAATAGATTGGTTTTGTAGTGTTCTAATCATTTAACACTCTGTCATCCTTGGAGAAAGTGGCTCTACTCGTATTAAACACATTCTCTCTGACAAAATCACCAGCTGATTTATTTTTCTATTTATTACAGTTAAACAGTTGATGAGGTCTCTATCTTGACCAAGCTGCTCAGCTGAGATGTTTTTCACAATAGACACTGTACAAAATGTGTGTGCAAAAGGACACAGTTGGGTGGTAGTATTTTTTCATTAATGTGAACATTGACTGAACAAAGCAGTCCTGCCTTTCAAATCTGTGGCAGCTCAGAAGGGAGGTGCTTAAGAACCTTAACTATTATGTCAGATGACAAAATACTTTTTTCCATTTTGGAGATTGGGTACTGCTCACACATGATGTATAGGGCTAAATATATGCTTGTTTCCTTGCACCTGTGTACTTCCCCTTCTCTCCCTCACTTTTCTTTCCCTGTAGGCAATAAATGGCCATTTTGCAACTGCATACCTTTGTGTTGTTTTTTTACTCTTTATGTGTGCAGTGTAAGTGTCTGCGTTTAGGTTAGTACATCTCTTACAACGTGAAATAGGGAGAGCCAAGGTAATTCAGGCAAAATATTACAAATTCATGTTAGTTTTTTTTCTGGTGAAAACTACATTGCTACTTAATACCTTGTTTATAATAGATTCAGAAGTTAGTCATAGTTATGAGACTTACTTTGGCTGAAGAAATCTGAGTAGAAGGACATGTGTCACTTCTGGGTGGTGCTTTAAGAGCCAGTGTGCAGTTTGCCATATTCCTTTTCTTTGCCCTGGTGATCATAGACACACCTGTTGAGATCAAAGTTCTTATTCTAGATCCTTGAGTGACTTTTATGAGCAGAGCTCCCCTTCTGACCTACATAGGATGTGTAGTGTGAGTGAGAAACAACTGTTAAATCTCAGTGTCTTAATACAATAAAGGTTTGTTATTAAGGCTTAATCTAGCCCATCCTCAGACAGATCTGCTGAGTTACCAATACTGACAGATAGACCTGCCAAGACCTAGGGTAAGTTCATTCAACTTACTGTGAACAAGGGGTTCTGGGGACTATAAGATGGACAGGCTCCCTGTCCTCCAAGAATTCACATTCCAAACCTTCTATTTCTGACACGGGAGTAAATATTGAAGTGTTTTAGTCAAAGTAAAGGTATCTTAAATTTTAGGATGTTAGACAAGGGAAGGAAGGTTACAGTAAAATAGGAATTCTGAAAACTGTGTTTAAGGCTATCTAGTTGAAAAATTCTTTTAAGGTAAGGTATGATAGAGACCAAATTAATCTTGGAGAGAGTGAAATAACACACAGCTGTCAAGCTGAATGAATAGAGAAGATAATGGAAGCTTCTTTTGGAACAGATTGCTACCATTGACAGATCTCTAGGCTGAAAGCTCAGTGCCTACAGATTTGTTTTCTCTACCACGGAGTCTATGTGAGCCTGTCATTGGCCCCAAGGACCCTTTCTTTACAGAGACCTTGATGTCCAGCCTTTAGGAAGTTCTCCAAAAGTAGAATCACTCACCCCTTAAGTGGATCTTGAAGGAACCAAGTTTTAGAATACTGCCTTATAAAGAAGAGACTCCTAAGATGGGGGAGTTATGACATTCACCAAGGGTCCTTGCATTTCACCATGTGACCTTGGACAAAATGCATCCTATCCTCATTGGTAAAATGGATATAAGAAACTAAATGTCATGAAATGGTTCTCACAAAACGGACTCCAAGACAAGGGCTTTAATGCAGGTAGCTTATTTGGAGATTATCCTGTGTAAGCAGAGTAGGGGACTAGGAAGAATAAAATTGGGGAAGAGAGAAGGCCAAGTCAAGGCTGCATTATTGAGCTGGTCACCTCTGTAGACAACTGGGCCATAAATTGCCACAGACCCTTTGAGGAGCAGATAGAATGTTTTCATGAAGAATAGGAAAGGAGAGAATTTATTTACAGGCTTCATCTCCCATGAGGGAACAGTTACCTCATGCGTGTTAATTCCTTTTCCTATCCATGTTTGTACATCAATCAGATTCACTAAGCAGGTTCCTGTAGGTATCTCATACAATAAGAGAGGAGAAATGGGGTGGTGGGGTGCAGGAAACAAACTCATGAAGCCAAGGCAGTAGTGAGTAAGGAAATGCATTGAGAATTCATGTGAGGAAGCACAGAGGACTTCCACACAGTGTACCCCCATGTACCACTGAGATCTGTTTGGACCCACTGTTAAGTCCATTTAATCACCACTTCTAGGTCATGACAGGCTATAATCTCAACAAATGATAGAGGAGTGGTGGAACACGGTACAGTCCACTGCTGTAGCTGGTTCTGTGGCTAGGATTAATGTTTGTCATCTTTTCCATTAAGCATTTCAAATTTTACTCAGCTTTGCACCAACACATCAGTACATATAGGTTGCTTCCTAAAGAAAGGGTGACCCAACTCTTCACCCCAACAAAATTGTTATGCTTCTTGGGTCAAGGTTGCTGACGTTGCCCACTCATCCCTGGGCATGGAAGAACAACGAGGTGCCCAGTGAATCCCTTGAGTTCCAGTTATGCTTCCTGTCTCCTATTGTGCAGCTACGACCCTCCCTTCTCACACCAATGTGATGAATTTTTACTTGTATGCCATCATTGTGAGCCCCAAATGACCCCTTGCAGTGGGGCAGCCTACATCCAATGCCTGAGCAATGCATGGGTATGAAGGATCGGTTTTAGTCCACTTCAGTAACTCTGAAGCGCCAACCCATCTTCAGAGTTCCTCAAGGTGCCTTTGTTGAGGCTCCATTGTAGCCCACCTACCTCCATGATTTGGTTCTGATTCCTTTTACAGGGTTTGAATCTGAGAGCACTCACTAATACGTTTCCTGTATACTAATCTCCATCGTATGCATCCCGAGGCACACCACTTGCCACACCAAGTTTAAGGAGGATATCAGGACTGCCTCCTGAACTCCTTGCCAAGACTTGAAATCTTGAATCACTAGAGAGTGCTACTGTGTCAATAAATTGTTCTTTTTGCAAGTTTATTCAGGTCTCGCTGGTCCAATACTTTCGAGATCCACTTCCACTTGTTTCTTCCATTCCTGGTCATAATGTTAGCCCAGGTCTTAGAATTCTTTGGATGTGAGAGCCATTTTCTCCTGGTGTAGGTTCTGTATTCCTCTGCTCAGGCTGTGCTGTGCTGTACCCTAGTTATTGATCTGGTGTCCTGAGTTTAAAGAGAGGAGGCATGGGTGGCTCTTGAGGACAAGCGTCATCTTTTGAAGCACCTGCTACAAGTAAGAACTTTGCAAATTACTCTAAGGGAGGTTTCTTTTCTTTAGCAAGGGAGAAGGCTCTGAGGGGTCCAGCTTCTCTGACTTTTCTACCAAATGTTCTCGTCCCAGGTTTTAGAGTCTCACTTTGAATTCACAACCTTAAACACAGCCTCTATTTGTCGTGGCTCTGCCACTATTATACAAATACTGGGTCTGATCTTTAGCACTGTTTTTCCCATAGCTGCTGAAATAATGGTCATGACATACTACCCCGGATATTTCTGACTTTTGCATCGTGTTTTGAATTGTAGTTGGCTAATCTGAGACTGTCATTTTTCTCTTTTCATGGTGTCTAATATCAGTTTTGAGAACCAGACTACCGACAACCCTTATAATTACTAATGTGCCATACTGTTTTAAGTGCTGCTGCCTCCCACATATGCTGAAGCTTACCTTCCACCTGCACTTCAGAGCCACCACCAATAAAAACACAGGGTCATCAACTAGCAATGGAAGACCTGAGTCCAGAATGCTATCTAGAGCATTTGCTTTCTTGGGCTACTTCAGGTCATGATAGTGAGCCTATGTATCCCCAAAGAGCAGTGCCCCAGAGATCTTCCTTGCAGGTAGTTGGTTTTAGGATGTGATTTCAAGAAATAAGAGTAGGGACTGGAAGTCAAACAGGAAAAGAGGACAAGACAATTCAGTGGTGAATTGTTGAGCTCTGTGGGCAACAGAGGCAGGAACCATGTAAAACACCTGAGCATGTCCACCTGAGGTGTAGGAGAAAAGATTAAGCCAATGACTCTTAGACCGTCTTGGTCAACCTTTCCTGGATGTTAACTCATACATACAGGCTTAGATTTTATCTTCAAATATAACATGGTGTGGGATCTTGAACTTCTATTTAATCAAGGCAATATACTTAAAATTACAACAGCAAACAAGAAAGTTCTTATTAAAATAAATGTAAGCATAGTCCTGTGTTTTCTAAGTGTGTTATGTATACTTGTATTTCTTCCTTATTTGTGGATCATGGAAAATAATGTAGTTTAATACAAAAACTAGAATGTACTGTTATAGGGTTTATTATGTGCCAGGCACTATTTATGCAGGGTGGGGCAAAAGTAGGTTCATAAAGAAAATAATTCAATAATAATACAAGAATAAACTTACACATACAACTGCAAACCTACTTTTGCCCCACTTTGTATACTTTATATACATTAACTCATTTAATATTAACGGCAATCCAATAAAATATGAACTGTAATTCTCTTAATTCTCCCGGTGAGGAAACTGAGGCCCAGAAAGGTTAGTAACCCATATCTGTGGGCTTGAGTTGGTGCCGGAACCAGGAAAGGACTCTGCAGCAGGCTAGAGCACAAGTGGCCTTTCCCAGTGGGTCATGGGGCCCAGCAGACTAATGGTATTAGAGGTCTAACTGCTGTTACGTGGGAACAGGGAAGCATGTATTTGGCACCCAGGAGTACACTTGGATGACTTTTGGTATTCTCTTGCCCCATTTTACTATTACATTGACAAATGCAAGGATCATGGCCTGAAAAGGGCATTATGACTAGGTTCTAGGTTAACACACTAGATCAGTCATTAAGACCAGCAGAGGTACTAGTTGAGGATGAGAGAAAGCTGAGGAGGGAGGTGATGACTATCAATGGTAGCTCCAGAACAGGTTCAACAGAAAAGGCTTTTTTTTTTATCTTCATACGAGGACATTTTTCCATTTTTTGTTCAGATAGAGTGGGAGGGAGAGAGAGGAAGAGAGAGAGAAACATCGACGTGAAAGGGACACATTGAGTGGCTGCCTCCCGCACAACCCAACCAGGGCCGGGGACAAACTGCAACCGAGGTACGTGCCCTTAGCGGGAACCAAACCCGGGTCTCTCTGGACCACAGGCGGACCCTCTAACCGCTGAGGCAAACCAGCCAGGGCTCAACAGAAAGGGCTTTAATTCATCTCACTAACTTTTCTCTTTCAGTTTGGGGGTGTGGCGTTGATGGAGATGATTTCAGAATGTATTATACAAAGCAAGTGACTAAGTGACTCTGGTACTACTCTGAGGGCCTCCTTCAGGACTGAAACACTCATGCTCTCCTCTACTGGGAGTGGGATCTCCACTCCCAGGCTGAGGAGGGGCAGCTGCCTTGCTCAAGGCCATGCCCCGTTCTGGAGGGGACTCCTGTCTGCAACCAGTTACTGTGAATGTGGGATTAGCTCCCACACATCAGTGTGTGACAGTTCTGAAGGGACAGGCCAACTCCAGAGCCCCCATGGGAATGGCTGAGGCCTTTGTTGTGACCCCATTGCTTTCTTCACTTTCCAAGTTTGATCCTGAGCACTCCAAAACTTTCCCAAAGGCCAGTCTTCATCTCAAAATGTGTTTGCTGGAGATCTGCCTGGTAGGTAATTATATTAGTACTCCCTATAGGATTTCTAATTATATTAGAAATCTTACTACAGAAAACTGGAGTACTTGGCATTTAAGATAAATTCCTATCTTATGATAAATTCCTTGTATGTATGAATATATATGCATATATTTCATAAGTATATATACTAAACACTTAAAGCTGTGCAAAGCATAGAAATAAACACATAGGCCTTAGTCAAAAGGTCAATGTATATCAAATGGTGCAATTTATGGGGATGTGTGAACCTTTTCATGTAGATTCGGTTGAGACCTGTCTATAATAAAGGATTGCATTAGTTAGGATTCAGTTGAAAAAAACAAAAACAAAACAGAAGTTACTCTGTTTCAGTCCAGATGACTATGAGATGTAGAATGCATTAAATGAAGTCAAACAGTGGATAGTGAGGCAAACCAGAGATCAGCAACATCCTTCAGTCACAACAAACTTAAGGCCACTGGAAATCAGGAGGACACTCGGTGGCCAGATCAAAGAAAGTGGGTTTACCTCTGAGGAGCTAGAACCCTGGCAGGGTCTGCCTTTTGGGAGCTGGGATCAGAGAAGACCCAGAGTCTGCTGGAAATACGACCTGTAGCCTTAAGAAAAAGAATACCTTGGCTTTCTCTCCCCATCAAAAGTGATTGACGAAGACTAGAGAATGTTGCTTCCTATGGTACATTCAGAATAAAGAAATGGTGAGGATTGCATGTGGGAGCAAGCAAGCAAATCATTAACACACGCTGCTGTTTTACTACTTAGCATCTGTTCACACCCTTCTAAACACTCTTTTTAAGCACTTAATTCGCACCATCTTTTATTTTTTTAATCCTCAGCTGATGATATTCTTCCTTTTATCCTCATAGAGTGGGAGAGAGCCTTTTTTTGTCTGGGAAGCTCTTTATTTGACCTTCTATTTTGAATGATAGCCTTGCTGGGTAGAATAGTCTTGGATTCAGATTCTTGTTTTTCATGACTTTGATTACTTCATGCCATTCCCTTCTGGCCTGTAGTGTTTCTTATGAGAAGTCAGCTGAGAGCCTTATGGGGTTTCCTTTGTAGGTAACCTGTTGCTTATCTCTTGCTGCTTTTCGGATTCTCTCTTTGTCTTTAATTTGTGGCATTTTAATTACTATGTGTCTTGGTGTGGGCCTGTTTGGGTTCTTCTTACTTGGGACTCTCTGTGCTTCTTGAACTTGAATGCCTTCTTCCTTCACCAAATTAGGGAAGTTTTCTGTCACTATTTTTTTGAATATATTCTCTATCCCTTGCTCATTTTCTTCTTCTTCGGGGACTCCTATGATGTGAATATTATTACGTTTCCAGATGTCCCACAGCTCTCTTAAGCTGTCTTCCTGTTTTTTAATAGTTTTTTCCTTTTGTTTTTCTGATTGGTTGATTTTTTCTACCCTGTCTTCTAATTCACTGATCCGGTCCTCAGCTTCCTCTACTCTGCTTTTTAAACCTTCCAATGTGTTTTTCATTTCTGATATGTCATTTTTTATCTCTTCTTGTTGGTTTTTAATTTCCAATTGGCTTATTTTCAGTGTCTCTATGTCCTTACTCATGTTGTTCAGCTTCTTCAAGATCATGGCTCTGAATTCTAGCTCTGTTAACATGCCTAATTGCTCCACATTGATCTCATCTTCGGTGGAGGTGTCTTGCTCTTTCATTTGGCTTCTGTTTCTGTGTTTCACCATTTTGGCTATCACTGTGGGCTTTGGAGCCTGTCAAGTTTTCCCTGTGGGTGTTGGTGTTCTGCTATTTGTGGCTCCCTCTCCTGTGTTTAGATGAGCGAGGGAGGACCCACGTTAAACACCACTATCAAATCTTACTTTCCTGGTTAAAGTTGCTAGCCCAGGAAAGGTACTGTTTTCCTCTAGCTTTTTGCCTGGAGGCTAGCAGTCGAGGTTACTTGATGAGTTTTGGGTTGTCAGTTGATTGAAAAACTCCCTCTGGTGCTCAGCCAAGGGGCTTTCACGAGGGCGGGGCAGATGCTGGTTGTTAATGAGCTTCAATTAGCACTTCAATGGCCCACCGGGTGGGGTTGGATCTCCGAGGGAGGGGCTGATGCCTCTCCCCAGAGCCCTGGGAAGGAACAATATGGCCACCATCCTGCGTGGCTGCACTCAGCCAAAGCTCTGAGCGCCCTCCAAACCCCGAGTGTCCCGACACAGTTCCAGTCCAGTCTGCCCTCCCTCTGCCGGAGCCCAAGGTGAGTGGTTGTGGCTGTTTCAGCCTCTGTCCCGGCTGCGCTGCGGGGCCGCCTGGGAGTGTAACCCGAGGGCGCTGCTCCCAGCTGAGGCTGCTGCCGAGCTGCGGACCGTGGGCTCCCAGCCCCGTCTCGCGCCTTCGCAAGCCTACCGGGATGGAGTCAGTGTCCCTCATTATATCGTCCTCACAAGCTGCTTTTCTGTTGCTTTTTCCCGTCAATTTGTCTGTGTTTGGTTCTGGGAGACGGTCTGTGTAGCTTCCGTTCACTCCGCCGCCATTTTTTTCTCTTGGCTTGTTTCTTTTAGGATAATATTTCCACATCCCTCCATGTCATCTCAAAGAATAAGAGATCTTTCTTTCTTACAGCTGCATAGTACTCCATTGTGTATATGTACCACTGCTTTTTTATCCATTTGTCTACTGATGGACACTTGGGCTGTTTCCAGATCTTAGCTATTGTAAATAGTGCTGCTATGCACATGGGGTACATATATTCTTTCTGATTGGTGTTTCAGGCTTCTAAGGGCATATTCCTAGAAGTGGCATCACTGGATCAAATGGCAATTCCATTTTTAATTTTTTGAGGTAACACAATAGTGTTTTCCATAGTGGCTGCACCAGTCTGCATTCCCACGAGCAGTGTACTAGAGTCCCCTTTTCTCCACACCCTCGCCAACACTTGTTTGATGAGTTCTTGATGGCAGCCATTGTGACAGGTGTGAGCTGATACCTCATAGTTGTTTTAATTTGCATCTCTCTGATGATTACTGATGTTGAGCATTTCTTCATATGTCTCTTAGCTATTTGTATGTCCTCTTTGGAGAGGTGTCTATTTAGCTCCTCTGCCCATTTTTTAATTGGGTTCTTTGTCTTCCCTTTGTTGAGTTGTATGAGTACTCTATATATTTTGGAAATTAACCCCTTATCTGATGTATCATTGACATTTATGCTCTCCCATATAGTGTGTTGCCTTTCCATTTTGATGATTGTATCTTTTGCTGTGCAGAAGCTTTTTAGTTTGATGTAGTCCCATGTGTTCATTTTTTTCCTTTGTTTCTGTTGCCTTAGGTGATGTATCAGTGAAAATTCTGCTGCGTATGATGTCTGAAATTTTGTTGCCTTCATTTTCTTGTAGGATTTTTATGGATTCATGGGTCACATTTAAGTCTTTTATCCATTTTGAGTTTATTTTTGTGTATGGTGTAAGTTGATGGTCTAGTTTCGTTTTTTTTTGCATGTAGCTGTCCAATTTTCCCAACACCATTTATTTTTATTTTATTTTTTATATGAATTTTTATTTATTTTTTTGTTACAGATATTTTACCTTTTTACCCCATTGGCACCCCCCACCCTACCCCCCCTCCACCCTGTCCCCGGCTTGTTGTCCATGTCCATTGGTCATGCATACCTGCATATAAGTTCTGTGGTTTATCTCTTCCCACCCCCCCACCCCCCATCCCCTCTTCTGAGGGATGTCAGTCTGTGCCCTACTTCCATGTGTCTGGGTCTACTGTATTCCTCAGACTGTTATGTTCATTATATTCCGTACATAAGTGAGATCATGTGGTATTTGTCTTTTTCTGCTTGGCTTCTTTCACTTAGGATAATACTTTCCAGGTCCCTCCATGTCGTCTCAAAGGATAAGAGATCTTTCTTTCTTACCGCTGCATAGTACTCCATTGTGTATATGTACCACAGCTTTTTGATCCATTCATCTACTGGTGGACACTTGGGCTGTTTCCAGATCTTAGCTATTGTAAATAGTGTTGCTATGAACATGCGGGTACATATATTCTTCCTGATTGGTGTTTCAGGCTTCTTAGGGTATATTCCCAGCAGTGGGATCACTGGGTCAAATGGAAGTTCAATTTTTAATTTTTTGAGGTAGCACCATATTGTTTTCCATAGCGGCTGCACCAGTCTGCATTCCCACCAGCAGTGTATTAGAGTCCCCTTTTCTCCACACCCTCACCAACACTTGTTGTTTGATGATTTGTTGATGGCGGCCATTCTGACAGGTGTGAGGTGATACCTCATTGTTGTTTTAATTTGCATCTCTCTGATGATTAGTGATGTTGAGCATTTCTTCATATGTCTCTTGGCCATTTGTATGTCCTGTTTGGAGAGGTGTCTATTCAGCTCCTCTGCCCATTTTTTAATTGGGTTCTTTGTCTTCCTTTTGTGGAGTTGTATGAGCACTCTATATATATTGGAAATTAACCCCTTATCTGATACATCATTGGCAATGATGTTCTCCCATACAGTGGGTTGCCTTTCCATTTTGATGACTGTTTCTTTTGCTGTGCAGAAGCTTTTTAGTTTGATGTAGTCCCATGTGTTCATTTTCTCCTTTATTTCTGTTGCCTTAGGTGATGTATCAGTGAAAATTCTGCTCCGTATGATGTCCGAAATTTTGTTGCCTACATTTTCTTCTAGAATTTTTATGGATTCACGGGTCACATTTAAGTCTTTTATCCATTTTGAGTTTATTTTTGTGTATGGTGTAAGTTGATGGTCTAGTTTCATTTTTTTGCATGTAGCTGTCCAATTTTCCCAACACCATTTATTAAAGAGGCTGTCTTTACTCCACTGTATGCTCTTGCCACCTTTGTCAAATATTAATTGAGCGTATTGCCTTGGGTCCATTACTGGGTTTTCAGTTCTGTTCCACTGGTCTATATGCCTGTTCTTGTGCCAGTACCAGGCTGTTTTGGTTACAGTCGCTTTGTAGTATAACCTGATATCTGGTATTGTGATCCCACCTACTTTGTTCTTCTTTTTCAAGATTGCTGTGGCTATTCGGGGTCTTTTTTGGTTCCATATGAACTTTTGAAGTATTTGTTCTAGTTCCATGAAATATGTCGTTGGTATTTTGATGGGGATTGCATTGAATCTATAGATTGCTTTGGGTAGTATGGACATTTTAATGATGTTAATTCTTCCAATCCATGAACAGGGTATGTGTTTCCACTTTTTTATATCTTCCTCTATTTCTTTTTTCAATGACCTGTAGTTTTCTGCAAATAGGTCCTTTACTTCTTTGGTTAAGTTTATTCCTAGGTATCGTAATTTTTTTGGCGCAGTGGTAAATGGGATTGTTTTTTCAGTTTCTCTTTCTGTGAGTTCATCATTGATGTACAAGAATGCCGTCGATTTCTTGACCCAACACCATTTATTAAAGAGGCTGTCTTTACTTCATTGTATGCTCTTGCCTCCTTTGTCAAATATTAATTGAGCATAATGTCTTAGATCAATTTCCTGGTACTGATCTTGTGCCAATACTAGGCTGTTTTGATTACAATGACTTTGTTGTGTAACTTGACATCTGGTATTGTTATTCTTTCTACCTTGTTTTTCTCTTTCAAGATTGTTGTGGATTGTAGGTTTTTCATATATGGTCTTTATTATGTCGAGATATGGTCCCTCTATTCCACATAGCTGAGCGTTTTTATCAGAATTTGGTGCTGGATTTTGTCAAATGCTTTTTCAGCAACTATTGATATGATCATATGGTTTTTATTTTTAATTTTGTTTATGTGGTGTATCACATTTATTGATTTGAGAATATTGTACCAGCCTTGCATCCCTGGGATGAATCCCATTTGGTCATGGTGAATAATATTTTTAATGCATTGCTTGATCCAATTTGCTAATTTTTTGTTAAGAATTTTGGCATTTATGTTCATTAGGGATATTGGCCTGTGGTTTTCTTTCTTTGTAGTGTCTTTTTCTGGTTTTGGAATTAGAATTATTCTGGCCTCATAAAATGAATTTGAAAGTCTTTCTTCTTGAATTTTTTTGGAGTAGTTTGAGGAGCATGGGTGTTAGTTCTTCTTTGAATGTTTGGTAAAACTACCCCATGAAGCTGTCCGGGCCCGGGCTTTTGTTTGCTGGGAGTTTTTTGATTACATCTCCAATTTCCTTAGTTGTTATTGGTTTGTTCAAGTTTTCTGTGTCTTCCTGGTTCAGATTTAGGAAACTGTGTGATTTTACAAATTTGTCCATTATGCCTAGATTGTCTAATTTGTTGGCGTTTAATTGTTCACAGTATTTTTTAACAATCCTTTGTATTTCTGTGGTGTCAATTTTTAATTTTTTGAGGTGTCAATTGTTACTTCTTCTCTTTTGTTTATGATTTTGTTTATTTGGGTTTTCTCTTTTTGTATCTTGGTGAATCTGGCTAAGGGCCCATTAATCTTGTTCATTTTTTCAAAGAAACAGCTCTTTGTTTCATTGATCTTTTGAATTGTGTTTTTTTTTTTAGTTTCTATGTTGTTTTTAAGTTATCTTTATTGTTGAATGTATTACAGATGTTCCTCCTTTTTTTCCCCTTTTACCACCTCCTCCCAACTTTCACACCCCTCCTGTGTTCCCCACACTATTGTCTGTGTCTTATTAGTTATGCATATACGCATATAAGTTCTTTGGTTTCTATCATCTTCCCCCTCCCTTCCCTTTGATGTTTTTCAATCTAACAAGCAATTTGTACTTCTTTTTTTTTTTTTTTTTTATTGATTAATTTTTGTTACAAATGATTCTCCTTTTTTCCCCCACTGATTCCCCCCTCCCCCTTCCCTCCCTGCCCCTTCCCCAGATTGTTGTCCATGTCCACTGTTCATTCATACATGCATATAAGTTCTGTGGTTCATCCCTCTCTCACCTCCCCACTCCTTAGGGGATTGTCCTCAAACTGTTATGTTCATTATATTCCACAAATCAGTGAGATCATATGAAATTTGTCTTTCTCTGTTTGGCTTGTTTCACTTAGGATGATACTTTCCAGGTCCCTCCATGTAGTCTCAAAGGATAAGAGATCTTTCTTTCTTACCGCTGCGTAGTACTCCATTGTGTATATGTACCACAGCTTTTTAATCCATTCGTCTACTGATGGTCACTTGGGCTGTTTCCAGATCTTAGCGATTGTAAATAGTGCTGCTACAAAGATGGGGGTACATATATTCTTTCTGATTGGTGTTTTATGCTTCGTAGGGTATATTCCTAGAAGTGGGATCACTGGGTCAAATGGGAGATCAATTTTTAATTTTTTGAGGTGACACCATATTGTTTTCCATAGTGGCTGCACCAGTCTGCATTCCCACCAACAGTGTACTAGAGTCCCCTTTTCTCCACACCCTCGCCAACACTTGTTGTTTGATGATTTGTTGATGGCGGCCATTCTGACAGGTGTGAGGTGATACCTCATTGTTGTTTTGATTTGCATCTCTCTGATGATTAGTGATGATGAACATTTCTTCATATGTCTCTTAGCCATTTGCATGTCCTGTTTGGAGAGGTGTCTATTTAGTTCCTCTGCCCATTTTTTAATTGGGTTCTTTGTCTTCCTTTTGTGGAGTTGTATGAGCATTCTATATGTATTGGAAATTAACCCTTTATCTGATATATCATTGGCAATTATGCTCTCCCATACAGTGGGTAGCCTTTCCGTTTTGATGATTGTATCTTTCGCTGTGCAGAAGCTTTTGAGTTTGATGTAGTCCCATGTGTTCATTTTCTCCTTTGTTTCTATTGCCTTAGGTGATGTGTCAGTAAAAATTCTGATGCGTATGATGTCTGAGATTTTGTTGCCCACAGTCTCCTCTAGGATTTTTATGGATTCATGAGTTACATTTAAGTCTTTTATCCATTTTGAGTTTATTTTGGTGTAAGTTAATGGTCTAGTTTCATTTTTCGGCAAGTAGCTGTCCAATTTTCCCAGCACCATTTATTAAAGAGGCTGTCCTTACTCCACTGTATGCTCTTGCCACCGTTGTCAAATATTAATTGAGCATATTGCCTAGGGTCCATTTCTGGGTTCTCTATTCTGTTCCACTGGTCTATATACCTGTTCTTGTGCCAGTACCAGGCTGTTTTGATTATGGTGGCTTTGTAGTATAACCTGAAATCTGGTATTGTGATCCCTCCAACTTTGTTCTTCCTTTTCAAGATTGCTGTGGCTATTCGAGGCCTTTTTTGGTTCCATATGAACTTTTGAAGTAATTGTTCTAATTCTTTGAAGTATGCCGTTGGTATTTTGATGGGGATTGTGTTGAATCTATAGATTGCTTTGGGTAATATGGACATTTTAATGATGTTAATTCTCCCAATCCATGAACAGGGTATGTTCTTCCACTTTTTTACATCTTGTTCTATTTCTTTTTTCAAAGACCTGTAGTTTTCTGTGAATAGGTCCTTTATCTCTTTGGTTAAGTTTATTCCTAGGTATCTTAATTTTTTTGCCGCAATGGTAAATGGGATTGTTTGCTTAGTTTCTCTTTCTGTGAGTTCATCATTGGTGTATAAGAATGCCATCGATTTCTTGACGTTAATTTTGTATCCTGCTACTTTGCCAAATTCATTTATTAAGTCTAGTAAGCTTTTGGTGGAGTCTTTGGGGTTTTCTATGTACAGTATCATGTCATCTGCAAATAATGACAATTTCACTTCCTCCTTTCCAATTTGGATCCCTTTTATTTTTTCTTCCTGTCTGATTGCTGTGGCTAAGACTTCCAGTACTATGTTAAATAGGAGTGGCGAAAGTGGGCATCCTTGCCTTGTTCCTGTTCTTAAGGGAAATGCTTTTAGTTTTTGCCCATTGAGTATGATGTTGGCTGTAGGTCTTTCATATATGGCCTTTATTATGTCTCGGTATGATCCCTCAATTCCCACACTGCTGAGCGTTTTTATCAGAAATGGATGCTGGATTTTGTCAAAGGCTTTTTCAGCATCTATTGATATGATCATGTGGTTTTTATTCTTCAATTTATTTATGTGGTGTATCACATTTATGGATTTGCGAATATTGTACCAGCCTTGCATCCCTGGGATGAATCCCACCTGGTCATGGTGGATAATTTTTCTGGTGTATTGCTGGATTGGATTTGCTAGTATTTTGTTCAGGATTTTGGCATACATGTTCATCAGGGATATTGGCCTGTAGTTTTCTTTCTTTGTTATGTCTTTTTCTGGTTTTGGAATTAGAGTTATGCTGGCTTCATAAAACGAGTTTGGAAGTCTTCCTTCTTCTTGAATTTTTTGAAATAGTTTGAGGAGAATGGGTATTAGTTCTTCTTTGAATGTTCGGTAAAACTCCCCTGTGAAGCCATCCGGGCCTGGGCTTTTGTTTGCTGGAAGAGTCTTGATTACATCTTCAATTTCTTCTGTTGTTATTGGTCTGTTCAAGTTTTCAATCTCTATCTGATCCAGTTTTGGGAGACTATGTGTTTCTAGAAATTTGTCCATTTCGCTTAGTTTTTCGAATTTGTTGCCGTATAATTTTTCATAGTAGTTGTTAACGATCTTTTGTATTTCTGTAGGGTCAGTTGTTATCTCTCCTGTTTCATTTCTGATTTTATGTATTTGGGTTCTCTCTCTTTGTTTCTTGGTGAGTCTAGCTAAGGGTCCATCAATCTTGTTTATCTTTTCGAAAAACCAGCTCTTTGTTTTATTGATCCTCTGGATTGTTTTTTTGGTCTCTATGTCGTTTATTTCTGCTCTGATCCTTACTATTTCCTTTCTTCTACTTGCTCTGGGGTTTTCTTTTTGTTTACTCTCTAGTTCTTTAAGTTGTGAGGTTAGGTAGTCTATTAGAGATTTTTCTTCTTTTTTGAGGTAAGCCTGTAGTGCTATGAACTTCCCTCTCAGAACTGCTTTTGCTGCATTTCATAGATTTTGTATTGTTGTGTCCTCATTTTCATTGGTTTCCAGGAAGTTTTTGATTTCTTCCTTGATTTCCTCGGTGACCCTTTCATTGTTTAATAACATTCTATTTAGCTTCAATGTGTTAAAATGTCTTTGTATGTTCTTCTTGCAATTGATTTCTAGTTTCATACCATTGTGGTCTGAGAAGATGCTTGTTATAATTTCAATCTTCTTGAACTTGTAGAGACTTAGTTTGTGCCCTAACATGTGGTCTATCTTTGAGAATGTTCCATGTGCACTTGAGAAGAATGTGAATTCTGTAGTTTTGGGGTGTAGTTCTCTGTAGATATCTATTAAATCCATTTGGTCTAGTGCTTCATTTAGAGTCTCTGTTTCCTTGCTAATTTTTTGTCTAGAGGATCTATCCAGTGATGTGAGCGGGGTGTTGAAGTCCCCTGTTATGATTGTATTGCTATTGATTTCTCCTTTGAAGTCCTCCAATAGTTTTTTAATATATTTTGGTGCTCCTATATTGGGTGCATATATGTTTATCAAGGTTATATCTTCCTGTTGGATAGATCCTTTCAATATTATGTAGTGGGCTTCTTTGTCTCTAGTTATGGCCTTCAATCTGAAGTCTATTTTATCAGATATCAGTATTGTTACCCCAGCTTTTTTTTCTTTTCCATTTGCTTGAAAGATTTTTTTCCATGCCTTCACTTTCAATCTATGTGAGTCTTTTGTTGTGAGGTGGGTCTCTTGTAAACAGCATATAGATGAGTCATGCTTTCTTATCCAATCAGCTACTCTGTGTCTTTTTATGGGAGCATTCAGTCCATTTACATTTAAGGTGGTTATTGATATGTACTTATTTATTGCCATTTTTGTTTAGTGTGGTTCTATTTTTCTTCCCATTTCTCCTGGTAATTACAGCAGACCTTTTAACATTTCTTGCAGTGCTGGTTTGGTGCTAATGTACTCCCTTAGCCTTATTTTGTCTGGGAAGCTCTTTATTTGACCTTCTATTTTGAACAATAGCCTTGCTGGGTAGAGTAGTCTTGGATTCAGATCCTTGTTTTTCATGACCTTGATTACTTCATGCCATTCCCTTCGAGCCTGTAATGTTTCTTGTGAAAAGTCAGCTGAGAGCCTTATGGGGGTTCCTTTGTAGGTAACCTGTTGCTTATCTCTTGCTGCTTTTAGGATTCTCTCTTTGTCTTTAATTTTTGGCAGTTTGATTACTATGTGTCTTGGTGTGGGCCTGTTTGGGTTCTTCTTACTTGGGGCCCTCTGAGCTTCTTGAACTTGAATGCCTTCTTCCTTCACCAAATTAGGAAGTTTTCTGTCACTATTTCTTTGAATATATTCTCTAGCCCTCGCTTACTTTCTTCTTCTTCAGGGACTCCTATGATACGAATATTATTATGTTTCCAGTTGTCCCACAATTCTCTTAAGCTCTCTTCTTGTTTTTTAATCTTTTTTTCCTTTTGGTTTTCTGATTGGTTGATTTCTTCTAGCCTGTCTTCTAATTCACTGATCCGGTCCTCAGCTTCCCCTACTCTGCTTTTTAGACCTTCCAGTGTGTTTTTCATTTCTGATATGTCATTCTTCATTTCTTCCTGTTGGTTTTTCATTTCCAGATGGTTTATTTTCAACATTTCTATGTCTTTACTCATGTTGGTCATGTCCTTACACATGCTGTTGAGCTTCCGCAACATCATGGCTCTAAATTCTAGTTCTGTTAACTTGCTTAATTGCACCTCATTTATTTCATCTTCTGTAGAGGTCTCTTCATCTTTCATTTGGCTTTTGTTTCTGTTTCTCACCATTTTCGTTATCACAGTGGGCTTTGGAGTCTGCCAAGTTTTCCCAGTGGGTGTTGGTGTTTTGCTGTTTGTGGCTCCCTCTCCTGGGTTTGGCTGCACCAGGAGGACCCACTTTAATCCCGCCAAGTCCCCTGTTCTCCGGGAGTCTGTGTGGCTCCAGCCGAGAGTTTAGCAGGGTATAGCGTTACGAGGGCCCATGCAGGGTGGCAAGGGAGGCGGTGGGAATAATTTCCCGCTGAGTTCCCTGGTCCCGCGGAGTTCCCTGGTCCCACTGTGTTCCCTGGTCCAGCTGAGTTCCCTGGGGCCCTCGAGTCTGTGCGGCTCCAGTGGAGAGTTTAGCTCGCTCCAGAGTTCCCAGGGCCCATGCAGGGTGGCAAGGGAGACAGTAGGATTAACTTCCCGCTGAGTTCCCCGGTCCCACGGAGTTCCCTGGGGGCCACGAGTCTGTGCGGCTTCAGCGGAGAGTTGAGCCGGCTACAGAGTTTCCAGGGCCATGCACGGTGGGAAGGGAGACGGTAGGATTAACTTCCCGCCAAGTTCCCCGGTCCCGCAGAGTTCCCTGGTCCCGCCCAGTTCCCTGGGGGCTGGGAGTCTGTACGGCTTCAGCGGAGAGTTTAGCTGGCTACAGAGTTTCCAGGGCCGTGCACGGCGGGAAGGGAGACGGTAGAATTAACTTTCTGCCGCGTTCCCCGGTCCCGCCGAGTTCCCTGGGGGCCGTGAGTCTGTGCGGCTTCAGCGGCTACAGAGTTTCCAGGGCCGTGCACGGTGGGAAGAAAGACAGTAGAATTAACTTCCCGTCTAGTTTCCTGGCCCCTGCCCAGGCTGCTGCGGACCCTGGGCTCTCGGTCCCCTCTCCCGTCCTCGCAAGCCTACCAGGACTGAGTGGGTGTTTCTGGTTAAGTGGTCCTCCAAGGTGTCTTTCGGCTGCCCTTTCCTGACAGTTTGCCTTTATTTTCGTTGTAAATCCAGTTTGGTCTTGGGAGACGGTCTGGGTCGCTCCATTCACTTCGCCGCCATTTTTCCCAATTTGTACTTCTTAATTTCTTCATCTTTTTTTTACCCAATTCTCCTTCCATCTGGCAAGCAACCAAAAGTTCTCTGTGTCTATGAGTCTGTTTTTGTTCTGCTTGCTCATTTTGTTTATAGATATGTATTTATTGCCATTTTATTGTTTATATATTTTTATCTTGTTCTTCTTCAAGAAGACTCATCAACTTTTCATATAATACTGGTTTGGTAGTGATAAACTCCTTTAGCTTTTTCTTGTCTGGGAAACTCTTTGTATGGCCATTGATTCTAAATGATAACTTTGCAGGACAGAGTAATCTGGGTTGTAGGTCCTTGCTTTTTATCATTTTGAATATCTTTTGCCACTCCCTTCTGGCATGCAAAGTTTTTTTGAGAAATCGGCTGCCAGTCTTATGGGAGCTTCTTTGTAGGTAACCAACTGCTTTTTTCTTGCTGCTTTTAGGATTCTCTCTTTGTATTTAACCTTTTGCATTTTGATGATGATGTGTCTTGGTGTGGACCTCTTTGGATTTATCTTGTTTGAAACTCTCTGTGCTTCCTGGACATGTATGTCTGTTTCTTTCACCAAGTTAGGGAATTTGCCTATCATTATTGTTTCAAATATGTTTTCAATTTCTTGCTCTCTCTCTTTTCCTTCTGGCACCCCCATGATGTGAATGTTGGATACTTAAAGTTGTCCCAGAGTCTTCATATATTATCCTCATTTTATTGGATTCTTTTTTCTTTTGGTTGTTCTGATTAGGTGTTTTTTACTTCCTTATATTCCAATTGATGGTTTGCTTCTTGGCTTCACCTACTCTACTATTGAATCTCTGTAAATTATTCTTTACTTCAGTTAGTCTCTCCTTCATTTCTGACTGGTTCTTTTTTATGCTCTTGAGGTCCTCACTGAGTTCACTGAAGTTCTCACTAAGTTCACTGAGCATTCTTATAAGCACTGTTTTGAACTCTGTATCTGTTAGACTGCTTATCTCCATTTCATTTATTTCTTTTTTTGGAGTTTTGTTCTGTTCTTTCACTTGGGACATGTTTCTTTGTCTCCTCATTTTGGCAGCCTCCCTGTGTTTGTTTTTATGTATTAGTTAGAGTTGCTATGTCTTCTAGGCTTCCTACAGTGGCCTATTTTAGGTGTTCTGTAGGGTCCAGTGGCACAGCCTCCCTGGACTCAGTTCATTGTGCATCTTTATAACTAGTGTTTTGAACTCTGCATCTGTTAGATTGCTCATCTCCATTTTGTTTAGTTCTTTTCCTGGAGTTTTGTTGTGTTCTTTCATTTGGGACATGTTTCTTTGTCCCTCATCTTGGCTGCCTCCCTGTTTTTGTTTCTATGTATTAGTTAGAGTTGCTATGTCTCCTAGGCTTCCTACAGTGGCCTAGTTTAGGTGTTGTGTAGGGTCCAGTGGCACAGCCTCCCTGGTCACCCAACTGGACCCTCAAGGTACACCCCTCATGTAGACTTTACACCCTTTTGTTGTAATCTTGGCAAGTCAGTGGGAGGGTTTTACTCAGGCTGATCAGCTGCAAGGACTGGTTGTGCCCACTATCCACCAACCTCTGACTTGAATGATCAGCTGTGCAGGGGCCCACTGCACAGAGCAAGACTAACTTAAGTAAGGTTCTGGTACCCACTGAGTCTATTCCGTGAGTGTGTCACTTGTGGAGGTGGGTAGGTGGTGGTGCTTAGCAGTGTTCTGAAGCTGTCCACTGGGTGTGCTGGCTCTGAAGCAAGGTCAGCCACTGCCTGTGTTTTACCTGGGGCTACCAGGCATAACCTGCAATATGGAGGTGCCCAGGCAAAGCCAAGCTATGAACCAAGGCTGGCTGTTTCTAGTGCCATGCCTGAGACCACTTTGTGAGAGGTATGGGGCTCACTGTGGTTAGATGCTAGTTGTTTGAGAGAATTTAGGAAAATCTGAAGCAGGAGCTAAAACAGGCCAATCCTATGGTAAAGCCACTCTAAACAGCTTGGGTGGGCCCAAAAGTTGGGTGAAGCAGGGCCTCAGGGAATCACCAGGGTGGGGCAAACAGGGTGAATCAGGTTGCTGGATTCTCATATATGTGGCCTCTCTGCTGTCCTTCTGGGGGAAGGGCTCACTAATGGAACAATGGCCTCTGCCAGCAGGTCTGTCCAGGAGAAAGCTGCCTCTCCAGCCCTTTCCCTGTTGCCAAACAATTCAGTTCTTCCCCATATGTCTCTGGTTTCTGTCCAGCTGACTCCCCTCTGAGCTGGAGCTCAGAGGGAGCAGGTCCAATTAAGTTCATGTACAAGCCCTTTAAGAGGAGCAGACTGGGGCTCCAGCAGCCTCAGCCTTCTTCAGCCTCAATTCCTGCTGCTTTTTACAGCCAGATGTTTGGGGGACTTCTCTTCCTGGCACTGGAACCCTGAGCCGGGGGCCTGTTGTGGGACAGGGACCCCTCACTCCTCAGTGAAACCCTTCACAGCCGAGGTATCCCTCCTGTTTTTCACCTGCCACATGTGTGTGTGGGACCAGCCCGTCGTGCCTCTGCCCCTCCTACCAGTCTCAATGTGGCTTCTTTAATTTTGTAGTTGTAGGACTTCCATTCAGCTCTAATTCAGGCTGTTCTGAAGGATGTTTGTTCTGTAGTTTAGTTGTAATTTTAATGTGGTTGTGGGAGGAGGTGAGTACCACATTTACCTACCCGGCACCATGACCAGAGTCCTCAGTTTTTATGTCATTTATTTCTGCCCTGACCTTTACTATTTCTTTTCTTCTACTTGCTTTGTGTTTTTCTTTTTGTTTACTTTCTAGTTCTTTGAGTTGTATGGTTAGACAATCAAGTAGAAGCTTTTCTTGTTTCTTGAGGTAGACCATGTAGTGCTATGAACTTCCCTCTCAGGACTGCTTTCACTGTGTCCCATAGATTTTGTGTTGTGTGTTCATTTTCATTGGTTTCCAGGAAGTTTTTAATTTCTTCCTTAATCTCTTTGGTAACTCATTCATTATTTAATAGCATGCTATTTAGCCTCCATGTGTTTGAATGTTTTTGTTGTAATTGATTTCTAGTTTCCTACCATTATAATCTGAGAAGATGATATGATTTCAATCTTTTTGAACTTGTAGAGATTTAGTTTGTGTCCTAACATGTGGTATGTTTTGAGAATGTCCCATGTGCACTTGAGAAGAATGAGAATTCTGCAGTTTTAGGGTGTAATTCTCTGTAGATATCTATTAAATCCATTTTGTCTAGTCTCTGTTTCCTGGTTAATTTAAAGTCTCTGTTTCCTGGTTAATTTTTTGTCTAGAGGATCTATCCAGTGATGTCAGCAAGTTGTTGAAGTGCCCTGCTATGATTGTATTACTGTTGATTTCTCCTTTGAAGTCCTACAGAAGATTTTTTTTTTCTTTTTTTTTTTTTATCCTCACCCGAGGATATTTTTCCATTTTTTGTACAGATAGAGTGGGAGGGAGAGAGAGGAAGGGACAGAAACATCGACGTGAAGGGACACATCGAGTAGCTGCCACCCGCACGACCAACCAGGGCCGGGGACAAACTGCAACCGAGGTACGTGCCCTTAGTGGGAACCGAACCCGGGTCTCTCCGTACTGCAGGCCGACGCTCTAACCGCTGAGCCAAACTGGCCAGGGCCTACAGAAGATTTTTAATATATTTTGGTGCTCCTAAATTGGAGCACCAAGGTTATATCCTCCTGTTGGATAAATCCTTTCAATATTATGTAGTGACCTTCTTTGTCTCTAGTTATGGCCTTCATTTTGAAATCTAATTTATCATATATGAGTATTGCTACCTCAGTTTTTTTTTTCTTTCTGTTTGCTTGGAAACATTTTTTTCATCCCTTCATCTTCAACCCATGTAAGTCTTTTGTTGTGAGGTGGGTCTCTTGTAAACAACATATATATGAGTCATGCTTTCTTATCCATTCAGCTATTCTGTGTCTTTTGATGAGGGTGTTTAATCCATTTACATTTAAGGTGATTATTGATATGTACTTATTTATTGCCATTTTTGTTTAGTGTGGTTATATTTTTCTTCCTATTTCTTCTACTAATTACAACAGTCCTTTTAACATTTCTTGAAGTGATGATTTGGTGCTAATATATTCCCTTAGCCTTTTTTTTTTTTTTGGTCTGGGAAACTGTTTGACTTTCTATTTTGAATGATAGCCTTGCTGGACAGAGTAGTCTTAGATTCAGATCCTTGTTTTTCATGACCTTGATTACTTCATGCCATTTCCTTTTGGCCTGTGGAGTGTTTCTGTTGAGAAGTCAGCTGAGAGCATTATGGGGATTCCTTTGTAGGTAATCTGTTGCTTAACTCTTGCTGCCTTTAGGATTCTCCCTTTGTCTTTACTTTTTGGCATTTTAATTATTATGTGTCTTGGTGTAGGCCTCTTTGGGTTCTTCTTACTTGGGGCTCTCTGTGCTTTTTATTTTATTTTATTTTTATTTTTTATTTATTTTTTGTTCAGGTAGAGTGGGAGGGAGAGAGAGGAACAGAGAGAGAGAGAGAAACATCGACGTGAAAGGAACACATCGAGTGGCTGCCACCCGCACAACCGACCAGGGCCGGGGACAAATTGCAACCGAGGTACGCGCCCTTAGCGGGAACCGAACCCGGGTCTCTCAGGACCGCAGGCCGACGCTCTAACCACTGAGCCAAACCGGCCAGGGCTCTCTGTGCTTTTTAAACTCGTATGCCTTTTTCCTTCATCACATCAGGGACACTTTCTGTCACTATTTCTTTAAATATATTTAACCCTTGCTCATCTTCTTTTTCTTCTGGCACTCCTATGATGTTATGTTTCATATTGTCCCACAATTCTCTTAGGCTGTCTTCCTGTTTTGTTTTGTTTGTTTGTTTGTTTTTAAATCCTTGCCTGAGGGGAGATATATATATATATATATTATTTATCACCAGATAGAGTGGGAGGGAGAGAAAGGGAGAGAGAGAGAGAAACATCAACCTGAGAGGGTCATGTTGACTGGTTGCCTCCAGTAGGACCTCGACCAGGGTCGGGGATGTACCGCAACCAACATACATGCCCTTGGCCATAATCAAATCTGTCACTCATTGGTCAGCGGACTGACACTTTACTGCTGAGCCAAATCATCCAGGGCTGTCTTTCTGTTTTTAAATTGTTTTTTTTCTTTTTGATTCTCTGATTGGTGATTTTTTCTACTCTGTCTACTAATTCACTGAGCTGATCTTTGGCTTACTCTTTTCTGCTGGTTATGCCTTCCAATGTGTTCTTTATTTCTGCTATGTCATCCTTCATTTCCAATTGGTTGATTTTCAATGTTTTTATATCATTCTATTGAGCTTCCTCATAATTACTACTCTGAACTCTACTTCTTATATCTTGCTTAATTCCATTTCATTTATCTCTTCTCATATAGAATTCTCTTGTACTTTCATTTGGTATTTGTCTCTTTGTTTCACCATTTTGGCTATCTCAGTTGATTTTGGAGACTGCCAAATTTTCCCTGTGGGTGTTGGTGTTCCACTGGTTGTGGCTCCTTCTACTGGGTTTGGATGAGTATGGGAGGACCTACATTAAACACCACTGTCAGATCTTACTTTCCTGGATAGATTTGCAGGCCTAGGAAAGGTTCAGTTATCCTCTAGTTTTTGCCTGAAGGCTATTAGTTTCAATTACTTGATAAGCCTCAATTTGTAGCCTCAGGTGAATGAAAAATCTCTCAAGTGTAAGAGGACTTCCAGCCAGTATGGCACTTGCTCTCAGACTCCATATGTTAATGAGCCTCAGTTTGTATTTCTCTTGCCTGGACTGGCCTGGCAGTGTTGAATTCCTGAAGGAAAGGCTGTTGCTTCTCCATGGGGCTCTGGGAAGGGGCTCTTTAAGTAATATGGCTACTGTCCTATGAGGGAATGATTCATCACAAAACTCCCAGTGTCCTCCCCTCTAGCTCTCTCCTGAGCCAGGAGCCCCAGACTCTCTCCACACAGTTCCTGACCAGTCTACCCTCCCTCTGCTGGAGTCCAAGGTAAGTGGCTGCAGCTGATTTGGTGCTTTTTAAAACCCCCACTTTCTCAGTGGGAGCCACTCACACCTAAAACAGTCCCCAGCGGCTGTTCATGAGCTCCCAGGCTGCCCTCTTGCTCCTCCACAGATCCTATAAGGCTTGATTTTGCATTCTTTTTCTGTCCCTGGTTATATGGGTTCTCTCTTTTCAGTTGTTTTTGACTGATAATTTGTCTTTATTTTAGTTGTAATTCCTGTAATTCCAGTTTGGCCCTGGGAGATGTTTTAAGTCCACTAAGTCTCAGCTCCTTAATTAAGTAAATTCCTAAGTATTTTATTCTTTTTTTAAAACTATTATAAATGGAATTGTTTCCATAATTTACTTTTCAGACTGTTCCTTGTGAGT